>NC_064872.1:85687191-86312191 GCF_943734695.1 Anopheles maculipalpis
TGTTGAGCGTTACTGGATGGAGGGTGAACTTAACCTCATTCTGGTGCATAGTTGCCAAAAAAAAGGGATTCTTTTTTTATTGCATCTCTTATCGCATCTGTCTTTGAAACCCTAAACTCTTTTTGGGGCAAGCATTATTTCATCGTTAAAAGAAAAGCTTTCAACATAAACCGATTCACTATGTCCGATCGCACATCTTCCAAACTACCTAACGATCGATCCTCAGTGATCGGCATTGCTTTCGTGGTTGTCTCCAGCGACAGGTTCCATTCGAACCATTGGGTAGCCATCCTCGAAAGTGGGGAAGGGGACTTAATTTATGTCCGATTAATAATGCATAGCCTCGGCGCAGTCGCGAGCGGACCTCCCCAAACAGTCCGCCCCGCCGTAGGGCCTAACTTATTTAATTTCATTTTCATTTCTTTATCATCTGGCGCTCTCTGGGACACACAATCAAAATAAATTCAACGCACAGACCCACACACACACATTCCGTTGATTTAAACACACCGTCTGGACATTCGCGCGAAGATGCGTAAAGACGCAATGGCGCTGAATCTTGGCGAGCCTGGGCTGGCGCACTGTTGCGTCGTTTGCCTTTCCTCTCTCTCGCATTGACTTTCCCTTTTTTTTCGTTTGTTTCGTTGCCGACCCACCACCCAGTGCGCTTCGGCACACAAATATCCGTGTCAAGGTTACGCGGGTTTCATCACCACAACCACCGCCACCACCACCCATCTATGCTCGCAGCAGGGTTTTTGCCAGTGAGTGATTTCTTTTTTGGTGTTGCGCTCTGCTTCTTAGTAGCAATATACATATATTTTGTTGTTGTAACCTCTTCTCCTGAGACTCGTTGCGTTATGGCTGTGTGTGAGAAGGTGCGTGGCGCAAACACACGCGTAAAGGAAGCGCATCATCGCTGTTGCGGCCATCTTCGTCTTTGTGGTCGCCGTTTGAACGTGTTGCAATCGACGCGCCGATGGTGCGGGCGATCAGACAAAGTCGAACTAATTTTAAACCCACTCGCGCGCGGCAGGCAGGCAGTCCGTTGCAGAAGGCATAGAAATTAAAATAAAACAAACAAACGGACACACACGCACAAATACTGTACTAAAGTGAAATAATTTTGCAAGAAGAAGAGAGAAAAAAAAACGCAACAAAACGGAAAGATGCCTAATAAATGCCAAAAATGATCGCCAGACTTTTATGCATCAGTGCAATAACGCAACGTTCCAGTCAGAAGAGACACGAAAGGAAACGATCTACCCATAAATCAAAACCATTCGTATGATTCGTCGTGATTTATGCTCTTGTGGAACGCAAAAAAAAAATAATTTGGCCACACGCTAAAGATATTCGTTTCACAATTCCAATCTGAGTCTTTCGCTTCCGAAAAAAATGCCATTTTTGGACAGTGAACGCTCAACAATTTTTTTGGATGGATGTTTTTTTTTTGCTTGTAGTGCACGTTTCGGAACTCTCTTCATGCGCACTAAAATTAGAACGCACGATCGATGATTTTTCCTTGTAAGGGTAAACGATCACCGAGATTCGTTCGATCATACACACACACACACACACCATGCATTCCGATCGGTCTCTATCGCTTCGAAACGAAGCTCTGACTAAGCCAACAACTATAGCCGCATACGACGTTCGACAACATAATTACAAGCATTACGCGGTGTATCCCCTGTTGGCATTACCGCTCTTCAACGACAGCCGAAGGCCATCCGGTCACCCTTTTTGGAAGGACCTCCATCGGCACGTAATGACATTGGTCCCGTTTTCCCCGTCTTGTCTAAACAGAACAAACGAGTGCCCCCCCTCCGGAAAACGAGTCGAGACGGTCATTTGTTTACTAAACTCATCTAGACTGCTCTAGACACCGAGACGGTAAATACACCTTCCGTTCATTCGTTGTTCCGGTAGGAACCAGTTACACGGTTGTTGTTGTCTCGATCGACAGGAGACTGAGTTGTTATTAAGCCGACCATCGGTTGGATGATTCATGGGCTGGGTGTTTCGAGTCTGGGAGCAATGTTTGGCAGGAGTTCCCCCAAAAACGACTACTGAACGGGTTGCTGCCTGCTAGAAGCAAAATATAAACAGGATGTAAAAAAGCGTGACTTGGTGTCTGATGGTTTTGTTTTTGTTTTTCCAAAACAAACAAATAATAAGAGAAACGTTGAGATAGAGAAAAAAAACTAAATTAAATTAAATTAGGAGTTTTTTTCATAAAACAGTTCGTTTTTAAAGGCTAAGTAGATAACAAACCGTAAACAACAAACACAAAATACAATTACAGACAATTAGCTTAATTAGCGGTCGGAAAAAAAATCACTTCGTTTCGTTTGAAAAAAAATCATAAATCGTTTGATTTATGCTAAAAATGATTTATTTTTCATTGCTTATGTTATAATTAAATATTTATTCTTGTATTATAACTTGTTTTAAATTTTCTTGTGAACTGTTCCTGTATCAATTATATTTTATTTTCAATTCTCACAAATATTATTTGAGATAATTAATTAATTCAAGTCTTTTACATTTAATATCGTGCACAAATCGACTGTTCAAATGAAATGTTTTTCTTTATTTCAGTGCTGGCTAAGTTATTTCGATTTTTCTTTACATTTGCTTTAATCCTTTTCCTTTTGTTTCCTTTTTCTCTTGCATTTTGCTGTATTTTGTCTAATTTTAATTGTTAAACAATTGTAATATTATTTCATGCTGCTGTTGTGCGTGTGATGTATTTATTTTTTGTTGTTTATGTTGTTCACCACTTTAATTCATTTATAAAATTTATGTTTTACATTTTTCCTTATCATTTGTTTTGTTAAAAATGATGTTGGTCAAACACTTTTCTTTATTGTGTAACATTATTTTACTTTTTTCTTCTTCACTAAAATATTTCTTAACTTTCTTAACTTTTCTGTTGAATTTTCGTTTTCAATTTCAACATTTCAGCTAGATTTCAATTATACTTTTAGCAATTCAAAAAGCACTAGCTTCGAAAATAAGGTTACATCCAGAAGGAGGCCATAAGGATCCTGACCACACTCGCCTGCGAAACCAAAACTAGAACACACTACTTATTGTAAAGGGAAGGCTCCTTAAGTAAACCTACCGTTCCTACTGATTACCCATGCTCCTTCCTTTCTGCTTCTCCAAAAGCAGTAGGAACCTACATCCATTGCGTAACGAAGTAGAAGTTCGTTCTACTTTTCCTATCCAGCGTCATTCTACCAATTTTTTTGTTACTGTTTGCTGCTGCTGCTATTTTATTCTTCTCTCGGCACGATACAGTAGATTTTTGCCTGGTGGCCCACTTTCAACATGGACCCACTTACTACTGCCTCTCCTCTGTCAGGGTTGTTATGGAACCGTCCTTCTCGCTTCCTTTTTTTTTTTTTTGTTCCGGGAGGCGGGATTCCTCCTTTGGCTTCCCTAAAGGGGTGGAAACTAGCCCAGTTGCATACAGCGAGAGAGTGTTCCTATTTTGTGTCGCTAGCGCTTAGCAAGTTATTATTCCCTGAACGGAACGAGATGTACCGTCACTTGTTTAGGATATTGTGTTACAAAGCGAAAGGAGCACAAAATAGCTACCAAAAGAAAATAATCTGCTTTTAAATAGCTACCACCTTACATCGTTTCGCTCTAAACAGCAGCGTAAAAATGCTTGGCAAAAAATGGGACCATAAGGTGTGAAATGGTTCAGAATTAAAAGAAAACCACCCGCCGAAGGCAGTGTTCGAAAGAAAGCACATGTTGATGAGAAAGGACATGCTTGAGACTCATTTTTGCAGAAGGATGTTTCGGGATGTTGCATATTCTGCTCAATAGATACACATACACACGCGAAGAAAAAAGTGCATACAAATGCAGTGGAAAGCATCTATAGAGTGCAGTATATAGCCTATCCTTTTGTGAATATAAGCTCGCCGGGTAGGTTCGAAATTATGGGTAAGCTAGCAAGGAAGCGTTAGCTCATATCACTTTCATCGAAGCTAATATCGGCGTACAGGAGCGGCTGAAAATAAATTTTCTTTTCCACTATCTAAACTGGGTCATTGGGTCAAACGCGCGGGACGAATGGATTGGTGTATGGGGTGGCATTGGTAATTGAAAGGGATGTGAAGCGCAGTGAAAAGTGTGTGCCTCGATGAAAATGAGAACTCTGGTGGATTAGTTTATAGGATGGAGTGGAGTGAAGTGGCTGGTGTTAGCCGCTTTATTCAATACCGGGGAATGGATTTAATCTGTCCCATTTCAATCTTGCCAAGTGTACAGATTCGTTGTACATGGTTTGGTAATGCTGGTAATGTCCTAGAGAAACTTATTGGTGCACTGAGGAAATGGATGTTAGGAAGAAATGTAACTTCCTAAGAAATATAGTTTATTAAAACCAAAATAAAAATATCCTCTGAAGGCTACTGTAAGCTCAGGAAGGCTCAAGAGAAACTCTTTCAGAAGATTCCCTCCCAACGAGAACAGTGAAAACAAACATCCAATTTAATCGAAAAGATGACGCAAAGATTATTATTTCGCTCGGTGTGGAAATAAATCTTCAACCGAAAGGTAAATGACAACCACCATCAATTCTTCAAGTGGAGAGAAACGAAACCGAAAACTCCACTTAATGAGTAATTGATCGTAAATCGTACACCGTTTCGTTGGGTGGCGGGTGGAAATGGAACGAGTTGGTTCGACTTGAAGTTGATGGACAAGAAATTGACTACGACTTGAGGTTGGGGAAGTAACGGCAAGACGGCAAAGGAAGCTGAGAGAATGCAGAGCGGGGAAGGTTTCTCAAAGATTGGTGGTGAAAATCTGGGCCATGGTTAAGTGATTGTTGTGAGCAGCTTGAAATGCGGAGCCATTAATACATTTTGGGGTCTTCTTCAACTTCATGTTTGTCAAACGTGAACTTCTCAACCTGATCTTAACCGATCGTTCGATCATCTTTTCCTGTACAATTTTCTTCCCCAGGTGGACGATCAGATGAAGCTGCTCCAGAACAGCTGGTCGGATATGCTGGTGCTCGACCACATACACCAGCGCCTGCACAACGGGCTACCGGACGAAACCACCCTGCACAATGGGCAGAAGTTTGATCTCTTAGGTTTAGGGCTGCTGGGCGTACCGAGCCTGGCCGAGCACTTTAACGAGCTGCAGAACAAGCTGCAGGAGCTCAAGTTTGACGTTGGCGACTACATCTGCATGAAGTTTTTGCTGCTGCTAAATCCCGGTACGTATCGACACGACCTGCTGTCGACAAAGCGTATTGCTAACGCTTTCATTCTTGTGCTTGCAGATGTCCGGGGGATCACGAATCGCAAAACGGTCGTCGAGGGCTACGAGAACGTGCAGGCGGCCCTGCTGGACTACACGCTTACCTGCTACCCGTCGGTGCCTGTAAGTAGGCGCGAAAACACACACCCTTTGTTCACTACTAATTCGGCCAACGAATGTGGCACCGCTTTCATTGCAGGATAAGTTCAGTAAGTTGCTCAGTATTATTCCGGAGATCCACGGAATGGCAGCTCGGGGCGAGGAGCATCTCTACATCAAACACTGTGCCGGCAGTGCACCCTCCCAGACGCTGCTAATGGAGATGCTGCACGCCAAACGAAAATGAAGCTGGCCGGTTGATCACCCTACTCCACCCACAACAGCAACCGCATACCCGCCGCTAGTGCTGCAACGTCATCCGCTGGTACGCAACCAGCCGCTCTTGAGCAGGAGCGCAACGGTAGAGGAATAAGATAACATTTCACACTTTAATGTGCGTTCCGGATGATCAGTAGTGGGCTGATCCTAGGTAGTAGCTAAGCTGCAAGGATATACGTGTGCGTGCGCTCTGCACCATATTGGCACCGCGTAGCCTGCGTGTGTGGCGTGTTCTATAGTGAGGGGGGTGTATTTTGTTTTTTTTTTTGTACATTTCCAACCCACCACCACTACTAGTTACTTGCTGTTGAGAGTGGCACACACACACACTTACGCGCGCGCACACACACACACAAGTATACGCTCTGCACCCACATCCACAAACATACACACACACACACGCATAATCCTCAGCATCGGAGGAACGATCGCGCCGCATTATTTAACGTTTTCCTTCCCATCACACGCTACTCATGTGACCGTAGTGGCGCGAAATAAATCATGGTTTTGTTTTACTCTTCCTTCCTTTCTTCCTCACCTTCCTTTCAACCTTTCTGGTATACTTAAGATCGTTTCGTCGCTCGTTAGTTTTAAGCAGCACACGATCGAGCTGCTAAAATATTAGAGAACGCACGTACACTCTATAATTCCGTCTGAAGAGCGTGTGCGTGTTTTTTTTTTTTAAATGTGTGGACACACAGCATCATCCTTTTTAAATACTTACTATCCGATCTCTCCAATCCCCCTCCCACTCTGTATCCTCCTTATCTCTGCGTTACTATCTCGTGCGTAATTAGATTTAACGTGTCCGCTTTAAGACCGCTTTTGTTTTACAAGCAAGAAAATCGAGAAGACAAAAAAATCAAGAATCATCGCGATAAATTAATGTTTGGCTATTTTGTTTATGTTTTAGTTTTTTTTCTTGTTTAAGTAATTGTGGTATTAGGGGTTAGTAGTGTTGTTTCCCTAGCTGTAGATATGTGTTGTAAGAGGCGCGATCAGTAGGCAGAACCATTCATGTGTGTGTGTGTGTGTGTGCGCGTGTGTGTGTGTGTATGTTTGTGTCCACGATCGTATGTATATAGAATGAGGAAAAAGATCGGTTAAAGAAGATGCTAGCTTGACGAAAAAGAAAAAGCAACACAAAAAACGCTACTTAGGTGATTAACAAATTCTACAAAAACAAAACGGTAGGACGGTGAAGAAGGAAGGAAGCGAGAAAGAATTGTGCAATGTTAGCGAGTCCTTTTTGCAAAGAAAAGATCACACAAAAACACACATACACAACGCACACACACACTGGGCAGCAAAACAAAAAAAGCAAACATGTCGTTACCATTGGCATCTCAGAGCAACGTACCAGAATTGTTTTATTCTATTTATTTTCTTTTTTCCCTTTAATTTTGTTGATGTTGTTGTGCGCGTGTAGACAAGCGGTATGTGTTGATGTGTGTGGATATATAAGCAAATAGAGAAAAACCAGTATATAGCCATAATAAAAGGGTCAATCACACACACCACACGCACACACACACACATACGATCCAACAGTATATAGAGTTCACCCTAAAAAAATCACCAAATAGAAATAGTTTAAAAGAAGAAAAGTTTGCCATTTGGATGCTAAATTACAATCACACTACACTCACTGTCCACACAGGTTCACAACATATTTCGGGGATAGAAAGATATAGAACAAAAAGAAACAGAATCCTTTTTCAACAATTTTTGCATCCGGGACGCGCATGTGCTTTGTGTGGCAGTTCTATTGCACGTGCGCATACTATCGATCTTTTTTTTTTTTTTTTCGTTCGATCACGTGATTACTTAAGCGTGATCGTAAATGATTGTACAGATTGTAGAAGTAAGTTTCGAAAAGGAAAGGAAAAGAAGGTTTAAGCTGGGGCAGGGAAATGCTTGTAAATTTTGGTTTATATATTTTAATGCTATATTACACTCTCCTGCATTGCCGTGAGATAAAGCCGGGAGGACAGGCAGCGCGCGTACACGCAATGTGTTTAATAGTGATCTAGAGGGAGAGAGAGAGAGAGAGAAAGAGAGTTATGTGCGAATTGGGAAGTTTTTAGTAGTGATAGTAAACTAGCTGGTAGGAAACTAAAAACGAAGAAGCCGAAGAGAGGGTGAAAACAGCGGGAAAGGGGTTAAACACACACACACAGGCGCACATATATGTGTGCAAACACACACATACGCATCGCAAAACGGAAACAAAGGATCTAAAACTAAGTGTTCACTAAATGTTAAAGCAAAAATCATGATTCATACAGCGGAGACGAAGAAGAAAGAAAAATGGATAAAACGATAGATAAGGATGTGAAAAATAGGAAGCAAAGCAAGATTCTAGGCATATTATAGGTATACAACATAGCATAGATAGGCAGATCGATCGAGTGATCGAGTTTCATGGGCACCAGTATGTGTGTTTGGGATTTCCTTTGCTAACCAACGGTGAAATTTTAACTCAACTCCACCGGCCCAAAGTGAGTTTGCTGCTGTTTGGGGTTTTTTTTTTAAAGGGAAAGATATCTTTTCTGCTTCTTTTTTGAGTTTCGGTATTTACAATTCAGCCAGAGCAGCACCGAAACACACACCCACACGTAACGTCCTACCTGTCGAATGCGCCGAAAAATCTTTGTTTAAATACTGCGAAATCATGCTTTTTCAGCGATTGTTTCGTTCACGCGTAGCTGAATGATCGTAAAGCAAACAAAAGAAACAAAAAATGGTTTCAAACAAATAGACACACAACTTGGCATCAAAAACCACCCTTATCTTATACACTCACAAATACAAAGCAGATGATTGAAAGAGCGAGAGAGAGCGAAAAAACAAGGAAAAACAAAAGCTGAAAACATACTAAACAAAATCTATCTGAGTCAGAGTAATCAAGTTGCTGTCAACACACAAAAAAAAAACTATAAACTACAAAAACAAAAAAAGGAAACCATTGTTCTAACCGTTCTAACTAAATAACTGCTGTGTGTACACACGTTAAACCCGATACAAAGACAAAAGCAAAAGAAAAAAAACTGTTGATATTAATAACTGTTTCCTCACCAATAGCATCATCTTGAAGCTTATCACAAAGTCGGAAGAAAAGGAAAAACTACCTATATAATCTACCAAACAACTATAAAAATTCATAAAGAATCGATCAAAAAGAAGAAACTCAAAGCAAACCCGTTTGTTATCATTACAAACGGTTTGTAGAGCATTATGTCCATATTTTACAAATGCAGAAAAACCATACGCATTCAACTAACATACAAATAGAACTTGATCATCGTACATACACAAAAAAAAGCAAACAAACAAAAAAATCAAGAATCAAACCTAAATAGTCAGCAAATGTTACCCGCGACAGAAGATACAAAACGGACAAACAAACCGAGATGTAATTAATCGCCTTGTAATTGTAAAAAAATAAGCACACCTACAAATTACCCAAACTCGTACTCCCATGTATGCAATAGTTGAATTTTAAAAACAGCTACAACAGCAACGCTTTTGTCGTATTATCCCACTCTTAGATGCTGTGGCAGAAGAAAAATGGCCGAATGAATCCGTCTATTTACAAAAGCAAAGAACAAACTAGAGCAAAACACAATAGCGCATAATGTTAGCAAAACAAACGCACTCTCTCTCTCTCTCTCTCGCTTTCTCTCCTCATTCTCTCGAGACGGATTAAAGAACGGAAAATTAGAAGAAAAAAAACTAGTGAAAAAAGCGAATAATCCAAGAAAGATGAAACGACGTTGCGTGGCGATATAGGATGCCAAAGCGAAAAAGGGCGTCATGGTGGACGAGCAAAACCCCTCGGAAATCTAACGGTAAAACCTGGCAAACCAACACAGCGGTACAATACAAAAGATTTTTATTTCGTTTTTCCCTTTAGAGATAGGTGTAAATAGTAGCTTATATGATTTTTTGTTTAAATGTGTGTTAAGCAGGGCATTCTTACATTCCATCCTTTTGTACTGCTACCGGTGCGCATCACTATCATCTGTTTTTTTTGTGTTTTTGTCCCGTTTTTTTTTCTTCTAAATAAGTTTTCCTTTTTCTATGCTGCTCTGTTTCTGCACTCTACACTTACTACTGCGTCTATAATATATATTATTTGCCTATTGTTAAACTGTTTTATCTTTTTCTTTATTTTCTGTTCCTTTTCTCTTCTTCTTACTATCTTTCCGCTTTCTGGTTTGTCGGTTTCTGGACTTTACTGTTTTTTTTCTTTCTCTACTTTTTTAGTACTGTTAGACTCTATTGTTCACTGTTTCTGTTCACTGTTTCATTATTGTCTCCTTGCGTTTTTAGAATCTCCGTCTCACTGCTATTAGTTGTACCATCTGCCCTGTCGAACTATATGCTTTATTCTACTATTTATTCTACTCTTATTTGTCTTATCTTTTTTGTTATAATTTCTTCTCTGTCTTTTTCTGATTTGGTTTCTTTCTTTAACCATTCTTTTTGTTTCAATTTCCTTTCCTTTCATTCTAATTACAACCACCTATATCAAGCTAGCTTTCAAATGTGTGTTGCTAGGAAAGAAAAGGGTCCCGTAAGCTAGTAAATCACCAAACAATGAAACAAACCATCAAAAACGAATATCGAATGTGTTCCAAATGCAACATGCAACAGTTGATCACTACCCAACAAATGTTCAATGTTAGTAGTACACACTAAATCTCACTCACACATCATGTGCTCAATATGGCTTTGGCGAATGGAGGAAGAAACCCCGATACCAAACGTTACCATACCAGAGTTTGGCTATGCGGTTTTTTGCCTTGAAAATGGAAGGAAAACATACATGCAGTCTAGCTACACTAGTACACGTTGGCGGTTGATCACTGTAGGAGCTCCTTCGGATCGATGTTTTAGCTTTTAGTGAGCGAGGATCAAGCCACTCCCGGTCATCCGTTCGGGAAGGGGCAAAGAGTAGACTAAACGATATATTTTTCGATGTTAACTTTTATGTCCTATATATTTAGCTATCGGATTGCAAGTGATGAAGAATTACAACAACAAAAACACGCACACATACACGTACACATGCAAAACAAAAACACTACATAAATACTAAATGAAATGCCTTTTCAAAGTACAAACGTGTTGGTATTGGAGGGTGCTGCGAGAAGTACTTTTTCAACATCGTTCAGCAACATGGTGAGGATAAAAAACGGTTCGATGGCTCCAAGAGTGCGTAGGTTAGTGGTAACATACATTTGCTGGACGGTTTTTGAATTTCAGTTTGCCTAATGTGTGCGTATGGGTGTGCTCGGGAGAGTGTATTTAATGTAACATAATGTTAATCTTTCTCGAGCAGTTGTGTAAATATCATTTGAGGGTTGTGGGGACAGAGAAAGAGTGTTTGCATTGAAAGAAAACGTTTTCTCGTGTTACCTTTTTGAAGTAGTAGATGCCACTAGTGGAAAAAAAGAGCAAGGAAACAGAAGAAAACACACACTCAAACATACAAAAGAAAAGTAGTGAAAAGAAAACACTTTAAAATCGCTCATATAAAAATGAAAATCACAAAGTAATACAAATTTTCAAAATAATGATTTTGGGAAGAAAAAAACAACTCAACACACATTTGAAAGCTAATACGTAAAGTCCTTTTAAAATAACGCTTTGGCACTCTGTTGCGATAAAAGATACAAAAACGAGCAAAACAATAGAAAAATGCCTCTTCAATCTAAGAAAGCTGTGACATGTAAAATTAAAATGAGTGATGAAATGAGTTGGAATGGTGGTAGGAGGGCAAAGGGCACACAACCAATACAACCGTCGTACGCCTGTGTTGAACGAAATGCTGTGACAGATTATAAGTGAAACGTTTGCTTGTGTTAGTTTTGCTTCTTCCTGGCATGGGGCATGACATCCTTTTTTTTCCTCAAGCTCAAGGGAATGTAAATCGAATGTCGATTATACCGCGCGCACGGTGTGCGAGTGTATAGTAGGCCTTGGAGAAGCAGTAGTACATTGCCTAGTGGAAGTAACCGAACCTCGCGGCAGGATTCGATTAGGCGCCGGTAGGCACAATACGTAGCTCTAGTTGTTAAGTGTGTAGGCCGGATTGACCGTTTTGTACGAAGTAAACATTCCATTAAAGCATCAGCGAAACAAGTCAAGTAATGGAAAAACGCACCGGAATCAAACAACAACACACCCAACAAAATGTAAGCAAAAAACCGTGGAAATATTATTAGATTGAAAATCATAATTTGCCACAGTGATATACATATTAGGTAGATTGTGTAGGAAGAGGTACTAGGAATGTTAGTGGACGCGTTGAGAGTCCTTTTGGGTGTGGAATTCTAAGGTGGAAAGAAGGCAGTACCGCCACACACATCTATGTTATACTTAATTCGCTTCCTTTCATTACTATTTTCTATTAAATTAGTAAACGTTTCTTTGGGTGTTTAAATCACACGCACACGAGTTAAAGAGTATGAGAATGTCCTTTTTAATGGTAAATTGCTTTATGGCACATACATACATTTGAACTAATACAACACCTCGTGGATCGTTCTTGGATCATTCGTACCGTTTCAATCTCACTATAGCAGAGAGAGAGAGAGATAGAGAGATATATAGAGAAAGAGAGAGTGTGTTTGTGTGTGTGAGTATATGTTGATGTGCGTAGACGTTAGGATAGGATGTGAAATTTAATCTATACAAAAAGAAGCAAAAAAAGAAAACCAAACAAAGCTGCACAACTAACACAATATCTGGTTTCCATTGACTTTAATCACACCGAAGAAGAGAACAATTTAAGAAGCAAACAAAAACAACTAGCAAACAAAAGGAAACAACACAAAAACGTAGAAACTCATCACGAAATTACAAAGCAAACAAGAAAAAACACATGAAGAAAATAAGAATAGACATAACAAAACAAATTACGTGTGTAGCGTGTGTATAAATTAAGTGTAAAAGCGTGCAACCTCCCCCCCCTTACACTACAGCATACATCACAGATAAGAGAGGCAAGAAGAAAAACAAACAAATTCTTGTTGTAAATAGAGGGCACGATATTAAGCGAAAGAGAAAAAGAAAAACGAAAAAAGAAGTCTCGCAGCAAAAGTGAAACCAATCGCAAGCAAGTGGTTGAATGAAACAAAAAACAAAGAAGAAAAAACAAACAAACAAACAAAAAGAAATGGGGTACCTTACCTTAATGTGTTTTACAGAAGGAATGTCTTCTGTCTAGTTTACGTTACACGATTATTTTGTTTTTGTCCGTCTCTCTTGTGTCTGTCCTTTCTTTATCTTCTGAGCTGCTAAGTGTTTAAGAAAATTTAGAATATATAAGTTTAGTTTACACTTACTTACCCTTTCTTATTTTCTGTTTTTTCCTTTTATATACTATTTCTCTCTCTTCTGTTGCTCTACTCTATTTTTTTTCTTTATTTTTCTTTCTTTAACTTTACTCTATCCTCTCCCAGCATAACCTACTTAATAGCGTCGGTTTTGTTTTAATCGTTACTACTACGTTACTACAACTACTATTATTATTATTATTATATTATTATTGTTTCTTTCTATCTCCTTCCGTTTGTTTTATATGTTGTATTAAAGTCGTTAGAGTAATAAATGTAATAATAAATAAAAATGAAACACAAAAAAACAACAAACAAACAAACTATTAAACAAAACAAAAACCATTTTGTGTTAGTGTAGATGGGTGATTGGGGAGAGAGGGAGGGGGATGGGAGGGGAACGTGGAAATGAGGGAAGTTTTAAGGAAAAGATTGTTAAAGATGTTGAAAGAATGTACCTTTGGTTAGAGTTAGAAACAGAAAACGATGAAAAGTTAAAAACAAAAGAAAAAAACAAAGATGGATAATAAAATAGCTTTATGGTTTTGTGGCAGTGTGTGGAGACGAAGTTGTGACATTATAATGAGGCAGACATTTGAAAGGAAAAGAGAACAATTTACAAAACTATACAGAAAACTTACTTATATACTTATATATATATATATAGAAGAGCCGATGTTATAAAAAGAAACAAACAAACATAGAACAACTAGAAAACATTTCCTGTAAGGAGATGATGTGTTTAAAAAACAAAATGGGGAAGAAAAAACCGATTGCAAATCCGTCACAAATGAATTGTAGCAGAAAGAAACTTGAAGCAAACGAAAGGAGCAAGAAAGAGAAAGTGCAAACATGATTACCAATTACTTTCAAAAAGTACATCATCCTAGGGTAGTAGAAGGAGGAGGACCCCGGAATGGAAGGGATGCAAGTTTGAGACTAAGTGGGTCTTAGTGGGATGTGATCGTGCGGGTTGTTATGTGCGGGGTAGTGATGTTGATGATGATGATGATGATGATGATGCTTTTAAAAAGAAGAAAAAACTCGAACGCGCTACACTACAACAAACCCGTCAACCGTCACAAACTCTGTACATTGTTTCAGTTCTTGTAAGATTTTTCGTTTCCGTGTTTTTACTTCGTTTTTTCGAGTTTAAGAAGCTAACTGTTAAGTTTTTTGTGGTAATGTTGGCAGAGTATATATATACATACATGTATGATTATAGTGTAACAAATCAGATGTAGAAATCATGTGAAGATGAGAAATATATATATATTAGTTGTTAAGCTGGATGAAACACATACACATGATACAAAAAAAGTCACAGGATAATATATATGTTCATCCAAAAAAAAAATCACAAAACATATGCAAAACAACGTAAGTTTGGTTCGAATGAAGGAAAACTACGAAAGACGAAACAAAAAACGAAAAACAAATACTAAAATGGAAAACACTTCACCTTGCGCTGTTGGATGATGATGGGTGTGAAGATTTATGCAACCTTCTCCCCACAAAGGAAAGAAAATTAAGTGGAAAACCACACCTCTGTTTCTTGACTACGGGACTACGAGAAAAAAGAGGGAAAAACTAACGGAAAAAAGTGAACAAAAAGAAAAAAACATCAGATCGTCCAAAAGAAGAGTGTATAGTTGTATAGATGCGAAAAGAAGGAAAGAAAAAGTGCAACACACAACACAGAAAACGACACGAAACCACATACCCAAATATACACAACAGAAGAGATACCATCAAAATAGTTATTTTTAATTCATGTATTTAAAATACAAAACGAAACAAAACCAACCAGAGAAAAGTGGGAATAACGATGAAAAATTAAATAATAAAATGTGTATCTTTATCTCTACCCGTTTAAATCAATTAATATCACATCAAATAAATACATAAAAAATTTAATCCTAATCAGGTTGCTTTGGGGCTGCCTCCCCTGCAAGCTAAAAAAGTTGCTCGCCAATCGGTACGAAAATCCTTCAAAAAGTACCAGATCCAGCAAATTGGATACCAGAGCAGCATCCAAAATAGGAGGTTTCTACGAGCGACCGAGAGGAAAGATATGTCCGGCTCTTTCTATACCATGTTATCTATGGATTACGCTAGGAGATCACCCATACTAGGATCAAAGATCGTTTAGCACTCGCTCTTACCGCGTCGTGTAGTAGCATAGTGCGAAAGAGAGAGAGACATGATTGCAATGTATCCTCCTCGATGCATGCTCTCTTGGTATCCGAATCGCTAATCCTGAAATTTTTCTTTCCCGGACATCGATCGAAGCAAAAATCCTTCGAAAATCACCAACTCCAGCAAATCGGATACCAGGGTAGCATCCAACGAAGAGTTCACCTCTATCCCTATTGGCTGTTCCGTTGGTTAAAATAGCTGTCTCTTTTCCTCTTGTACTCATGGTGAGCTCTTCTCTTTCCCGCTACTAGGATCAGGATCATATACTAACCCAAGCGAACGGTTCGTTAGCGATCGTTGCAGGGGTTTCCACGATATCATTAGCAAGTTCGTCGAGGTATTAATTTTTTCAGTTAATTATATTATTGATTCCATCTACGAGATGTTACATTGCGCGAATTTTGCTGCTGGATTATTCCGCAAGATTGTAGAATAATACCTTTGCCATTTTATTATCCATAATTATAGGCAACTGTTCGGGTTGTCCAGATATTTTACAGCACTGGTTGTTTGTATTTTACATTTACAATTCCTCTACAATGTAATTCCAAACAGGCTAACGACAAAAACCGGGCAATTTAGCAACTTCTCGCAGATTAAAGTAATAACATACCTGAATAAATCCGTCTCTCGATAAACTTGTTTATTTTATCCTTGGAGCCCTGCAGGAAAGTATAGGTAACGGGTGAAAAAGGGACAGCTATGCTATCTGTCTATCTGTGTGTTACTCTATTCCCAAGTGCATATTGGAATACGGTGTATGAAAAAGGAACAGGCTATATGCGAGAAAAGTACAATGAACATAAGATTAGTGATGCCTGCTGATTTGGATGCTCTCCTCGTAGCAGGCACTGAAACTGGTATCAAATTGCAGAACGAATTTTGCTTCCGTTCTCCGTTTAACTGGGAGGAGAGGCTGTCATCCTCCTGGTCCTCCCTTCGTTACGAGAATTTGGGCGGGTGTCGCCAAATATCATTTATATTTGACCAATACGCTTGTAGCATTTGTTTTTATTTAAAATCATTCTCTTTCTTATCTGCCCTCGCTTTCCCATACCAAAAATGCACATGCTTATGCATCTTGTTGCGAAATCTTCTCGTGCTGCTTTCTAGGCTGAAAAACCACATTGTAAGGCTTCGCCGAGAGCGTTATTCCTGGCTTAAGTATCAACGATGGTGCCATATCCGTGTCTTCCCCATCATCGTTCGGTTTAACCAAACAGAACCGCTTCATTACACCCACAAAGAACGTAAACAGACAGGAACGGGCTAACGTTTCACCGAGACATCTACGCTTACCCTGCCCAAACGCTAACACACGCTCCGTGTGGACGAGTTGCCGCTCCTCGTTAAGGAATCGTTCCGGACGGAACGATTCCGGATCACCCCAATGCTTCGGATCCATGTGTACGTTGCGTAATCCCATAAGAACGGTCGTATCTTTCGGTACTCGATAGCCTCCAAGCGTACAATCGGTGATGGCGCGCCTCGGCCCGTTCAACGGAATAATACTAAAGAAACGATGCACTTCCAGAAGGAACGCTTCCACATACGGGAGCTTAAGACGATCCTCATAATGGGGCATCGCATCGATGGTCAGCTGTGCATCGATTTCTTCGTGCACCTTTTCCTGCACATCCGGGCGCATAAGCATCATCATGAAGGCAAGATCCAGCGTAGTGCTTGTTGTTTGCCCACCGGCGATAAAGATGTCCAGTATGATCATCGTCAGCTGCACGTCGGTGAAGTTCGTGTTGGATGTGTCCTTGCGATCACGCATTTCCTTAATGTAAGCGTAGATAAGATCGTCCACTATTTTATCCTCCGTGAAGTTTTCGTGATGCTGCTCGATCGTTGGCGTGAAGAATTCGGTCAGCTGTTTGTTGAAGCGTCGCACCAGATTGTATCCACTCCATTCGGGTGCGACGAAACGAAGCCATGGCAGTTGGTTCAGAGTACCACCGGACATGTCGAAGGCTTTCGATCGTTCCTGGAGCAGCTGAAGCAGGCGTTGCAAACGGTCATCTTCTCGCGGTACACGGGAACCCGTTACGATCGTCCACAGCACATTGATGACGCTGATCGCGAGGATTGATCCAGGCCAGATAGGTTGCTCCATACGATTTCCAAGCACTTCCAGCAGTTCGTTCAGTTCGGTTTGAATTTGGGCGTGCATTGCCTGCCGACCATAGCCGACGTGGCGCAGGTGTCGAGTAACGAAGCTTCGCTGCTCATTCCAGAATGTGCCATCCGTACAAGTGATGCCCAATCTATCCGAAACGAAAAAGGTACAATTAATACTTATAATCTTCAAAAAACATACTAAGGTTAAATACCTTGTTCCCAATGTACGCAGTCGAATGAAGAAATTGTCCGGACGGCCTTGGAACGCTTCATTGCACAGAATTTCCTTCACCGCGTCGTATTCCAATCCAACCACCACACGTTCCTGGCCAAGCTTAAGCCCAATCACGCTGCTTCGATACGATTCCGACAGTTTATCGCAAACGTTCGCTAACAATCCACCATTTTTGGCTGCCAGCTTTCGTACCAGTGGAGTGTTCCCGACGATCGGTAGCCATCGGGGTCCTGTTGAATGAAGAAAAAAGGAATATCGCATTATTAGAACATACTACACAAAAAAGAGGAACACTTTATCAAGACAATCTTACCCGGAGGATAGTTCGCAGGACGCCATAGTTCCTTCACAAGGAAAACTACCAGCAAGATCAATGCCAGTGCTGCCAGCGTTAGTGTGATCATTTTGTTCAACTCTTTTCTTACTTCGGAAATGTGTTGGAAGAACTGGTTTGAGCTCGGGATCAACTCGATGTGTGATGCAAAGGTAAGAACTCGCGAGCTTTTAAATATAACCACTATCTTTGTTCAACCATACACTTTGTTTATAGTTCGTGTGCAGCTAAGGTTCGATGTCCGCTTGCTGGAAGACGCGTGCAGGCTACTTGTGGCACGCGATGTGCTAGCTTCCCTGTTCGTTCTGTTGTTTCACATTCTCCCGCGCTTTGCTCTGCACGATGAGGCTTTCGAATCACGCGGACACGGAATCTTTATGTCTATCTATGGTTTTAACATGCAAAGAACGATTGCACCAGATCTCGCTAACAGGTTGTATGTGTCCCTAACGCTACGCCTAAAGCGTATAAAAATTCTATAGAAAAAATAAACTTAAAGCAATAATATCATCCCCATATTGGCACATTTTTTCTACCGAATCCGAAACTGCCCTTTATCTTTAGCTAGTCTAGTTTGAAAGCCTTTTTTTCGATGTGCGTCTTTAGATGGTCCATTAGACCGGTCTGGCAGTAGAAGGCTTGGAAGCACACATGACAAATATACGGTCGTTCTCCTACAAAAATAGGAAAGAAGAGGAAAATAATGCTTTATTAAGATCCTGGTATAGTTAATCGCTTGAACAAACCTACCCGTATGCACCCGTATGTGCCGCTGCAGATGATGCACATCGACGAAACTTTTCGAACAGTGATCACACGTCAGAGGTCGCTCATCCGAGTGCAACCGTGCATGATTCCTCAGATTGGAGGTACTGTTAAACCGTTTCCCACACTTATCACACACGTACGGCTTCTCACCCGTATGCACCCGCAAATGTTTCTTCAGATTACACTCCTGGTTGAAGCTTTTCGGGCACAAACTGCACTGAAACAAACCCTGCGGCCCATGTACTCGCATGTGGGACTTCAGATGTGCCTCACAGTAAAATTCCTTCTTACATTGCCCACAAGCGTACGGTTTTTCGCCCAAATGTTTCCTGATGTGGTACTTTAGATTATTTGCCTGTACGAACGTTCGATCACAGTGTGGACAGGGATGCTGCGACTCGATCCGGTGCAGGCGCATATGTTCACGCATATACTGCACCTGTTTGCCGCACACTTCGCACTGCTTCGGTGATTCGGGACGTTTCGGTTTTTTCGCTTTCGCTGCTCCCTGATTACGCTTGGGTCGTCCCCGTTTTTTGGTTTCTTCTTCAGAAAGGCTTGCGTGGTCTGTTTCTTCCTCTGGTGCTGATTCATGCCCATTCTCGAACTCATTCTCCTCGCCGAGATCCGATTCAAAGTCGCTGGATTTAGATTTTTCCTCTTCCAGAGAGGAAATGCGCGATCTTGAAGACCGCTGGAGTTCGACGGAATGTTGCGAAAGTGCGACGTCCTCTTCTTCGCCGTTATCATTGGAACTTCGATCATCAAATGAAGACCTTTTTTCACTTGATTTGCTTGTGCTTCTCTGCGCCTTTTTGAAAACCACATTCAGCCTTGCTCTACCGGATCTTCGAATTGTCCTGCTTCGAGGAGGACTTTTAACTACTCTTCTTCTTCCTCGCCGTTTTATGTGTCTTTCAGCATAGTCACTGCCGGCTTCCGAATCTTCTTCAGATTTTACTACATAATTTAAAGTAAATGTAGGTGAATTGTTATTCATTACATGAAACCATGCGACGATCAGCCACTTACCATCAATAGCCATTGGATCGACTAGGTTGCCTACATTCAGCGGATCATAATCAAGCGGTTCGGGTTCCAGCTCGGTTTTGATCACAAACTCGACCACCTTCGGTTGCGCGTTTTCGTCGTACTCATCGATCCGCCGGTGGCAGTACTCGCAGATGGGTGAAATCAAGCCACAAACTGGTGTCACCTGTGGTAAAGCATGCAGTGAAATCCAATGTAATTCTTCCACCCTAAATCCAATCCCATATCGAAACCTTACTTCCACACGGGTGCATTTGTAGATTTTGTTCAGGAGTGCCGTGTCGTCCGCATTGCAAAATATTGATTCCATCGGTCCTTCATGTTCGCCACAGATTTTACAACTTTTTTCCTTCTTCACGAAGGGGCTAGAAAGGTAGCATAGATTGCACGATAAACTGCTTGACTGCAATCGATGTTTATTCATTCATTTACCAATCAATATCTGGTTCGTTGTCAGTATCCATAAAAAAGTGGGTTTAAAAAGTGAAAATGTAAAAGTACAGTCAATTAATAGACACAAAACATTCACTGTACAAAGCACAACAAAATACAGCCGGTGCGTTTGACGTTGAGAGCAGCCAAGGTAAACACATAAAAGATGGGTCTTATCGATTTTTTATTTATTTCATAACAAGTCACTTTATAAATGTTTTGAGATTACTATATTATTATAATACTCTCAATTACACAATAATTGACAAATAGCAGTAATTTACATGATGTTTTCTACCATTAAAGTTTATTTAAATTACGAAACATCGGTACCATTTGTTGTAAACCTTGGCGTACAAACGAAAGCTGTCGTGCTGTTCTTTTCGAAGCATTCGAAGCATTTTCGCGGGAATTTGAATCACCAATTTAAAAACTATAGAAACAACGTGCTGTATCTTATACTATCCTTAAAATTGCAATTCTTTCATAAAAGTATCATAAACATAGCAGAACGGTGTAAAATGTGATTGTCGTTAAACGAACTCTCTTATATTACCTCATAATTGTTTGCGCCTTGCGTTACAGTGTTGTACATATGCTTGTAACAGCTTACAACGGCAATAACCATGATACAACACATATGTTACATATGTTTAATACATTACCAAGATTTTAAAGCTTGAAAACGCAAATTCATCATTTATAATACCATCAATGAAATCTTTAAAAAATAAAATCTCTTCAATCGATTATTTTGGCACTGTTCTGTATACCTTCCGGTACAAATATAGCTACCATCTTAACTACTATACTACTACTGATTTATTTTTAACTTTTAAAACATAGTTCATTTAAACGACTACCATCTCTACCTACACACCCGATCCGATAACCTTAGTGTGAACGGTTGAGGGGACAACGTTATACCATCGACTCCACTCAACGATGGTAGTTCCTTGTCTGCACATTCAATCGCAAAGCTGTGCAGAATCGCACTAAAAAAGAGAAATACAGCCGGCTTAGCTAGTGCTTCCCCGAGACAACGTCGTCGACCCGCTCCAAAGGGTATGAAAAGATCATGCTGCACCACACGATCTCCTTCCTCGCTGAGGAATCGCTCCGGTCGGAAAACGTTTGGATCGGTCCAATATTTCGGATCCATCTGAAGAGAGTACAGTAGCGGCAACACAATCGCATCCTTTGGTATAAGATATCCGCACAGTTCCACATCTTCCATGGCCCGATGTACTAGTCCACCCGGAACAACGGTCGCAATACGTTCTACTTCCAGTATTACGGACTCGGTGTACGGTAGCTGTGGTCGATCGTTAGCCGTTGGTAAACGGTCAGGTCCAACGACAAAATTCAGTTCCTGCTGCACCTTACGCATCACATCCGGGTGGTGCAACATGTAGAGGAACGCGAATCCAATCACACTGCTGATCGTTTCAATGCTAGCCTGAAACAGATCGAGACATACGCTGACGAGCTGCGAATCGGTGAACGAGTTGTGATGCTCCGCACGAGACATCTCCACCAAGAACGCCGAGATGAGACTGTCACGTCGATTGGGACAGTGAGGATTCTTCCTGATCGCTTCAATCGTTTCCTAAAGAGAATAATGGGTAAATTAAGCGAACTATCCAAACCAAGTACAACAATTGTTTAGCGTACCTCAAGAAACCCCCAAAGAGGCTTTAATAATCGCAACATCGGACCGTACCCGGAACTTTCCGGACATACAAACCGCAACCAAGGGAACCGGTTCAACGTTCCCCCAGACACATCGATCACATGAAACGTTTGGTGAATTGTATCTGCAAGCCAGCCCAATCGCTCGTTCTCCAGCTCGAACCGCTGACCCGCCAGCAACACCCAAAGCACATTCAGCAACGCCACATCCATGGAACCGCTCATGGGAAATGTTTCACCAGCGTTCGCCCGTTTCCGAAAGTTGTGGACCAACTCTTGCACTTCTCGCTCAATCACGCGCTGAAATTCGTTTCTGCCCATGCCGAGTTGTTTCATCGTACGAACAGCAAACTTACGCTGTATCTCCCAGTTTGGACCATCGGTCAGGGCCACTCCTAGGCGCTGACCGAATGAACGCATCCGAAAGAAGTATCCATCCGGACGGCCATCAAACTGTTCCTTTGCGTACATCGCACGGATTGCTTCACGTCCCGAGACAACGATTATCCGATCTTGCCCGAATCGAACACCAACAATCGAACCGTATTGCTGGCAGAGTTCCAGCCACATCAGATGAAAGTATTGAAGGGAACGGACTAGCTTTAGCATCACCAATCCACTACCTATAAATGGAAGCCAATGTGGGCCTTATAGGGAGGATAAGAGAGCGATTAATTGTACAGTAATTTTAACTTTAGCAGGATTCTGTCTCCGACCACCATACACTTACCGGGTGGAAACTTCTTTGGCTTACGGACGTCCCAAATACAGTACACCACCATTAACACCACGATCGCGATCAGTGCACCGTTCCACATGGCTACGCCCAAGTAACTGACCTGCTCAAACACCCACCAAGTCCAACGGGAACCACGTGACTGATGCCGGATACCGAGCGTCCCAAGCGCTTTATACCCGGTTACGCTTAGTATTGTCCATCGAACACATGACATTGTACCGTCCGTTCCTGTATTGTAATGTAAATGGTGGCCCATTCCCTGACGCAGCAGCACAAAAACATCTACGATAAAAACATTCCATGTTGGGATCTATTTTTAAGGCGACATTATAATCTAAACACAGTGAAGCGTCTTCCTTCGAGCAGGAAAAAACCTCCTGGTTGGAGCTCTTGCCACTGGCCAGATTCTGAGCGGGTGCGAGTGATGGTTGGCTTCATGCTGCTGCTCCCTATTTAGAACAAGCATCTGGCAGCTACGGTGACCGTGGAGCAGGAAGTGATGCTACGGTTGACCCAGGTTCCGGTTTCGTGCTCTAGCCGGGAGGTCGTGAGTCTTCTCCACAAACTCCGCAGGTGCAACATGTAGTTTGTTTGTTTTTCCAAACAAATCAATGTTCTAAATAACAAACATTTAATTTGCCGTTTGCTGGAAGAGTTCGTGCATGTGAGAACCACATGTGATCCGATCTATGGAAGCCGAACCGAACGGACACTGTTACGAAGGTGATCACCAGGTATGAAGAGGTTATCAAGATAGTACCGCCTTTCAGTGTTCTGTCCCGTAGTCCACGAGGGAAAACGAAGGAGGAATTTGTTTAAAGTTCATTCATAAAACTGTTCGTGGATGCTTTTGTCATAGCCCGTGGTGCAAATATCTTGATCAAGGGAGTAAGTTATTCCGAACTAAAGTTTGGCAGAAACTGGTAATTCAGCGTAACGTGTTCGAAAGAATCGGAGTCTCTGTTCTACGAGAATTGGATGGATGAGTTGTGGAAGTAAATCGCTATTAGCTTTCAATAAGCCGATTGGGCTATTTTACATACACGAAGCCTCAACACACGTGCTGTGATCCATGGTTTAGCGTTGTTACATGTTTACAACACCATTTAGGTGAAGCAACCAACAGTGATATCAATATGCAAAACATCAAGTCCGCTGCTTCAAAGTGCGTAATGTATGGCCTTCACAATCGGTTCTCGCAACAGCAATTAGCACTACTAGCTTATCTATTTTTGGTGCCAAAACCACGAGAGGGGAGCCGTTTCTAACTTCCTTGACTTTATTTCCTACATAGCTGAGCCGTGAAACCGACTGACACACGTGGTCGAAAGAATTGGATTGAGGATCAATGCGATGAAGACACAGTAATTGCTTGCCGGATTATCAGTTGACGGTGACAATCTTGTTCTAACACAGAAGAGTTCTTCTACCTTGGTACGATCCAGAAGACTCCAACAATACAAGAAGTAGTCCTGTACGGGTTACTTTGCTGACGGAGGACGCCTTTGTACTCGCCATTTTTTAACGTCCAATGCTAAGGACTATCTTTGGCGGTATGTGTGAGCAGGGTTAAAGTCGGAAGGATGCGATCGTTGGAAGAAGTTGCCTCGTATAAGGGGTCCCCGTAAGGGGAGCTTCTTTGTGTGTAGAAACAGTTTCCACGCATCGCTCAACAAGCAAACATCGAACGTGTGTGTGGTTGAACAACGATATAAGCGATATTTAAAGGCTCTTGATTCGTTGCTTTTCAATCACACTTTGAGTTGATACTGAGCTCAAGCCAGTTCTTCCAACAAATCTTTAAAGTAAGAAAACAGCTCATCACAATGATCACACTAACGCTAGCAGCACTGGCATTAATCTTGTTGGTAGTTTTCCTTGTGAAGGAACTATGGCGTCCTGCGAGCTATCCTCCAGGTAAGATTGTCTTGATAAAGTGTATCCTTTTTTGGTGGATACGGCCTAACGGATCCTAATTTTTCAAACAGGACCCCGATGGCTACCGATCGTCGGGAACACTCCACTGGTACGAAAGCTGGCAGCCAAAAATGGTGGATTGTTAGCGAACGTTTGCGATAAACTGTCGGAATCGTATCGTAGCAGCGTGATTGGGCTGAAGCTTGGCCAGGAACGTGTGGTGGTTGGACTGGGATACGACGTGGTGAAGGACATTTTCTTCAACGACGCCTTCCAGAGTAGACCCGATAATTTCTTCGTTCGACTACGTACGTTGGGAACGCGGTAAGTTCGCGAAGGATAAGACAAAGGTACTTTAATCGATTTTATAACACTCTTATGCACAACAGACTTGGCATTACCTTTACCGATGGTGCATTCTGGAATGAACAGAGAAGCTTCGTTGCACGTCATCTCCGGGAGGCCGGTTTTGGGCGTGATAAAATGCACGCCCAAATTCAAACCGAACTGAACGAACTGCTGGAAGTGCTTGGAAATCGGATGGAGCAACCTATCTGGCCTGGATCGATCCTCGCGATCAGCGTCATCAATGTGCTGTGGACGATCGTAACGGGTTCCCGTGTACCGCGAGAAGATGACCGTTTGCAACGCCTGCTTCAGCTGCTCCAGGAACGATCGAAAGCCTTCGACATGTCCGGTGGTACTCTGAACCAACTGCCATGGCTTCGTTTCGTCGCACCCGAATGGAGTGGATACAATCTGGTGCGACGCTTCAACAAACAGCTGACCGAATTCTTCACGCCAACGATCGAGCAGCATCACGAAAACTTCACGGAGGATAAAGTAGTGGACGATCTTATCTACGCGTACATTAAGAAAATTCGCGATCGTAAAGGCACATCCAACGCGAACTTTACCGATGTGCAGCTGACGATGATCATTATTGATCTTTTCATAGCCGGAGGTCACACGACAAGTACTACGCTGGATCTTGCCTTCATGATGATGCTCGTTCGTCCAGATATACAGATGAAAATTCACGAAGAAATCGATGCACAGCTGGGACACGATACCGTTCCTCACTATGAGCATCATCATAAGATGCCTTATGTGGAAGCCTTCCTGTTGGAGGTTCATCGTTTCTTTAGCATTTCTCCTGTGAGTGGACCAAGGCGTGCTATAAAGGATTGTACGCTTGGAGGCTACCGGATACCGAAAAACACGACAGTTCTCTACGGTTTACGCAACGTACACATGGACCCGAAGCATTGGGGTGATCCGGAAGTGTTCCGTCCGGAACGATTCCTTAACGAGGAGAATCGAATCATCAACACGGAACGTTTAATTTCGTTCGGACAGGGCAAGCGTAGATGTCTCGGTGAAACGTTAGCCCGTTCCTGTCTGTTTACGATCTTCGTAGGGGTGATGCAACGGTTCTGGCTGCAAAGGCCGAAGGATGATGGGGAAGACACGGATATGGCACCATCGTTAACACTTAAGCCAGGGATAACGCTCTCGGCAAAGCCTTACAATGTGGTGTTTAGGCCGCGAAAGTAAGAATTAAGTCTCATCAACTTACTTCAAGCTACAACCCTGACCGTCGATAGGAAGTTTCTAGCGACTCGTTCAGTCGTGCAAAACTATGGGTATCACAGCGGACATAAGCAGTCTCGCTTTCGGATGTTGTGTGCCTGTTTGTCCCATCAATGTAACGAAACTGACTGATTGTAAGAGCAGGTTTAGTCTCAAGTCTCAGGTAGAATTTTAAGGCAATCACAGTCCCTTATCGATCTGATAAGCATATGCACATAGAAACACATGCTGTGCCCATGGTGCCGGATCGGAGGCTACGCATATAGTATGCAACGGCACGATCGGACCAGATCCCTTCAGTCCGTCGCGTGCTCTCGGGAAGTGCGGTTCGTTTTGGGAAGTTGGCAGTAGCAGCAGGCCCTAGAGCACCGCACAGTTGCGTCAACTTTTGCAATACACGCATGGTGGAGGTGTTGGTTAAGGGCAAACCGGAAGATAGACTACCAATCTGGTTCTAGTGCAGTGAATAGCTTCCCATCTTTCTTACACTCGATACTCCAGAACAAGCATCCTCGGTATCGCGCTCTGTATGGAATAAATTAAATAAAGTCAATTGGAACCAAACTCGGGACACGGGCATTCGCTTGCACCGCGTTATGCAATCGCAGTCTTTGCCCTCCGCTAGCTGCAGTGATCAACGTGCGAGGTGTGTCGTATCGCTATAGTGCTCACAGTGCGTCAGAATGTTCACCATCCTGCTCGGCTTGACGGTGGCATTGTTGTTGGCTTATCTCATCAATGAATTTCGACGACCGACCAACTATCCACCGGGTAAGTAGACGACGACGACGACAACACCGTCGGCGACGTTCTCACGGCGTTTGCTACTTCCGCCATCAAACAAAAGCTGATCCGTCACGAGCTGCCACAAACTCGTTAGACAGCGACACGAGCCGTTTTAAGCCATGACGTGACGTGATAAGGGAACAGCTTGGGGAAACGTTATCCCTTACAGGCGTGGGAATAGTTTCGGACCCGTCTTATCAGTACCGCGCGAGCCAACGACGGCTCTCGGGTGCCCGTTGTTGGGTCGGCTTCTTCTTCCGGATTCGCCTGCGTCTGCACTTTCATTATTTATAGCCTGCAGCAGACGAACGAATGCGGTCCGTTGGCAGAAAGCAAAACAAAACCATGCTGCATTTTTTTCCGTGTCGGGTGTGCGTTTGTATTTTGGTAGCTGTGTGAGACTCTCCTTCCCCAAAACAGCTGATGCAGTAGTGTAATGTGATCGTCAATCGGGGAAGCATTGCAGATGATGTAGTGTGAGTGCAGTGCAACTTATAATTTTTTTTTAGAGGCTAACCCACGTGCCGTTATGAAGTGATGTTTGAGAACCAGACATTTTGCACTGCTTGGGGACCATCTTTTGAACATTTTTGCTTCGCGATCAATTATGACTTGATCAGGCAGTCGTAGATCTTCGTATAATCCCAGAATTATAGCTAAAAATACGTTTAAGTTGTCATATGCCGGACTAAGTGCCTTAACCTTAAATTAAGTGCTCAAGGATCAAGTTGGACACTCCAAGAGAACATGTTTGTAACGACCTACACATTCCCTCCGGTCATCGAATGGCTTACTAGACTTGTTGATATCTCGTATTTGGATAGTCAGTCCGTCATCCCCGGTTCTGACTTCTGAAGATCGGGCCCGCTATCACCTCTACCACCGGAGCACCCTGAACAGAACATGTTTAAGTATCAACAGTTGAATTTGTGTGGAAACAAAACGTCTTTGTATGCCTTGTTTTTGACGAACCCCTCTTCGAGGAAGTCCTATCGACGAGGCCTCTTCGACGAGAACATTTCTTCAAGGATTCTCTCGTTGCTTCTCGTATATTGCCCAATACTGTTTATATGATTTAGCTTTCATGGAATGCTTAACTGGGGAGTCCATCCACGAGGCCAATTTGATGAAGCCTTCTTTGTTTGCAAAGAATGGCGGCAGAAAGGTCCTAAATTCTCTTCAGTCTGTGGCCTATTTTAAATTTGTGCTATTTCTTTATTCTCTCTCCTGCAGGCCCATCATGGCTCCCGGTGGTAGGAAATACACCGTACATACGCAAGCTTGCCCGCCAGTACGGTGGTCAGCATAAAGTGTTCGAGCTATTAGGCAAAATCTATCGCAGCAATGTAATTGGGTTGAAGCTGGGTCGGGAGTATGTGGTCGTTGCGCTCAACTATCCTGCCGTTAACGAAGTACACCGGAACGATGTCTTTGCTGGACGGCCCAATAACTTCTTCATTCGCTTGCGCACGATGGGCACAAGGTGAGCGAGGTCAAGCTGCTGCTATAGGGCATAGTATCCATTCGGTGTTTCCTTTCTTACTCTTCTTCAGACTCGGAGTAACCTGCACGGATGGACCGTTCTGGGTGGAGCACCGTAACTTCGTTACACGCCATCTGCGCCAGGTCGGTTACGGGCGGCAGCCGATGCAGTTGCAGATACAGAACGAACTGAACGAGCTGGTTGACGTGATTCGTGAGCGGGACGGACAACCGATCTGGCCTGGCAGTATCCTTTCCACCAGTGTCATCAACGTGCTGTGGACGTTTGTGACTGGAACGCGCATACCGCGCGAGGATGATCGACTGCAGCGATTGCTCCGTTTGCTACAGGATCGTTCGAAGGCTTTCGATATGTCCGGTGGTGTGTTGAGTCAGTTGCCGTGGCTTCGATTCATTGCACCGGAATGGAGTGGATACAACCTGTTGCGGCGGTTCAATCTGGAGCTAAACGAATTCTTTGCCCCAACAATTGCTGCCCATCATCGACACTTTAGCGAGGACAAAGCTAACGATGATCTGATTTACGGTTACATTAAGGAGATGCACGATCGTCAGGATGATCCCGATACGACTTTTACCGATCGGCAGCTTACGATGATTATACTGGATATATTCATCGCAGGTGGACAAACGACAAGCACAACGCTCGATCTTGCCTTCATGATGATGATCCTGCGGCCAGATATTCAGGCCCGCATTCGCAAGGAAATCGACGAAACGCTACGGCCCGATGAGCTGCCTCAGCAAACCGATCGATCACAGCTACCGTACACCGATGCCTTTCTGCTCGAAGTTCAACGATTCTTCCACATCGTACCGGTTAGTGGACCGCGGCGCACACTGTCCGACTGTACGTTGGGAGGCTATCGGGTGCCGAAGAACACCACCGTACTTATTGGCCTACGTACCGTGCACATGGATCCGGACTATTGGGGCGATCCGGAAGTGTTTCGGCCGGAACGATTCCTCGAGCCTGGAAAGGATGCGACCGGCAAGGCACATCTGCACACCGATCGGTTAATGTTTTTCGGGATTGGCAAACGGCGCTGTTTGGGCGAGGTGCTAGCGAAGGCTTGTTTGTTCACGTTTTTCGTTGGAGTGATGCAAAAGTTTGAGCTACTTAAGCCAGTGGAAGCGAATCCGGCGATGGAACCATCGATCGTGCTGCGACCGGGTATTACGCTCTCGCCGCAACCGTACGAAGTGGTGTTTCGCCCACGATAGTAGTGAATTTGCGGGAGGAAAAGGCTAAATTTTAGTTGTTTAGAGATAGAAAACGAAAGTAAGTCAAATTGTTTCTTAAATTTAGTAACAGCCACCATTGATGTATCATCGTTACAGAATTAGACATTCAAATTACAGTGCCATACTTTTAAAAGCCAAAGAGGTGTTCAATATCTACATATATATAAAAGAAACAACCCCGAACCGAACTTCGTCTTCGTCGTAACTTAGCAACAGCAAGCGCAGCGACCGAAGAAAGGAAGGAGAGAAAGGCGGGTGTACATCTCTCCAACGAGCACTAGATTGCTCGAAAATTAGAAGATTATATTTAAATGCTCATACGGGAAGGATGCGCTACTCTATTGCTAAAAGTAATCGTTGATTTTCCACGGGAATGCTTTGGTTTTTCTGCAATAACTGGGCGGAAAAAGAAAGGATCAGGGTTGGCCTATTCTCAAGAGAGGTGAACGGCCCAAAGACGCATCTAACGGTATGCTTTTCATTTCGATCGGACCAATAATGAGCGAGTTATCGCCGATTTTCCAGTGTTTTCCTCAATAACTGGGCGGGGAGCGGAGGGATTGCGTTGAGGTGTTCAGCAAAAAGCTGCGCGGCTTCAAGACGCATCTAACGGTATGCCGGTTGCTAGGATCGGACCAAGAGTGAACGAGTTATCGTTGATTTTCCACGGGAATGCTGTTGTTTTCCTCAATAACTGGGCGGGGGGTGGAGGAATCTGGTAGGGGTGTTCGGCAAAAACATGCGCGGCCTCAAGACGCATCCAACGGTATGCCGGACGCCAGGACCAGACCAAAACTGAGCGAGTTATCGTCGATTTTCCAATGTTTTCCTCAATAACTGGGCGGGGGGTGGAGGGATCGCGTTGAGGTGTTGAGCAAAAAGATGTGCGGCTTCAAGACGCATCCAACGGTATGCCGGATGCCAGGATCAGATCAAGAATGAGCAAGTTATCGTCGATTTTCCAGAGTTTTCCTCAATAACTCAATAACTTTGAATTTGGAATATTTTGGCCGTCCCGAGCTACCTCCTCAAATGTATGTTCTCCTGTTACTACCAGTCGCTCCTGGTCGGATTTTTGTGCCAAAACTGATCGGATTTCGATGCGGAAAAATTTGAGCAGGACCCCGATCCCTCCACCTTCCGCTCAGTTATTGAGAAAAACAACAGCATTCCCATGGAAAATCGACTATAACTCAGTCATTCTTAGCCCGATCCTGGTGTCCTGCATACCGTTGGATACGTCTTGGAGCCGCGCATCTTTTTGCGCGACACCTCAACGCGATCATTCCACCCCCCGCCCAGTAGTTATGGTGATAATTTATGATAATCACAGAGCATTCTTTCCATAAAAAAATAAAAATTAAATTAAACGATCGTGTTGCCTCGTCGTTTGTATATAAGTTTGTTGGTTTTTTTCACTATTAGCTTCATATTACACCACATTGTAACGCCCATCACAGTGCACCTTAGGAATCAATTTCCGGCTTAAGTCTATCGCATATTCTTTACACTGTCCAGCATTCTTCACGTGCTTACTTTGGTAGCATTTGTTTCTGCCCTGTTTTCCTCACCATCTCTTGTAGCTTAATGCAGGTAAATGCCGTTGAAATAACAGTTTTGTACAGTTTTGCATGGCGGCAATTGTGGTATCCGCCGAATTTTGGTAACTTTCGGTTCCACAAACGTACGGCTTGCGGTACGTTCGAAATGATCACGATCATAGCCTTGATGATAGAATGTACATGCGTCTCCCGCTTACGGTAGTGGCCAGGGCAGGCCGGAAAAATCGACCGGCCCACCGAGCCCAGCATCTGCCTCCAGCAGACTCATGATCACTGCCATCGCTGCCTCATCGTTGCCATCCGTGCTGCTGGCTTGCGTTTGTGAGACATCTAAAATTAAACCCATTTTGGGATATTATTTGTATACTATACCGAACCGTTTTATAACACCATTTCTTCCTAGCCTTACCATGCTCGGGGCTGATGATGGCGTTCGTCTGCACATGGCTGTAACCGGGCAGCGTACCATTGATGCGTGTCGTTACCGCGGGTGGGACGACGGCAATCGAGGAAGGCGATACACCGGTGGAGGTGACCATGCTGTGCTCGCCGGAAGTGATTGCATCGTTGGAATGGTTCGCGTCGGACAGTGCCGAACTGAAGGAGGGCTGCATTGTCGGTTCGTTGGGATTGGGGCTGCTTTCTGCAGAGTTATCAACAAACAAACAAATGATGATTAATTTATGTCAGATGAAAAGTGATGGCATAGAGCATCCACCCTTTGAAAGACCGATAATCGTTTGTCTTGATCAAGTTAATCACATTAATTGTTGGAAGTGTATCTAGCGGACTAGATTTCACTAAAAAAAATAGGAATAAATCTATAGTAGAAGAAAAATGTTCTTGACGACCGTTCTAGAGAGCAGAAAAAATTGTAGAGACAAATCGTAGGCCCATTTACTTTATCTTTACGCTCAAATGAACTAACCTAGGCAAAGGATTGAGGGTAAAGTTAAGATTTTAAGCTCGGCGAAATAAAACCACATGGAGTTGTATGACAAAGCTTGAAAGCGGTGGGATTAAACCTCTCACTAAGATTTGTTGGCGTGTTGAAGTTACGTTTGTATTCTCACAGCAAATTTCCGAAGATGGGCCATATTTATGTACAAAATAGCTGCCAGAGGTTCACGATTTCATTAGAAAGATTTATGTGAAACATTCGGGCACATAAATACAAGTCTACACGAAGAGGATTGTGACAAATAAGCCTGTCTCTCCTCCCAATAACTTAAGGTGTTCGTACTTCAATCACAGTCCGAAAATTAAGCTACTTCATTAACGTTTCTGCAAACAAAGCAACCATGCCTTACCCGAGGAAGAATCTCCCACCCGTCGCTGATGGTCCAACACCTGTTCCGCTATCTGGCGCCCTATTTTACCCGCCTCCACGTGCGAATTGATCATACGCTGTATCTCACGTCCATTCGCTAGGTACGCGCCGAAACCAAACCAAAAATACAAAAACGTATTAAAATTCGCCCACCGACACACCCGGTCTAGCAGGTTCGCTTCAATAGTGCCACACCCACCATACTTACTGTGGTTGAAGAACTCGTATCCTACGCCCGGTTGCCCTCCGGTTCCCGATCCGGGCTCACCCGTCCCATCACCTAGCTCGCCCATTCCATACCCACCAGCTCGGGTCGTCCCACTGTCGCCCAACTCCGACAGGATAACGTTGTTCTTCGCGATCAGATACTCGATCTCCTTCGTCCACGGGTTGCGAAACGATTTCCATTCACTTTGAAGCCTCACAAATCCGGTCTCCTTCGTTCGCAACCGATAAACGGACGTGGTAACGCACTGTGTGCCCTGGAGAGCGGCCTTATGCGATTCGGCCAGTGCTGGAATGTCCTCGTGATGGTAGTATTCGTACATGCTCGTACCGAGCAGCTCCTGGGGCAAGAATCCAAGCACGAGTGTAGCCCGCTGATCAACGAACAGGAACTTGCCGTCCATGGCGTGCCGTGAGATGAACTGCACGTTGCGCAGGTTGGGAATGTTGTTGCGATTAAGCGACTTCCCGCTACCATTGCTTGGTGTCGCTGCCGGATTTCCATTGCTGGATGACCCCGTATTGCCACCGCTCGTGCCTGCTCCTGTGCCCGAGTTGGAATTCTGCCCATTTCGTGACCGTCCGTTGGCACTGCTCGGAGTGTGCAGACCGTTTGTAGTCAAGCTGCAGCTTTGGTTGAGATTAGGCTGTACCCGGCCAACGGCGACCAGACAGGACAGATTGCACGAGTCTCCCTCGCCGTCCGTTTCGTTCTCCTCCAGCCCAATCTTCGCCGGGGCCCACGATTTCAGATAACCGGTGCATTGTATCACGGAATACTTCTTATCTGAAATGACCACGGAACAGCGACACGGATAAGACGATCGTGCTTTCGTGAGCTAAGCTATGCTACCACCACCATCATGCCACTCACACTCTCGAGGAATCCTTGTACCTTGTACCGTTTACGGGAGAAACTCACCGGAATTTACTTGCTTTTTGCGCCGATGGCACACATTGCTCACGCTGGACACACTGTTCGGTTGATCCGCTTCCTCCTTTACCTGGACGTTCGCTTTGCACTTCATTCGGCAGAAGAAGGAACGCCGAGCGCCGGGACAGAGCCGTGTCACACCTTGCGGTACATCGGTTTTGACTGGTAGCATAGCTGTTTGCGATGGTAAAGAAGTGGGCATACAGAAAATGAAGTCATTTCCGAACCAAAACGCCTAATTGTATGCAATCGTTTGTCAAATGGAAATCGAAGTGTGCTTATATTGCATACTTTTAGGCGTCAAGCATAAAGCGAATGATTTTCACGTACTTTTCGCATCGATTAAACGTTCCCGGGGACTTAAGTCGGACGATGATAGCTGCTCCTTCACTTTGGCCACATCCTTCGGGTGTAGTATGTCGAACCAGCTCTGTCCTAGGAGATCCCCCTATTGAATATCATTGAACCGCGTGTAGTAATTGTTCTAACTTCTATCCAAATCGTCCCACCATACCTGGGAATAGTTCAGTATGTGCGAAACCGACTCCGACACATAAAGTATCCGACCCCGGTCACAGCCAACCACAAACAGAAAACCTTCTGCAGCTTGCAGTATTAACATCTTCAGCTCCTGATCGGACAGAAAGGCCGGCTTGTAGTGACCCTCTGTGTACGAATGTACGGCGCCCCGGATCGTTTTCAGATGCTGCACGGCCATCCGCAGAACCGTCAGTTTGTCTAGCTTGCGGGACATTGCATGGCACATCGGTATCATGGCGGACAGTTCTGTAATGTAGGTGTTCATTTTGTCCCGCCGCCGCTTTTCGATCTCGCTGTGGTTTTGCCTGTGGAGGAAGGCAAGTAAAAGAAGCGAAGGTTAATGTAAGCTCGTCTAGGCAGAGATGATTTGTCAAAAACTTACTTTTTGCTCTCATCGGTCGTCCTGACGGATTTTGAATCATCACAGGTATCATCTTCAATGTCGCTCGTATCACTTTGGTAACATGGAACGAGAGAAATTGTGGGAGAAAAATCATAGAAATCGTTCATTCGATTTGAACGTTTGGTAATAATTTGAGGATAAATAATCAATCTACTAGGCCTTCAATCCTGAAGGCGTATTATTTAAGGCTCCTTATGGACCATTTTATTGGAGAATGACTGACGTAGTAACGAGGAGCCTCTAATAAATACTATTTAAATTAAAATACCCACGAAATGAAATGAATTTCTAGCATCAAAAGCTCCAGAAATGTTAACAGAATACTATAGAAACCTTTATCTTATTGGACTTCAAAGGAAGGATTTTCACCGTTGACGTCAACTGCCAAAAATACTACAGAATTTCAGCATTGCTGTGCAAGAATCGGTATAATAAAAATGGTTAATTAAGACATGTTTAAATGTAGCACAAATAAATATTGCTTACAATCGATGTTCCCCGAATCAATTCTTCAACCGGTGTTAAAAGCCTATGCGTAGAAGTTGGATACAACGGTAAATTAACGATCCTTTGATGTTGTAAATTTAAAACGCTACCGACAAAAAAACAACCCTTTACGTTAAAGATGTAAAAACCATTTTAAGCGGTACGTTTATCGTACCGGCAACAACAAAACGTGCCCCAATTTAGACGAAGCTTCCGATCATTATACTCATCACCTGACGCGGAATCGACTCCGGTCCGGACCCATTACAACGCCACGTCAAATGATGATTATTTTCCATTTAACGGTGTGATTTTTTCCCCCCAGGTAAAGCTACAAACAGCAGCACCGAAGAACTAAGACGCTACAAACGTATCACACGACCGCGCGAATCCTTACGACTGTCCCGGTGGATACTGGGCGACATCGTAAATTACATTACGTCAGCACACAACAACAGCAAAAAAAGCCCATCACAATGCCAACCTTTCCCGGGGGCAAGAGGCTTGAAGTTTCTGCTACTTCCGTGGCTTCATTTGTCGCGGCGGTGGCCGTGCCGGTTTGAGGTTTCCGTGAAAAATTAACACCCAAAAAGTTTTGCCCTTGCCTTGCAGCGAATAAATCCAGCGACAAAAAAAAAAACCTAAGCGTTCGGTAGATGATTTTACATAATTATTAAATTAGCGCAAGAGCTGTTGGCAGTCGATGGCATCATCGTGGGTGCGTAGAGAGCAACGCCCATCAACCCGACGGTAGATGGGAATCACCTTCGGGGAAGGTGATTGTGTAATGCGATGTGCTTCACCGTTTTCCCCAGAACAAAGATCTTTGTTCCGTCGAAGAAAACTGCGGAGTTTGGGTGGTGCAAACGGGAACGGGATCCCTTAACTCATTTCAGGTCGGACTCTTTCTCAAGTGTGTTTCTGTTTGCAGCTAAATTAACATCAAACGAACGTCACCTTGGTTGGTGTTGCTTGAATTTCGCAAACCCTTACAACTCCTGACTTCTTGCTAAGGAAATACAAAAAACTTACAACCAGAACTTTGTTTGTGTGGCCTTTTCTTCAACAGCAAAAACTGAGTCGTGTTTGAAGATGCAGTCGTAAGATTTCATCTCACCACAAGCGCCTGTTCGGTTTGCAACAGTTCTAACTCGGCTGACGCACACACGTACTGACCTCTAGCGCGGGAAAAGGTTAACAACATGTGTATCGGCTTACACAACACCCCAAAAGGCACCCTCCCCACCCCCACTCGAAGGAAACAACAGTCGAAGAAAAACTTACTTGAAGGAAAACTTTCGCTTCCGTGCGCCACCGGAAGCGTGCTGGTGATCGTGGTGCGAATGTCCATGGTCGGAAAGATGCAGATGATGGTTGCCGCTTCCGGCCGCCGAAAGGGTGCTCAGATTGCTCACCGCAGACATTGTGCCGGCCAGCGACGGATCCACCAGGAGGGACGCATCCGGGCCACCGGTCATGTGCTCGGTCGGTACCGCACTAACACTGGGGGAAAGTAGAAACGAAAGAGAGGGAAAAAGTAGGACGTGTTTAGAAAATATTTTATATAATAGAAATATAAGAAATTGTGCAATAACAAACAGTCACAAGCAAAGAGACAAACATTCTTTATAAAATGGCTAATATATAAAATGGTGTAAATCTTAAAATAAAACTCAAAATAATAAATGTAAAAGGAAGCTTTCTCGTTAAATGATATGTTCGACACATAATGACCCCTAGAGCTACTGGAGTCTTCTTCTTGGCTTAACGACTACAAGCAATGTGCTAGACTAGCTGATACCGCTCAGTAGCATAATCAATCCACACTTCGGGGAAACTCAGGAGTCAAACATCTTGCATCTTTATTCAAAATAACTGTCACGACGATCGAAGTTGGGACTTCATTTTCTTGGTTTAACGACCCGCTAATTAGTGCTTACTATTGAACCATCGAATGCTACACACACAGGATAGTCAGACTAGTCCTCGCTATGGGGTCCGGAGACATGGATTCTGTTTAAATCTGACACATTCCTCTTAGCCTCTTTAGAGAGGAAAATGGAAGGATTTTGGCAATAAAACACGCTAGGTTCTGGTGGACTAGTAATATTATATTACCGATGGTTGACTGTCGAGGTGACCCGGTGGTGTAGACGACAACGTCGCCGTTCTTCAAACGGCAGGACCGGGGTTCAAATCCCATCCGAACCGTCCCCCCGTAGAGTGAAGCGACTAACCAACTACGTGGTATCGGCAATCTAGTAAGCCATTTCGATGGCCGGCATGACCTTAGAGGTCGTTAAGCCAAGAAGAAGAAGATGGTTGACTGTAAAGGTCTGTCAGGCCGTTTATACGTACAGAGGAGGCGTGAAAAAGGAAGCTTCTACCAGAAAAGTTGGGGTTTTACCTGGGTAGAAGGGCATGGTTTAAAAAGATTATCACCCCATCTAGTGTGGACGATCGGTGGTGCCTTAGTCTGGGTTATAATGAATATGTTTGCATTTTTCCATCTTTTTCTAGGCTTTGGCAATCAGTAACTACAACGTATTAGGACACGGAATAATTAAATAGGGTCGGTCCATGATTTCCTTCTCAATTTCTACTGCTGTGGAATGCTGGGACACCGAACATTTGGATAAAACCCCCTTCAACGTATTTGATTTTTGTTTAATGTCTCAACGAAGCGAACTTAGCCATGCTTCAGTTCCTATTAATAATCCTGTCCCTAATTCGGATTTTTACACATTTCTACTAAAAAATCACTACCGGTAAAGCGAACGAAACTAGCACAACGTACAGCAAACACTCAACAGCGAGCAACAGACGAACAAACGACCATATATTTACTTGGACGGCGAATGTGTTGCTGCTCCAAGCTCATAGAAAACGTTATGATGGTGATAGTTCTGCAGCAGTCCACCGGTTGTAATGACCGGATTTGGCACCTCAATCTGGTCCCCGTTGGCGACCGGTAGATTGCGATGAACGGACGACTGTTGTTGCTGTTGTTGTTGGGCGGACGATGAGTTCGTGACCGTTACGCCCAGTTCGGTTAGCTGGTGTGGTTTTAGCTCATCCAGTGCCAGGAACTCGCGTTCCTCGTCCGGCACCTGCAGCACACGATTGTAAGGTAGATCCTGGAGCGAGAAGTTGCGCGCAACCATGATGCTGCCTGATGCCACTCTCACACTCTCACATTGTACAATGCCGTCGCCTCAACTTAAACGGCCTCACTAAACCCGTCGGGTGATGATTGCCTGCATTGCCACGGGAAACTACACCCACGATTCTATTCTATTTCACCGGTACAGGACTGTTAAAATGTGCTTAAAAGCTGCATAAAAGCTGATTAATAGTACTAAAACACTAAAGCTAAAATTACTCCTGGAAACTGTTTTAAGGTAGCAAAACGTACCACAACGTCAATTGTTACATAATTTGCACTATCTTTCTGGCGCACATCTTTTCTTACACACTATGTAAACAATCATCGTACGACGACGATGATTATTGGCATTACAAATAGCCCTTCAAGCTAGTTCGAATGGTACACCGCACAGGCAGGAAATAATTGTAGAACACCATCAACCAATCACGATTTACTTGAAGTACGAGACAGCACGGTGTAGAATGATTCAATTCAAACAACACAATTTTGCACAACAATCCCAGAGTCGTACCAAACCATCCTTCAAGCTACGAAAGGAAGACCGTGACGTAATCACCTTCGGTCACCGGTCGGCTAAACCTGCACTTGGCCACGGCTATTGTCACCATTCGTTCTAATAGTATTATTCCGGGAATGATCTGCGCCCGGCGGCTTCTAATTAGATTATGCAACGGTGGCACATAGCCACCGGGGACGTTCTATTTTGTGGCACACTTGAAACCAACTACGCGCTCACTGTCACTTAATTGAGCGATTTCGGTATCTTCCTATGAGTACTACCGAAAAAGAAACACATTTTCATTGATTACCTTAATTTAAACAAAACACACTCGCGCGGGTGACTTCAACCGAACCGTGGCAACGAACCCGGTCCAATTTCTACTATTAACCCGAGCACACACAAAAACGGCTCCTTCCGGGCGGACTGTCAGCGTACGTTTAGGGCGGACCGAAGACCATCGCAGCCAATTTATAAGCTCCGTGGAATTCCTCTGCTCGGGCTCCCGAAGCCACGAGTTGGCGTTCGTGTACGCGCGGCGTTCGGTTTGGGGAGGTTGTTTTTCTTGCTTTGTAAGTCAAATCCTGCCGGTTGGTCCCGTTCGCTTGGGGCAGCAGCTGGAATCAACCAGAATATTTATGGAAAGTGTAAAGAAGCTACAGTTAACTGAGAAAATTGTATCTAGTAACCAGAGACGAAAAATTTCAAAGAGAAGCCGTTTCAAAAGGATGTTTCGTGGATGATACCGTTACTGAAGGAAGAAATTAATGAGAAAAACAAAACAAAATCTTCTAAATGTAGTAATTAAAGTTGATGAAAGTCTTAATTATTTAAAATTTAACGTACATCCATGGTGTTCAATTTGAAGGACACACTTCGGGTTCCAATCGTACCCTCGGTTCGTTTGGCGCATGGTCACAACCGACAGGGAAAACTCTTCCCAACAGTTCCTCCAACTCCTCTCACACAGCAACAGTTTTGAACACAATCAACAGGTGTTTGATAAAATGGTCCTGCCCCTTTTTGGGGGTTTTTTTTTTTAATGTGCCAAGCACCCTTCCCAAAACGCTCGTCCTCCTAAACCAAACCCTAATCGAAGAGTTTAAGCGCCCCGTTACCATTGGAACGTATGGCAGTTACGCAATCGGGGACGCCATACTGGGAGACCTGGCTTACCGAAACCCGTCCCTCAGTCCTACTACCTCCTTGTCGATGATGATGTAATAGAGAGTCTTTTCCAAGTTCTGTGTATGTTGGATTTTTTTTTTTGTAAAGTTTAAACCATTGCACATGACAGTCGCATGTCCGCTGCAAGTTCTATCGCTTTTATTTTTAATCACCACTGGGGAAAATCTGTCCATCCCAAACCGGCGTTGGGCATGCAGATGAAAGCATGCTGTGTTTGTGTGTGTGTGGTGGGCCGTGAAAGGAATTTTATCAATTTATTGATAAAATGAACAATTATTTGAATGAATTCCTAAAGATGCTGCATGCTTCCATTCTCATTGCCTATCTTTAGGCGCAAATAAAAATAACGCTTATATTTAAAAAAATGCGTTACATATTATTTAATTTTTTGCACCAAACTGTTTTTGCCTGTTTTTTTAACGTAATCTTGATGAAGCAATCGGCAACCGGAATGTGCAGCTCTTGTACGTTTTGCAAACAGCCCTTCCGCACACAAATGCAGATTTAATCTGTTTGATCATCTGTATCAACAACCGATTGTCCGTTCTGCTGATGCGATTACGATGCTGGGGTTAAATATTAAAAACCATACCACCGTCCACGTTACGCGAGGTGGAGGAGCATTATTATTTTGGAATTAAAATCAACCTCAAAACGTGAACGTCCATTCGATTGACGATTCCGCGCAAAACGGTCAGCCAGACAGTCGACACATCCCGCTGCTGATGTTTAATGGATAAGATCTGACCGTATACATGAACAGCTTAAGTAGAGCATCAGTCTTTTCGGCGGGTTTCGAATGCTAATCCGACGCTGAAGCGTCCTGATGTCCGGTCGTTAAACTTCGTTCCCTTACGCTCTTTTGTATTATACGGCGAGGGAATAAAGCGTAACCTCTGTCTCCAATCTACTGGTGTCTGGGCTTTAATTCTTGGCGGCACTACTGGTACATCTCAATGTATGTAAAGCGAAAGCAGTTTAAATTATACACCCGAAGCTGTCTGCCCACATCGAACAATCGCGTTGAGCAATCGGGACCACTCTTCCCTCCGTATGCGCACACATTAGTTAGCTTGTTTGGCAAGCCGGAACAACCTCGAACCTCGGTTGGTGTCAACGATGGGCGACCGAACGCGCACATCCGATAGCGATCGTTTGGTTTCAGGTTACGCGCACCTTTCGGTGTATTACGTACAGGCGCTATACGTTGCCGTTCCTTTTGCGTTGTGGGTGAAAGGTAAGCCAGGGAGATGATGCGTTAATTAGGTGGCGGAATCCTTGCAGGGATCGATTTTCATTTCAATTATCTCTCGTCCTAGAACAGGGCTTACTTACGACGGTTCGTCAGTGTGTCGTGATGAGGATTAATCATACGGGATTGATTTTTCTTTTCGCTGCTCTTTTAGTGGTTTATTTATTTTATTTCTATTTGTAGCTGATACCATGGAAAAAGTAAAAAATGTTGTTAAATATTGTTGATGAACAGGGTTTGGGTTTGAAGAGCCAAATAGTATGCAATCAATATTTAATAAAATATTTGAAACATGTTATTCGAATTGTTAGTGGAACATTTAGACACTTAATCGCACAAGTCTGTTAATAGTTATAAAATTTCTAGCACAGTTGCGTCTTTCAAATTATTAAAAACATCTTCACCTTCCTTCTTCCGTATATGCAAGCAACTGCTTTCGATGCTTCTACTTAATCCCGGTTATGGTTCAAAATATCAATTTTTCATCATAAATACGCTAAGAGTAATTAACAGACAATAAGTTTAGTTCGACTCATGGTATATAAAAATACTTTTGCTTCCTTTTACTTCCCTCATGCTAGTTTTTATCTAAGCGAAGAACTCATTCAATGGTATCGGGATAGAATCGATAGAAGAGAAAAACCATCTCAACGGTGTACCCTTTATATTTCCCTGCAAGGTAAGCACATTGTCTGCCTCGTCAAATATTTGTCAAATCCAGATCCCTCAACCTACTTTCCGTTTCTTTTTTGCTACTCAAATGCCTCACAAATACAGCTGTTTCTCTTATCTGGCTGTATCGTAATCCACTACACCCAGTACGGCGATTACCCAATTTCTCCACTCAACTTTAAGCGCAACAAAATAGTCCTTTCCGTGACAGTGGATGAGACCAATTCATGCCCAGCCATCCTTGTACGAAGGCTGAATGAAATGGAAACGAAATCGACAACAGGTAGCTCCAGGATCCGATTTCTGGACCTTTCAGTAGCAGAAAACACAAATTACATAACACGGCACGGTACTGCCGGTTGCTGTGTCCTATCCGCGGGATCCTGGAACAAATCTGCTTCATTCTTCCTTTCCCTTGATACAACATTTGCCGGTATTCGTTCGATTCGAAGGATGGCGTGAAGCGTAGTTTACTCTGCACTCGAAACACACTCCGATCCCGTTGGTAATAAGACAACCGACCGGCCGAACCCAACCTGGGCAGAAAAATAATGAAAACGCAATTCCACACTTTCCCTTCGACACCCATCGACGTCGTGAACTGTTAACGATGAATGCATCTTCTCGCTAGCTACGAATGTAAGGGATGCGAAGTTTGCTTTTCTTCCAATTTTCATCTTTTTACACAAATAATTGGCTTACAATGGGAGCGCAGCTTTGTTCCCTTTGCAAATCGCTGTATGTGTGCGCAGGGAAAGGTTCCTGCTTTGCTTGGGAGAAATAATGTCCCATTGCATCCCTGTTCGGTGGATCAGGTGGTAAGGTGAGTAGACATTCCCCATCCCTGTTTTACACCATTCGACTGCAGTTACATCATTATATTTTCTGTACGTGCTAATGGGAATGTTTTTGATGCTATTCAAATGTAACTGCTCGTGTGATGCAGAAGCTATTCATCAAAAAGTGCAATAAAGTGCATCGCATCGACTGTAAGGTAATCGAACAAATACCGTTAACTCAGTAAACACAGTAAACTCAAATAATAATAATAATAAGTGACGCGTAGAAATTCATAGAAACAAATAAAATATTCATAACAAAAATATTACTTTTAGCATTTCAACTTAAGGACCGTATATTTAATAATTTTTACTATATAGTTTGATTTGCTATAAAATTTTCATTCCCAATGCGTAAGTCTTTTCGGAGGATTTATTTCAGATTCGGGAAAGCTTCATCCTTTGCCATCCCTACGGATGTTGGTCCCATACTCCAGTAGTGCATCCCCATTCCATCGGAAAAATTAGAGGAAAACGTCAAGTTTTCCTTAGTCTTTTGCGTGTTCGGTCTACCAAAGGTGGATGATTGCATCCGGTTTGTTCCCGGCAGGAAACACTATGGTTGATGTATTAGTTTAAAACAGATTTTATGCTTCTTCAGAAATATTTTTTAAATACCTATATTAATCTTTGGTTTATCAGTGAAGAGGCAATCGTGTCAAGGGAGCAGGTCTTCACAGGGCAGAATCAGGGTTCTGATTCCATCCAGACCACTTCATCCTCAGTAAGCCATTCGTTGCCCGGCATAACCTAGTAGGTCGTTTAGCAACGAAAAAGATACATGAGTTCGAGGGACAATATAGTACCCTTAAATTAACGCAGGCCCTTTTCCAAATGTTCCAAACGATTGGTCATTGGTTTTATATGGTTTGGCCTTATCATTTCCCGAGATCAAGAGAATTATTAATCTAAAAATAATCTCTGTTAATCCAAGAAATACAATCGCGATTGACTGGTCTACAACGCCTGTTTGCTTGTGTGCTTTGGTTGTCTGTGTCTACGTTGATTCGAAAAGAACGGCGAAGTCTAACCCTAAACTGGCGCTGTTTTACTAATAATAAACACTTACTACGACAGAAAATAGTGAAGTTATAGGGCTGCAATAAAAGATTTCATATGACCAGATTCTTAATTTAAGGATCTGTGGGTATTATGTATTTATCATATAAGTGTAATTACTATCATGACTAGAAGCAGTTCCTAGTGACTCGGACAACTCATCCCTATTTTTGCTACATGTACTAAACGCTGTCTCACAATTATCGTCACATCTACTACGCCCTCGCGTAGTATCTGTCATCCGTGTCACATTGATGTCATAATAAGCAACAACAGCACCAACCACAGCACATCACAAAACAATTCAAAACATCATTCATTCCGGTTGGTTGTGAGTAAGCAGAATAAAGACAAACAAACATGCCAGGAGGTACGGTTCTCGAGCACTCGCCCACTGTGTGTGGGTGCGCGTGCGTTTGTATCAAGCCCACTCTAGTACGCATATCTCAAGTGGAAAAACTGAAACAAAACTTTTCTACTCCGTACTTCGGGCACTTCATATTGTGCAAATGTGTAATCGCGTTGACGCTGTAAAGTCACACGAGCACACGAGCCGGCTCATGCAGTACAGGGCAGCCCTTGACTGTAGCCCCGTGCCGTGCAAGTTCAAAGTTACGGTCACAACACAGTTTACCAGTGGTATAGAAGCGGGGGAGAAAGAAAGCCACCACCACGTAGCGAATGCAGCAAAAATGCCCGAGCCCTTCCAAGTGCAACGGCATCAGCACACGCGTGTTAGTAAGCGTAAGGCATGATTTATAGGTATCATCCGTCAGGCCAGCGTATGGACTGTTCGAGACAGACCGCGATCACGTAATAGATCGATCGCGTGCGCATGGAAAAGGTGGACAAAGTGCATCCAGCCCGCGGGAAGGGGAGAGCTACAGGGGCTACAAACTGCAACTGCAGCTGCAACAATAACACTATAAGCTGACGCACACGCTCCCTCTCCACGCTTGTTTTGTTTGTACACAAACCATACCAACCGTCTTCTTTTTTTAAGTTGATTTGCCAACACACAGGCACAAAGTTCTAGCCAGTCCGGAGGGATGCGGTTTTAACCGGGGAAATAACTACGCTGCACCACGCTGTAACGCCGTAGCGTAACGCTACGTTGTAACGCTACCCTACCGACCCCTATCCACCGACCAGGCGTCTCCATCCGGCCATCCCGATTCGTAACAACAAACAAAACCTGGAGCTGGAAGCTTTCCAACGGACCAACGCGCGGGCCACGGGCGTCCTTCGCTCGGTCGCAACTGATAATACGATACACGCGAACATCTTTTTGCGCGGTGAATATTTTGAAGCGCGGGAAACGATCGCTACTGGGTGGGTGGGTCTTAAAAGGTGGAGGGAGAGGGTGTAAGGGGAGTAGCACTTTAGCTTTATGAGACTAATTGCTTTGATTCGATTGCGCACGATTGTGTAATACATGCGTGTGTGGATGTATGGGTGTGCGTGTGTGTGTGTAAATGTGTAGAGAAGTGGCACTGACATACACGGCTGCAATTCTATGCATCGCGGAATGCATCAACGTGGCATACAACGTTCGTCTACGTCAACGTAATCTTTCAGGTTCGAACACAAAACTATTGCAACTGACTAGATTTGAACCTGATGCTTAGTATAAAAGATTTTCAGGAGATGTCTTTGGTAGTGGTATTGTAAAATTGTGAAAAAAAATACATTTTTAAGAGAACAAATTAGTAATAAAAATTGGATATATTAATGAATTTTTAACTGTGTGTTTAAATTCACTTTCTTTCTAGAGGCATTTGTCAGAATATTTACAACCTCTGCTTAACGCGATTTAGTTGCTGCTTGCAGAGTTTTCCGGGTGTTTCTGGGACCACCTTAGCCCATGGAAAATCGGCGACTCTCCCGTTATTGGTCCGATTGACTTTAGATAAAATAATTCCAAAGCTGCTTTCACACGATGATTTCTTCAAAACTTTAACAGCCTAGCCCACAGCATCTGGAGAGTCAACTTAAAATCCTCTTTAATTTACTTTAACAATGTACAAAAGACAAAAACTGTTCGGCAGCATAGAACAAACAGTTGGGTTATTGAATCTCAATAGGTGAAATTAATTATTCTTTAGCTCAGCTTAAGTTGGTGCCCATGTTTGAGGGAGATGCCAGAGACATTTAACATTATTTTATCTTATGTGAAAACCTAGTTTCTGATACAGCGATTTATTTGAAAAAATGTTTGTAAAAGCAACTGAACACAATGAATGGTCAATTCATCACGAACGATGAATGAATCGGATAAATAATTCCCAACTCTCGCTGCACTGCACAATCGGTTACATCGAAGCATCCGGATCGCATCATACACCCATTCGTGTATCCATTTTACCGTTTACAGACTCTGCTTTATAATTACATATGTAAAAAAATACCTCCCCAGGAGGGTTAGTGTTTCGTGTTTGATAATATTCATGAAGTAAAAAAAAAATCAGAATTAATTATCAAACTGCCTCCGATTAAATCATGCCCCTCATGGTTGTTTTGCCGTTTTCGCGAACGTTTCGAAGTTCTAGGGCTTTTAGCGAACACACTCGTCAACGGTCTCGCTCATTCCTCTGTAAGACCCCTATGGAGATCTCCCCTTGTTCGTCTCGTTGGATCATCAATTGTCTTGGCCTGGTGAGGTTGCGTAACTTTAAACTCACGTCATACAACGACGAACCAGCAGTTCCGCCATCATTCCATGATCAGATGATGAACACTCCAGATGAAAATAATTGCATTTTTTAATAAAGTTTTTTCTAGCTTTCTTACCTCGTTCTCTTCGTTTGTTTTCGTTGTTTTCTCCACGAAAGCTAAGGATACGGAAGTACGAAAATCGTCGTACAAATCCGTTTAGCACAGCAGCGCACACGTGGTTTGTTGACGGGTTTGGTGGCTTTACCTCAATCAATCGTATGCGTACGATTGTTGAAGTGGGTTTTCATTGTAAATTGTATCTTCCGGCGCTGCACAAGCCTTTTCCTGCTGTTCATGGCCTTTCAGGTGCGGGATTGACTGGTTGATCCGACGAGGAGAAGAACGGAGGCACACTTAGCACTTTTTCGCGATCGACGATAATTTATAACAAAATGCTGTTGCACTTTGGATACAACAAAGTAAAGATTAAATTAGACACATTTTTTATCACACTTTTCCTCTTTCACATTCGCTTTGTTTGGCGTGGAGGAGGCACTGGTATGGAAATAAAACTTTTATTTCATTTCCGTCGGCGAATCAAAACAGTTGGAAATATATCGCCGAAGAAAACACCCAATTACGCACAATTATCAACCGTCGCTTATGGCTCACTGAATAATTTCCAATTGCCATTTCCTTTCACTCGAAAAATTTCTACCGTTTTTCCAACGATACTAATCGGTATCACTCGAGCACAACTGATAAGCATATCGATGCACCACTAACGGTTGCAAAGTTTCGCGCCACTTTGCCTATATTCGCTTCTCACACACCACTTTAACGCCGTTGTTTTTTATTCTGCAAACACAAACAATTAATTAAACACCACGTGTTCGGTGACACGGAAATGTGGCCAGTTGTTGCAAAAACGGAAAACGACAACCAAAACAAACCCGCGACCAGCGACACCGACCGCATCAGTAAGCGTTATTCTAAACCCCGTTTAAAGAACTAACTGAAAGCAGGACACAGGAAGCACACGTAAAGTGAGTGTGTGTGTGTGTGCGTCTGTGTGTTCGAACAGTCAGCAGGTGGGGTGTGCTTCGTTGCACTGGCGAGACAGAATGTGCGGAATGTACCGATGTCTCAAGTTCAAGTTCCGAGTCCGATTGCACCACACCATTTGCTTGGCGCAGTTTGATTCAGGTTAATGTCAAGCACAAACGCGCTGCATCGGTCAACTAGTCTGTTGGGGTGGGATGCCAACCACCACTAACAACCACTTACAAAATGCACCCTAATCCAGCATCGCAAGCTTGTCAGTGTGCCGCGAACAAGCGGACCGCGATCGATGAACACCGAACACAGAGCGCAGCGCAGGAAGAGGTTCGTGTTTCGCCTGCGTTAGCACCGCCACGGTGGAACTGAGCTGAGGCTTTTATCATGCTAAGTCATAGAGTTGCCTTCCGAAGCTGCCAAAGGCTTTGTGCGAGCGTGCACACATTATCAACCTGCCAGTGGCAATTGGACGGTGCAACACGAGCCTCCATGATCGTGAAAGGGAGGCTGGGGCCAAATGAGGCGAAGTCATGAGGGGAATTCGATAAAAGAAGCTCGTTAATCGCACGTTTCGTAAGCTGTGTGGTTGTTGGATAAGGAGGTAAGGTGTATAAAAAGGGGGTTTGTGTGTGTATTATTACAAGCTAAGAGGCTTTTCATACACAAATAAAGTGGTAGGAAAAAACAGCAATGGAGTTGTGAGTGGAAAAATAGCTTGCAAGTGGAGAATCATCTTCATCTTCTCCATCATCTTCCAAAACGGTTGTAAAAATGTTGTACAAAACGGGTAAAGAACAACCTCTCAACGTGAAGTTTGAGCCTCGCAGAAAAGGTAGAACAAATGTACGATTATCAACTCTCATGCATGTAGGAGATTTTATTGATAAAGTACATACAATTCTGATAAATAAATCTTTTGTGGAAGAATTTTGATATACCATTCGTATTCATTGCATACTTTTCAGGCGATCAATGTACATCCTAGCCAACCCATCGGTCGTGGGAACGTAAAAGTACACTCCATATATTTTTTCCAACACTCCTCTTGGCCCCTATCTCTCGTTTGATTGTAGTTGCAATTGCAATTGCAATACTGCTTTGTGGTATTCGAAAACACGCCACTGCACTATCACAACCCACGTCTCTTGACGAAACCTCGTATGCAACCAAACAACAATAGAGTTTACCCTTCTACGACCACTATCAAACCGGTCATAGAACTACGGCACCCGTCACCGTCCGTGCGGGCTAGAAACGTTAACTATCGTCGAAGGTCGTCCACACTTGCCTAACCCTTTCTCTACCCTTGTTCACGGTCTCAGAACGATTAGATGGCAGGCAGCCGGAGTGGCAGTTGCAGCAGGAAGTGTATGTGTGTGCAAAACTTTAAAACATACAACCTTTACAAGGGTTGCGATTACGGGCAGAATAATGGAGCAATAGGGAGATCAGGTTGCCCGCTTAGTATGACGCGCATAGAACCAAGCATGTTTTAACAATAAAACTACCTGTTTTTGGTACTCTCCACAAAAGCCTTGTTCATCATACTGTAATTTTATCCACCTCAAATGAGTAATTCCTACAAGTGAGTCCCGTGCTTCAAATTTACAAACGCTCAAACAAATAGCGTGGCTTCATTTCCTGTTTCGATAGTAGTTTGCTTTTCTCCCATATGTATCGCTCGCAACTGTGAACTGCAACACCCATTGCACACTGTTCTGATCGTTCGCTGCAAGGCCATCGCTTCAATAGCCCTCGCGCGTGTGCCGTTATGAACGGTTATATGGAAAGATAAATATGACAAACATTCCTGTACCGACCTGTTCATCCGTCCGTATGTGGAAAGGTAAAGAGGTGGTGGGGTAGAGAAAGATGGGATGAGATGACAATTGTCGGCGTCCAGGCTTGCAACATACTGTGATATGGAGGAGGCTATTACCGGGTACTTATAACCATATGACGCATTGCTGGTTGAGCTTTTGCCGTGGTTGCATATATGCACTATTTGTTCGATGACCGTGGCCTTTTCTACGAAATTGTCCGATTGTGTCCATCCCGAGGTCAGGGGTTGTTTGACCTGGTGATGCTGACCTCGATATTGCTCCCGGTACTTAGTGGTAGTGATTTTCTCTCTTTTACTGTAATTTAGCATGATTGACCAACGATTTCTTTTGCATGTACATTTGAACTTAGCTAATGCATTTTATTTATTATGTTGAGTGGTTGAAAATTTGAGTTTAAAATCCTTACTTAAGTAAACCAACAGAAAAGATAAAAAGTATTGGTTTTGAGTGAAACAATAAAAAAAAATAAAAAAAGGATTTGCTTACAGAAAAATTGCACTAATTTAAACTTGCAGACAAGGTTTTTGCTCTTTGGCTTCTAGCTTCTCGTTGGTCGTTGCGAACCCAGTTCCGCCCTGCAGAACGAACAATTAGATTATTTAATCAAACATAAAAGAAGCTTTCGTTTGAGAATACATACACGTTGCAGTGGAATAATGTCCGATTCCGAGAGCCTTTCATTCGTCAAAGGGTGTATCATGTCTTTCTTGATGATTTTTTCAATACATTCTATTGTTACGACGTCTCCGCTTTTAACATGGCAGCACAAAAAAAAGGTCATTTAATTAGAGCATAGTTATATGTATTGTAATTTCAGATACTTACGTCGGTTTCAGCACTGCACACGGTACTGAGTTGTTCAGGATATCATGCGTCACCGCACACATGTATCGGTTTTCCTTTGCAATCAGCGATTTCTTATCGGACGGATCCTTTACGAGCGTAAACTTTACCTCAATCAAATCTTTAGCTTTCAGCGGTTTGTTTGAAACGGGGCAATAGATTTTGCTATCTGGTTTTTCGATGCGCGACACCTTGGCTGCCGGTGTTTGTGACGGTACCCAAAAACTGGGCAGCTCCTTTCGCTTGCCCAGCGACACGTTCGAAATCGCTCCACTGGTGCTAGGTTTTTCTACTGAAAAAAAGTGGAACAGAGTAAACGTGTAAATGACTTTTTATCGTTAAAATATATAAATCTTGGCGATACGAACCGCTTGGTATGACAGCCTTACTGCTCACGATATTTTTCTCCGTCGAGATGAACCGATCCAACTTCTTTTGCTGTTCTGCGTTTGCCTTTGCAGTTTCCTCTTCCTCGTCCTGTTTGACCTGCTTCTCGTACTCTTTCATCTTGCGGCTGTATTCGTTCTTCTTTGAGATGATGTAGGTGAGGATGGCTTCCTTATCGAACAGATAACCATCTTTGCTGAAATTGAAGGGGTTTTATTAATATTGATTTATAACTTATTGATATGTTTTCTAGGCAATACATACGTTATTACTGGATTTCGACACGGTTGCAAGGTCAGCGAGCAACAGTCGAAGCTTTTCACCGAATCCTTCCCAATGCGGCGGGATGTCGTACCGAAACCAGAGTTTGCTGCATCCTTTTTCTTCTCGTGGTACGTATAAACTGCTCCGGCAGTACAATTTCTAGCGTGGCGAGTCATTTTTAGGCGGTATAATTCTCCAAATTCACAATTCCAATGGGAACAATCGTGTTTGTTTACTCCTTTTCACAACACAACAACCTGCCAGCTGTCAAAGGGCGAAGCAGTGTTGCCAACAATGGTGCAGGTTTAGATCGGTTTGAAATTGGAAGGGTGTAAGCTATCCGATTCATTAATATTTAAAAATATCGTTTTTTTAAATAAGCGAATCGAAGGAAATGGAAGGTAAATATGCAGAAATTGTCCAAAAACCACTACTTAATTCCATTTTAATCCATTTATTCTGTTTTATTACAGAAATCAACCAATTTTTAACAGTTAACAACAAAGAATAAAAAATAACGATTGTATATCAAGCTTTGTTCGTTGTAGGCTCCTCTACTCCTTTGTAGACAAAAAAAACCTGAACAACCCTTCACAAATCCCTTGATTCTTCTACGTTTTGTTTGAAAGGATGTATGTCCTGAAGAACATGAAACACAAGCAACAAGCGTAACCCCTTTTGGCAAATATTCTTCTGGTGTCTGGGCTCTTCTTCGTCTGCCTTTGTGTGCAGAAAACAACAAGAAAAGGGGTCCCTCTATTCCTTTTTTTGCTGCAAATTCTTTACGTCCTGCTGCGCCATTTATTCCATTTGGTCCTGATTATTCTGCATACACACTCGAAGGATAGATCGGTCGCGTGATCTTTTTTATTAGATTTTTTTTTCAATTTGCATACAAATCTTGTTGGCATAGAAAAAGAGCGATAAATAGCCCAGTAATAGCAGCAGTAAAGGTAAAGTGTTTTAAACTTATTTTACTCCATTTAGTTGACCAAAAAATTACTTCGCAAACCTCAGCTCTTACACGATTCACCAAATTACCAGCGCGCATCAGTCCACATCATCCAACGGTAACACATCAAAGATTACTTCCGAAACCAATTGATAGCACAATAGCCCACCAATGATAAGAAATTAGCCGAACCAGCCGAGATTCACACGAACCACGGGTTCATCCTCGCTCGCTCACCGCAGGGAACCGCTCAAACGCACGCTGTTCGCCCGCACCGAGCATTAATCGGTAGCATAACTCATTCAACCTTAACCAATTCACCCGGCCTTTTCAAGGCAAAGCATGTGTGCTTGTAAGTGGAGAACGTGCCTAAAGAGAGTGTGACGAAAAAAAGAACTCCACAAGCACTACATTCTATGCTCCGGGTACATCATCATTCATGCTCACCACAGACGGGCGCAATGGCGCAGCGAGCGCGCGATCCTCTTGTGCATCGTCGTCAAGACATCGGCGTAGTATCACACTGTCGCTTCCCAGCAGCGGATCGTCGGGATCTCTCGAGCCGGCGTACAAAAACCTCTCTAGACTCAGGGGGTTCGTGTTCTCTTATCATTGGTGCATTGATACAAGTGTATTTGCGAGGTTGCGATTTGACCATATCGCCATTAACGGTCAATTAACCGAATCGCGCAGGTGATCTGAAACGGTACGACCATTATTATTATTACTCCATTACTGGAACTTGTTGATATTGGAATTGTACATAAAGTACATACAGTGGACTGTGGAGCTAGTTTTAGTGACAATTACCTCGAATACTGCTGATGAGACGGAGCTCTTGTTTTGGTCTTCATCCGTCGTGCTTAATGGAACTGTTATCAGTGGTCAATTTGGAGGGAGGAAACAAACATCCCAAAGCGAATTGTGGTGATAACTCGCCAGCTGTACAGTTCAATAGTTCAAGATGTGCGTAGTGGTAGTTCTTGACTGGAGCAGATTGACAGTGACGGTTAAATGCGATTGAAGCGCATCTTCTAAATAATACCAGCAAGATAGTACACACCTCGTCTACTTCGGTGCAAGTGTCAATAGCGACGGAAGTGTCAATTGTTAGTGATAATCAAGTACAATACAGGTCATAAGAGATCCAGTCAACTTCAAGAATAATTCCAATTTAATCCCATTCATTAGCTCAATGCTTCGATGCAACGTGGATACTGTTCCACTATTTTTGCACGTGGTCGGAGGGACACGCCACTAGAGAACAGGTCATACCGTAACGCTTAAACGATTCCAACTCTATAACCCCGCGGCAGTCAATTATATTCGATTTTTCCTTCCCTTCACTTCCCGGGAATTATACTCCGGTGCGTGCGTCTCTCCCCACCAAAACGTCCGTCCAATCGTACGCACATGATTTTTGTTGATTGTCGTCATCGAACGGCAGAGCACATGCCCCATTCAAACGACAACTGTTATCGTGCTAATGGGGCCTCCATCACCTCTCCAAAACGACCACCAACTGCTCCCCACTGGGACGCTTGTCGTCTACTAGGCTTCATTGATCCATCATTCCGGTGGATTGACAAGTTTTCGCACGCCTATTCCCTTGGCCTACCTCCGATACACTCCCAATCGATAGAGTGTATAGTGTCAATTTGGGCAAATTAATGATGACGACCGCTTCCATCGTTCCGATTTCCTTTACCAGTGCAGTGGTGACAAACTTCCATAGGCCAGCCACGAGCCATAGCGTCATGGTATGGCTCGGGTGGCTTCACGCATATTCATCAGCACCTTTTGCTATCCAAACCGTGGTAATAGACGAATCAGACGAAACATTATCGAGTTTTTTTCGGTGTGTACTCAGCATGGAGGACCTATTTATAAATGCCCAACGTCTTCGTGGCAAATTTAACGGAGCATCTTCAACAGTTGAAGTTTGCTTTCCCTTCCCCAGTCATCTAACACGGCAGCACAAAATTGGCAACTTCCGCAAGATGACACAATTAAGATTAGCCTGTGTGATCATTCCGTGATCATAAGGCAGATGATAGCTCTACCGCTTCTGTCCACCGGAGAAGCATTCCAAAAGAACTCTTTCTTAGGTCGATTTTGTTGGGGAGGTTTTCAGTGACAAATCATGCTGAAAATTGCGACATTAAGCAGCTTAAGTGCAGGCAAACATTACGCGTGGTCGATAATGGATAGTGTAAACAGGGCGCTCCTTTTAAAATAAATTCACTGAGCTTGGCATCTTTTCGAGTCATGACCCATAAACGCTTTAGCCAATCCGCTGAGATTTAGTTTGAAGCGGTTTGCTATTAAAAGAAGCATTAGCTACACGAAGTCACGTGTCTGCAGTTCTGCTAGCTGTTTTAGATATTAGAACCCAACACAGTAGATGTAATGCTTCTCATAAATCTTCCATCAATCAACCATCGATAACCAACTCCGAGTATGCAGCGATGACCTCGAATTGGACAGATTATCTTCCTGAAGAATATGCGCGATAAGGCGAACCTTTAATTGATGGATTAGGTTCGAGCGATAAATCACCTCAGGGAACAGGGTGTTAGCATTATGTAGCAGAGCGAGAGCCTTATCGATTGAACGATTAGTTCTAGACTGACCGTATCACTTCCTCAGGCCAGTGACAGATGCAGTAGTTTCCCGTACCTGAGCATCAGACCTCTAGCGATAAGATAATATACACACCATGTGCTCATCATTTGCGTCTTGCTCGCTCTCTGTTGTCAACGTGCGCTGCCATCAATAGTTGACGATTTTCCCTTCCTGTGATCCTGGTTGCTGGAACAATGCTTTCTCCGCAAAATATCCCATCAATGATAACGAAACGATATAGCATTATCTGCACTCTCTTCTCCTCTGCACAGATCTCTACACGCCACGGCCAAGTGGAAATGTCAAGTGCCTCCCGTGCCCCGTGTTCTGGAATGTGCCGCACCAAACGCTTTAGCATACGACTACTGAACTGCTAGGCGCTATAGAAGGATCGTGTGTGTGTGTGTGCGCGGGGTCTTATCACCCGGGACAGTGAAAGTAGGGTTCCTTGCACTAGTAGTGTGCAGTTGTGTGTTCGGCAAGGCAGGCTGTTCTCGAACATCATGACGGCCGCCGCAGAACCTAAGGCTGCCGCCGGCCTGAAGCGCGAAATGGGCCTCATGTCGGCGATTAACGTGATCATCAGCGTTATGATTGGGTCCGGTATCTTCGTGTCTCCAACGGCCGCCCTACGCTATTCCGGCAGTGTCGGATTCTGCCTGGTCGTGTGGACCGTTTGTGGTGGAATCTCGCTTCTGGGGGCACTTTGTTTTGCAGAGCTGGGCACGGTTGTGCCTCGGTCCGGTGCTGAGTATGCTTATCTTATTGAGGCGTTTAAAAAATCCCACTCCTTCTGGGGTCCGCTGCCTTCGTTCATATGCGCGTGGGTATATGTGATGATACTTCGACCAGCAGAAATAGCCGTCATCATATTGACGTTTGCCGAGTACTCGATACTGCCATTCCGCCATCTACTTGGGCTGGAGTATATGCCGGCCGAGGATTTGCATCTGCTGATCAAGCTGATAGGCATCTTAGGATTAGGTAATATGGCGCCCATGCTCTACCGTTGAAACCGTTATGACAATCTTGCTAATCTTCTGCCACTGTAGGGATTATCACCTACATCAATCTCAGTAGTGTGAAACTGTACGTCACCATCAACAACGTGTTCGGGTTTTGCAAGGTGTTCGCCTGTCTGGTGGTCATCTTTGGCGGCATCTATCAGCTTGCGATTGGTAATACGGAAAATTTGGCCGGTGGTTTTCAAGGGACTAACACCAGCCCCGGTCACATTGCACTTGCCTTTTACAATGGACTGTGGGCGTACGATGGCTGGTCAAGCGTTACGACCATCACGGAGGAGATAAAAAAACCGGAGGTGTAAGTTAAAACCACTGACATTCACAAAAGAGAATCCTATCTAATATGCTCGCTTTCTGCCACACCAACAGAAACATTCCACGCTCAATCATAATCGCCGTACCGATCATTACCGGACTATACGTGTTCATGAACCTGGCCTACATGACCGTGCTGTCGATGGGTGAGATGATCGCCTCGGAAGCGGTTGGTATCGATTTCGGCGATCGTGCACTCGGTTCGTTTTCGTTTCTCATTCCACTGGGAGTTGCGCTCGCCACGTTCGGATGCGCACTCAGCATTCAGTTTGGCGTAACGCGCCTCTGCTACGTTGCCAGCCAGGAGGGCCAAATGTTGGAGCCTCTTTCGTACATTCACGTGCGTCGTTCAACTCCTGCACCAGCTGTCGCAATGCAGGGCGTGCTGGCGCTTGCCTTCATACTGGTCGGCAACATCGAAACGCTGATCGAGTTCGCATCGTTCCTGATCTGGTTCTTCTATGGTGCGGCGGTCGTGGCACTGTTAGCTCTTCGTCGTACCCAGCCCGATGTACATCGGCCGTACAAGGTGCCCCTGATCGTGCCATACATTACGCTGGCCGTGTCCATCTTCCTGTCGATTGTGCCAGTTATTAGTGATCCTTCACCGAAGTATCTGTTCGCCGTTGGGTTCATCCTGAGCGGAGTGTTGGTGTACACGCCGTTTGTGTACTACAAAGTTCGGCCTCGATGGATTAGTACGTATTAGAATCGAAATGCTTGATGAACTAAGTTGCTATGTTAATCATCTCTTTCAATTACAGATAAGCTCACCTTTATGATACAAGTGCTCTTCGAAGTTGTTCCATCATCTAGCAAATTAGATTAACCAGCACTGGATTGGTTTATATTAAATAAAAAAGTTACTATTTTTTATCGAGCTGATGTTACTAAACAGTTCTATCCTAATGGGTAGCATGATGACAGAAAAGGACATTAAGTAGCTTACATTCGTACCAAACCTAGCAAAATCATAGATCGGGATCGGGATCGAGGGATTCGTACCAAACCTAGCAAAATCATAGATCGGTTTCGAGACTCCGAGAACGTGGCAGATGTTGCCAGGAAAGCAGAGTGTCCTGTGATATTGTTGATACATTATTTTACGGGGTGTCATTTTCCAAGATCATTTTCGCAGACGTCTTCAGCCGCACGTTCCAAGTGATTATCGACATGAAAATTTTGCATAGCAATTTCAAATTCGTCCAGTATCTTTTTCATCTTATGCTGCACCAAATTAACCGGATAACGCTGATAAGTATACACCGTACATGATACAAAAGACGATAAGATGGTAGTAGTTCGTTAGGGAACTCGAATATTCTTCGGATGTACACACAAAAAACTACACACCACACAACTGCCATGAATCAATCCTTTATTGTGCATTCAAAATAAACATTACTCCTCCAGCAACTAACGTGCCAAAAACCTCCCTTTAATTACTTTTGGGACGGTTGTTGTTCCGCTTGTTACACTGTTTTTTTTTTTTTTTGGAGTTACAGTATTATTTCGACTTACAATGTGCATTAATTCAAAAGTTTTTGTCATATATTTATCTTCTTTTTTTGTTGCTTTGCATTACTTTTGCTTATTCAAGATATTGTTTTGAATAATTCACAATTGAGTGAGTTTATGTGTGTTGATTTTTTCTAATATATTGAAAACAAATTTTAAAGGGAAATATCATATTTCCTTTCACGTCGAGAAATGATACACCATTGATGCACGAAAAGTGCACTATAATCTACCCAACACACACATACATGTATAAATTCGCTACTTCCTTTTTGTATGCACTTTCTGCCTTTGTTTTCGCCATCTTTTGTCTGATGATGGTAGTAGAGTAGCGTGCTAAATGTTAGTTTGTTAAAAGTCTCTATTCTGACAGGTATATAAAGAGATAATCGTTGACATTTTTTAAATTTCAACTTGTGTTTTCTGTGTTTTCAGGGCTTTTACTACTTTTCTCCGTTTGTTGGTTTAGATTTGGCTTCCATCGATCTGCCCACCTACACAGGCGCGACCGTTTTCCGGCATGATGTCCGATTTTTACTGTTGCGTGGTTGCATCCTGCTGCTGCTACATCATATTTACATTTAAAAATTTGTCACTTGTTTGGTTGTGTTGTTACTACTGTACTAACTGCAACTGTGTGAAAATCCACGCTGCTGTCGACGGTACACGCACACTGTTTTGTTGATTTGATGTGTATTTCATTCAAAGTACAATTTATAAGCTATTTCAAAACGATACCGTGGAATTAAACGTAAATTTCATTAAATTCACATTCACAAAGACCTGCTCTTGACATACAATCATAGAGAGAGAGAAAGGTACCAATTAATTGGTAACAGGTAGATGTCAGAGAGAAGATTCAAGTCAACAATTCGCGTTTTAATTTGCTTCCTCATCTTCGTGTAAAATTGTGGAATTATCTAAGTATATGGGGAGTTTTTTTTTCTTCAATAGAACAACAGCAGAAAAACGGCATACAATCGAGGTTTTACGTTGGACCAATAATTGAGCATTCCAAACACGGCTCCTAAACGAGCGATCATGATTCTGAAGCCACTTCTTCTGACTGCTGATCTCACTGAAAATAGCCAGGTGAAATGTAAATCGTTCTACGCGTTTGAGTTTTGTAACGTACTCCCCCCGCAGTAGATACTCGGTTTGTGACAAGAACTTAAACATTACATATAGAAAATACTTTTACAGTACAAAACTAAAGAATAAACGAAGATATATATCACTCAATATCGTGTTCTCGATCAAAGTCCTCTAAAGTGAATGGAAGTATATATATCGAAACGCGTTAGCATTTCTCGTCCAATATTCTATCCTTGCACTGCGAGCAACAATGGCCAAACTGCACGTACTTTGAACTATTGACCGATGGGATATAAGCTTTCATTAAAACTACTTCATCCACCCATCTGCCGAACGTAAAAGGTAATGAATTCAATGTAAATGTTTAACCAACACTAATTCAAAATGGAAATAACATCTTGTTTCCGTTTTAAGTTAAATACATTAAATTATATCGCGTTTAGTTTAGTTGGGTTTATGAAGAAAATGTGCAAAATGTGTGTGTTTTAACTAATATGTGCGGTGTGGGATGTGTTTTGAAAAGCTTTCGCTCTCTCTTTAATTCAGTACCACCTGGGGTGGCGGATAAGCAAATGCGGGTGTCGCTCCATTTGCGGCGTACTGATACGCGGCAGCAGCAACTGCTGCGGCCGCTGCCGACGGTAGTGCGGATGATGGCTGTGACCGGGCGCTGTACGCACCACTGCTACCGTACATTTCACTACCAGCCGCAGACTGTTGGGGTTTGTACGAAGGGGCGGAACTTCCGTATGCTGCTGCCGCACTAGCGCCACCCGCCGAAGGGTGCGCACCGGCCAAGCCCGCACCGACCGATGGTGCGCCAGGATATTTGCTCTGCTGGTGGTAGCTGGAGGCAAATGCGGCAGCAGCAGCGGCGGCTGCAGCCGTTGCCGAAGAAGGTGGTGCCGAGAAGCGGCTCTGGCGTTGACCTACCCCACCAACGCTCGGTGGCTTAGCGCCTCCCATGGCCGTACTGGCCGCCAGCCCACCAAGCGTCTGTGGTGGTAAACCCGCGTTTACACCGTACATCGAGAGACGATTGTCACTACGCGGCGGACCGTACTTGTCCGCTCCATCGGTACGACCCATACCGCCATACTTTGGCGCACCGCCGTCACGTTGACCGAATCGTCCAGCACCACCACCGTCATGGCGTGGAGGACCGCCACCGTATGGACCATCCCGTGGTGGACGGTTTTGCTGTCCGCCGAAGCGATGATTATTGTACCGCTGACGACCCTTGCCCATGTTCGGTTTAGCCAGTTCTACAAGCCGTGGATTGATCACCTATAAGTCAAGAGAGTGTTAGAGAAAGGGAGAAGAATTGCGATTATGTTAGTAAATTGTCCAAGCCGTTGTAAAACGGGGTAAACAGGGCGCAACTCGCAGCGGTTCGTGTGGAGCGAAGACTTACCTGATTCGCTTCGCGCAGCACGTTGATCAGGTCGTTCGCTTTGTTGGCATTTGAGTTGGTGAACAAGGTGTAAGCGGTGCCGGTATTGTTCGAGCGTCCCGTTCGACCAATCCGATGCACGTAATCTTCAGAATTCGACGGATAGTCGTAATTGATAACGAACTTTACGTCTTCCACATCTGGAGGCATGTGACACACGGGGGAAGGGCTTGTGTTATTTGCTTATTATAATTGATATACGGTATGTTCGGGGGTACACAAACACACATTGGAGAGAATTGGATCCGAAGATCGGATCGCGAGTAGCAGTAGTAGTACACACAAATAGTAACAAGGTTTTTGTTGGGAAAGTAGGAAAGATGTAGTAGTAGTACGTAAAGAGAATTGTTTGCCATCGGAATTGTGAGAAAAAAAATTTTTGGGAGAAGTTTATGATAGATAGAGATACGGCAAGATACCGTACCAGGTAGGGCTAAAAGTTTGATTTGGAATGGCTAATATAGAAATTGTGCTTGTTGTTGTCGGAGAATCAAAATGGGAAAATAATTTAGATCTTGTGTCACGCGGCAAGCTTCAAGTAACACGACATAATTGTTGCACAATAATTTGTTCCGATAGCCTAGAAAATGCAACAACGACGGAAACAGAGAAGATTCGAACCAAAAATTATGTGAAAGTTAGCAGCGTGGGATAACATTATTCTTCAGTTCTTTAACCAAATCTCACAAATCATCCATTACAACCAAGTTGCACAGCCTGTCTCGGAGCACAGGAAGACAACAGTAACTTTGGTGGTGGGGTCCTATACTAAACAATTTCAATGTTAATATCCTACTCTTACAACAAACACTTGCAACAAGTGTAATTGCTTTTTAGAAACCAAATTACAGTCATTCTTAATTCTATTTTGCTTTAGTCCTTAGACAGGTGTATAACAAAAAACCGATTTCATCCTTTGTACAGTCAAACAAATGGCCGGGAGATCAAACATACAATTTGCATAAGTTTCTTTCAGATTCTTTCATATCTAGTGGTTTGTGTTGGGAACGTTTCACTCACTCTTAAGGAACTTTTTATCACTCTGTACGCCACATCCTATTACGCCGTACCACACACACAATCATTAATTCACACACCTTTTTTGTTGTTGGAAGGAAGGGGAAAGCACAACCATAATAGATTAATCTGGTTGTAAGTGGTCGAGCTTTCATGTTGTACAGATTTAGGGAAATGAATATATTGTCCGAAGAGAAAGTAATAGGTGATTGTGTTTGATCAGAATCATCAGCATTACACACTATATGCCCGGGAAGACTACACAGTAGAAAGGGTACTGTACTGACTGCTGGATAACATTATGATTTCTGATATGTTATGGTTGGAAACACGGAAAGCGGTGCGGTAAATGAGCAAAACCAGCGAAACATACTTCCGAAATACCTTCTTTTACAAACAGAAACAAAACTCAAAGGAAATGATAAAATATTCAAATATTTCGTTAGATCGCGTGCAGAATTTGCAACGACCTCCCTTAACATCACATGGATCAAGGGTCATAATTTTTACAGCAGCAGCCTGTATATGGGAAAGAAGGAAAATGAAAGGACACAGGTACAACACTACGTAACCCTTTTTCTGCACAACGTGTTGAGCTGATGATGATTCCATCTGTTCATCTTCTATATGTCATAATGAAAATTTCAAACACACAACATAACATAATAAATACTTATTTTTTAAACGGGGGCGGAAAACAAATATAAATCGTCCTCGATTTGCGACAATTCGGAAACAATATGTTTGCCCCATGACCGGAATACAGAGCAAAAACTCATCCAATCAAAACCGTGTACGCATTCAAGTGATAAGATAGGCGGTGAAATGCAAGTGTCCTTATGCGTGGATGAAGAAAACTCTTACAGCAACAATAGAAAACGGTGTGTAAGTGTAATACGTCGTTAAACGAAAGAAACTGTTATCTGACAGAGTGTTTAGGTTAGTTCTTTTTTGTAATGGAATAGCAATAATCGCATCTCTTTCCCTGGTACATCATCCCTCATTATCGTACACAAAATGCTTTGGATTGACATACGACAAACGACGACGACACAGGGTAGGATGAAGGAAACGATGTAACTTAACAATGAAGGAACCAAAAACAAACATTTTTCTTATACTAATATAGCAGGGCGGTGACACCATTAATTGGAGGGTATTTAAAGTTTCAAGCATATAATATCACCGCTATTCTGACATTCTGACCGATAGCGGCCGGCAGAGTGCTTTTTGCTTATACTTAAATACATTAGGGCTCCTTAGCTTGATTCGTGTTACATTAAATTTAAAATTTCCTTCAAGATACACTGACCTTGTTTGACCCCATACTTGATCCCACTGCATCATCTCAAAGTATGATATTTAATATGATGATTCATGGGATAGGAAAGTTTTAGAGAAGAGTTTAACAGCATTTCAATATGTCAAAAGGGGAGCCGTTATCAATTTTCTGGAACAAATTGAAAAAAAACGACCCATTGGTTTGATTGCGTTCTGTTCATTCAATAGAATAGGATACAATTAAGTAATTCGATGATTGATATTATCGAAATCTAATATGAATATGTAACATTCTATTTACAAAACTGTTGCCGCATGCACAAATTGATATGTTTAAAATTTCTAAGGACAAAAACTCTTATACTATTCCTTTTTGGAGGAAGAATTACCACACGAATCAAGCTAAATTACCTAATACTAATTTTGATTATTTAATTTACTCAACCCGACCCATTTTTTCATTGCAAACGTAATGCTGTTTCTCCAACTCATAAAGCAACTGTTCACATGTTGAAAATAACACACCACGCGTTGTTTTAAACATGTGGGACCGTTTGTTTCATGGCCGGAAAAAAAACCAAAACACCGCAACCCCTTAATGCTTAATGGAATGTTTGAAATATTGCGGCCAAGCAAAGCACACTGCTTGTTAAACTGCCTCCATATTTGTTTCTGTGCGTTTCACAGCAGCTGCGAGTAAGAGAGAAACGTTGTCCATAATCGATATGATGGAAAGGTGGTTGTTGGAGCATCCTTCATGCCATACCCAAAACTGGATGGTTACGACGTAGATGGATACTAAAAACCAGCGATCCGCCATCATGCAATTTATAGCTACTGTATTTTATATCTTTCCTGATATTCACGATATGTTTGGAGAGAAAAGATTAATTTAAAGTTTACCCAACACAGACCGGAATCCTTGTTCGTCCTCGGCTTTATGGCTGAAAGAAATAAATAAGCCACATTTGCTTTATGCATACTTACCTGCTAACTGTGGAAGAAGGAAGCAACTGCCATCTAAAAAGCTTCTAGCGATGCGTGTGATCGGGCTGTAATTTTTTGCGTTACTTTATCGTGGTTGTGAATACAGGAAATACATAAAACCTTGCACAAATTCAACATTATTGCACTTGCACTTTTCTCATCGTCTCACATATCTCTCGCGTGCTCTCGCGGCTCCCACGGCCTCTAGAGTCAGGCGCAATAGAAACCACAATAGATCCAAACAAATACAGAAGAATATTCCTTTAAGCAGGTGTGTCTTGCCGCTTGATCGCTTGAACTCGGGCTCAACAGCTCTGGGGAAAAGCTATGTAGTAAGGAAGGTATATTGCAGCAATTGTTCGATGCAATTTTGTTCGACCTTTGATATTTTTTGGATACGGTATGTCTGTTTTGGCTCCACACATTATTATCTAACCCATTGGCACTCTCTCCCTGTCCGCTTATGCTTACAATTCTACATCGCTTTATAAATCAGGATCTCGGCCAGTAATCAGATGACTGACAAGGTTTTGCTTTCGCTTTTTCGTTCAACCAACGAATCGCCAACAACCAGCAGCAAGGTGGTCGCGCTCTATTGATTTGGTTTGGAGTTTGGTCTATTTTTTTGTCTCAATGAAGTATAGTCGGTCAGTTTAGGATACACAGTTTGGTCAATAATGTTAAGGGGTTGCTTTTCTTTACGCTTCTTGTCTTGCAGATGATGTAAGATTGCTAGAGAAAGTTCATTGGCTCCAAGGAACGCAAATGAACACACAGAATAACTATCCCAACAATGATTGAAAGAACAAGTGTGTTCGGAACATGAACAGTGTGTGTGTATGTGGAATTACAAGAGATTGGTATGCGTTCTTGCAGGATTAAACATGATTGTTCTTTTCTTTTTTTTTAATTTAATGGTAAACATGCAGACAGACATCTCTGCAACCCCAGAGTACGTAAGCGGCAACTGACAGGATATTTGTCCGTCGGAGAATTTGAAAACGCTTTTCTACAAAACGTAAGTCCAAATTTCATTCTACAGAAGTACTGTGAGGTAGGATGAGGTCCAAGGTTTGCCAACCGAGAAGTCAGTCTCTACATTTACCGTTCGTATTTTGGATAGGATTTTTTTTAGTCTAAAACTCATGTTTCTCTATGATTTTTTACTTTATGGAGGATACGAATGTACTGTTTCGCTAGATAGAATATGCCAGCAGCTGGCGGAACGTAAAAACTTACCCAAACCGCGAGCAGCTACATCCGTGGCCACCAGTATGCCCTGGCGTCCGTTACGGAATGTGCTGAGCACGTAGTCACGCTCCTGCTGCGACTTATCGCCATGAATAGCGACGGCACGCCATCCATTACGGTTCACGATGCGCGTTATGTCATCGACACGACGCTTTGTCTCCACGAAGATGATGGTCTTCGTGTCCGGTTCGGCCGATATCTCCGTCAGCAGCTTCATCAGCTTCTGATCCTTCTCGTAATCTTCACACACATCCACAATCTGCAGGATGTTGTGGTTTGCCGACAAATTCAGCGATCCGATATTGATCTGGATGTAGTCGGCCAAAAATTCTTCCGCCAGATTGCGCACCTCCTTTGGCCAGGTGGCTGACCACATCAGCACCTGCCGATCCGGGCGGATCTGGCCCATAATTTTTCGAATCTGCGGCTCAAAGCCCATGTCCAGCATACGGTCGGCTTCGTCCAGCACCAGGTAGGTGCAGCGGCGCAAGTTCGTTATACCGCGCTCGAGAAAATCGATCAATCGTCCCGGGGTGGCAATCACAATTTCGGCACCCCGCTCGAGATCACGTATCTGTGGTCCCTTCGGAGCGCCACCGAAAACGCACGTATTGTTTGCACTGACGCGCGAACCAAAGTCCGTCGCTACCTGCTGGATCTGTTGGGCCAGCTCGCGGGTCGGTGCAAGAATCAGTGCAATCGGTCCATCACCCCGTCGAATGTTCGTCTGATGCTGAATATGCACCAGCGACGGTACCACGTATGCCAGCGTCTTGCCAGATCCGGTCTGTGCAATACCCACCATGTCACGACCGCTCAGCGCGATCGGCATACCCTGGGCCTGGATGGCCGTGGGTTTGCTGAAGCCTTGACGCTTCAGCTCTTCCATAATATACACGGGTAGACCACCGTCCTCGAACTCCATGCTCGGACGGGGTACGTCACGACCCTTCAGTGTGATCTGATGCTTGTTCAGATAGCCTTCAATGTCCGCCACGGTCAGATTCATGAGCCCGGCGGATGGTTGATAAAAATTCTTCTCAAATGGTGTCAGATCCTCCGGTTCCCACTTGACGTTGCGGAGATTCTTTCCATTGTTGGACTGACGGTCGAACGATCCACCGTTACCGCCCCCGTAGCCTCCAGCTCCACCTTCACGACGGAATCCACCACCCATGGGGCCACCTGGGCGTCCACCCTGCATTCCACCGCGGTTAAAACCACCGTTACCAGGCTGTGGGCGATTTCCGTACCTGTGAAAGAAAACATGGCGCATTGTGTTTCAGATCCAAAATTGTTTCAAACATGCAACCGCACTGCGCCGACTCATTAAGGAAAAATCAATCATAGCAAGCACTTCAGCGTGGAGAACACGCTTCAATACGTGTGACGTAGATAATCGATAATTGTCTGCATAAGTGACCCAGTGCTACTCACAATAAATATTTTACATTGTAGTCGAATTCTGTTTGAAAAATATTTTTCATTCCAAAAAGCATTCACATTTTGTTATCTAACAAGATCCAGTAATGGTGCATAGCAACCATACTGACAAAAAAAAAATAGGACAGGCCAGTGGAAAGAAAAATTTTCTATTCCATTTTCTATGGCCGCCATCTTGGAATTGCCCCCTGCGTAGCGCTAGCTCATGACGAAATTTTCAATCGCAATTTAAGGACGGGAAAACATTTTCCCCAAGAAAATAACATGTTATTCCTACAGCTTAACGGTTTACTTACATTATTTTCGTGTTTTGTGAAGGTTTGTTGCTGATAGCGAGGCAAATTCGGGATAATAAAATTCACAGTAAGATTTGCACGACCTTCTCCGTTTCTGCTCACTAACACTTTGACACCGTGATGACACAGACAGGGTACAGTGCGTTTCAAACTTTTGCCTGCACTTTCCACAATATAAATGCTGTCATTTTTGCGGCGAAAAAATTGAGGATTTTAAATTATTTTTCTAAATTTATTTCGTGCTACAAACCTTATATGATTGTAATAAACATTTCGACCTTTTATTTGGCTGTATTGTAATACATTAGAAAGGGCTGTTTGCATTTTAAAAGACAATTGAGCACGCGACGGATACTTGAAAAAGTCCCACTGTGACCACAGGCGAAAATGCAGCAAAATCCTTTGACAACAGTGCGGGATTCCGATATCGTGCTTGTTTATTTGTGGGTCTCTTTTTAAATTTTATGTCCCAGCTGTTCGGATGATTTCCAGTTCCTCTTGCTGAAATTCTGCCATATAAGCTCTGATTAAATTGAAAATTATCAAAGAATAACTCATATAGATGCAACAATGAATTGTTTTATTGAAAATAACTTCTTCCATCTCCCAACGCAACTATTCATTTATATCTTCAAATATATTCCTACAACCATGACACAGGTGCTTCAGTAGTTCCTGCTTCTCGTCATCTTCCCCATTCACGGCTCGATCGGCGTCCAACTCCATTTGCTTCGATTTCTGTAAAATATCTTCATGACTACAGGCGGCATTAATTCTAGACGAAACGAGTCTCGAATATTCGGTGGCAAAGAGCGTTTTTGATCCTCGATAATCTAAAGCAGCGCCACAAAATCGGCAACGTTCTGCCACTGGCGACTTATCGTTTAATGTGAGTTTCTTATCGAACAATGCAAGAAAATCGCTTCCATCCTCCGGAACACCCGCGGGTGCTATTTGTTGCACTGTTTTCGGTGCATCAAGCTTGTCACCGGTACGAAAAACCGTGGAAACGGTAGAAGGGAAGCTTTGCTGCAGGTTGTCGATGAATTTTGCGGTCAAATTTTGTAGGCTTGGCTTATCTTCGAAGTGTTTGGCGAGTGGCAAGTATAGCAGTTGTGTCTCACTGTACTGCAAATAATTGGCAACCTCATCCGGGTTTAGATCACGTATCGGTCGTATTAGCTTCACTGCATTGTCACGATCATCGCAGAACGCCACATCTTGCGCCAGGGAACAACCGCGACCTAGAGCCACATTGGATAGAAGAGTTTTTGCCAGGTCGATCCCAATGTCCGACAGGAAGACGTAGTTACAGTTAAGCGTCTTCGCAATGATTCGATACGTTTGTTTGTGCACCTGCTCCAAGAGGTCCTGTTTGGATGACACCGATCGGACCGATTTCAGCACTTGCAACAGGCGCTGCTCATCTTGCTCGAACCCGGTCGGAGAAAAATCGTTGTCGAAAGTTATTTCCACATACTTCGAAGAACCACATACAGTGTAATACGCTGGAAAGCCACTAAACTGTTTTAGTACACTAATCCGCTTTGCCAGCAGTTGAATTCTAAGCTCATCTGCTCTTGCAACAAAACCATCATCCACATACAGCAGGACGGGCACTATTCGCAGCTGTTTGAACGAGTCCTGCTCCAGCCCGAACCGTATCATATCGAGCAGGATTACATTTTCCGGCCCACCGGTAAAAATGACTAGCACACGTGATCCTCGGCGTACGATTTTCGTGGAGCCCAACGAAGCACGAAACTTGTGTCGTACATAATTCAAAAAACAAACCCGACACTGCGGTTCCTTTAGGTTTAGTTTCAGTACGGCCAACTCCGTGTTGCACTTTCGGCATAGCTCGTTTGCAGCGAGTTCCGGTTGTGGGGTGTCTTCCTTCATACCGTGCGTTGCTCCTTCGTCTCCAAAATCATCCTCCGCAATACTGCACATTGTTTTAGTGAGTCACTAAAATGGATTAAAATAGTAAAACGTAAAATTTTCTCCTCCCGTGCCGGGATTCCTTCGAAATCAAAGGTAAACAATAACAAACAGCACGCTGTTTCTAGCGCTTTTTGTCACTTTGACGGCAACCGGCTGTCAAACCAGAAAATTGATATAAACAACACGTTCAAAATACGATTCCCGGAAAAGCTTCTCAAAGAAGTCACTTTTTTCCCATTTTTTTCTTAGTTTTCGTTATGTTATTTCGTGCATTTCACCGTAAACTCCACCGTACACTCCGTCTGCTCGGAACCGATGCGAAAGTACCTCCGGTCGGTACGGAGAAGGTGAAAGAACTGCTGGAAAATGCGGCAACCTTCGAGGACATACAATCTGACGATAGAAAAGATAACGAATGGGCCACCCTTCCGTACGTAGCCGGTACCTACATTAACCGCGACCAGTCCAAAAAAGCCATTCGGCCCAAGGTAGACCCACGGGAAACCAACGTAATTCTTTTCCCCGGTCAGGGCACGCAGTACGTAGGAATGGGCTCGAAGTTGCTAAAGTTCCCCGGCGCCCGTGACATCTTTGCCCTAGCGAACGAGGTGCTTGGATACGATCTGCTTAAAATATGCATCGAAGGACCAAAGAGTAAGCTCGACCAAACGAAATACTGTCAGCCCGCAGTGATGGTAACATCCCTGGCCGCACTCGAACAGCTACGCGAGGAGCGTCCGAATGCAATCGAAAATTGTTTCGCAACGGCTGGCTTTAGTCTGGGTGAGCTGACCGCGCTCGTGTTCGCCGGTGCCATACCCTTCGACAAGGGGCTACGGTTGGTGCAGATCCGTGCAGAAGCCATGCAACTTGCGAGCCAACAATCGAAGGGTGGCATGGCTACGGTACTGTTCGGAGCGGATGGACGGATAGGAGAAGCATGCAAGGAAGCACAAAACTGGTGCATCGAGAAGGGTATCGAAAGTCCGGACTGCCGCGTAGCAAACTACCTCTACCCCGGTTGCAAGGTACTGGCCGGCAATGAGGAAGCACTCCAATTTCTAGAAGCAAATGCGAAACGTTTCAACATACGTCGAATAAAGCGGTTGCCTGTTAGTGGTGCATTCCACACGGAACTGATGCAATCGGCGGTCGAACCGTTCGCTGCAGCATTGCGGAAAATACGCATCGAAGATCCACTCATCAGCGTGCACTCGAACGTGGACGGAAAGTGTTACAAGAATGCGGGACACATTGTCGGCCAGCTGCCGAAGCAGATTGTGCGGCCGGTCAAGTGGGAACAAACGCTGCACATCATGTACGAACGGAAGCAGGGTGAACATTTTCCCCGCACGTTCGAGTGCGGACCTGGACGAGGTTTGAAGGCGATCCTGAAGCAGGTGAATGCGAAGGCATGGGACACGACGTTAAATGTGGAAGCGTAGTCGACTGGGGACGAGATCAAATATAGGATTTAGTTGATAGAAGAATAAAAAGTGAATGTAAACAATGGAATCAGATGTTTTTAAGTTTTTTTTCAACAGAATTTTAGGATGCTTCAAGTACTATAAATGCTTGGTCTGTCCTTAGCAGACCTTAGTCTGTTGCAGAAGGTTTCCATACTGCTTGGAGAGTCTTGTACTGTCTCGCTTCACCTGAACCAACCAACAAACTCACTGTGCTCCCCGTCGTCTTGTGTCGATCGTGGGGTCGTCGACGAATACCTGCCGGCATTCGCCACCGTCAGGATATCTGATTCTTCTTACGGCTCAGCAAGCTTGTGGTTCATCCTCCACACTCTACGCTTGAACACACCGCCTAAGATGGTCTGGAGGATACGTCTCTCAAACACGCCAAGAGCGATTGCATCCTCCACTCGGTTACTCCAAGACTCGTGGTCATAGAGGACCATTGGATGAAGTCTAGAAGTTTTCTGGATCACAACAGACGGTGAAGGTCCCAGTATGCACGATATCCCTGCCCAATACGCCCTCTACCATCTCGAGGTAACCGCCGTCAACTAATAAGGTGTTTCCCAACCGGGCCCTATGACGGGTTGATCCTCCTACAATTCTTGCTTCTTCACGTTTGAGTTGTATGCTATGGCTGCTCTCGAAGGCTCAATGAAGCATGTGGACGCTTGTTGTATGTGAAATATTCTAAAACATGTCAAGAAAACACCTCAATATACTAAATTGAAATTCTTTTATTTGTATCCGATAAAAACTACATATATTTACATCAACAATCGTCCATTCTTGTTTCCTTTTTCTTCGACTTCTGCGCCCTGTCGTTATTGTTAAAAACAACATCTCCTATATCGTAATCTAATATTTTTTGTTTTTCTGTCCATTCGAATCGTTACAAAATAATGTCGCCAAGTTTCGCAAAAAAGTGAAACAGTCCTCTTCCCCCTACTTCTTCCTCATATACCGAAACGGCATACACTACGACAGACACCAAAAATAAAGTCTAAGCCGGCAGCAGATCAAAATCATCGTTCACGTTCACCATCGGCACGTACGTATCGTCGATGATCGGTTTCGCCTTAAACTCGCACAGCGAATGCTCCTTCATCTTCCACTCCCAGTCCATTTTCTGGACCGCGTGCAAGCTTTCCGCCTCGTTGTGATGGCGCAACAGCATCGCTTCCTTAATCTTTTCCCACTTGTCGTCCACATCCTGCAGCCAACTCAGAAACAGCCGCCCATTGTACCGGCTTCGTGCGTTCCGATCTTTTTCCTCCTGTTCCGGCGTAATAATGTTGTACACCTCCTCATCTTTCAGTATGGTGCAGACGGAAAATGGGAGCGATTGGTTGGCGAGTGCCCGTGCCGCACGACCGTGCACGCGCAGTATTTCCTGTTCAACGGCCAGCACCAGTTTTTCCTTCTCGACGATGTGCTGCATGCGCAGTTTGTGGCGTTCCTTTTCCTGCGCCTGGAACATATCCTTCAGCGAGGGCGGCAGGGTGGCCGGTACCTGTACGTTCGGTTCGGTCGGTGTTTTACCGGCCAGCGCATACGTACAGCGGTTCATAAGATAGTCTTTGAAACCTTGCGGAGGTTTCGGTTGCACCGGGAAGAGACTCTTCTGGCGCCGTTCGATCTGCTTGCGGATGTTCAGATACATCTGGTAACAATTGGTGATCGGTTGATCGTGCGGATGTACGTCGGGTGTTTCTTCGCGTGGTTCCTTCTTCTCGTCGGTTGTGGTCGCACTAGCCGCACTGCCGCCCGATCCAACCGTGGCTGAGGAGGAAGTAGCGTTGGAAGGTGCCGTTCCGGAAGTTGCACCGGACCCGGTCGTACTAGCACCGACGGAGGACGAGGTAGAGGACGATGCGGACGATTGTTCTTTGCTCGTTTTTATTTTACGCTTGCGCGGATGGACGGAAGTTTCCGAGGTGGATGAGGAAGAGGATGAGGATGAAGAAGAGGAGGTGGAGGATGATGAGTTGGTGCTTTGTACCGCACCTGTGCCAGCTGCTTGAGATTGCGAAGGAGGACTGGTGCTGGTTGTAGTCGATTGACTACCTGCTGATGACGTCCCATTGCCGGAAGCTCCTGAATTGGCATTTGATGCACTGGGTCCGTTACCGGAAGTGGATGATGGACCATTTCCACCACTGTTAGCTGCACCGGTGCTTCCAGTACCAGAGCCATTATTATCACCCGATCCACCACTAGTAGCGGTACCTGTGATCGAACCACCCGAACCTCCTCCTGATCCGCTACCGGTTGTTCCACTCACACCGGACGGACTCTTCGGGTTTCCATTCGTTCCCGGTCCCGCACTGCTGCCACTACCACCACTTCCAGCCGCTGTTCCACTGTCTCCTTCACCACCTGTTCCTGCTGCTACTGCCCCACTACTTCCAGGGCTGTTTGCTTGTGCCGAACCCGAACGACTTCCTCCATCGGCTCCATTCGTTCCAACCGTTCCTCCACTGCCAGTGGCCCCCCGTTCCGCTGAATCACATCCACTAGCATTGGATAGCGGTGAGGGTGAACCACTGTTACCCTGCTGTTGCATCTGAGGCGACGAATTGTTCGACCGATCGACACCGGACGTGTTGCCATCCTTGGTGGAACTGGTGCCGCCACCATTGCCACCACGGTGCGAACTGCGCAGGACACGTTGCTGGGTGCGTTCGTCCTTGGTACTGCCAGTCTGGGATGGATTTTTCTCATCCGAGCTTTTCGAGTCGGCCGGACTGGCACTGCGCGACGATGTGCTTTCCTTATCCGCCGTAGAATCATTGCTAAAATGAGAAGAAAAATTACTTTTATTAGCACAATATTTGGACTATACGGCGCAAGCCGTCATACTTAAAATAAATAAATAAAAAGTACAATGTTTATTGTTGTAGGCAGATGGCTACTCTGCCCCGCCATTGTTTAAAGAAAAGAAAAATGAAAACAACCCATACGTACCTATTGGAGGATGCCACCACGTACGGTAATGCGGCATGATTTCTTGTCGAGGCGTTCTTTCCATTCCGTGTGTTCCCACCGGCCTCCGTATCACCGGTCGTATTCTGCTGCGGGATGACAATCTTCAACGGTGGAACTTTCGGACCACCACCCCCACCGGAACTACCTCCAAATGCGGACTCTCCACTGTTCTTCCCACCGGCACCATCCTCCATGCCACCCATCGTGGCGTTGCTACCACTTTCACCGTCACTATCATTGCTGCTGCTCGTGCCCGATGATCCACCCTTGCCCGCCGACGAAGATCCTCCTCCTGCAACCGACACACCGCTACTGCTAGCATTAGCTCCTGCAGACGATGAAGAGCCACTGCCAGAACTCGCACTGTTACCACCCGTACCAACCGCACCACCCTGCGAAGGTTTTGGGCTAGCGCAAGGACTCTTGCGGTCTAACGCATTTTTACCCGACAATCCGAGCGTTTTCGAGGATGGTACACCGGTCGATTTTGTGCCCTTATCCTGGCGTGGTGTTGAACCACGATTTCCACCCGTACTGCTACCGCTCGATTTACCGGCCGAAGAAGTAGATGATGACGATCCACCACCGCTTCCCGACGAAACGCCCGAAGAGGCAGAGGAACTATCCTTTCCAGCACCACTACCAACACCACCCAGACCGCCGAGTGGATCGATCTCTTTGCGTTTCTTACGCTTCGTTTCATCCTCATTCGTAGCGCCGCCACCAGCGTTTTCATCTGCGCCATCGTTTAGCTCCGCAAAGGGACGCTTCGGAACACCGGAGGAGGAGGTGGAGGAGGAAGGCGTTGTGGATGATAAGCTACCGGAGCCGCCTGATGATCCAGCGGTACTATTCAAGCGATCGGTTCCTGTTCCGCTACCACCACTCGCTGCATTCCCACTATTACTGGAACCACTGCCCAGTCCGTGGTCAGTCCCGATCGTGCTATTACTAGCACCGGAAGAAACAGCCGAAGCCGTCGAAGATGTCCCATTCGATTGTCCGTCCTTTTGTGCTTGCTTTTCACTCCCTTCCGTTGCGGATTGCTGTTGTGTCGAGTGCTGCGCTTCGTCCCGGGACTGTTGCGTTCCCGATGACGGCACCTCTCTACCACCTTCACGTCCATGTTCTTGCGTGCCGTGTGTGGACGATTCATTGTCATGGTGCGAACCGGATGATTGCTTATCATTTTCGCCCAATTTTTCTCCAGCCGGTACCTTCTTGTTTGACGAACTTTCCTTTTCATCGCTCGAACTCGAGCTGGAATCTTTCGGTGTGGATTTAAACTCGTAAATATCATCCTCGTCTTTATCCTTGTTTGAGCCTGCGCCGGTACTGCTGCTCAATCCGCTAGTGACGGCTCCGTCACCGGGATGATCGGTGTCCTGATGAGTGTTGCCCATCGTCGTGTTACTGCTGCCTGTGCCGTGTTGTGTTCGTTTGCTCGAGCTGCCGCCTGATCCGGAACCACCACCGGTTGTCGATCCCCCGCTTCCACCGGTACTGTTGCTGCCAGCGTTCTGTCCACCACTAGTATCGGAGGAAGATGATTTCTTCAAATGCTGCCCGTGCCGCGAGACGGCATTGTCTGGAGGAATAAAGGAGGAGAGGAGAATAGCAGTTAATATCAAATACTTAAATGAAGCCCATGTTAGCGAGTGTGTGAAAGGAAGATTGAAGTTATTGGACGATTTTACGACTATGCGTCACCCAAGACCGGGGTACTTGTAATAATGGTTTATACGAAACGATAAAACATCCAGTGCTTTCCGACCGATGCTGCCGCTGCAAATGGCTATTTTTCCTCACAACGCCTAAACAACAGCGAACGTGTGCAAATCTTTATCACTAAACAGTATTTATTTTCCATCCTAAACCGAGACCTTCGTCAAGCGATAAGTAGACCTTCTTCTGGCTGGAGAATTGTTACTGTACATACACACACAAAACATTTAGTCACTGACTGCCGTCATCGCGAGCGCAATATCCTCCCCAATAGTGTAATGGGGGCAAGCAAGCAAGCAAACACACACGCAGAGCAACAAAACGGTGGAACCGATTCCACGTGACGGCGGAACCCCCGACAACGTTGATGAAGAAACCGCAAACTTCTCGCGCTCTGCCCGTCTGGCTCGATATAATATACACAACATAAACCCCGACCGACCCGACGAAGCGATAATATTTGTTCTATTTTAGCGTTTTCTTTTCTTCCAAATGCCGCCCTTTTACTGTCCACACACACTCTCTCTTCGTAAGGAAAAGTTCGATGGCCTCGTGATCGAAAGGAAAATATTTAATGTGTCTTCATCACTCCCCGGCACGCGTATGCACTTTTTATTCACTGCGAGATGCCACACGCAAGATGGAGATGAAGACCGAGGCCTCGCGCGTACTTGGGTGAGATATAATGGTAAACCTTGCGTGGGGGGGTCTATGTGTTCCTCGTCTGCTGCCAATCGTTTTTATTATATCGCCAATCGATGGATTTTCTGCCGGGTTTGATGTTGTGCCACCGATAATGTTGTCCATCCAATCTGAGTATCAATCTCGCTAGGATCTGGCTAGTTCTAGCTGCAGGATAGAGGGGTGGGAAAAATGGAGAGGCTTTTATTGAGATCTGTTGGAGGGTTCAGTGCCTTCATTAAATCCATCATAAAGTGATGGCCTTCATAATGAGGTTCCCCAGACAAACGCCGTCTCCAAACGAACTATAAACGGGACCAAGTGATTGTTATTATGAACTTAAACTAATCCATCCTGAAATGCTTTTGCTCAATCTCTTGACTGGAAAATGAATTCCGTCAAAACGCAAAACCGTTCTTGTCATAAACATCAGCTCGAAAAAAGGGTTTGTTTGGTTGGTGTTTATTATCAAACATATTTCCTTGCTGATTTAAAAACGCGCCATTTTTGTGCGGCACAACATACAAAGGGGGGGAATAAACACGCATTCCCATAAATCAACGAAGTTTTATGTTTTTCAGGTTCGCGTTTAAATTCGTCAATTTCGCCGATTTTGCACACGCTATCGCACATTATTTGCGATCGATAGTCGCTAGCAACGGTCGGCAAAAAAAAAACGGCCCCCTGAGACGCGATCTTTGAAGTGATCTTTTTCTTAGTTTTGAAAGGGGTCGATGTTTGTGTTTATGGCTTAGAAGATATTCTTTTTTGCGCTAGCGAAGACCTCCCTGAAGGGGTAAAAACAAGATGCCACACAAATGCTGGCAAGAAGTTTGAGTCCTGGATTCTGCTGCCGTTGCTATTGAGCTGCTGCTGGTACATTCGTTTCACCCAAACGAACATCACACCCTGAAGGCTCAGAAAAAAAAAAAACATTGCGTTGCATACCCTCCCATTCCCTCCATTCTCTTGCCGCCTGCCCTAGACGCTTTTCTCTCCACCAGGCAAGTTCCAAGGATCATCTCGGATCACCACCGTTACGGGTTGAAGTTTTACGACCCGCGGTAGAAGCAGCAAAATGAAACCGGCGAAACGGTTTCCCGATTCCTAGGAACGCTCAGCCGGAGCTGCAAAACGTCGTTTGTCTCGAACTATTCGAGATGCGCTTTTTAAAAGCTAACCATTTTATTGCCCTTACCGTGGAGCGCCGCATTGTCGCGAAGGAAACGGTTGTTAAGGAAAAAAAAAACAGTAAAATGCACCAACCAACCACTCCACCGTGGTCGTTAAACTTTGCGAAAGGTTGTATGCTCTTCAGTGGCAAGCGCACACGAGGAAGGCAGTACTCACGGCCGAATCGGACGATGGAACGGGTAAAAGCCAAGGATTTGCTTCCAAGGAACCTTTCGAGCCAGGTTGAAACGGTTGAGGTTGCCACCAGGTTGCGAAGAATTCGTCTTTAGTTTTCAAGAAACGTTTCATGTCCGCAGGCTAAAGCGCGGACATGCCCATAACCTAAGGACATGCGCGACTTAATGATGAGCACTATAACTTTTCGGGGGCAATTATAATTTTCTGTTCTGTATGCAATTTAACAACAGATTTAAATTATTGTAAGTAAATTGGCATTCCAAACGCCATTCCACCATCTTTTCATTTAACGAATTCTTTTCCCAGCTAACACCGAACAGTGTCCAGAGGGAACTAAATCGCAAGGAACTACAATTATAAAGTAGTAAAAGCAAGGAAATTATTGACTAAATATGTGTTATTATCGAGCCGTTTGTATTTCGTTAAGCAGAAACGTTTCATAACTCCGGGTAGAAGTAAGACATGCGCCTCATATCCCAAGGACATGGACCTGGTGCGATTTAACTTTTTGAACTCTCTCAACAACCCAGGAATAACGATTCCCTGTACTTGGGTGCAATAAAAGGAACAGATTAGTGTTGTTAAATAAGTCTGTAATCAATATAAATTCCAGCCAGGTTGTGTTTAACCTTTTTAACGAACTTATTCCTTTCCGCGAACCGACTGTAGCTAATGAATCCTTGAGATTTTTTCCAATTATACGCGAACGGTGTCCAGTGGATTAGGCGTCATCATCTTTTACAACTTGCTATCTGGCAAGCAACACACACACACACATATTGGCAAGTTTTTATTACACCCCTCAAGCTATCGATTCTTTCGCAGATGCAATAACTGCACGACCCCAAACGCCTTGGCACTCTTCTTATCGAATGCATCATGGCCGCTCTGAACTTCAAGTTCCAATAGATTTCTTCATCTCGAAAGCGTTGCACTTTATTGCACACCTCGACGAATCGTGTTTCTGTGTGACTGATGGGATCACGGTTTGTGCTTCCGACCATATGTTACACCTCGCTTTCGCGAACGCTCCTAAGAAAACCAAAAACGATTCGTCCCAAAAATCGAATGATTGCACGAACTGCACTGCAAAGCAATGGTGGAAAATTTTTACGACATCATTTTGCACAAATTAACCGGAACCTTTGCAGTGGGCGTTTGCATGGAGAGATTAGAAGGAAACCTGGACACTATAGGCAGTGCAAAATGAAATAATACTGCAGTATGAAATGCGATGCTCATGATGCGATGCCCGGGTGCACTAACTGGAATGAAGCGACACGGCCGGTAAAAGCATTAAGTTATACGGGCTGGGGAGGTAGGGAGTCCGGATTTATGATGCTATGACCACCATGGCCACCGTTACCATCACCATCACCGTGAATCGTGGACAGGCACCAGCTCCACACATCGATCCACCTCCTCGTCGGCAGCCAGAGGAGAGGGGATGGGAGAGAAGGTAGCAGAAATAATAATTTAATTTCATTTTATGGACGCGTCTACGGCGCGAGGCTCAAATTTGCATAACATTTGAGGGATGGATGGCCTTTTTTGTTCGTTCTGTTGAATTCGTGTGTCTGTGAGTGCCTTTCAATTTTTGGTTAAAGTTTTTATATGAACTTACAGAAAGGAGCGTTTGTGTCATATGATCATGATTCAAATTATTATAATTTTAAAACTTTTACTTTTACATAAATAAAAACATGAATGAATAAACAAACAAACAAATAAATAAATATCCAAATAACAAAATTATTTACTGAAGATCGAATAAATTTCCGTAATTTTAAACTGCTTTTGTCCTAAAATGGGCCTTGTAATAGCTCATGTTGGTACTGTGTCCTTGGTAAAGCAATCCATTTCCCATCGACATTTCAATTATCAACCCACAGATAGACAGTAAGTTGATCGATCCGGCAGCAATTGGTTTGAAGAACCATATCGACAACACACAAGTCCGTACTAACGAGAATAAACATTACTTGCCACGGGGCAAATCTCGAGGCTCACTAGTACTTCCCGCGAATGCATTACACACCACCGAAGGCGCGCACAACCAAGGGTTTTATTCCTGTCCCGAGCCGCCATAACAACAATTAGAATTTCTTTGGAAAAAGCTGGGCGCCAGTGCGTCGTATCCGATTGCATTGAATCATAAACACACCACCGCCCCCAATCATCATCCCCCATCGAGAATTCGAACAGCAAAGCGGTAGTAGTGTGAGTGTTAGCCATTGTCCCTCAAATACCGCGCGCCATTGTTTGTCATTAGTCCGCGAGGGCTCTCGAAGTCAAAATGAAGGAAGGAAACGAACGAAGGAGGAGGGGTGCGCAACACTGCTTCGCAAATGTAAACAACGATTGAATTAAAACATAAATATCATGCTCGAGATATCTTGCGGCACCACCACCGCCATCCGAGGCCCAGAAGACGCGCCGCAGCAGCACTAAAGGGCAAAGAGAAATTGAAAATGATCACTAAGCACATAATCATTAGAGCAAACCTACCCACCCAGTCTAGCCTAGGGTGTGGGTGCCTCTCTCTTTAATGCTTTTTTTGTATCTTTCCATTTACTACCAAGTGCTTTTTTACTGTACGGAAAAAGGAAAAGAAATTAAACTAAACGCACACACAGCACAGCACAAGCACAAGTTCCATAGTCCGAACAGTGTGAAATGTAACCGACCAACCCCCCGCTTACTGTAGCCATGGGAGCCATGGGGTCTCTAGCACAAGCGGATTGGAGAAAAGCTACCCTCCCCCCCCCCCCCCCCCCCCTTGTCGTGTTCATTCCCCCCGACCGTGTGCACTTGTCGCGTGTGTTTGCTTCCGGTGTATTAGCGCGTTGTTGACGACCGATGGAGAAGAGGTTCTCGGCTAATTCCCATACCTTACACCGTGTGGCCTCGCTACTTGTGTGGGCCCTTAGTGGGTATGCGGATGTTGTTTTTTTTTTTGCCTTACAGTCGGGCACTGTCTAGTGAAGTTTGCGTTTAATCTGTCGATCGTACATGTGGTCGATTTTGTTCTGTTGTCAAGCGAGCGTTTAGTGCAATTATTTTAAAATTACTATATACTGCTTTCTGTTTTACATTAAACGGAAACGGAACGAATTTCTTAGGTTCCTTTTTAGTTTCATGGGGAAAATTATATTGATGTAATTTACTGTAACTTTGTCGCTTTTATTCTGGGTAGTCCGAAGGAAGAGTCGACAACGATGCAGATTTTCAGACGGCAAGATCGGGGTTTAAATCCTACCTCTCTAGCGGACGTAGTTGGACAGAACCTGGACCTTGACAAAATTCACGAACTCGGCAGAAGAAGTCTCGGGCTCGAAGTATTCTCCGAGTCCGAAACGATCGGCCAGGCATATACCACTTAATGGAAGACAGTAACGCAGGACAGACGATGCTTTAAGGGATCTGCCGTGAAAGAGAGCCGTGCCTGATCAAGACGCTCATCAAGAAAAGGCAGCAAAAGCCTCAGACTAGGTTCAGTATTATTTTTTACATTTCTTTGTTAAGGCTAGAGCCTACACATTCATATAAAAACTATTCTTGCTGGGACCCATTTCTCCCACGAATAATCAGATCCTCAGCATCTTCTTTAAGAATCATTTAAGTCTTTTAAAACGAGTATTATTTACAATTGATTATGACGGTCCAGTGCCGTATTGAAAACGAGTATTATACCACGCTAGTTTTTTTTTTACCATTTTTAAATCGCTCCATCTTTCCAGTACTTTTAAGTACTGCAGTTTAAGCACAAATAAAAAAGCTTGAGCGAAGGTAAACCGTGAAGCGAAAGCCTCTATCATCCTGAATAGAAAAAGTTTCCTCTTTACTTATTTTATCGCATCCGACTATTGCTACTGCTGCTACTGCCACCATAACTGAAGGAAGCAACATTGCCAGTTTACCGGTTCTTTCGATATTTTTGCACCATTCACCACTCCTTGCCTGATAAACGCCACCACAAGCACAAAACATGCAAATTTAAAGCAGAAAACTTTACCAATAAAACAAAAGTATATTAACCAACTTTAGGCGCGTGTACACACACACACACACACTCGGCTGCAACTCCAGCCAACTCGCCCAACAGCCGCCACTATCTATCCACCGGGAAGACCGGCACGATTTTGCAAATCCTTCGATTTGCACGATAGATTGCTGTCCGCCTCTCGTTTAGTCTCGGCTGTGCGTGCGTATGTCTTCGATTTTTAGGGTCCTTTCGCTCTTTATCAGCAATAAATCATACACTCAACAAGCACTTGTCCCGGACTCTCACCGCGTATTGGGAATTGCAATCACAGTGTGTACACACACACACACACACACACACACTCGTGCCCGGTAGTTTGCAAGGACATGGCAATTTTGAGCGAAAGATGTCGGGTCGCCGCCACCGTGTTGTGTGATCTTGTGGGCAAATTTTATGTACGGAACTGGCGGCGGCTAGCTATGCGCAATAAATCACACTTCATTATTATGACGCGGCTCGATTCATGCATTTATATCACCCGCACGGTCTCGTTTTCCGAGCGAGAAAGGAGGTTCCGCACCATTGTTCATGTTCATTTTGGGGTGATTTTTCTAAGGCTGCCGTTTTTCCACTTTGCGAGTTAATTTTCCACCCGTCGGGGCGGTCTTTTGATATTTGGGTTATTACACACAAAATTAGTGCTCAATCGTCCGGAATGGTAGGTTTTAATTTTCGGTTTCAAAGATGAAGACTGATGATGCTTAAATGGATGCAAATAAATGGTGGGAACAGAGGAATTTCACCATTTATTATGAGCTTTTGTCGAGTATGTTTGATGTTTTAAAAAATCTAAAATAAACAGATCATGTTTAAGGTTAGGAAGAGAGTTCTCCCGCTTATAGACGCATTTTTTGATCTGCTAAGACGCAGGACATGGATCTTACCCATTGTTGTTGTATTGAGTTTTGAAGTCCCGTAAAGGTTAATGTGGGAATATGACGATTTGTTAATAATTGGTGATGTAATAATTTCTGTTAAAAGTGCAAGAGAAGCCCAGAAGATATAATATATTTAACCTGTTCTATATATAAGTCAGTGCACAAGCAATAACGATGGTGTGAGCGAGCTGTAAACATAATCTAAAAGTTTATTTGTCGAAAGCAAACGTCAGGAATTCTACAATTTCAAAGTCTCTTTGGCAAAAGGTTAAAGAAATAAAACAAACATATCATTAGAGTACAGACCTCAAACACATATAGACACACACACACGCAGACGCTCAAAGCTTGTTAAGATTCATTCATCCGTGGTGTAAGACACTTAAATCTCACAATAAACAGTTTCCAGATGCCACCAGACACCAGACACACCATTCACACCACTAGCAATATGTCCCCCGTGAGATGTTAGTACCACCAAGGCAGGCGTAACGGATATTCACATTGCCCATAGTGGACTACTTTATCGAACTAAGGAACCCTCCAGTCGGCATCGACATTTGGAAGGGATGTAAAATATAAACCAGTGGAACAAATTTAGGGCACTTTCAGATACTCGTAGTCCCCTATACAAGCTAATCGGAAAGCGAAACATGCGGTACGTAATTAAAACAAACACAGTCTCTGGCTTTGCGGCGTAGCGGCAACGCCACACAGTTCAACTTCAACTTCAAGTCATCGTTTTTACAACGGCGCATTCTGTCTCCCATTTTCCCATGGGTGATTTGTCTCTTGTTATCCAAAAGGGGCGAACGCGAACAGAAAAAAAACGGAATGTACACGAAATCACTAACCACTCGTCGGGTGTCAGTGGGGTCCATCCAGTGCGCCAAAAGCTCTTAACGCTCCGCTCTCGCTCTCGAGTTTGAAATGTGTAATACGCTGGAGTTTTTGATTTTGATTTTACAGCCTGTGCCGTAACTTTGCAGACGACAGGTTTGTTTTACACAAAGGAAACCGAGAAGTCGCCGACACTCGCGTCATACATGCGGTTTCGATTTGAAGAGCACCATCAGGAAGCTGAAGAGGGCCATTGCCGGCCATCCTCCCACCTCCAACCTGCCCAGAGGATGGAATGGTAAGAATGTCAGTCAAGTGCATCCTGTGCAGTGCATCGAACGTTCGATTGCATTCGTCGGGAGGCGGCAGAATTGTGGGCCCCCGAAGGAAACAGACCATAAACTTACCGGGCAAGAAAATCAGGAATCCGTCGAGGGGAGGAGGGGGGGGGGGGGGAGGAAGGCGAGTACGGTTTGGTTGGCAATGGTCGCGGAATATCCCGTGCGAAGAGTTGCTCTACTTCTATATGCTTCTTTTGTGGCGATAATAAAATGGAATTAAATGAAATCGAGACCGGAATAAATTGGCACAACCGAGCACGGACGGAACAAACGAGCGACAGAGCGCGCGCGCGCGCGCCCCCAGTGCCATGTGACGGACGACGAAACGGTTCTCCCCTCCAGTACTTGTCCCCTCCCCCCTCCCCCCCTCCACAAACTCTACCACCCATGGTGGGTTGTAACTGTGGTCAAACACTCCACAGAGCGACCACGTAAAGCAGCAAAAGTCACATATGAGACACATTGTATTACCCGATCCCCTTTCTCGTCACTATCGACCCCAACCACACATGCCCACCATTCGCGAGACCCACAAGGGTTGGGTTGGGTTGTCCCTGACACGAACAAAAAGAGCGAAAAAAGAACATTTGACCAACCGAAACTATCAAAATCCAGCGGAATAAAGTTTGCATTAACTTTATTTTACTTCTGCTTTGTTTTTTGGACCGCGTAACGCTTTTAATTTTATAACAAAAATAAAGCGAAAGAAGTGTTTTACACCCGTTTCATCGGTGGCAGTAAAAACCAAAACTTTCTAGCCGAAATTAAATTATAAAAAATATATATATAAAAGGCTAAATAGCTTAACAGGGCCATGTTTGGATGCATGGTTTAGCAAACTTATAAGGGTATTGTTCAATAACTTTTTGTTATTAAATTATTAGAATTTATGGTGACAGTGGCGAATTGATATGTGCTTACGATGGGGAGAGAGGTCCGTAATCACCGATTGCGTAAATCATAGCAAAAATGTGGTAGCTTTAATGCAACACAGCAGTTTAAAATACATTCAGAGGGCAGCCACATCCAGAAGCGAAACCTTTCAAAAATAATTAAGCTACAGGACACAGCAAATGACCGCTCAGTTTTAGCAGAAATCGATGTGCCCCAGCTTACATATAAAATCAATTAAATATTACAGTAATGTGGTAAGCAGGACGGACTATGCAACAGAATAACGTTATTGAAACTAAAGAAAGAAGATCTTAGCTGCAAAACATTTCAGCCAGAGTTGTGCAAAATAAACTAAAATTAAACGGAGTGTACGGAGAACAATAATTGTTTTACTTTTGCGCTTATAGAAAGGTTTATTATGATACAACACACTGGCAAACAAGCGCACTAAACGGTTACATAGCGCGAGAGTAAGTCAGAAGAAACACTTGCCTAGAAAAGAAGAACAAATGGCTTCCGCCTCCGGAATGGAGCGAATGGACGTAACCATCATTACAACCCCTGGATGGAGCCAGCCACCACACGACCTTACACACCTCCAACGAGGGTTAGGACAGAGAGGAGGAGAGAGTACGGGGGGACGTGTGTACTATTTATCGCACTTGCATGTGACTGCTCCAACTTACACTCACCCTTTCTAATGTTCGCTTTATCCCTCAACTCCCGTCCCGTCAACTAACACCGATTGCCCTCGCTGGTGACCCTTTGGCAGTGCAGTTTTGCAGCCTTGATTAAACAAATATGCACACTAGACACCGTACAACCCCCGGTAGGTACAAAGTGTCCCCCTGGTAAGCCTTGGGCGCTCCTAGAACGAGAGACACAGACGGACAGAAACGGAGCGAGTAGAAACGGCTGAGCACTGAGCCACAATATTGCCTGTAACTCGCTGTCTTGTGTCTAAGTGTCCTCGCGCATATGGGATTGCTTCATCTAGCCTCTGTGGCTACAATACTGTTCCCGATGACAGAAATGGATATTAGTCGAATTACTTGCCATTATTGTGAATCTGGAGTTTCCCGAGTGTCTCATATTAATACCAACAAAGTGGGATGTAATTTTCAAACAAACTCTTGAAAGATGACACCATCATCGACCATTACTTTATAAATTATAAGCAATATTACAGCAAGCAATAGCAACATTTCATACACTGCGTTACAGATGATCTAACACTGATTAGGTTGTGTTTTGTGGCTACCAATCGATACTAATTTAAATTACACGATTTCCTAATTAGTAATCAGCAGAGTCATATGACAAACGAAGCCGAAACGGGCAGGGGACATTGCGTGTGGTGTAACGCTGACTCGAAATTTAGCACGGCGATGATTTGCGTTCGACATCCTGACCGTGGTTCTCTCTCGATTTTGTATGTTTACTATACTTTTCACGTACGTAGCGGCGAATCGTTTTACTACGTGTGCGAGGTCGAACCAGATTACGTTCAGATTCACGGCTTGCGACAAGACAAGGTACTAATATGAACAGTGTGACCAATCAATGGAAAAATATATTTTGGCAACTCCACTGTAGCGCTTTTGTAAAGCCTTTAGTAAATGCAGACAATAAGAAAACCACATATCACTTCAATTATTTCAACCGATGTTACTGCCGATGTTTCATTTTTATAGTTAACGGCATGATAATAGAGCAGAAAGAAATAAATTGGCTGATTGATAACCGAGAAAAAACAAGAATTCGTTACAGTAGTTGGCCTTTTTTTCAACTTGATTTGTTGATTGGTGCGTGGTATTATTTCAGCACAAGTATTGCAAATAATAAACAAGGTCGATCGACACCGAAAAACTCCGTCCTTAAAATGAAGGATCATTCAACCTCCAAAAGATCTCCAAATTTCATTGGAATGCATTGTTGTTCGAATATTTTCGGCTCAAGATCTCGGTAGCTTTCAACAGACAGACGATTTACTTCCAATAACTTATCTTACTTTTCTCTTATATATCTTTATTCTTTGTCGACGAATTAGACTCTCATTGGGGGTGTAAAGTCCGGACGATGGACTTGTATAGCTTTACTACAAGATTTACCAGCTCTCCTTACATTGGAAGGAAAATTTGATAGAATTTGCATCACTGTTTTTGAAGCAAACTCATGAGAATGTCACATCCCGACTATTCAAACTGTTTAGGTTCTTATGGACATTCACGTAGAAAGAAGAGATTGAATGAGGTAATGACGAACTGACTGACAGGCCACAGCGCTCGACCAACAGCTGATTATAAAGACAATAGTATTCTATAAATATACAATAAACCTTATTTGATAGCTAGGTTTTTTAGTTTTTAGCTTTTAAATAAGCTTCACCTACAAAGAACTCTCTATTATCTCAAGGGCAGACGAATCAATTGTTAAAATCTACTTTTAATGATCTCAAACTTTATCACTTGCCGCCTGCCATGATCAACCTAGACATCTATGCACAAGAATCATTAAACTGTGAGCGTCCGAAGCGTGCACAAGTGGCGCACAATGTGAAATTGAAGAGAAAAAAAAGCATTTGTAACCAGACCAGCACTTAGATGACGATGGGAAAACCCTCCTGCCATCCTGATCGGGGATGACTTATGATGGGATGGCTCAGCACACACACACACACACACCGCTTTTGTTGACAGTTGGGAGAACGCGTGGCAGCTAGTTACAATCGGCTACTAACGACGGCGGCAATCTGGTGCTTCTTGTTTGCAAACACACTTCAAAGTCCACAGACAGTAATTAGATGATAATAAAGTGAAGCTGTGCAAACAGTGTTCTGCTACCCAGCACTCTGCCGGTGATGCATTGCCCGTAATCAGCGAAGCTTTTGCGATTTTACCACTCCGAAAGACGATAAGCTGCTTCCTAGCCAGTTCGTGCCGTGGGCGAAAGAGGTAAGGCTCATTTATTTACCTTTGCTTTGCGATGCCGAAACCGTGACCGGTCCGTCACTCCTTGGTGGATGATGCGGTTGCTGCTGCTGCTGCTGCTGCTGTTGCGATAAAACTGCAGCCGGTGCTAGCCCGCCACGACGCTGCATTATCTCGAAACCGATGTGGCGTGGATCGCTTTTGAAGGTTCGTATCGATCGTGTGATAAGCAAACGCGCAGCAACGAGATGGGGATCACTTCCGCGCTAAGGGTTACGGTTTGCAGCAGCAACGAGCGGCGTACAGAGCGAACACAGCAAACGCTAAATCCATTCGAGCTTGAGTGAGCTTGTTACGCGCAGAAACACTTAATGAACGGTACCACTGTGTCACCACACCTTCTGGTTGATAGTGGGAGGAGAATCGCTACCAATCAGTCCACCATCGGAAGCAATGTTTCATATGCTGTAACACGTGACACAACAACGGTGGTGCCCATTGCGAGCGTGTCACACACACACACAGACCGGTGGCTGGTGAAACGATACGCTATTAAACACTACATTAGCACACTTGTTGGCTGACAATGGGATGTCGGATAAGAAAAGGGCAAACGTATGAAATGGCACATCTGTTTTCATGATTGAAGCACACAAAAGAAATTAGAACATGAAAGCAGTACGAGGAAATAACATGCATCAGTTTTGAAAAACATTGTAACATATATTAAGAATAGTTGGAGCTACACTTGGATTCTATCATCTCGGGAATTAGTAAAGTTGGAGTGTGATAAAGGGCGCTGGAGTTGGAGTGTGGTTAAGAAGAAACCAAAGAAAAACACAACTGACAATGACAACGAACGATAGAATAAAGCATAGCTCCATTTGTTGATTAATAAACACATACAAAACAGTCTTTTTAAACAAGGAAAAATAACAATCAAAAGCACACTAAAAACATGAAAACAACATTCAAATCAAGTGGAACATTCCTATCAACACGTTGGAACACGATCAACACGATAATCTAATTAAGTTTATAAATAACTATAATTAAACATCTCTTTTAACAATAAAGACCTAACCCAACCGTTTCTCTCTAGCCGTATCCTTCCACCCTTGAGGGCAACACCAGCCCATCACAAACGACGCCGCTCTCTGTGCACGTTTAACTGCATTATATTTTTAGCATCCCAGCAGTTTCCAATTTTAGTACGATTGCTATTTTGGGGGCTGCTTTTTTCCTCCCCCTTTTCGCATCGATCAAAACATCTCGGTTCGCTATTACCACCACGTTACACGTGTTCAAAATCCGATTCGAAAGGTTGGCTGCGTGAATTGGGTGTGAGTGAAAATCAATGGATTTTTCCAGCCCGTACTACTTTGCCAGTGATAACTTTTAACCTTTTACCCACAACAACGACGTCATGCGACACCAAATCAACAAACACACACACATACTGCGCGATTGCTATCCTTCGTTAATAATTCCATTTATTATACCGCTGCCATCGTCGGCACCAGGATCAGACTCTATCCAGAGGCATACCCACGGATATTCGGAAGATCTGTCGGGATGCGGACAGGACGAGCAACAAGTACCGCCCAGCATCGCAACTGCCATCATTTCGATCAGCTTTTTATCGGTTTCTATTTCTGTTCGGAAGTGGATGTTCGTTGGACGCGACCACCTTCACCACTATTCGTCTGCGCTGGAGCGGGAAAGAGAGACGAGAGGCTCAGGATATTACATCACTACTCAAGCATCTCAAGCGTAAAGGTAAAGGCCCCGGAGGCGATCCGGAGCGCAAAATGAATCGCAACTCTGGGCCCCCCCATTCAGGCGCGAGTTTGCGAGACCGCGCCCCAATCGGCCGAAACCACCGTCGATTCGGAAGCCACCAACCCGGGTGCTGCACGTGCTGTTGAGCTAACTGAAATTGCACTACCGTCCAGAACGGGCCTGCCAGCAACACACAGCAAACTCGTGGCTTCGCGCTCTATACCAGAGCTGAGCATCTTTCTCCGGTAATGATGTGTATGGAAAGTTGAAATGAAAAGTTGGGTTGGTGATACAGTGGGTGTCACATCTTGCTGAATAAAGGTCAAATAAACGACAGCTTGAGATCGATCTACAAGCAGGCCGATAGCTGAATATCTGTCCAGAGTTCCCTCGCAGCGAAACCCGGTGGAAAGTTTGACGAGAAAATCATACACCTTGTACCATATGAATAAACGAAGTCTATTGACACAACAGCTCGGTATAGGAAGGAATGGAACGTTATTGTTGTCGGAACAGTACAACAACTCTTGGTTAATATTTGAAATAAAAATAACCCAGGAAAGGCGACATGGAAAAGTGTAGCAGTAGGATCGATTGAGACACTCACAGGCACGTTGAAGTTGAATGTTTCATCGTGACTAAAGCTAACAAATAGATTGAAAAAAGTGTTGTTGAATTTTGTATAATATTTTTTGTTTTCTTAAAAATATCTTTAGAACAAAATATCATCAAAAGAAAAATTCCGCGATACGCGAGACTATAATCAATAGATATCGAAACAAAACGCACAGGTCCAACACCATTCAATGTAATTGCCGATTCATGCACGGTGCTGGAATATAATAAACTACTCTAAAATAATGAAGACACAAATGATCCTGCTATTTCAAACATTTTTCAAACCTGCAACCCAACTGCAGCTTCGTAACGCACACTAATAACCCACACGGCCCATCAGCCAGGTGTAAAAAGCCCATGCTGACCTCGGCTGAATCCCGCACCACCGCAATGGGCGATTGGCAATAAACATGCCACTCTATCACTATCAATTAGTCAAGATTATGTAAAACAACTACCCCGATGCAATCGGATGCAACTGCAGTCGCCGGCCCTCATGACGATTCGAGTGCGAGGAGTCCGATTGTCGTCAGCTCACTGTCGGTCGGATGGGCAGCGAGTTTGCAAGCATTTTCTTTTTTTGCTCCCTCTCTTTTTCTCCCTCGCTCGCCCCTATATCAAAGGGCCTCTGACTGCGATGAGGATGGATGGATGGGCGAACGCTGAGCACCGTTATCGGACGCAAAATGCAAAGAAAATGTTTGAACAAAATAAATAAACGGCATCGGCGCGAATGTGGCGCACATCTGGAATGCAAATGAACGATCACGTGCGTGCGGCCGTAGGAAACAGTTTCAATTATCGCACTTACATGATGTTAAAGTGATTTTAGCGATAGAAATGGTTACAAACGGTGCTGCTGCCCATGATCGCACACAACACATTAAACGCTGCATATATTTCCTGTCCACCACAGGTGTAAAGTGTGGTGCTCCGTTGGTTGGTGATAATTCACATCATGATTATTCATCTTTGTAGATCGGTTTGTATGCATTCGTATGATCGAGTGGTGCATTCCGGAGACCTGGCAGCTCAATGCATCAGCGCACCAGCACTACTTCAAACAGCAAAAACCAGCACATCAATGCGTTCGTTTTTTTTTCACATCTTCCAATAGAATTTGAGCCCGATCGTAAACATTATACGGTTCGGGACGAAAATAAACAGATAAACAAACAAACAAACAAATAAACTTCCTGTTCCGTGCGCGGTTCTTGCTGGCCGTTGCATACCTAGACAGCACACACACACAAAAAAAGAGGAACGAAACTTCACTTTAAAAAGACGAGCAAAACAAGCAACGAAATAAGAGAAGATAAAAAAGAAATGCCAATCTACTCGCCCCTTCGTGTGCAACTGCACCCGTGCCTTCCTGTGCAATGGGTGCGGTTGCTGTCGCTAAGCTGCCCTAAGCAGGGCAAAACTATGGTCGCTATTGTCAAACTCGTTCGTTAGACAAAAAAGTGCTCTAAACTGTCAAGTTGGTATAACAAGTCAGATCAAGATTCTTCAAGAGGAAATGAATGTGATAGATACTGCAAAAACTAATTTAGAATTAGTTTTAAACGTTGAATAGCTAAGCCAAGCAAGGCCTAAACAGCACTGTATTGGCAGATATTCAGAAATTATTTAACTCTCAATCAACAACCACATTTTAAGCTCATACTTGGCCTCTCCATTCTATCGCTAAAGAGGAAAGATCCATCAAATCAAAGTATATTACTTCGACTATATTTTGGCGACACAAAATAAGAATTAGATCATGAGCAATGAACTGTTTAATAATCCTTTTTGCTTCCAATTTGACCACAAATGTGATCTAAAATTATCAAAAGCTTAAACACTATTCTTTTCCATTTGATTTGATGAATTTCGTTGGAGAATTTTCCGTTAGAGTATGCCATTAGCGCACTTAGCGCACAAACAAGTTATCGCACGATAGCATTGCTGACGAAAAATTCCACAAAAATGCACACCAACCGTTTGTGCAACGAACGCAATGAAGAAAATAATCTTTTCCTGATACTAACACACTCTTCAAAGCAAACCAAAAACCAACAGTGCGAACTTTCTCGTTTTTGGCAAACGCTTTCGGCACCGCGCGTGATGAGCCCACGCCGCCACACCCAATCGAAACCACCATTAATTCCGTTGTAATTGAATTCGAAATAAACAAATCCCGCAGAATGGAAGCACAGAGCGTTCTACCGTGCCATACGTACACCTGCTGCTGGGTTGCGCGTGAAAATACGTTTTCCTTTTCCTTTGTTCGTTGTGTTGAGCAGGTATGGAAAATCGGTACTGCACCGGGGCAAATGGGTGGTTACAAGGTGTTGTTGCACATATCTGCACAGCAGCGAACGTGAGATGCATACCGTGCGAGAATTTTCACCTTACGCCAACCACCCCCAAGTGGATGATTCGTTTTTCTTTCGTGGATGGAGGAAGGAAAAAGGAAACTCAAACTCGCACTGAACTCGTTTGCTCTTTTACGCAAGGATGTGGAGAGTGGCGTTGTCTCCCTGGTTGGTAGCAGCCGCCACCCACAGCCATAACGCCACAAGTACCGGAAGCGGAAGTAATCCAACGGTAAGCATCTTTCTATGGAGCAGAGGAAGCAACAGATTACTGTTTCTTTGCTTCGAAACTGCTTAAGAAGCTGAATAGGTTAAGTGTATGATTTTTTTATTACTATTTTAGTTGTTTATCAGAGAGCTTAACAACGAATGGATTTGCATTTGAACAGAAAATTTGAAATATTCTTAAGCATATTTTACTGTACAGAATCTTTTCATTAGGTCGCTTCATTAAAATGTTCTTCAGCATTCATCACACACTCGAACTAACTTCAAAACGACATAAACAACACATTTTCCAACACACAAAACACTACAACAAACAGTGCCGCATTTCCTTCGCATCGTAAAACCACATCCAAAACCCACAACAATGCATGGGCAGCGCTCGCACTATTTGCTCAGCTGGTACGTCTCAATGTTTTAATGTCTGAGTCGTCGATACGGATCGGGCCACCTTCACCAACCCTCGACATAAAAGGGACACTCGAAAAACATATGCTCTTTTTCACGCGAGCGGCCGAAGAAGAAGCCACACCAGCGCACACACGCGCACAGATGTTAACAAGCGTGTTTTTTTGCTGCTGCTGCTGCTGCTGCGAACGACTATGAGAACATATCGAACGAATCAAACGACGATAAAGGGGACAAGTATGTCAATTTAGACACACGCAGGTCCCTCTTTGAGATTTTCTTCGACAGTCAGAGCGAAAGGTTGCGAACTTTTGTGCTGTTTTTAGGGGAAACACGGACAGGGCGAAGAAGAACCTTTAAGACACCTTCTTTTTGCTTACCTCACCTCCGTTTTTTGGAGCAATGAATAACATAAGGTTTCCTCGGGCGATGGTAATTTGTTTCTTTTCCACGAAAGATTAGTTTGCTCCAGGTGGATGAAACACTGATGACAGAGTAAGCAGTACACAGTGCGGGGGTTGAATTTCAACAGAGTAGAATTACAATGGATGCATTACAGGGGCTGATCAGTAGTTTGTAAGTTAGTAGCACATTTGGCAGCATTTTAACCAACTGACAACTTGTTAATACTCTTGGATGACTTTCCCTTAAGACATGGACGGCTATTTGTAATTGAAAAATTCGTCTTATCCACGTCCATTGCTCACTGTATGGATTTTAGATGAACACTCGGTCTTATGTCAAAGAACATCAAGCATTAAAGCCAGGAGAAGCTCACCGCATTCTACTATAATTTGACTACTTATTTTAAATTTCTTCATTCGGGGAAGAAATCTTGGACTGCAGATCATCTCGATTCATGATCCTTTTGCTAAAATTCAACCTAAAAAATCTTGAAAATCACTTGTGAATGATTAATCGATATATGATCTTTTCCTGAGCATTTTATCTTCATTCCCAATTGCCACTAAAAACCTTTCCAAATTACTTAATCGAATTTATTATTTCATTAAGATGTTTCCTTTAAGTAAACAAAAAACTACTCTTTTGTTTTTCCCGAGAAATGGTCAATACTAATTAACACCCTCCCTTAAACCGAGAACAAAAGGCCTCATGAACACATTGGAAATCAACAAATTTTTTTTGTGCGGATCGAATGAACCATAACCACATTTTATCCATCTGTTCACGGCATTCTCCCCCAGCTAGTTCTTGCTGCTGCTGCTGCTGCTCCATCGCTTGCATCTTTGTAGATGTGCAAAAGAAAAACCACCGGCGTTAAAGAAAAAAAAACGTGACAGTAAAAGTGTCAGCGCGAGACGGGTGCCATCGTCCCATGTCAGTTTATGGAGATGATAAGCGCGAGGAGTAATGATTAATTAGCTTAATCGGGAAGGTTTGGTTTTTTTTCCTGTTGCAAAACCATAAGCTATTAGCAACGTACGACCTTGTTTTATTTTAGCATCCAATTCTTTATTGCTGTGTACAGGGTGGTGGTAGCAAAAAAAATGTTATATTTATTCTTTCAATTAATACTGCGCAAAGCGACAGACATTTCCTATAAAATAAGCAACAGATTTATATGCAAAAAGAGTCACATAAACTTTCATGGAAATCGCCTTCTTTAGTGCCTATATTAACGTCCTTTTTTAAAGAGCTCTGTAGTACTTATATAGCAATTTTGTATCAATACAATTATACACTTTCCGTTTGTTTAACAGCGGTGGCAAGAATTTTCTACCCATTCTTTTATTCGTCCTTCACACACTCTAGCAACTAAAGTGAGACGGATGAAGGTGAGATGAACGACAGTCTTTCATCTTCGTCGCGATGAGTGAGAGTTCACGTCACATCCTGCATCCCTCTCCGCTCACGATTGAACAGTTCATCCACACGATTGCGCTCGTTTTATTTGCGAAAAATGATTCATTCGAGATTTTATTTGCGACAAAATCTCGACTCAGTTACGATTGCGGAAATGATTATTAATTATTAAAAGTAGTTCAAATAAAATTTATGATACACAAAATCTACCTCACCACTGCACAATTGACATCTTCATTCATCCAACCGAAAACGGCAAGGTTACACCGTGAGAAAGATGGGAAACAGTGAAGCACGTACAACTTGAATGCTACAGCAATATCAAAAAAAGGGAAACAACCAAACATCAACGAAACGCAGGAAAAAGCATTTGTTTCCGCTCCGCGTGATTATCAGGGACACACAGTGAGAAAGTATTACAGAGTGTGTTACATGAATGAATCGATCTCGCGTGAAGCAAGTGAGAAAGAGAGAGAGCGAGAGTGAGAGACATATTTTGCGTGCGTGCCAAGTGTAACGCAAGGCGTGCTACGTGCGAGAGCGAGAGTGCGTGCAAACAAAACCATCTCCTATTTCGCTCCCCCATTCAACCAAAATGTTGTACTAGGCAATGTGTTTCATCCCTTTTATTGAAAAAAAAAATGGTTTTTTTACTAACGTTTCAACAGCAGGCGAGATCGTTTTGTTGTAATAAAATGTCAAAATAGTGTGTTTATGGGTAGGTGTACCTTAAATCCTACACGAACGCACGCATGCACGCACGCACAGGGGAATTAAATTTTGGGGAAATGACATAAAACCCTAGGTTAATAATTCATCCGGGGTGTCACATTCACCACTTGAATGGGATGTGAACTAGCTTCCTCGAACAAAGCGAACAAACTGGGGTTTTGTCTCACGTCGGTTAAGTGATTTCAAACTAGATTTTTGAATATTCGAAGCTCCCCTTATCTACTAGTTCTACGTAACTGTTGATACCTTAATAACCAATGGATGAAATGGATGACTCTTTCGCTCTCTTGCTCGTTGTCTAACAGTATTGATAAACACATTTAACAAATAGAGGAAGTAAACGACATTAACCCGAGACAATTTATCGGTGCAAGAGAGCCGTTCGCCTGCAGCAGCAACTCACACAGCAAGTAAAGCCAAGTGGATGATGATATCGCCTTCAACGATACGTTTTCCTCCCTTGCCGGTTCCGGTTGCGGCGCGTGATAGCGCTGCCAACACCTACTTACACTACGAAGCTCTATGTAACAACACCCTCTGTGCACTACTAACCTACACCGCGCGCACACACTCTACTAGTGACGACGTACTCCCTCGAGTGTCTCAGTTCTCAGCTGTAGCCGTTGGTGGCGGCGAACTAAGAAGCATCCCCTAAATAACAGCCATGACGCTGGTGGTGGTGCGCACTTTTGCATTCGATACACTACTACACTACGCGCACTACTACCAGCCGCCATCATCGTAGCGTATCTGTCATTGGCGTGACAGGCCGTACTCCCTTATTTCAATGTGTGCGTGTTACGTTCATTCTCTCTCGCTCTTTTCAACCCCTATATCAAAATCTTTTGTTTTTATGTTTCACATCGCAGTAGGTCGACTGTGAGTAGTGAATGGGGAGGCAAGACACACACACACACACACGCACTTACACACACGCACATACACGCTCTCATTAGCTCTCCGGCACATTTAGGTGAGTAAGCATTAGAATAAGGGATGAAACAGCCAGAACAGCAACGCACCACCATGGGAGAGAGAACAAGCTTTCTTTCTCTCTCTCTCTCTCTCTCTCTCTCTCTCTCTCTCTCTTTCTCCCGATGTGTTGCTGCCACCCCACGCAAGAAAACAATTCCGAAAGGTGTTTAGATTACACAAATCAAGGGGTTTTGTTCGCTTTAAAAAACCGCCATTCCGGGTGCGAAAGGAACACCCGAGACACGGGTGATCCTTCTCAGGAAACGATAAAAATGGACTGTTTTTTGTGTGTGCTTCGAGAAACGAGCATTGCGAAGTGAGAATTCATTCCAACATTCCGTTTCAAAATCACTAATTGAAATTGAACAGAAAAAATGCGTAACTTGACGAGAAAAATTGATAGTTTCCCTCAAATAGCTTTTTTTTGTTTTGTTTAAAGCATACAGCGGAGAGATGAGATCGTCAAAAGACGGTGGTGACGATGGACAGTTGCACATACCTCCATTATTAGCGAATGGCAAAAACTAACAGCTCCTATCTGTTTTATCCCCTTCGCGCTCTTTCCCTCACAATTCTTTTCCTTCAAGCGCCATGCAACACACGATGGGATGCAATTTACGGACCGAAGCAGACCATTCGTTGTTACGACATGGCCACACGAGGGATTAATACTTTGCAGCACTTCTAGAGTTCGTCAGTATGGGAAAGGAGTATAAATCCTGCCGCGTCTCAAAGTGGAAGAGACGAAGATGGAGAGACTAGTTTGTCTCTTTGTTATAATTTATCAATTCGAACAAGAAACAAACAGTTTAAGACGTCTTTATTTGGGAGTCCCTGAAAGTCTTAAGAATTTTTGAAAGCTCTTTTAAACAATACCATAAGATGACTTCAAACCTTTCCTTCCAACAGTGGGGGAAAGAATTCATTGATCGTCATTGAAAACAGAAACAATGCGCAACATGAAACGCAAAACGGTTGCAGTATAGCAAGACTCAAGTTACGGCAAAACAGTGTCCCACCGCCTGCTGCTCGCTGTACTTGGGGTTTTATCCATTCTGTTGTGGTTCTTCTTTATAGGTGAATGAACCATTCCCTTACCACCCCTTCACACGCTGCATAACGGCCAGAGCAGACGTAAACCACCCATATTCTCATCCCCATCCCATCCCAATGCCTTGGGTGGTTTTATCTTCATTAAAGAAGACTGTTGCTATTGTTGGTTTACTGGACATGGGGACCGGCTGACAAGGGATGGACGCAATAGAAGGATAAGGTGAGAAAATAGAGCACAGAATAGAGCAAAGCTTCCCCACTCCACATACACACACACATACATACAGAACGAGAAAACATACAAACCCCGATGGCACAACAATAAAATAAAGCGATGAAGCTACACACATAATAAAAACCAGCAGGAACAAATAAAAAACGGACAAAAAGAACACTTGTTTCAAATGAGAACACTTCTTTTGGCTCTTGGCCGCGCACGGTAGTTATATGTTAGGCACGCTAGAGAACTACAAGAAGATTAAACTTCATACACACGTACATAATACACACACGGGCTGCTGTTGAGTAGATGGGCGAAAGTAGGCCCACGAGTGGCGATAGTAAATCATCCCTGGTTTTGCATTGGTGGTTGGACACTGCCAGACCTGCCGGGGTGCACGCACAATGCTGCACTGTGGGCTGTCAGTTGCTAAACTCTTCCGGGGATGTGTCACACACTTGCCGCAGCAAGTACACGAGGATCATCTTGATCTTACGATCTTCCGCCGTACGCAAAACTCTAGACGGGATGTCGTTGTTGAATGATGTGCGGATGTGAGTGATGATGATGATGGTGGTGTGTATCACAACATCTCGCAGCAACAGAAGAAAAAGAAACTAAATCACACATACACACGCGCGAAACGAAATAACGGAAACAACATCGACGACGGCAAACGATGAAATTGAATCTGGTGTGCGCGCCCGGAAGTGAAACGGAAAACGGGCCCACAAAACAAGCGCAACAGCGGAACTACCACCGACCGAACGGACGGACGCGCGCACCGAAAGATGAAGCCGGCACCCGCCGAAACCCTTGTGCTGGGGATGGGGAGTCACAAAACGCGTGAGGGCGACAGAAGAAGAACCAGACCGATACGCCGGCGTGAGAGCGAACAAAGAACGGAACGGTTTACGAGCAGATGATGATGATGATGCCGACGACTATACCCCAAAGCCAGGCAGACGACGACGCGTGCAAGTTGCACGAGAAAGCAGAAGCGCGGACGCGAAACTTGGCTACTTGGCACCGCGTACGCAATAGGGTCTCGGGTTTGTCCGGATCACGCGTGATACGTACCGGTGCACGTACGGTTGGCGAATGAATGCCGTACCGTGGGGACGGTTGGTTTAAAAGGCTAAAACGGCATAGTGAGATGGCGTGGGACAAGACTGACTCACTGCGTGTGAATAATTCACCCTGTCGGTCACTATGAGTTCATCGGATGGGATGACTTTTTTGCACGCCGTAGATAAATTACTGTAAAATGGGCATGTTGATGAACACAAATTAAAAATTATATGACAAATAAAACCTTTAGAGAATTTTTTGTCAAAAGTCAAAGGATAAAGATAACAGGAAGTTAAAAGAAAAAATACAATTCCAAGGTGATTCTTCCCAGATGAACTTTTTCGCCTTAGGTTTTAGGTCTTTTATAACATAAAAATAAATAAAAAATAATATAAATAATACATATTAACACGAAGAAGGTTCTTAACCTCGAGGAAGATTGTCGAAGAGCTTAATATGGACCAATAATTAAATTGTTTACACTAGCGAATCAACGGCCCAAGTATGGCAGAGGATTGTATTGCTTTCGGTGTTTTGTAGCCATTAATAGATTTTTACAGTTATTTTCTCAATATATGGTTGATTGCTTGTGTGTCATAGTTGGTCAGATAATAGAAGAATTATAGAAAAATTTTGTAAGTGAAATTTAAAATTACTTCCTGTTCGAAATTTTGCAAACTTTGGTCTAACAAGCAAAAGGGAATGAACGATCATCTCATTCATCATCATTCATTCTCACCAAACGAGAGAAGAGCGTGAACTAAATTCTCCTTAGCCTCCTATGGACGATTCGGTCGCATCTCATTCTTCACAGCAACTTCATCGATGCAATTGGCCTACATCGTTCAAGCATGGATGGGGCTGGTCTGCACAAATGGGGGAGGGGAGCATTTGTTAACTGATTTGATTAACACCCGCCAATGGATGTTGCACCGGAGGCTGCTCTCGTCCGTCCTATCTGGAACCTGGAACCATTACGAGCGCGTTTAACCTTCTTCTAAAAGCAAATCCTTTTTAGTGATACGACGACGAATCATAAGAAAACAAATAGCATGACACGGATAGGGAGACCATTTTGCCGGAGCTATTGATAAAACAAATAACCGACCCGAAAAGGAACCATTTTTGTAACGAGTTTTAGATCAACATCGTCTGATAAAGCTGTGAAGGACGACCGACCGACGACCGGACGACGCTGGGTGTTTGCTGGCTGAATGAAGGTCGAGGTTAAAGTAAAAGCATCCCCACAACAAGTGCTGGTAGCAAGCAGCAAGCAGTCTATCCCACGCAAACGTATCTCAGCTAATGAGAGAAAGAATAAAATCGTTTTGCACCTTCACTCCTACTGCCCCCCAAACGTCCCCCACATAGCGCTTCCTACCTTCCTTCAGACCGCAAAATTATTTTCCCTCCCAAAAGGAATACCACCTTCCTGCAGCCATCTTCTTTTCTTGCCCTTCGTTGTGATGGAAAGGCAACAACACATTAATTTTGCCAAGGTTGGAAGGAAAAATTATGCGATTACCCACTAAATTTAGTCCATCTTTTCCTTCAAACGTTCACTCGCTTGCGCACAGTCTCTCTCTCTCTCTCTCTCTCTCTCTCTTTGCAACTTTTCGTGCCAAGAAAAAAAAGGCATTGCCTAACGACCAACGCAACAGGAAAAGTACCGACTCGCTCTCTCACAGACACTACACGCACGACAGTACGCAGACAGGAAAACTCAGCGGGAAAGCGATGCTCGCTGAGAGGAGCTCGAGAATTTCCATTCCGCGTGTGGTGGGGGGACGGCACGGAAGTGATGGATCATCATTTTTTCCCCCACGCGATTGACAAACACACGGCTGGGTTGGCGGGCTCCAGTGTGTCGAGATACACAATACAGCAGTTTGCCAAGCGACGCTTTTCATGCATTCATTCTATGGAAAACCGCATGCTAATAGGTTGATTGGCATTTCTGGTTCTGCAAGTGATGTACCGCTTTGAAGGATTATGTACGATTCATCTTGGCAATGGTCTTGACAAGGCAATGGTCTTGGAGAATCGTCATAATCAATACGAAGCACGTTGAGGTATTATTTCGTTGTGAGTTTTTTGTGTGCTTAAGGCTTAAGGAACATTATTTTATTTACGGTTCACGAGAATAGTTAATGCTTTTATTATTTTTTTAAGCGAAAGTTTCCTTTCTTTACAATATGAACGTTGCACGACGAAACAGTAGGTAATTTTCTATCAACATGAAAACATAGCTTTGGGGATGCCGATTGACGAAAACGTCTTTGGATAGACGAACAGAAGATAAACAGGTGCCTTTAACTACCCAGATTCAGGTCTTTCCTATGCCTTCAGTCGACGACCAAAGCCCAAATTGAGCAGATTTAAGGTGGGATTGATTCTAAAAATTAACTTTAATTTTTTAGAGTTCCACTCGACTGCGAGGTTGTTTAAACGATAAGAACGATGACGACAAGGTCTCTTGGTCCTTGCAAGACTTTGCTTTTTCTACAATGTTGCTTGGTAGATAAGTCCCCTTACGACCATACACGAAAAGGTCCATACTACTACACATGACTCATAAAGGCATAAAATGTCGATCAAACTCTTCAATTAATATAATTTTCTTTACAAAAATATCAACTTCCTCTTACCTGTCCGGGGAATACACAAGTAAAAGCAACAAATTGTGCTACTTAAAAGTGAACACCCTTGAAAGCTACCCCATTGAACGCCAAAAAAAAGGAAAGAAAAATGAAGTTAATTTATTACATGCAAACTGGAATGTACCAGGGAATGCATGTGTCTGTGCACCTCGGCGACATTTATCGGCATCCCGAACAACAAACGACCCGGCACACAAAACTCCTACCTTACCCGGTTGACAGTGAAAAAAAAGAACAGGGAATTGCTGCGAAACCTATCGAGTGGATTGTGATTTACTACTACCCAAGCCCACACCCATCAGTCGAATCAGTCCGTCTGGACCTGATTGCCAACCAACCCGTTGGGGGGGTTGGGAAGGATCATCGGCAAAAGGCAACGGCACATGTAAATATAATGATAAAATAAAAATGGATTAAAACTGGCCCCCTTCCCGGTCCGGGTTTTCGATCGGGTTTTAACAAAACCGGAGGATGAGGGTGGGTGCGTTAGGGGTTTAAACCTATCGTAGCGAACGTCCCCCTAGTGGCGGTCGTCTAGATGGTGGGGTGGGAACTGGACGGGAATACATTTTCTTCATGCACGATTTGCCGCATGCAAATGATATGCATTCGCCACCATCACCAGCAGTACCGTGTCTTTCCAACCCCCCGGACGGACGTCAAAGCGGACGTATGGATGGATGCCTGATGCAGCAACACAGTGCAACGAGAAAGAAAATGCTTCCTCCTAGCGATTCTTCTTTTCCACTCCTAATATCACCCATACTCGGAGTTTATTCTATCTCTCGTACCCCGCATATCTCTTTCGCACTAGCTTGACAGTCTCCATGCACAAATGTGCATCGATGCAATGCATAAAATTGCACCGATAGCATCTCAAGAAGAGCGCCAACGTACGGTGTGTGCCGCGAGAGTCTCATAGTAAACTATGAGAAAAATAGGATCGTTCTACGGTCATGAACGTGAGAGATTGAGTGAGAGCGAGAGAGAGCACTAGATGATGGCAGAAATGAATTGAAGATCTCGCATCTAGTTAGGTGTTCATTTCGCGTACGAAGCAACCATCATCGCAACGTGAAGATCATGATGATCCGAGCCGAGATGTACGCGTATTTTAAAGGGTGATCAACCTTCCCGGAGGCGTTTTAGGGACGCCGGACGCGCGTCATTTCACCCTTCATTTTTTCTTGTGCCACCATCCCCTTCCCCAAACATCGTCAGCGAGAATAGATGTGAAATGAAAGAATAAAAAAATATGCGGAAAACCACATCGCGAGAAAGAGATATCCGACAGCGAAGCTTTCTAATGGAATTTGGTGCTTTAACAGCGCCAAGCTGTGGGGCGCTTGATGGAGAGAAAAAGGCGTATTTCCCATACGTCCCATGGTAACGCTATTTCTTACTTCCACGAATTTAATCAATCATGAACAAGTTGCAAACATACCACGCAGGTTGAAGCTGGTACCGGCCACCGGTAATTGGTCTAATTTAGTTTCGATTTGATTATGCAAATGCAACGTCACCCACCGCCGGACCAATTCGTCGCAGCGCTGATTGATGATAAAGTTACAGTGTGCGAATAAAACAAGCGAAATAAAATTTTGTGCCAACGACGCATGTGGGATACACACTAATTTGATTAGCCAGTCGCCCCCCGTACGCACCCAGGTCACCATGTTGAACGGAAATTGATCTCTCTAGACAGCAAAGCGAGAGAGAGAGAGAGAGAGAGAGAGAGAGAGAGAGAAAGAGAGAGAGGCGCACACACATTCGCAGGTCGCATCAAGTAAATGTTGTAAAAAGCATTAAACGCACCATAGTAGGCACAACGCACAAATAACGAAACTACGTGAACTTGTGAAAAGAAGGAAAAACAAACCAGTGCGCCCGGGACTTCCACAGGGTTAGTAGTGAAGAGGCAAGGTAAGCGAATAATTAGGAAACGAGCAAGAGAAAACGTACGAAAAAAGACAAGGAGAGAAGGAGCCACCATCACACGCACACTCCCATCGTCCTTTGCACGTGCGTTTGCGACCCATTAATCTTTGCCGATAACCTTTACATTGAGCCATTTAAATTATTCATCTTCCCCCTGGGCTGGGGTTTTTTTGGGCAGCGAAAGCAGCAAGAACAAGGAGAGGAAAGTGAGATAGAAAATTCACCGTTTCAGCTCAGCTCAAGGTTGGAAAAGCGTGATGGATTATTTGGTGGAGCACCGGTGCTCCGCATTCCCCACAAGTAAGGCGGTAGGTTTTTTTCTTTTTCGGCAGTAGCTAACAACTAGGCGAAGACGAAATTGAAGATCACAGTAAGGAAATTGCGCTGCCATTGTTACACACACCTTTACTGGAATCTTGGCAGAAGAAGTGTGAAGAAAGGGAGCTTGTGGGGCTTGTGTACTCCCGCTGGTCAGTTTGTACGTGTGTGAGACGTGCGTGCATCATTTCAATTAGACTTAATTATCGTCCGGGAGTGTGAACACTCCCGGACTTTTTTTACTCTCGCATACGCGGTCAGAGGTGCGGTCTGTTTTGTCTGCTAAGTCTGATTTATCGAATAGACGGTAGTATTACAAGTGGTAATGTTCCATAGGGTTCATGTTGGCGCTGGTAATTTCAATCGCCAAGAAACAAGCTCACCAACAAATTATCTTACTTTAATGCTTTTTTCCTATACTCTTTCTGTAGGAGTACGTTTTGTGAAGTACTTTATCGTACAGAACTAAGCAGCTACTTGATTACTTGAGTTACTTGAACAAAGACTATGCAAACACCAGTAGTGCGCCTCCACCACTATGCAACCGTGGCACACTTCAATGATGATAATATCTGACGGTAGTTTTTGCCCCTTAGGTAGGGAAGATCTTTCTTTGTTAAACCTTAATAACATATATACTTCATATACAAATCTGAAACATTTAAGAAATTCAAGTTAAAAAAGTCTTTCGATAACAGGAAAACTTATTATTTACCATTGCAAGACAATAAAAACTTTCGAAATTGTATTTAGATTAGATTTTGATTGTTTTAATACTGCAATTCGATTTGATAACCAGTATTAAACAAGATTAAACATGATTTTATCCCAAATATGGCAATTATCATGGTCATGTTTAAACGAAAAGGGTTGGCCAATATAAAATTTCTTCAACCATTTCATTTTTGTTGTTACTTTTCGCTTCCCTCCAAAACAGTGGAGGGTTGATAAATTGATAAAAAAGATATCCGATCGGAGAAGGGCATGGGAGGTTATTTAGATTATTAAACAAGAAACATTGAAGATGGAGCGCGCGCGGGTGCTGTGATTAATATTGATGAGCATAGTAAATGCACAGATACGGGCGCGTCTCACGTTTGTGGGGAACGTGCCTTCATTTTTACCATCGATTAGGTGGTTTATCGACCTTCCGGATCGACTTGTGCGCTTGTTCATGATGAAAATCGTTTTGCGCTTCGTAAATGTTCTATAGTGGGCATATAGAGCAGCCGTGAACAAGACAAGAATAAAATATTTATTTTTGCATAGTTTTGTTTACAACATTTGAAAAATTGGCTTGAAAACGCCTCCATTATTTTTTTTAAAATCATCTTTGTTGATAACCATAAAAGTAGTAAAAATAGCAGTTAACAGCTTCTAAAATCCTACGGAAACCATTAGTAAAGCAAGTATTTCATTCAAACGTTCGCTGGCCACTTTTGTACCGGCAAGATCAAGTGAAAAATGCTATTTAAAAATGGCGCACAGTAGCGTAAACGCCACCACGCAGCACAGCTTTGCATAAACGTTTCGAAAATCTGCGTTGATCTGCCGGGCCCAGATGGATGCTGGCTAAACGAATTACGTTGTTTCCAATTGTTATTCTTCGTGCGTAGCAAGATGGGAAATGTCCCTCCCCACGCATTCTTCGTCATCAGCAATTATTGTAATTTCATGGTTTTGCTAGCGTATTTAATGTTTATCAACGAAATGGACAGAAGAGTTTCCACTTACCTCGTGCTTGCGTCAGATAGTTGTACACAGCCGGAGCCGCTACGTCGCACGGTGTTTTGCCTTTCTGATTTTTGAACGATGGATCGGCACCACGCTCGACAAGCATCTTCACCAACTTCAGCTGCCCGGTAATGGCAGCATCGTGGAGCGGCGTATCGTTTTCCAACCCGGTAGCATTGATGTTTGCTCCTGCTTTAACTAAAGCCAGGGCAACATTGTAATGACCATGGTTGCAGGCTTCGTGTAAGGGTGTCCATCCTGGGGAGGGCCCAAGAATTTGGGGAAAACGATACAATAGTGTTAGGGATTTATTTATATTTATCATTTCGTGCAGACTGAGGTCTGAAGAACAAAAGTTGAAGTTTGTTCGCAACGCGACAACATGGACGATTTAGTTTTAGAAAAGCTCATCTAAGAAAATTTTTTATCTAGTCTAGGACAGCATTCTTCGCAAGTTCCTTAACAATAAAGTCACCAGATTAAAACAGCTCATACTGAATGATTGTCGCATGGTCTTAGAAATATCCAATAAATTTTCTATATAAATCTCCATTTCTTCCAGAATTTTATTCCCTATTTTGAGGAGAATTTCTGCACTCTAAATGCAAGTGTCACAACAATAATACCTCGATTAATATCAGTTTTTGCAGGAATCACACAACACTATTAGGTGGCTAAAATTTTCAAAAGGTGAAAGATGTTGTAAACTCGAATCATTTGTACTGGTCTTCAATCGGTGCCTCTTTGTTTCACATTTCTTGAGACAAATATTATGTGTCCTTTTTGAGCAAGGGTTGAGGAAGAAATTTCCTTTAGACTGCTCAATAAATATCTGTCCAGTAATAGACAAGAGCCTAACGACGATATGTGGCTACAAGGTGTACAAAACAAAAGATTTTTGTCTCTTACCAGCAAAGTCGGTCACGTTAGGATTGGCTCCTTGCTCGAGCAACTTTTTAACCGAATCCTGATCACCCTTCTTGGAAGCTATATGGAGCGCAGTCTCTCCTCGCTCATTAATACGATCCCGCGATCTTGAATGAGCCGAATTGCTACTTCCTCCTCCGGGACTCATTTCTAAAGCATACCAAAACAATTATTTAATTGGTCAATGTTTGCCGAAGATGGGAAAAGGTTTAATCATGCGTACCCGCATCGTTGGAGCCAGAAGTCATCTGCATCAGCAGTGCCATTTGCTGACGTTCAGACATTGGCGTCGTAACAGCTGGTCGGCCAGATCCACCAGATCCAGCCCCAGACATTCCTCTTGGTCTTGATGATGAAGGCATACCGCTTACATCCTGCAATCGGGAAGACATGTTATTAGCCAAATAAGATTACAGAAAGTATGGATGATATAATGGACTATTGATGCTGGTCGAAAAATGTTGTTAATTGTCTGGCCGGGGTGGGCGCGATACCGATACGTCATGATGGATCGATATAAACAAACCAATCCGACCACACGGATCCGGAATGTGCACACCCCCTACAGGTACCCGTCTTGGAACGCATTTTCAACGCATTTCTGGCACGTCTCGGCTGTGCAGTCGTCGGCAAATGCATGCAGCAATGCCGAACCATAACAAAAATATACACAAATCCAAAAATATGAAGCATATTGACGTTCCCGGTCAAATGCATCATTCGGTAGCGAAGCAACCACCAAGCGGATGAGTCGCCCTGCACACGGTGAACATTGCGCCGTAAGTTATGAATCACAACCACTCGCTAGTCGCTGTCTAACACGGGAAGAACGTAGCAAATATGTTCATGTACGAGAATAACTTGTTGTTCGCACGCTAAAATAAGGAAAACACTGGAAATAGGTGGAAAATAAACTCACTTTCTTTTGGAAGTTGCTCATTTCAAAGTGACAAATGTTTTCGTCTTCTTTTTGGTTTTAGCTGCGACATTTTCTTTGACAGCTCACAGTGACGTTTGCTGATCTAGAAAGTTTGGCAATCCAGCGCACAGCTGGCGAATGGTCAGAAAACACCTGACAACAACTGGAGTTTTTGGAATATTTTTGCTTGCACAAACGATAATGTGACTGATCGCTAAGCCCCCAACTTCTTAAATATATATACAAAATCGTTCCGCGTATAATACAAGCTGCTAAGTTCTTATTTTCCAATTTTTACTTACTTTTGAAAGTTTTGAATTAAATGAACATGCATTCAGATCAGTGTGCCAGTTTCAATGTTTTGTTTTATCACGCATTTGTCAGTACTGGGGATTCCGAAAAGCAGCCGTTTTCGCATTGTTTACCGTTTTGCCGAATAAGCAAACATCCATCGAGGATCATTGCGGATGCTTTATTTCTGTGTAGCAACTGATATTTCAATAGTTTGAGTGTTACAAAACGATCCTTTGCCGCAGGTTTGGATGGCTAGCGCATTTATATCGTTAGATTGTGGCAAACCAAGATGGAGCATATAAAGCTGACGACAAGCTTTTCCAACAGCTGCTTCTACGACGAAAACAAGCAGATACGCTTCGATCCTCCGGTTTACGAGCAGCGATACTCGGCCATTATAAGCCTGCTCGAGCTGGATCATTGGAAGGATTCATTTAAGAAGGTATTTGCTATAGCAAAATCTACTGTATACCAGCCAGTTACGATTGTATCTAACGTTCTGTGGTTTTGTTGCAGATCGTCGAATTTGGCTGCGCCGAAATGAAATTCTTTCGACTGTTGCGTTCACTGCCAGCCGTAGAGAAGATACTAGAGGTATTTACAAACTAGACGTATCTCTATCCATGTAGATCATAATGAAAATGAGCGGTACTTGCAATGAGCGGTACTAGAGAATAGCAATCATTCTCTAGTGTACAATTTGCCTTACTCGGATGGTATTTCGTTGTACAGGATGTGTTAAAGAGAAGATGATTGCGGAATTGTTGCTAGGATTATTGCTATACCTAATTGCCCCTAACAACACTGATAATCTGTATCTCTTGATACCTCTTTTCTGGACAAACGATCGTTTCGGCGAATGAACCGTAACGTCCAGTTAAGAGCATAGGCCGGTGTTTTGGAAGGTTGAACAATACCATACTTTTGGGCGTGATCAAGTCCAAATGCATATGATTCCGAGTGCAATACATTTTCTGCTTGTAATATAATACCTCATGATCTGAGCTAGTTGTAGGTTGAAACATACAACGAACGCGTCGATAATGCTTATATTTACAAGCAACATCTGTTTAACCAAGTCCACTATAACTATGTGGCTGCATTGCTAATACGAACGGATTTGAAGTCCTATTATACATAAATATGCAGCCCTTATATTTATTCCTTCTTCAGCATGATCACAATTTCCTCCATGGAATTCGGTGATTCTACCAAAAGTATCCGTTTCCGAAGGGATCGCGAAACGTCACTTTGGCATGTACCGCATGTTGTCAAAACATGTGAAGTGCGCTGAGGGAAATAGATTCACCACCACCAGCTTTCACTGTACAAGCAGGGGGAAAAATCGCTTTCGGAATGGCGATTTTGATCAAAACGTCCTGCCGAAATAGTTTGCGTGAGATTGTAGCCATCCCTGCCGATTGGCTTTAATAGTGGTACGGCCTAGAAGGGTGAATATTGTGTGCCCGCCTAGCACGAAGTGTGCGAGAAGCAAGCGTGCGAGCTTGCAGAAGTCTCCGCTCTCTTCCCCCGTTTCTTCCGCGCACACGCGCATGCCTCCACCACCTCCGACAGCAGTCATTGCACTTTTTGCTTGCACACTTCTCACCTGTACGCGTGTGTGAAACTAAAAGTGATTGAACGCGAAATTGGTAGTGTACACCGGACGGACGCGAGAAAGGATACCGTACACACCACCGCAAAGCCTTCAACCGTAACCGTAAAGCCTAACCGGCATTTCACACAGAACAGCACTGATGGTATCGCATTGCGCCGCTCCCGTTTGCCGGTATATGTGTTTTGTTCAGTGCATTCTTTTTGCCTTATCCTGTCCGGATCTGGGTCCATCGTCGACTGCGCAATCTGCTGAGACACTAGCGTCAACGAAAGGATAGCAGCATCAGCAGCTCGTCGAAGGCGCAACTCACAGTTTGTGGTGTATATTTACATTTCCATTCCGCCTCCATTCATCCTCCGACGCGGCGACCGAAACAGTTCCGGCCCCGGCTTGCCCAAAAACAAAACGATGAGCGGGGAAGATTTTATTTATAGCGCCATCACGAATGATAACATGAACGCGTTCGACCTGAACGTAATCGCCAGTACCCTCGCCAGTACGGACAAGCTGGTCCGGCAGCACAAGCAGCAAAAGGAAGAAAACGATCTGCTGCGGGAAAAGATCTCGTCCCTGCACGAATCGGCCCTGCAGATAAAGACGCTGTACGAGACGGAATCGGCCAAAGTGGCACAGGCCGAAGCACAGCTAGCCTCTTACGTAAGCCAATGTAAACAGCTGGAGGAACGGTGCCTGGAAGCAGACAGTAACAAGATCAATGCTGATCTGATACTCATGGAACGGTTGGCGGAAAACGATCGGCAGCATGAGGAAAAGGAGCGACGGTACCAATCCCTGATTACCGACCTGATACGTTACTTTTCCACGTCGGGACCAGAATCGGTAGAGTGTGGCAAAAAGCGCGACCTAAAGCATCATCTGCCATCGCTGGATGTGCTGAATCTTCCGGACGATGTGAAAGCGTTCCTCCAACAGGCGGCCTTCCATCGTAGTAAGCGAAGGAAGGAACGCACCAAGTCGGCTGTGTTGAAGGACCAAGAGTGCCAAACGGTGCGAGTGGAAATGCGGACCAGCTCAAACAACACTGATCCGTTCTTGGCGCCCTGCCGGCCAGAGGTTAGAGACTGTGGAACTGATGCTCCCGAGGCGCCGAAGGAACAACCGGTGAGCAAAACGTTCTGCGATAAAGCCACCATGCACAGCATGTCAACGATCACCAGGGCAACGTGCACGTCCGTGTTTATAAAGCGGGTGGATGTTGGCGTCAATTTCCCCGAGGTAACGCTCAAATCCGTGGACGAAATTCTACGCGAATGTGTCCCGCTACCGCCACTGCTTCTAACGCCCATCACCGATATTCTGCCCCTGTACGAGTCGGTGGGCACGCAAACGGACCAACCCGAGCCGAGCGTGGAAAAACCCTCCCTGGTCACCTGTGGCACGATGACGGTTTTGAAGAACATTCGCAAACGTATCGATTATCGTATGGTGGAGCAACAGTACGCCAGCTCCATGGCAGAGCAACTGTTTGGGAAGATCAAGCAGGAAGACTTTGCTGCGCCTGGGTTCGAGTTTGAACCGCACGATACGTTCGGCAGTATGCATCCACATCTTTCCACCATCTGGCGGTTGCTGGGCGAAAGCATATTTATGCTGATGAGCAGTGGCCGACGGTTTGACAATCAGTGTTACAACATGCTAAACGAACAACTAACCACCATACGCGATATGCTCGAAGCGGATGGACGCCGTGAGTCGGAACTGATGAGCACCATGTTTTCTAACGTACGGGCAACGGTTGTGGCTGCCGCGGGGTATGGAAAGGATCGAGGGACGACAGCACCGGTTGCGCCACCGCATGTTGTACTACCGGTCAGTAGTAGCACTGCGACGGAACTGGACAGTGGTGAACCGGCCGCTTCAGTAACGGATGCTTGTGACTGTGGTGGTGGTGTGATGGACTTGGAAAAGGAAATTGAGACTGTGCGAGCTGTTTCAGCAACCAAAGAGATAAGCAATAACGAGGAATCAGCAGTAGTAGTAGTACTAGTAGAGCCAGAATCCCATTTTCCCGAGCGGCAAATCACTCCAAATGTAAGCAGCGGATCGAAAGTCGAAGGTAAGTGTTTCAAAACATTTGTTGAATTTGTAGTCGTATAATACGGATAATACGGATTAGTGCAAACATTAATAGGAATGATGTTAATTGTTTGAAATTTAAAATTGCCTCGAGGATACTAGGATCTCATACTAGGAGTTTAAATGATTTATTGTGATAAAATTATATTGAATTTGTTGCGACATTAACGAGGAGGTTCTGATCTTTTTAGTCTAAAAATGATAGACCTCAAGAAATTATGGTCTATCATTTTTGGCTTCCTTGACTTAATGCATCTGTAGATGGATAGTCAGATCGGCGAGCGTAAGGTTGAGATATATATTTGCAGGAGAGTATTAGAGACAGGCAAATTCTTGATTAATTTGATACCTCTGAATTCGGAAAACAGTACCGCTTGTAGCATTTTCCGCGCAACGGCTTGTTGAAAATCACCCGCCTATCGCTGTCAGCTGGTTTTATTGCATTAGAGCTGTTTGATGGTAAAGAAATAGCATCTATTCCCCTAATTATTTGCACTATTCCTTCGAAAGATTCCATATTATTTCTAGTTGATTCATTTAATACGATTTCTTGCCATGTGTACTTTTAGCGGTAGCTCAAAGCATAGAAACTAATGGTACCGAAGTGGTATCGAAGACAAGTAATGACGAGAAGCAACAGACCAGTGAAATCTCACCTTTAACATCGCCTTCAACGTCTGCCGATGTGGAACATTGTTTGATCCTAGACAATGAAGTCGATCGGATAGAACAGCAAATGCAGATGATGGAGGAAGGCGAAAAACAACTTTCAACGCTAGTGGGATCAAGAAATCAGATGTTGGAAACGGATGACAGTCCTCAGTCCGAAGAAAATGAGTTGAGCGTAACAGGTGTGTCTGAACCGGAACCAGCAGCAAATGAACAATTACCACCGCCACCTATAGTAGCGGTACCCCGCCCATCCACACCTCCACAAGTTTTGTGCGTATCGAGCTGCTACCCTCCAGCATCCACTACCGCCACATTTGTTTCCCCGATCAAGGTAAAGGAAACGAATCAGCTCGTCAAGGATCAGTTCAAAACACCAACCCAACCACCAATTGGTAAGCGCAAGCAACGCGCTCGCCGTGCCGATGAACCACCACAACTACCTCACGCCTCGAAACGGATTCGTTTCGACGGTCAATCGAACAACGGCGGTTCGTTATCGGGCGGGCGTCCAACGTCACCCACGACCGAGTTTTTGCTGGAAGACGATTGGGATGAAAAGTTTTCATCCATTATGGCGCACATGGCTGGACCGTTGAAGGAAAGCGGCGAGAGAAGGCCACTTTCACCGATAACCGATCGGTGTGAAGAGTATGTTGTTGAGCTGATGGAGCAGGAGAAAGACAAAGATGATAGGGTAGTGGAGAAGCAAGAAACGTTGCCTATGGATCAAGAAAGTAATGAAGAGGAGAATATAAGGCCGGTTGAAAACGTCACACGAATAGAAGAAGCGAAAGATTCCACCACTGTTGAAGTACAAGATGGGAAGATTTGTGTGGATGAAAGTAAGTCAACGCAAGATCTCGCTGACATTGCGCCAATCGAAAGGAGATCGCCTGAAGAGTCGAAGGACGAGCATATTACATCGGAGCGTAATTTGCCCCGAGAAAGGAGATTATCGGAGGAAGAAGAAAGAACTCTTTCTACAGCTGTCGATTCGGTAATTGAAAACTCGGATACATCTGTATCTATGGACACATCCGACAAGGATGAATGCTCGAACTATATTGACCCTCCAACAGCACTCGAGGACGGCGAGATCAGTGAAGAGCTTAATGAAAGTTTCAGGAGCACAGGTGAGCTAGTGATCGATATAGAACCACCGCTACCTGACGACGACAGTAAGCCATCGACTATCGTGTGGGATTCTCCAATGTCACCACCAGCGCACGAAACGGGTAGTCTCTCGGTATCTGTAGAAGCTCCTTCTCACCCAATTCCTTGTGCAACGGATTCGCCTCTTTCACCGCCACTTCCCAGCGATCGTGGCTCACCAGCACCTGCAACAGAACCACCGCGGATACCACTGTTCCATGTTGCCCTCCATTCACAACTACGCCAACAAGCCCAAGAACGCAAGGAACCAATCTACGCCTTCATTGCACTTCACAAAGCGAAAAATGGGCAAGAATCGTCCCACCGACATACGGGCCGGTTCAATGCCCAGGAACAGCAGCTGTTGCAGCAACTAACCGATATTCTAACGATGTATCTGCAACGCCCGGATTGGAGGGAGACGGTCGTAAATGAAACCATTACGGCTGTGCTGAACTGCACCCAAGACGTATACCTGATGTCCATTGCCTTGCTCGAGCTGGTTGTATCCTGTGGTGATATTACGGTGAATGTTCTCTGTTCACCACCAGCTCCACCGCTACCGCTAGTGCAGCAGAAGCTTATCCTTATCGTACGCCACCTAGGATACGGGCTGGATGCGCTAGAGCAGGTCCTGATGCGAGAGTTGGACAGGCGAATGTTTCAACTGAAAGGCGATTCAGTGCCACTGACAGGGCTGATAGCGCTTACCTTTCTTTACATAGGTCTGGAGGATAGTAAACCTTCCGAGACGCCCTGGAAGCGCGAGTACAACGTTCGGTTGTACATGTTCAAGTGTTTGTACTATTTCGGCTTCAAAGGTTTACCGCTGGTGTACTACGTGCTGCGAGCATTTCCATTTGCCCTCCCGAAGAAGGGAAGCGCTCATTATGACAATTCCGATGCAATGATCGCCACCCTACGCACGATCCTGATGAATGTAAACTATTCGGAAAATAAGGTCGGATCGTCCGAAGCGGGCCTCTATCGCAAGCGCGAATTACTCTGGTTGCTGCGGAACACGTACGGATATCAACAGGGTAGTCCAACGTACGAAGAGTTGGTTGTAAATCTGGTAGAAAAGATACGTGCCAACAAACTTCGCAATGTGGCACACTCGCTAATACTGGTAGCGAAACGGAACGGGTTCGATTGGGCACGTTTACACATCATCCAGAAGCGTATCTATCCACTGCTGAACGATTACCTGAAACAATTCGAGCTGCTGCGAGCAGCTAGCCCCAGCGATCCTGTCGCATCAACAACAGTAGCCAACCTAGACGAGCGGATCGTAACGTGCATCTTTACGATTGCGTCCATCATGAAAACGCAACCATCGAACGAAGATGCATCGCGTGTGATGCAGATATTCACCACGATCGTGCAACTATCGGAAGGGAACCGCGCGATACAGGAGGAGGCAATTGCGGGGCTGATCAAGTTTAGCCGGTTCGGATTTGTGGACATTTTTCAGCGACTGAGCAGCTGGAACCCGGACTATCCGATCAGTGATCGGATAAAGTTGATGCTAATGACGATGGTGCATCGAAAACCGCCCCTCTTTTGGAAGCAATTGTTACAAAATCGAATTGTGTGAAGGCCGCCTTGCCGAAAGGCCTATACGCGGGCACAGTTTCCAATCAGGCTAAGGTCAAAAGGAATCTTAGCCGTTTGTGTCGAACTGTTCCTATAGTTTGTTCCATTACACCTTTCAATAAGCTCTTGCATAGGTCCCGAGTATCCTCTTTGTTTTATTTTGCAACACAAACTGTTTTCTGTGTTTAAGAACCACACATTCAAAGAAGTAGTTGCCGTTTGCCATTTTTTAACTCAATTAATCCTGCCTGTGTAATAATGTTCTTTTCCTCTCCATTGAAGAGTTTGCGTGTGTCATCCGCTTTCTTCCATCATTTTAGCATCCTCTCGTCTAGTTCCTTCTGGCCAGATAGATTACGGTCCCGTTTGAAAGAGTTTTTGAGCTTTTGATCAGGGCTGTTAAAAAAAGAAATTAAATAAGAAGTACATAATTAAATTAAATTATAATAAATTTTATTGGAATTGTATAGAGAAAATTAATAATAAAAGAAATTGTATTTGATACTACAGGGTGTCGATATCATTTATGAATTGTTTTTTTTTTTTGTTGTTGTTAAAGTACCAGAAATAATCCGAAAAATAATTTTATTTTGCAGTGTATTACCGTTGCGTAAATCAGTACATGTTATCAATTTTGCGTGTTGAATTATCAACGCCATTCCATTGATAACCTTCTGCTACATAGGAAGAATCCATAGGAAATAATCCAATATCGGAGCAAAGTTGTGGATACCGTAGATAAAAGTAAAACTTCCGTTTCTCGCAGGTTGATATTGATGACAAAATTTTACAACAATGTCGTAACCTGGTACGGCCACTGCTTAACGATCACCTGTCACCATCGGTCAAACCGCTCACCGTAGAAGTCTGGCGTGGAAACATTGCCGAACCTCACGAATGTCTCGAAGGAACGGATGTGGTCATTGGAATCGAAATGTAAGTAGCATCAAGATGTTTGTCTTCATCGAATTGTTACAGTTTCCTTTTCCCGCTCAATTACAGCATCGAACATTTGCACCAGCCAATCCTGGACAAGGTGCCGGATAATGTGTTTGGATTCATCAAACCGAAGGTAGCATTCTTCTCCACACCGAACGCCGATTACAACGTGCTGTTTGATGGTTTGCTTGAGAACGGGTTCCGCCATCCTGATCACAAGTTCGAGTGGACTCGGCGACAGTTTGAAGAATGGGCCGAATCGATCTGTCAACGGTATCCCGATTACTGTGCAAAGTATTTCGGCATTGGTCCTGCTCCTGTGGGTTCGGAGTCGGTTGGATGTGTGAGCCAGTTAGCCGTTTTTGTGCGACGCGATTTTCTGGCCACTTTGCCACAGCCAGTAGAATCATTAGAATCTACAGCGAAGGAGGAGATAACAGTTCCTGACGAATCGTTCGGGGTTGATCAACGATCAGTGGGCGATAGTGCAGTGGCCGCACGCCCGCACGCGATATATCTGGAAGAAAATGGAGAAATAGTTTTGATTCAACCACCAACGGATGAAGCCGCCTCAGAGTCACAGGCCAGCGGAGAACCTGCTGTTGGTGGGGGTCAGCTTTTCGAGGACGATATCGTGGCTGAAGAGCGTCTGAGGGATGATGATGACTATGATGGGTATGGTGACGACGGGGACTATGAGGATAATGATGACATGATCGATATGTACATTCCGGAAGAGGTAGTTCGTGAAATGCGTACCCGAAACGATAGCGGTAACTTCGAGGAGGAAGAACTGATCGAACCGGAGCGTGAGTATTGGTTGATAGCGAATGAAGTGTACCCGGTAGCAGCACCCGACAATCGAACGCGCGAACAACACATTAAAGATGCGGCCGAATATCAGCTTCGACGGCTGCGTAACTTTGGGGAAGATTTTCTATCACCGGAGCAGGATCGCTATCTTATACCGCTGCAGACCGTACATGATTGTATGAATATGCAGGTGGCAATTGACGAGGTGCGACAAGCATTATCACGGGTGGGATATAATGTTGGAGCGGATGATATCGTTGTTTTGCCACTTGAAGATGAGGACGACGGCAGTGGCGACGATTCGGATGAGGATCGGTTCTACGATTATACGGATTATGATGACCGGTATCCGACATGGGATGATAATGAAGCAGCAAAGGCAAGTCAAGGAGTGGTGGCCATGACGCTGGAGGATTGTGATGAGATCTGGGACTGAACAGACAAGATGACTTTTTTTCTCAGTTAAATTGATACCATCTTGATATCGTAGAGGAACTTTTCGTAAGCTATAAATGCATTACAAACGATCGAATACAAACAATGAGATGGAAATTGTGTATCGAAAGCTATATACATGATGACCTTTACTTCTTTGACGTAGAGTACGGACGTGTAGCGATTGATGAAGCTGAGACTGCACTGGACAACCCCTCATATATATTTTAGTAATAAGAACTCCTGGAGCAGACTAAGACACACCGAATAAGTAGATAAGTCAAAGTGATTCCTATCTGTTGCGGCTGTAAAATTTTTTTTTAGTCAATTTTGATAAATACACGTATTCCAAGAATGACTTGCTTGCTATGGGAGTTCCTATCCGGATAAAAGCATACACGTGCCGGTACGTAAAGCAACGTAACGCTCATTTTTAATTGAACCGCTCTCGAGTTGCCGCTGTAGTGTCTGTAAACTGCACGAGAGCATGACTGAGCATCTTCCTATTGATCATCGTGACGTCGATTGTTGGTAAACTTAAGGGCAAAACTTTATAAAAGATGATTGTGTTTACTATCTTGGCGAAAGGGAGAAACGGAATTGTGTGTCTAGCTTGTTTTATCGCAGTGGCATACAGATAGAAATGTGTGTTAAATAACTGGCCTTTATCGATCTAATGTTCAAACCAAAACGAGTTTAGAAACACTGCCCAGATAATGTTCAAGTGTGTCTAGTGTAAAAGTGTTGTTGATTGAAGAAATCAGCTGGACAGCACACACCCAATCATTCGAGTGCTAGGTCCTCATCGGCACTGTTTCTTTGGGCACCCTGTCCCCGTCGTCTTCCGTATCAAGTCGTCGCTAATCTGCAAGTCATTGCTAATCGCATAGATGATATGCTAGACAAAAAGCGCATTGCAGAACCGTCGTTCATTCAGTTCAGTACGATAACTATCCTCGCTCGAGGTGCTAGCTAGTTTGGTGGAATTATTAGTAACTGCAAGACAATATCCGAACGCAGAATGGATCGTTGGAATGGTAAAGTGGCCGTTGTAACCGGTGCCAGCTCAGGCATTGGAGCGGCAATTGTAAAGGATCTTGCCAAAGCCGGTATGATTACGATCGGACTAGCGCGGCGTGTTGAGCGTGTGGAGCAGCTCAAGAAGGATCTCCCAAAGGAGGCAGCCTCACGGCTACATGCAATAAAGTGTGACATTTCGGTAGAGTCTGAGATAGAGAAAACGTTCCAGCGTATCCTGTCGACGTACGGTGGAGTGGACGTGTTGGTAAATAATGCCGGAATCGCGCGATCAAACAATCTGCTCGCTATCGGAACAACGGCAGACTTGCGAGCGGTCTTGGATACGAACGTAACCGGGCTGGTGCTGTGTAGCCAGTGGGCCTACAAGTCCATGGTGGAACGGAAAGTCGCGGGACATATAGTGCATATCAACAGCGTCGCAGGGCACATTGTGCCTCACATACCGAAATTGAACATTTATCCAGGCACGAAGCATGCCGTTACGGCACTGACGGAAGTTATGCGCCAAGAGTTGCGAGATGCCGGTACCAAGATCAAAGTGACGGTTAGTAGCCTCGAGATCATAGCAAACAAATTCTTCTCCAGTAAATAATTATTCTGTAATGGTTGTTTCTAGAGTATCAGCCCGGGTGGCGTGCAGACAGAAATTCTCAATTCGGCGGAACTTCCGGAAGGTATGCCACTGCTCGAATCGGAAGACATTTCAGCGGCCGTACTGTACGTGATTGGTACGCCGCCACATGTGCAAGTGCACGAACTTATCATCAAACCGATTGGAGAGTTTTTCTAGGCAAGACGTTCACCATCTACGGCTCTTCTCGATCGCTCTCGATTAATGCTGAGAATTAGGATAGTATCCGAAAATATCATTATGATATAGTAGAATGGATACAAAGTTGTTAACCCTAAATCCAATAACATTAAAAGGCATTATTGCATCACATGTTGTCATCTATAAAATTGTTTTAATTGTTTGTTCATTCCGAAACACAAAATCTTTGCTAGTGAGTTGGGCCTCATGATCTTCTCAAGAGCTCTGACATTAATCCTATTGGGGAACACCAGTAGCGGTTCTAACGGTTACCGGAATAGGCGACCGCCTAGGTATCCAACAGTTGCCTCGTAGCAAGGCCCCCGTTTGGAAGCTTCGCTGTATTAGCTTCGTAGAAATCGTAAACGTGATCGGAGATGATCCCCCCAATTGATAACACTTTTGATTTGGATGGTGATGGGCTTCAATATCCATTCCGCCAAGTGTCTCTAATACTGCATTCCCTGTCGTTTTGGAATTTGTATAAGATAAACTGTTACGAGAGCACATCACGTTCTTACGCTACCTTATTCCTAAACATATTTAAGCATTCCTAAGCCACTGTTCGTCCATCGTAATTGACCCTAGCCATAGCTTGGCTACACAACATTCTGATAAGATAAACTGTCAACTAATAATAATCGTCCATAAATGCGTGATTGATGCGAACGTGCTCACGCATTCTAAGTGGTTCGTTTGGCACATTTGTATTTGAAGCTAGCCATGCCGGTACGGTTGGTGGTTTCTCAAGAACAGATTTTCCGTGTTAGTTCCGGTACCGGCGTTCCGGGAGTTCGATTTGAACCAAAATAGGAACACACACACGTACAGGTGCGTACGTGGAATGTAAACTGTAATGTAATGATTGTTTATTTTCGGCATTCAAGAGCATAAGTAAGCAGCTTGAGCACACCCACGGGGGGATTGTTGGTAAACTAGTGTCGGTGTGTGGGTCTAGTCCAGCGGCCGTCAGGTGGTAATGTGGATTAGATAAGGAATGTATTTATTTTACAATAACTTACCAAGATTTGGTTAGAGATCGCGTATAATTTAACCTACTGATCAAGTTACAGAATTGACAATTATAAAGACATCAACCGATCACTCTGCTGAACAACCTCAAACAAGTTAAGAACCACTGCCCTAATGCTAGCAAATCCACCGTAAAGGTACAACCAACCAACCAGTCGATAGCGGAACCCTCTCCTAGCTCGTTACTTTGGTCCGCCAGCCTCCTTCGTCCCATGTAATTTCGGTTATCTGCAAGTCATCCTAAAACACAATGATCATTTTCTAGACAAAAAGCTTGTCACGGTACCGCCATTCGCTCAGTCGTGTGTGACCATCGTCCGCGGTGTTATTGGTGTGAATTGGGTGGCTATCGAGTGCGTGGCAATGGAACGCTGGAATGGTAAAGTGGCCGTTGTAACCGGTGCCAGCTCAGGCATTGGAGCGGCAATTGTAAAGGATCTCGCCAAAGCCGGTATGATTACGATCGGACTGGCCCGGCGTATTGAGCGTGTGGAGCAGTTGAAAAAGGATCTACCGTCGGATGCGGCCGCACGGTTACATGCGATGAAATGTGATGTATCGGTGGAGACCGACATCGAGCGTACGTTCCAGCGTATTCAGGACACACACGGAGGTGTGGACGTGCTGGTGAATAATGCCGGAATTCTACGGACAAACAATCTGCTCGATCTTGGAACGACGGCCGATCTACGCGCTGTGCTGGATACAAACGTAACCGGGTTGGTGCTGTGCAGCCAGTGGGCCTACAAGTCCATGGTGGAGCGGAATGTCGCGGGCCACATTGTGCACATCAACAGTATCGCTGGCCATACGGTGCCAAACTATCCGAAAATGAACATTTATCCAGGCACGAAGCATGCCGTTACGGCACTGACGGAAGTTATGCGTAACGAATTGCGAGAAGCGGGTACCAAGATCAAAGTGACGGTTAGTGGAGTTTTACCTTTTTGCTTCAAGAATTCTTTCATTAAAAACAACCGACTTAAATTCTCATTCTCTTTGTGCTCGTTTGCAGAGTATTAGCCCTGGCGCAGTGCGGACAGAAATTCTCGAAGGGATGGACATCCCGGACGATATGCCGATGCTCGCCTCGGAAGACATCTCGGAAGCCGTACTGTACGTAATCGGAACGCCACCCCACGTCCAGGTGCACGAACTTATCATCAAACCCAATGGGGAAGTTTACTAACGGCGCTTTTTAAACATAAACGCAAATACGCGCGCGTTCGCTTAGATAACCTGAGGGTGGTGCGCATATACGTAATACGTGTGCGAAGACTCAAATGTGTGTGGTTGTGGCCAAGGTGGCCCATACAGGCAAGGTGGGAAATAAAGTAGGCTATATGTTATAATTGGACGCAGCGAAATTGATTAGAAGAAAAAAAATTGCTGATAACATTCTAAAATACTACCGCCCCCCCCCCTCCCCCCTCACACACATAAACCACGCGCCTGCAGAAGGGATCGAGTTACGAGTTGATTTGTTTGACCGTTCTGGCACATCACTGTTTCACTGCCTCGAAACGTCAATGTAGTTGTTGTGCTGACACAGCTAGAACGCAGCACGGTACGAGTGAATCGGGCAGTTTTCGTCCATTGAATAAATTTATCGTTTTGAATTTGATTAATTTACACTCCATTTCTGCTGACCTTGGTGTAGGCACGGATCACAACATCCAGCATTGAGGTGTGTTGAGGTAGTAGTTCCAGTTTGTGTTGTCGGAAATCATAAAATCATCAGAATTGAGAAACGTACGCTTATTATTTGGTGTGAATTAGTCAAATTCCAATATCCACTAGACCACTGGACGACCTTCAGAACTAGAATTAGAAATAAATCTGCGCCGGAGCCCTGTACGCGTTTTCCTATTTGAATTTGAAACGTTTCTTTTGCATTTCTATGAAATATTTCATGCATGACTGTGAAATGTTTCGTTTGAACAGCGCACGAATAAGTCTTTCATTTTTCGCGGGAAAAATCGAGTGCCTGAACAAGAAAAAAGGGTAAAGAGATGATAATTTTTGCTTAATTTATTTTTATTTGTTTTATTTGATTTCTTTAAAATCTTTTGAATTTGGAGAAAATAGATCGAAAACTACAGTGCGGTACTAAATGACACGCGACAAACTTGTTCTGTTGCGTTAGTGCCACGCTTCCGACACCGATTGATCTCATCATTGTGTGGAATATGTACATTCGAATGTATGTATGGCCTTGAATGATCTCGCAACCGGAACCAATACGCCGCCGAGACCGGAAAGCGTCAAACATCGGCCACTTTAGTCAGCTAGCGAAGCGTTACGATTTCTTTGGGTCTCTTTTATATAAAATCTGATCAAAACCGATCCATTACTAAAAGAGAAGTGTGAAAAAATTTACATTTTATAAGAAAATAAGTTTCAAAATTGTTTATAAACTACACAGAAACTTTTTTGTTTGCTACCAATGATAAATCGATCGGCTTCTTGGAAGAAACTACTAGGAGCTTACATTCCAACCAGCGTGAATCATCAATTATTTTCATTAAGAATCCATAACACCCCGCTAAAGGATGATCCTTACTAATTCAATCATTCCGATCAGTTCGTCAGAATCGATGTGTCGTATGGGTGAATCATTCGGTTAGCTATTAATGATCGGACACAAGCTGACACGTGGTGTCATTTTCGATTATAAATTGTACCACTGGTCTGCTATTGTTTAAAACCAAATCTCAAAATCTTTACATAAAAACCACCAAACACAGCAAAAACACACAAATAATGATGGCAATAAAAATGGCCCTTTTTCACCGTAACAAACAAATAGCGATAAACGATTATGACAACGATTCTGTTGGCAGATTTTTATGATCGAACCTCGCTTCGCTTTCGCTTTTTCCATGCATTCCGGCTGTAGCTAGTCCCGGGGGTTACACTATCCAAACATCTGCTGGTATCAGGGCTTCGCCTGTCCGCCTGCCTGATTCACCATCCTCACCAGCATCATAATAATTCCTCCAACCACCGAATCGAGCGTCTGTCTCGTGTTGTCGGTATTGCAGGCGGAATTTTTGTGAATGGTTTCGACAAAGCGGCTGAAGGTTCCCTTGGCTTGGGACGAACCGAAATGCACCTGGAATGGGTGCATGCGTTGCCACATTGTGTGTATCAAGCTTTGGCACGTGAGCCAAAACGTTGGTTTGCGCAATTTGCAGCTGGAAAGGGGAAGTTCGTCGGGATAGTCGGGTTTTCAGGATAGGATGGCTAGCCTAGGTCTCTAAATTGTTGCTCGCGTGAATTAATTAGACTTTTTGGCTGTATTTTAATGATTTTTTTTTAATAGATGTGTTTGGAAGAATACATGTTATCAAAATGGTACTAAACAAGATAAAAATATATGGTCAATTGGTCAAAATGCTCATTTATGGTCTACAAATACTCTCGACCATCTTTCAACATTTTAAGGTTTTATCTTCCATTTAATTGAACTTATAAATTGCAACTGAAGTTAAATAAATTGGTAAATCCAAACCATGCAAAATTCGAACCTGTGCAAGTCTGTTTCCCTTCGGTACATGTGGAAGAACATTCCAGGGACCAAACATATAAATTCGTCCTTTTTTGACTCTTTGCAACCACTGGGTTGTACTGTGTTGCGAATGCAATTTGCCACCAATACATGTTCTGTGTGCAGTTTCCAACTTCGTCCTGCAGGGATTTAGATCATTATCATCATCATCATCATCAGCATGACGATTGCCGATGCAACCGTAGCACGGAAGGTGATTTGTTTGCTCTGGACCAGCCCACAAACTCCTACATGGCGTATCGAATAGGAACGGAAGGACTGTTGTCAACAGATGTACGCTGTCATGTAGACACGAGATAACACTTGCACCCGGGAGCCGGACCGGGCCCGGGGTTCTTTTGGATATTCTCATCCGGTTCGCTCCGTTCACGGATGATTAATTGATTGGTTTGAGAAGGGTGGTCGCTCGTTATCGTACGGAGGGTGTGAAAAATATGAGAATTTTATTGAAATTTTAGTTTCATCACCATTTATCGGTGGAACAAAGGATAAAGCATCTAGAAGGTTTGAAATATGACTGTTTGAAACTATTTTTCCTTAAGTTTTTTGTTTTATTTTTAATCTGTTATGCTTTCTATTCCCTTTCAAGTACGATCCACTCGCTGAATTTAAACAGGCAAATCACACGACAAAAAAACTCCTCATTTAAACTAAACCGTTTAATGTCACATGAAGGTGTCACAGTAAGGCGTAAATGGCTGGCCGATTCGACAGCTCTGTTGGCGATAGAAAAGAAGAAAAAAAGACCACATTGAACCCGTGCCACGCATCATTGGCCAAGAACAAATGGACGAACGAACCATTTTCCCCGTCGACGAGAAAACACATCATCCGGACCGGTGAACCGGCCACAATCGATCGAATCGTCGCTTTCCCTAGCTACGTTTGACACTTGGACGGTACCCCGATTGCTGACCGAGGTCAAGAACTCGAGGACACACACACAATTGGAATCGGGCTCACGCAACCGGTGGAAACGTGAAAGCATTTATACGCCTGAGCAAGCTAACGGAGCTCCAATGGATCGGCTTGGCTCCATTATCCTGGTGCAACTGCACGTGTAAATATGTCTCGTCGCCTCTCTACCAACTCTCTCTCTCTCTCTCTCTCTCTCTCTCTCCTTGCCAATCCGGTTCGATGGGTCTATTTTTCAATTGCGATCATTTCAAGCAATGTGATCGGGTAATGGTCTAGGAAGAACAACTGCATCGCCCGCATCACAACCCGGGTGATCATTGGCGGTGATCATGGTATAAATAAAAGATTGTCGTTTGTGTTTGTCTTGGAGATCAATCATTCTTGGCACGTTTAGAAATTTTAAAATATTTCTAGTGAAATACCCATAGATCGTAGGGCAATTAAAAGATGCATTCTTCTTTCTTCAGCAATGCTACTCACCGATAGATGGCGCTGATATAGACGGATGTGGAATAAGTTGCTTATATCAACTGCTGTTAAGGCCGGGCTACATTGATCGTACTCCTGAGTGTAATTTTTGTGAACGCATACGCCATCTAGCGGCGGCGGGTCGAAGCTAGAGGCTGGTATAATTTATCTGTCAAAAAGCGTTTTGGGTCGAGGAGCCTATAATTTTGATCACAAACCAGTAAACAAACAGCTCGGTGAGTATGTTCGATATTTTGTCGTGTATGTTTTTTTGAAAATATGTGGTAATTTAACATACATATTGTATTTCTAGCCATGGAACAAGCAGGAAGCAGTGGACGCAATGAAAAAATAGTAAGTACAACTGTTTTTAACGAAAATTGTGTGTGTGTGTGTGTGAACTGTTGTCTGTGAATCGCCGGCTCGGCTCGGGGCCGCAATTGAGCTGAACATTTTATTGAAAAATGTAGTGTTTGTAGGTTTCACAAGTGCTTAAATAATTTGTTGTAGGGTTTGTCCATCTATTTCATCATTTAAACTACATTGCAGAGTGTGTGAAACTGGTTGTTCGTTTTGGTATTGTAGCGGTTTTTAGTATAGAGCGAGTTTTTTTATTCATGAGGAACGGCTTTGTCATATTGCTTGGTAGAACTTTTTTTTTTATAAAATTGTAAGCAAAATTTACCGGCCTATTTGTATACATTTAATATAAAAATAGCACGTGTTACGGCATACAGACAGCCTGGTCGAAAATTGATGAGACACCAAGCATGAATAATTTTGGCACTTAAATTATACCCACATCTAGCTTGCGCTGGTCGCCGCCAGATGCGCTAGTGAATATAAAAATTACGCTTGCGAGTACGATCAATGTAGCCCGGCCTTTACATTTGAAGTCTTTTTATAATTTGTGAACTGGTTAGATGCGGATAACGTGATTTTAATGCATGCAGATTCTACCCATAATATTAATCAGGTAAATATAGTAAGGGTAGCAGCAATAATTATGGTTTATTTTATTCGGAGCAATGGTGGAAGAAATTTTAGTCCCGAACAAATCTTTACCCCAAAGTAGGTGCTTCTAAGTCAATCTATTTATCTTCTTTAAGGTGACCAGGTTGCAAAACTACACTACATGGTACTAACTACATGGTATTGGCAAGTATAGTAAGCCATTTGGTGGCCTGTGTGACCTTAATAGGTGGTTACGCCAAGAAGAAGCTGGCCTACAATACCATGCATCGGACAGAGAGGCCAGAGAGGCTTTTGAGGACTACGCATCAAGGGAACACGTTTGACTGAGGTTCTCTGGAAGTTAAAGACTGTGCGAGCAGAGTCTATCTAGACATAAAATGTTCGCAATATAGCACTCTTCGAGTGTAGGCGTTGAACTTTGCTATCAGACGTCATTGAGCAAAAGGAAAATTTTGGTGTCTTTATTTTTTTTCTAGATTTAGGACAGTAAAGCGGCTAGAGTAATCAGCACTTGGCTTTTATACAAACATTTTTTTTAAGTTCTGGGTGGCATTGTTCCTGTCGGAATATAAAAAGACCAATTGAAATTAATTACTCAGTAAATACAAATTAAATCTCGCTACCCCCGCGATCCGTGACACGAAATACACCGTGTGGGTGGGTGAGAAATATGCAAACGGGCACCGGTAAAGGTGTGAAATTTTTTTAAACGTGCCCTCTTTGCATCCTTTATTTAACGATGCCAGTCGGCGTGCATTTACAAGGACTCACGTTCAAACAACAGCAATGGTACCGGACAGATTATACCTTTGAAAGAGAACCCGATAAAAGTTGTATGTAAAGCATTCCGGATTTTTGGAGTTTAATTCCACTTCCCAGAGTAACCTTTCCCGCCGGTGAAGATCCTTTTTTTTGTATGTGTGCTTGAATGCGATGCTCTTTCCTTGGCTTGTTTGCTACCTGTGTGTGTTGGTTACGGGCTAGAGAGGAAGCCTTTGCAAGGCTGCACGGGATTCTAAGCAAGGGTCGTAAACTAAAAGCGCCCCATTAGCTGAGAACGCGTGTATGTCTGTGTGCTTGTATGTTGCTTGATTTTCCCCTGCAGTTTGGACGCTTTAACGCTGCTAACCGTTTAACATAAAAAATCGACCGGTGAGAAATGATGTGAGTTTGTGCATGTGTGTGTGTTAAATTATGTTTCACGGCGATGGCTATGAGAAGGTACTTCGGTCGGTAGGCTAACAGCATACCTTTTCATCTATTGTGTGATCTCTTCTCGGTCTGATCCTGCATGATCGTTGAAGGAATGGAATGAAGGAACGAAAACAACCAAAAAATAGTTTCAAGCATTACGCGAATGAATGCCGGATGGTATCAGTTATGGTATTTAGGGGGGGTAAACGTGATATATGAATCGACCCAGTTGTTGATGAAAGGTAACCTACACAAGCACACGAAGTAGCTTCATTTTGACTAAATTCCCAAACCCGTAGTAGGGTCGAAGTAACGAGCCAATATTTTAATTGGAATCGAATTGATTCTTTTCTATCGCTTTTGGCAGAGCAATTGCAATTAGCCGGGTTGTAAGATGTGAGATTCTTCGATTTGCTGTGTAAAGGATGAAGAAATAGCTGCTGATCAAGATCGAAAAGAGGCAAAAGCCGAACAGAATTTAAAAAGAGTATTATAAAAAACTATCAAAAATATTGCAAAGACATAACAATGTGTTAGAAATTCATAATTTGCTATTGTATTAAAGAAAATTTAAATGAACTAAATAAAATTAAATTGCTCCTATTTATTAAAATATTAGTTTTGTTATTTTAAAATGGATTCTAATAACATAATAGAGAGTAACTTTTCGATCCACTCGTTCGATGGAAACGGAAAATATTATGCTCTTCGATCGCCGCATAAATGCACAGCATAAACTACACAGACGCAAAGCATAACCGTTGAAAATTAGGCTCCCTCTCTCTCTCTCTCTTTCACGCTATGTTCAAAATCATTCTCAACGGTTATTTCTCGCACATGAAAAAGCGAGCTACAAAGAGGCGAGAGATGAACCACAAAAAGAGACAAACTTACATTGGACATGTTCGCCGATGGGCGAAAGAGAAGGCGAACACACCCTTCTCGTTCATCTTAGTAGCGGTTTCTCTTTCTCGTACGTTTGGTCAATATATTTGTTTCTCTTTCTTTTGTTCTCTCTCTTTTTCTCACGCTCTTGTTTGTCTCACATCAGAGCATAGAAGCTGAAACAGGGCGCATCTCGCTTGGGTAAAAGGTAGCATAGCCGCGCGGCGTCATGTTTTATGTTTTTTTGCCTGTTTATTATGTTTGAACGCGCGAGCCAAACGGTTGTGTGCTGCTGGGCTGCTGCTAACGAACGTTCGTGCTGCTGCTGCTTTACAGTAAGTTTGTGCGTGTGTGTGTGTGTGTACTTATGTGGGGACGCATTACCAACGGTCGATAGTTGAAAGACGGTGTTACTGTGGGATTCGCCACTGAAACGAGACCAAAAGGATAGTGTTTGGTGAGAAGATGATGCATCCTTTTGCAGCTTGTAATGTGGACGAAAACGAGCTTCCGCGTGTGCATGTGTGTGCGCGTGTGGATGTGTGTGAGAGACGACGGACGGGCGTGTAACTAAGGCAACCGCCAACACGCGCGCGCGTCAGCGAAGCCTCTGCAAATGGGAAAAGAAAAACCGGGGGAAACAAGGATTCCGGTCCGGTCGACAGGGAAAAAAAGCCGCGCTTGCTTCGATACGGCTTGGGAGTTTCTACTTCTTTGCCGTTTTATTGCGTGCCGTCCTCTTTTTTTTTGTTCGAACGCATCAAACGAAAGGCAAGGATATCGCGTAGCATCGAAGAAGAAAGTCGAATAAAGTGTGAATCCGGCGAAGAGAAGAAAAAACCACAAGCAAGGATATCTCAATTGCGTGTGTGTATGTGTATGAGTGTGTGTGTGTGAAGACACCAAACAAGAGTGAAAAAGAAAAAGCTCAGAAAATGAGGTGCTTAGTAACGAAACAGAACGGCCAAAAAGGAAACAAACAGCCAACAACACCAAAAATTGCCTAACGCGTCATACATGTGTGTGTGTGTGAGTGAGAAAAGGAATACACTTTTCCTTTTCCCAGTGTTTCCTTTTTCCATATTATGTTTGGTTAGGAAGGAAAAGCTAAATAAACATACAACGGAACCCAAGTGCTTTGGATGGAAATGAATTTTCCACACCTTTTTCCGCGATGCGTTCCTTATAATGCCGGGTTGCCTACATGCAAGGCGCAAGCTGGAAAATCTACGTGATTCATTGTGCAGAAAAGCCGCAAAGCGCGATGCGCGTGGAGGAAAAATAGTTTTTCCGTGCAAATGCTGTATGTGTGTGTGCCCTGTGTGTGCTGCTTGTGTAGTTGGCAGAAAGATTGATAAAAAGTTTTGTCTTTTCAAGAAGTCTTCTTACTCTCTTTGTGCTTCGTGACCCTGTTTTGTGTACTATTTTTTAGGAAACGAATATCTTGAAATTTATACTAAAGTGTTTAATTTTAATTGTTATTGCCTTCTTTTACAGCTTCACAAACAAAAAAACCGAACGAATCAGTGAATAACAAGTGCAAAAGAATATTCCTAAAGTGCTCAAAAACGTCTCAATACGGTGAGGGAAAACTGTACACTATATTGTGCTGTGGAAGAATAATAAAAAGTGTTCCTCAATAAATCACAAGAAACCGGAAACCTCCAACTGTACTGAATTGGTAAGTAAACGACGCATTTCAAAAAAAAAAAAAAAAGAAGAAACGCTCGGCCACATAGTTTTTCGTTTCCCCCTATTATATTATTCCGAGCTCGAATATTCAACAGATTTTTCCGAAGCCGTAATGTTCGGGTTTTCCCGGCTTTTCCTTCTCGTCCGTAAATGGGGGAAAACGACTGTACAGGCACCGGCACCGTGGACAGGAAAATTGCATTTATCGATCGAAGAACTACGGCGAGTACACGTGTGTGCGTGTGCTGTGTGCTAAACAACACCACCACCCTCACCGTAGAGAGTGTGCCTTGGGGAAACATGTTAACAGATTTTCTATATTTAATGATGCATCATCAAACTGCACTTTCGATTATTGACCCAACCAAGCCAGCTCGAGGAAACGGCGAGAAATTTGGTACCAAATAATGATGCACAAGCTTAGTAGGCTGTGCGTTTGTTGTGCTGTTCATCGAACGTCGCTTGCTGCGTTTCGATAGAATGATTGGGAAAATTGCAACATGTGGATTATCCTGCAAATTGTTTGGCAAACAGTTTTCCCAGTGTGTTGTTGTGGAAAATGGGATGGTTCAATTCCTAAACCCCGATTACGTCGACGCAAAGTAGTTTCGGGGGTTTATTGTCCCCGTGTCCGTGCCATAAACATACTGCTGCCGAACGAAATGGGGCGGAGATTTTTATTGCACAGCCAGTAAATAGTGTTTTAGGCGCTTCGTCACACACATTATTCGAAGTTTTGTTTTATTCTTCTTTTCCTTTTTCAGAGTTTTCGCTAAAAAAAATATTTAAAAAAAAACCCAAACCACCTCCCAGTATTTGACACACAAACACACACTAACTGCCGGTCAGTTACACAATCGAAATACTCTAATACGTACAGAAAACATATCTCATTTCGTCCTGAACGAGCAGAAGAAGAAAGCAGCATCTCACTCTATCTGCATCTCATCTGTCACTCACCTATCCTCATCTCACCGTATGTTTCCTGTGTTTTATAAGAAAAAGTAATCGTAAAGCTAGGACGCATAGTTCAATTTTTAAACATACAACCACTAGCTCGGTACCATATGTTCAAGACGTTCTTTGCTTCCTGGAGAGCGATAGAAAAGAAAAAGTCCTTTACGATTCACGGACACAATGGCGCACACTATGCGAGATGAAAGGACGCATCGAGAAAGACAGTATGTGTGTGAATGTGTGCGTGAATTCTTTCAAAAATTGACAGCTGCAGCAATTGCTTTACTGGTCGTGTTTTTTTGTTGTTAGTTTTACTTCCAAATGCAATATTCATGTGTTGCGGATATGTGTTGGATATGTTGGAACCCGCAGAACGGTTGCCAAGTGGCGCCTGTATGTCCCCGGAAATTTTGTCTTTTTTGCAAAGGGAAGAAAAGTCGGCTTTTATAGCGTCTAAGTACATATATTTGAAGTTTTGTTTTTGTATTTGACAGTATTTTTGTTAGCATTTAAATCTATTGTCTATATTTTTTAAACAACGCACGGTTAGGGAGTACAACGATTTCAGCTAATACCCACATCCCAATGTTTTTTATTTCTAATTTTTGAATATTTTAACGATCTGGAAACCTCACAAGAAATCATCCAAGAAAATCACACAATCTAATAAATCAATATTATGGAAAGAAATTCTTATGAAGGAATTCTTATGAATCTTCACACACTTTCGTCGCCATTTTTTTTAAAGACATTAATTATCAACGAAAAGAATCCGCTAGAATTTGATCTCAATCTGTACTTCGAATCCTTTCGAATCATGAACAAATATGGAAGTGTGACATGTCTTTCCCCTTTTATATGATTGTTGTCATAATTGAATTTCTTACCTGCGTCTTTGATTCGAAATGGAAGCCACCGGCTTAAAAGATTCAAACATATTAAACATTCTAAAAACGCTTCGAAGCTTATTTTCCACGTCAAAACTAGGGTAGCATACAGCACACTACCTGGCATCTTTGGTCGAATATTTTATTTAAAGCTCTTATTCGACGGAATTTATTGTCCCTGCGACCTCTCACAGTATGTGAAGATGGGGAAAATGTTTCTGTTTCTTAACATCTTGCATCGTTCCCATACAGGCAGGGTAATGCGAATGTGGGTACGTGAATAATTAAATAGGTAGTAGCAGGTATGGGTACCCTGCGGTATTACTGTGTGTCTGTTTCGTTCCGAGGACACAAGGATTTATTGGCAGTTTGTAGCGTAATTTAAATGACAGAATAAAGTTACATATTTCCAGGTGTAACGAGTCGTTACATAAATACTTTTGCCTCCTACATTACTTACATTTCAATTACAATGACATAAATCCATTTACCTGTACACCCTTTTTTCTGCTGGCAAAGGCTAGTTGATGGGAAAATAATTTACCTTGACATACAGTTTTCAGTCGCGAGGTTGCAGTACTATTATCCTGAAAGATGCTTCATCATGCTTTCGGTGGCCCTTAGCGTGATTATTTCAACATTCACACCTTCCGCACAAAATTAAAGGGGAATTATTTTAACTTCCCCCGTATCATTTCAATGGCATACTTATGGCTGCTGAGAAGTGTTATATAGAAGTCCGCCAGCGAGGTACCTCAATAACATATGACTCTTTAAGGGAAGAATGAATTAAATATAGTATAAAAAGCAGGACGGCTTTCACATGAAAGGACCTGGCTTTGAATCCTGTCTGGACCGTCTCCCTGTACGCAAAGCTCTCGAGGTTGTAGGGCCAAGGAAGTCTCTTTTATAAAAAAATATTCCCCGGAAGGAAATAGTGGAAAAAGGCATTTGCAGTACTGGCATGAGAATTTATTGCAAAAAAAAAAAAACTACGGCCATAGGAATAGGACGGCAAAAGTTTAGCTTGCCTCGGTACGGTGGTCTTATACACATTGACGGCTCGACTATAGGGAAAGGATGTTCCTGCAAGCATGCAATAATCGACACTTCTATTTGGGGTGCATATGCACACCTCGGCAAACAACAAGGTCCTACATATTGCGCTGAGTCTTCATCACATCACCATACAGAACGTTCAAGTTCGCTTTGGTAACGATTCCCCTCTAGCGTTTATGTTAGCAACTTCAATCGGAAACCCTCCGTAAAGTTCCGCATATCCTGTATGCTGGCGTGTGTGTATGTGTGTGTTTGCGTTCATGGTTCATTGGTTTGGCGTTCAGTGATTCGAAATATCCGTCCCCTACTCTAAAGCGAATCAAACAAGATGCAAACGCTACTAAAACCAGCACCACACCGAACGAGCCGAAGCCCGGCCGTTCACAATCAGGACGTGTGTAAGTTTTTTTTTCTTCTCTCCCTTTTTTTTGTTTTTCTACTGTTCTCTGGACCCTGATAGTGTTGTGTATGTTGCAATGAACGGTCGTGCGTGAAAGGCACCCCTTTATTGTGTTGAGCTTTCATTATTACCCAAAACTCCTGTTACCCTTGGTGAAGAAGGGAAAATAAATGGTCGCCTTCCTATTCGATTCAGAGGGATTCGACAGGAATTGGATTGCTTATACGATTGTGTGGCGCCACAATAGGCAGTCGTACGGGTGTTCGATTCGTATGCTTAGCCGGCTTCAATCTTGCACTGAGGCGGATAGAATGTCCAGCAACGTTGTGTCTTTCCTAGGGCTCTTTGTTATTATTGTAAAATAACATCCTGGCCCTTTACTGAATGTTTAGTGACGATCTGGGTTTTAGAATTTCTACTGTCTCGCGAGTTCGGAAACTTCATATTTTTTCTAGCTTACGTGAAGACTGTAAAGGATTTTTTGTATTCCATCCCTTAAATTTTTGTTCCTTCTCCATCCCTCGAACCCTTGTTCCACGAAAAATCGTTTGTAATAAGGGTTATCAATAGCCTTTTCATCTGTTTTCGGTCGTTTCTTATCGTTTTATTGAAACGACTGTCGTCGTAGTACTCGCGCTGAGGTACGGATATGATACGCTGGGGAGCTTTGAACACCCTACTCCAGTTTTCTGTCCAGAAAACTCTCCCCGGCAATCCAGAAGCGATGCTATGGGTATCTCCCTAAATGCTCCTAGTAAGCACCGAGGAGACTATAACTCTAAAACTTTCATCTTCAATCACCCACAACAGATTCGATTACACCGTAATTAGTAGAGCTGCTATGTAACGCTACGTGCGTAGTACGGATTCCCGTAAATTTTCCACCCAAAGAAGCCCACATTCGTCGCATAGTTCGTTGAACTACACCACCCTAAATGGGAGAGAACTAATCTCTTCCCATCTTGGAAAACGAAACGTTCCCAGTCTCTGCAGGCATAGGACGGTTGATTAGCTACTCCGTTGGGGAGGCATTTGGTGAGATTTCTGCCAGAGAACGATTTCGGTACGCACGAGCAAACGAACCCCCATCCCAAGCCCATCAAATCATCAAACCTTTGGGACACACCAATGGGGCAACACTCATTTTTCATCTGAAGCTAAATATTTAACGAGATGTAGTATCTGCTCGCGTCAGCAGGAGAGGACTGCTGCAGGGCATAAGTTGGTTTACCTGCAGAACCTTTCCGAAGATTCCGAACCTCTACCGCTGAAGAATAAGCGAAAAGATGGAGCGAGAATTCCGGTTATACATGCGGGAGTTTGGTTTGGGCTACATTGTCGGGAACATCCCCTTATTTCGCCGAGGCCGGGTCCTCGCAGCAACTTTGCTGCCGTACATTGTAGCGAAACGGACAAATTATGCAATGATGGATAGCTGGCCGAACACATATGATTCCTTGGTGGGTGAAATTTGTAGGTGGAGCACTCTGCTGAGAAGGGTAGCCGAAAGTGTTGTTGGAATTCAATTTTCGAACCCATTAAATGGCCATTCTTAATGTTTTTATGAGCAGTAGCGTTTAACGATGTAACGTCAAACGCAAAAGAAAGTTCTTGTTTTGAAGATCAGCGTTGCCATCTTGATCTTTGCTGAAGAATGAAAGAAAATCCCATAATCGATCGATAATGGTTGCTAGTAGCACTCTTAAACACTTGACCCCAATGCAGGCAAGTGACACTTTGACTGTCGTCGGTGATGGGTTGTCGCTAGCGGCTATTGTGAAGCTACTGTGCCGTTTGGTACCCATTAGTGTAAAATCTGGATGACTTCCAGGAACCGGGTTGAGAGTCACCAATTGGTGGATGGGCTGATCTTTACGAGTTCGGTTTGGGCGCTTTCTCCCTTCGCTTTTGGCCGTTTCGGTCGATAAAGATCATTAAAAGCAATAATCGTAAAATCGTTGCGTTATGCTAGCAGAGAGAAGCCAACAAAACCCCGAACATTGCCCTCCCGATCGATAAACTGTCGTCGGGTGAGCTCATAATCTCGTAAAATTAATCATCAACCGTACTGGATGGCATCTGTCCAACGATTTTTCATAACCATCCATTCGCGTGCTGGCTGCGCTTGGGTCAGCTTCGTTTTTCACTCTAAGCTTCTACTCGTTACATGGGGGCCGATCTGTATCAGCATATAAGTTCCGTTTTTGGAGCCTAGAAAACTGGAGCAGCTGTCAAAGAGTGAGAGGGAGCGCACACCAAACATCAACAATAATTGGACCGAGTTAACTGACTCTTCGGTTGTTGCATTCCGCACCGAAACCAGCGAAACCAGCAGTAGTGTGAGTCAATGTGGTTGAACTCGATCTTTACCCCGCCGTGTGCACTTGATTGGTACGATCGATTCTGAGAAGAAAGAAGATTTGTTGTGCACGGCCGGGAGTAGATTGAGAAGAGGCTTCACCGCCAGCAGCCGAACGGGGTATAATCCACCCGTTGTGAACCGTGTCAGCTGTGGAGCATACAGATCGATTCCTCCCGATACACATCTCGGATCTTCCGACCCCCCCAACCCACGGAAACGATCGCCCACCAGCATGATATCGTCCCGTAGCTAGATGCGCATGGGGTCGCGGCATTACAGAATTGAATTGAACACGGCCAACGAAATGGCCCACCAACCGTTCGGGGTCAGGTTGTAGATGTGTGTACGGTTCGGTTGATTAGATTGGAAGCGATATTTAGACGTGTGTATACTGAATACAACTGATTGCTTCTGGCCGATCGACAACACAATAAGGGCTTTCAGATCGAGCTCTTCCTCTAGACTCTCGCTCTAAACTGGTGCTCAATCGAACGGATGTGCACATAAAGACGACGGACGGAAAAAGAGACCTGAAAGTGTCGAACCCGTCGAAGCTACAGCAGGACTGCGCGATTGTTTTGCTACGGCTACCGCTTGATCTTAGGCGAGTTGCACAGAGATCTTAGAATCTTTACCAGAGATGTCAAATACAGTAAGTGAGACTTGTTGTGGATGCTGTTTTAGTTCGCTACAAGTACAATTATAGTAAACTTTGAATCAAAAATATTAACCAAGAATTTTGGTTTGATCATCAAACTTATCTCAAAGATTATAATACCTTTTTAAAAAGGACTAGAATTAATGGAAGCAATAACTTTGGCAGATGTCCTATTACCTTACACAATTAAATCAAATAATACGATATAAAATCAAATCCGATTTGATTGGATGTACAGACGTTTCATTTTAATGTATGCAGTTTCATGGGTTCTTAAACATTCATTTTGAACGAAAGTGTTACAGTTAGCTTCTCCGATCGCTGAGGCTTTCCGAGCTTAATGGTGTATCAAAGGCATCTTTAAAACCAAAAAAAAAATGAGTTTGACTCTACTGTCTAACATCCAACTAGCGTTCCCGAACATTGAATCTTTATCCCTTAGATCCTCCCGCCAAAATGAATCAAAGTTCGTGAGCCTAGAACTCGTCCACTGTTCACAAAGCATTTTCCATTCCGCTTTACTTCCATTTGTGTAGTATCTCCCGTATCGCCAACATCGTGCGGTTCGCCCAACATCACGCTGGTGGGTGGTTAAGTGGAGCGCACGGTTATGCCCTAGACCTCGTCGAATTCAGCGAACCGTACCGGTGCTACTATGAAACATGAAACAAGCAGAAAGGCAGATGGGTGTTTGAAGGAAGGGAAAAGCTCGGTGCACCCACCATTAGCATTGTAGTGAACCGCGTCCCAAACGGGAAGCGTTCCATCCCTCCCAACAGTGTCGTCGTCCCGCAAGGTTGATGATCATGATCATCTAAGTCGGCTAACCCAATCGCGCGGTTCGCGTCGACTGTCCTCGACCATTCTAGAGCAGATCGTAAACTTCACGACCAACCATACTGTACACCACGTGCAATCGCCAGAGAAGATCACCGGGAAAAGTCAGCGGAGCGGGGTGGAGGGGGATCGATTGTTCCGTCTTCATTCGAGTGGCACTAAAGGCACATTTTAGGTTTTTGGGGTAGAGGTGCACTGGCACTGTTGTAGATCAGATATTTTGTGTTTTTTTTTTTCGGTGTCCCTTCTGCACCGGTTGTGTCCCACGTTCCGTGCGGCTCACCACGATAATTACGTAACGAGCAAATATTGCCCTTTTTCGGGATATGGGGGAGGAAGTATTTCCATACACCGGGTGAGGGATATCGGGAACAGGGGAAGACCAACTGAGAGAGAGAGAGAGAGAGAGAGAGAGAGAGGTCATTTTCGTGTGCTGGTGGTTTTCTAGCTTTGTGAGAGATCGGCACGTAGTCGATGTGGTTCGCTCGGGCCGTAATTATCCATTGTAAGTGAACGGGGAATGCCTGCCATTGCAGGATAGAACTCGGCAATGTTATGTCATGTTTTCCTATTTTTGGGAAGGGTTCTAAAAGGCGAGCAGGCGAAGAGACCTCGGGGAAATTGAAAAACATGAACTACACGACCGCGCATTGTTTGTGAATAAACAGTGTGCAATTTGGGTGCAATTTGGTGAAGGTACAGCCGGAGGAAGCAAATGGGTTTGATTTCCTTTTCTAGCCGGGTAGGTGACTACTACAGCACAATTCGAAAGATCACCACCATGTGTATTGTATGTTGCAGCAGTACAATGTGTGAGGTTAGCAAAACAATAGGGAGGAACACACAGCGAGTAGCGAAAACATAAACATCCTAAAAAGTTCAACAACCAGGCTCATCCCGTGTCTTACTGTTCGTGATCGTTTAGACGGTGTATCTCAAGCACGCGTAAGAACGTGCACGTGGTTTCGCAACAGATGACCCGAACACACAATGATATGGTGAAATCTCGCCTCGAAACTCTTCTCGAGATTAAAATACATAACAGGATCTCATTTCTAGTTCCTTGTACATTTTTATTTGTTGCTTGTTTCAAGTTGTTCGTTCGTGGAGGATCATCGACAATCTTCAGAGGCAGAGATCGTCGTACCCACCAACTAATCGGTCAAAGTACAGGTACGCTTGCTTGCCCTGGTGCAGCTTCTGGCTCTTGGTGCGGCAGGTACGCTGATGATAGGTTTTCCATATTTTTGTTTGCCCGATGGTCCACGCCCGCCACACTCAGCGTAATGCTTTGCCAGAACATTTTAAACTAATTACCCCCCAAGCAACAGCAGCAGCCGACAGCAGCATCAACAGCGGCGGCATCTAGCGGGAAATCGATGATTGATGAGAGCTTACAATTAATGGTACGGGGGAGAAGAGTGGTGTCCATCATTACGTGACCACCTTCGGGATTTATTCTCAACGTATTTTTGCTATCTGTTGTTATTCGTATGCTTCATTTCCAATTTCTTCTCTTCCCTCTGAGTTAATTCTCCTTCTCGATCATCTGTTCTATCCACGCACGAATAATTTTCTACATTTCGCACTTTACTGTTGTTCTGTTGTGTGGGGGAATTTGGGGAGATACGGTGGTGGAGTTTTGTGTTGAAAATACTTTCCGGTTCGATTTCATCCTAAGCCACCCCACTCACGAATGTTTGGGCTCTTGCCCAACGGTTTGGCACCGCACGATTCGTGAGCTTCCGTAATGGCGCAATTTTCAACATGTGTTACTTGGTGCCTCCCGGGTGGCATGGAGTGTTTTGTTTTTTCTCTCTCCTATTCTTTACTTTTAAATCGAGACAGCATCGCTTCTTGGGGCATCGAGTGCGGGTGTGCTTTAGACACAAGCCACACAAAAGCCACAGGAAGTAACCGTTTGGTTTCCAGAGCCAGAATTCGATTTGCCGAGTTTGGAGTTGAAATTAAAGGTTGGAGGTTTGTGTTGTATCTTTTTGTTAGTTCTAAATTATGAAGGAATTCGTTGGATTTAGTATGAATTCGTTTCTTCTGTCTCTTGATAAATAAGAGCTCAATAGAGTCTCTCGTTCATTGCCCTAGGATTGCCAAATTTTAATAGCTTCTTTAATAGCTTCTTCAATTATAACTTCCAACGTTTAAAGTTAAATAAAACGTTAATCCTATACAACTCGCTACAGTAGTATCTGGGATATACGGTACCATTTAAATCTTTTCGTCCACATATATTCAAGTTCTTAACCTAGAATCATTCCCATATACCACCAGAGCTTACTCTTACACCTAATAGCAAAAGAAACCCCGGTACAAAAACGCAATACCGGTGAGAAATGATCCGTTTATTCAACCGAAATGTCACGCTTTGCGTCGTATTCGCGACCGAAGGGATATCTTGTTGATCTTTCATTTCAACCGGAATATACAGCCACCCTGTGTGCAATAAAGTTTTAGCACAGCCAAGACAGATACTGATGGCTGATGCTCGTTTTTCACCTCTCCCTGAAGGGATAGCAGTATTATACACTGACTGGCCTACATAAAACCTCAACCGAGCATGAGTCGACTGTTCGGTGAGGGAGGGAGTACGTCACTCCTTAAAGAGTTTGCGAGAGGTGTGCTTTGTGCCGCGAATCCTTTTAAAACACGGGTGCTCAACATTCGCGATCGATCGTCGGGAGGAGCAAAAAAAGAGATCAAATAAAACCTGAACACGCGTCTGCCGAAATGCTCCTTCTTCTGCCAGATTGCTTCTGGGATTTTCGCACCATCTACGGGCAGAGTTCGATAGCAACCCTGCAACGCTAGGTGAAGAAGGAGAGTCTTGGAGATGTTGTTGTTCGAAGTTCTTGCGCTTGTTTTTTTGCTTGACTTGTTTATACGCCTGTCCCAAAGATTGTCGAACTCTTCGCCGGGTGCTCGTTCTGTTTTCCTTTGGGACCTCTATCACAGCAGATTGAACTCGTTCATATGCCAACCAACTGCCCTTTCATCCATCCAGCTAAGCACTATCTTAATGTTAATGCTGAGCAGCAGTTTTAAAACGAAACCCCCTTTGCTACAATGTGTTGTAGTCTTTTTTTTTTGTGTGTGCTTACATGCGCAGCTTGACACGACGACGCTGCAAAGAGGAAACGAAAGCAACCCCTTGCGAAGTTCTTGCTCGCTTTCTGGTGAGAAAGATGGTCGCTTCTTGGTTGGTGTTTTTGGACGACATGAAGAAGTCTACATGTTCCTTGTTCCCTATAAGGAAGGAATGAAATTAAAGATTGTAGGTCCCGGTCCGAGCTTTCCAACGCACGAAGAAGGTTTTGTTTTGACCACCGATTCCGCTTCGATGCTTCGGTGGTGGAGAATTGATCAAGTTCGATTCGAATGTTGGTGTTTGTATTTTAGCCCGCGGCTAACACAACACTTCCGTCTCGGATGACACGTGAAATTGGAATCTAAATATGTGACAAATGAGGCAAAAAGTAGCACAGGAAAATGATGTTGTGAAGCGTGTGTACTTTAATCGAAATGGTTTGTTTGGTTCGTTTGTTGTTCATTTCGAAAGTAAATTGAAAATAGTTGGAAACGCTTTTCCCAGGCACTAACGGTCTCTTGCGTCACTCGGAGGTCACAGGGATGGACATATGTTTGACCCGATTTTCCACGAGATGCGCTTCACACGTGCAGAAGACACTGAACAGTGATGACACCGTTTTTCTTTTGTGTGTTTCTAAGCGATTGCCCAAGAAGAATGGAACCTAAAGCTACAAGCAATCCCACCCATTTGGAAAGCATCTTGCGCATCCAAAGTGCCCCATTCTTTCGCCCAGATTGACCCGGATTGCGACATCACTCGTGCCCGAATGCATGTGCACTCCTGCGGTCTGTTTGCCTGTGTGGCGAGCAAGGACTGCCAATCAGTGTTTATTATTGCAATCGTTGCAACAACTACTGGGGCTGGACCGTTTGTTGAGGAACGAATCCTTCCCGCCAGATCGCCACAAATAGCACCACACGATCAATCCTAGTGCGCGAAGAGGTGTGAAAGTAAAGCAAAGCTCTGTTTCCCATCGTCTTCGTTTCTTGTGTTGGCTTCGACCGGCGGTCCGGCTCATTCCACCGTATCATAATAACATATGCTTACGAGTGTTAACAACAACACGCAACATACCGTGCAGGGGAGGGATCGAGGATGGAGAGGGCACGAGAATGGAGTTTGGACGAAGGATGAAGGATGTTTTCATAAATACTAACACACCTCGTGTACATCATCGGAAAAATGCATTGGCATTGACAGCAGCAGCAGCAGCAGCAGTCTGAGGCTGACTGAGAGCAATGTTTATGTTTGATTTTTTTTTCCACACAGTTTTTTGTTTTGTTCTCATCCTCCTAGCTGCGTCCATTTCGATTGCAGCAGATATCGAATTGTTTTCGTTTTTTTCTTGTTACTTTCATTTATCATGTGATGTTTTGAGTTGGGAAGCAAACTGTTTAGACGGTTGTTAGATGCTTGTTTTTGCTTTTACTTTTTAATTAATCGTTACCAGTTTATGATGCTTAATCGTGAGGGAGGTTTAGTTTTATCTGTTTAGTAAACACTGGCTTTTCAGTTTGATAGTAATTAATATTGTTTAATGTGTAATTTGTTATTGTGATCTTTGTTTCCATTTCGTCTTTTTTATAAATTTCTTTTGTATAGACTATGGTAATTTAAAATAAAATTATATTTTGACAGACTTTGGAGACTTAAGCGTTCTAAGCTCACTATCCAAACTGATAATCCACAATTAGTCACGGATTTGAGGACCTTCATCTTCCTGTTGGACTACCGACAGAATAACTACAATGCCAACAATATTTTTGATTCATATTAATTTAATATTAAATTTTATGAGAATACCAAATATGCAACGGCTTTTAAATTAGTCCAATATTTAACAGACAGCACCTTAAACCGTAATAAAATATATAAAATTGCTTTATAGTGCATGAATAATATTTAATTTTAATTTTTGCATTATAATATCACAACACTAAAATAAATTTAAAAAATTACCACTCCAATTATTGCCTCTAAAGTGGAAGTCATTTGATTGCCTTGTGCCTTGTCATTTGACTCATTTGACTTAAATATTAACCATCACTGTGAAAAAAAAACCCATTAAATAATTTAATTTCCATTTTTTTACAAGCGGCAAACGACACTCAAATCAAGATCAAACCAACTAAAGCACCTTTGTGCTTTTTTTAACGCTTCGAACCCAAAAATAGCACACTCATCAGAGTAAATGCACTTCCGTGCCGAGGCTGCACACGTGCGCACCCGATAATAATCCAATCAATGTGAAATCACTTTCCCAATGCCTCAAGGTGCACAAGGATCTCATTCAAAATGCACACCAAGCACGACAAGGTATGGCCGTTCGCCGTTATCGGCCGGCATCGCATGGAGGTTAAAAAAATAAGAAAGGTTCTTTAAAAAAAGTCACCCTTTGGTGGGGGGAAAGCAGTAGACGCTTTTGTTCCTGCTAGATATCAAACGAACCGGAAGCAACCGACCACCCCCTCCCTCAAGAGCCTCTGTGGCGGGGTGTGCCCACTCGCAAAAGTGCATTTTGTGCTATCGCTGTGCAACCGATCGGTTGGGATTTCCGGTGGCAATCACCCAGGAACTAGCAACCATATATTGCCCGCGTAGTAAGGGTTAAGGGAAAACAATTCAACCCCCAAGCCCCTGCTTGACTTGCAGCATTATTGCGTTCGGCGTATTTTATCGCCATTTTATGCAATGGACACACGCTCGCGTTACACCCCTAACCCATTACAATGTCGTTCTGGCGTGTTGTGCAGAACTAGGGACGACACCGTAATGGCGTGTGTTGGCTGTAATTACAAGCACCTTCGTTCGTGTACGGTGTACGGCGCTGCAACCGAAGTGCATCGGTGCGCACCCGAAACGCACACCCTTGTGCCCTCCGTTCCGTGAGTTTGTGCTAAATGTCCGTGAAAATCTCCGGTCCGATCGATATGACTGTTTTGTTGCTTTACATTGAACTTGGTCCCCGTTCTTTTCTGCATGTACTGCTGCGGATGTATGTTTGTTGTGTTGATAGCAGGGGGGACAGGCGGACTAACAAGACCACCCGACCCAGACAGGGAGGCTTCGAATTTCGCATTAAACTTCCTTCACCCGGTAACCGGTTTTGGGGTTGATTTGTTTATTTTCCAACCTAGAAAGCAGCCCTAGACCGGGGTGAGGGCACGTTAAAGGAAATTGACATTGGCACGCTATACTTACTCGCTTGTAAACGGGAAAACTGCAAAGGCGAACTGCATCTTGGTGGTAAAAAGGCATAAAGGGCGCTGGCTTTGTTTGGCTCTGGTTCTTTCTAAGGCTTCCACTTTTCCGCCTCTTTCTGTCTGTTTGTGTATGTGTTTGTTATCCGGAAGTTATCGCATCGGAAACAGCGACCACTAGGAAGCCTTAAGAAACGTACGGGAAAACAAAACTATCTCTCTAAGCAGAAGGGAAAATCCTACTTCGGTTTTTGGTGTGTGCCTTTTTTTCTGAACCTGATAGACGATACAAAAAAAAACTAAATAATGGCGTTGCAACCTTTTCTGATGCACCCGCCACTAGACACTAGACACTCGGGGTCGTGATTGGTGGGAGAGAAAAATGGAAAACTTGTAAGTGCATTTTATCGTTCTTACTGCAGCACCCAAGAATCGCCTCTCTCGTTCCCACTCGTTCTTTATTTAGAGAGAAAGATTATCCAACCCGTGGGTGCATAATGCAAGCGTGGAAGTACATTTAAATTGTAGCTCCATGTCAAGCTACACAAAACCGTTTCTAGAGCAACGCTAGCACTTTTCTTCTGTACCAGTAGTTTCGTTTGTTCGCTCGTCTAGATAAACATTGCTTAATTGCAGCAGAGAACAATGGATAAAATGGTACCAGGGAGCTGAAGACTCCCCACGGGTACGTAACTACAAAGCAGAGGAGATTGGTTGTAAAAGAAAGATAAACCATTTTGCTTAAGATTGTTGATCGTATCCAAGGGTGGAGAGTCAGGCAATATCCTACACCCTCTACAAACAATAATAGAATTTCGTTTTTTGCCATTTAAAAAACGAAGCAAAAATCCAGGGAAAATAACATTTTAAACCTTTTCACAATAACATTTAAAATCTAACCGAGGAGCGTGCTGTACCGAGCAGCAGCAACTCTCTCATGCATGTGGTACGTTTGCAAAGGGGGTTGAAGTTAGTTCAGCAACCTTTTGCGTGTGCGGAAATCGTCGTCACTATGAAACCAGCAAGGAACAGTTTTGCTTTAGCTTCGCTTGAAAGTGAAGTTAACTGCTAAATCTCACCCCGCCCGGTAGCAACTACCGGATGGAAAGGGGTTTGAGTTGCTGCTAAAGGTTCTTTCGAGTTTTCCGTTCATTCTATTTGTGCCTTTACTTTTCCATTGCGTGCCGATGTGCAATTTTCCTATCCGACCGAAACGGACAATTCTGTTTTGGGTGCAATATATTAATGCTATCGTTTCCGGCTCGTCTGCAACCGTTCTTTAATGGTGAGGCGCGATTGAAATGGGAGGAGAGTTTTATTTTATTTTTAATTTTTTTATTGGAGGAAATTTTGTACAAACAAATTAGGCAATATCGTTTTGCTTTGATTGTCGGGAGCTCGTCAGGTGGTAGATTGTTTGATGGGTTGTTGATTTCTTTTTATACCTTAATAGGCATGATGCATGCAAGAAAATTTTTAATATGCAGTCTGCATGGCTAGGGAATGAGGTGTTTTCCAACTATTTTAGTGATATAAATTATGAAGTTCAAATTTAAGATAACCATATTAAAGTAAAAAAGGTAATAAGAGTATAAAAAAGGAAATAACGAGAAAAGAGAGTAGAATTAACAAGAAACGTTGAATATCAGATTAAAATATGAAATAACTTAAAACAAAACATAATTTAACAAATAAAATAAAATCTAGTCTGCTTTTACTTAATTCCATCCCTTCACTAAACTACATATAGTGAATCGATTAGCAGTATCTGTTCTTCTGTGCAACAACAGCTCGTTATTTTCCTCATAACGCACATACGATTAATTTTCAAATGAAATTTGCATTTAAAAATATCTTACATCCCTTTTCAGTGTACATTAATTAAATTCAATTTTTCTACCTTTTGTTTTCTTTTCTCTATTTCAATTTTCAACAGATCCACTCACCCATACGCTTGATGTGCTTGGACGGAGTGACGAACCGTCTTTCAACAAACCAACAGCTAGTGAAGCCGCGGAGGCCATTTTTATCGTCCCCAAGCATTTAAAGTGTGAATCCGGGAGTTTTTGGTTTTGCTCAACCACTAACCGAACTCTGCTAGAACGGCGTACAAACGATCAGGTAAGTGGGTCTACTTTTTTGGGGCATTTTTGGGGTGGGGTGGGGCGGCGTTTATGTAATTTAAACGGAAAAACAATTACTGCTAGCGCTGGGCTTCACGCAACATGCGGCAGAACACAGCGCAAACCAACCGGCAAGAGGCATCGGGCGCGTGCTTCGGGTTTCGGGTTTTAAACTCAGTTACTGCTCGTTCGTATCATACAATAACGTTTGCGTTTCGTTTTATTTTTTTTTAATACCGAAACCCCTTGTCGAGGAAGATTTTTCTCGGGAAAATTATGAAACTCAACCGTGTCATTATGAGAACACGCTGAGCGTTCAATTGTACAAACGCCTCGCACACCGAACCGTTCCCAGTCTCTTTGCCGTACTCTGTCTCTGTCTCTGGCTCCGTTTGGTTTGGATCTTTCTTTGATGAAGATCCCCCCTCCCTCAGCCGGGGCCATGATTATAGCTTTCCACCATAGGCTCGGCTCTTTACTTTGTGTTCGGATTCTCAAAATCTTTCTCCTCAATTATGTACACGACAATTTAAACAGCCAATACCCCTTCTCTTTGTGGGTTAAACCACCAACACCAACCACCAACAGGCAGGCAGAGTCCAGTCGTAGAACGTGACCCAAACATGAGAAGCATGTCGCCCGAGAACTCGAACACGTGTACCACACGACCGTTAAATTTTTGGTGGAATAAAACTGGTCCATGGGAATAATTACGCGGTGCTTCAAATATACTTTTTCCTGTTCGTGTGGTCATAATTACGTTGTTCCCTCCGAAAAAGCTAGCGCATACTATGTAGCTTTGTACTAGGAGCGTAAAGCGAAAATGATTCTCATGTCCGATTGTTATCTATCCAAGAGCACAAAAAAGCTGTACAAGCGAATCTAGAAGGACCTTTAACAAACTATTTCGTCCCATTTTGTATTCCTGTGTCCTTGATGGGCTGAATCGATAAAAGAGCTGCGGGAAAGTGTGAAATATAATTAATATTTTGTGTTTCGTATGTCCAATGTATCTGCAAACTGGTGGAAAAACGCAAGGGAACGATTAGAAAGATTAAAACAGGGAACCCCGTTTTTGGTTTGGTTGTTCCAGATGTTTAAAAAAAGGTCCCACAATGAAGAGCATACGCGTATATGTATACACGTCTCATAAATCTGTAGTTAAACATACATCGTTGGGGCGAAAACGTGGCCAACCGAAAACCCGGAGGACGATTAAAATGCATAATTATAATGATTTACTTCGACCGCACGTTTTTGTGTTCCGTCCGACCGGGTAGGAGCAAACAAAAACTCTACATTTCACGGTGATGGTGAGTATGCTTTACCGGGTTGAAGTGTGTGTAAACCGAGCCGGGAAAACCGTTTTCCCCCGGAGGTGTGGGAGAAGGTATCAGACGAAATTGAGAATGTGTAGAACAAAATCTTGCATTTAATAACCTTGCGTCGCTTCCTTACCGGATTTTACTACGGTTTTATTTAAAAGAGAGAGAAAGAGGGAGAGAGACAGTACCGTTTTGAAGTACCATTTGTGTTGGTTGGCATTTAAACAGATTTCGTTAACCCCGGCCAAGAAGTCACATCGGATTCTTCGGCTTCAGAGTGTGGACACTTAAATGAAAACATATGTTTCCTTTATGTTTTGTGGTGCGGTTGTAGGTCGGATTGCAGCGCCATTATACAGAAACATATTATGCTAACTGATTAATACAATTTCTGACTGTATTGAGCATGGTTACGAGAAGATGAGTTATGGCTTTAAGAAATTTATTTATAAGCAAGATTAGCTTGAATTTTGCTTAACTATGAACGAAAATCTTGTTCATCGACGAAAATTTTCGTGAACCATTCAAAAACCTATTTATCTCAGCTAAAGACTAATTAGTTATTTAAGAACGATATTTAAAACAGATGAAAGGTCAGATACAAGACTATACCTATGGGCAGATGCATAGTAATTGTATAATTTTAGGAGTTGTACATATGGCACGTTGGACTATGAGAAGGAATCTAAAATGATTTTTTTATCAATTCGCTTGAGATGATCAGAAAATCGCGCCTAAAGGTTTTTTTTTTTTAATTATTATCTTACATATTTTTCGAAAAATATCTCGTTTTCACTGAGTCGTCACATGAGCGTCCTCTTAGCTCATTTTTTATTCAACCCGCAAAAACAGCCACACAAAATGGCAAATTCTCCTTTTTTCCATGCTTAAACCCATAAAGAAAGCATCTATACCATCCGATCCCTTTGATGAAACATCTCCAGGCGCATTAATGCTCTTCGCGGGGCCAGGTCTTTACATCGACTCCATTGAGCAATCCACCATCCACCATTGTCATCATGATATAAGGGGGGAAAATTCGCGGGAAGAGCAAGCGGGTGACGAATTCTCTTTTGTTGTCGATCACACTCGAGACGGATGCAAATCCCTTGCCCTTCCAGGCGGAGTATTGGGCAACATCAAGGAACGACATCATGCTCTGGACAGGAAATGAAAGAATGATCCCGTTTTCATTGCAGCGTGTTTTTGCAACAAAAGGATAAAAAAACCCCACGGTAAGAGAGTGGGAGAGAGAAAGAGAAACATGTGAACGGAAGGTTAAGATCCTACTGTGTATCCGAAGATGATGCGTTCGCTTGGAGGAGTAGAGAGTGGTGGGACCCTTGATGCTAATAAAATTCAATTTACGAATGCTTCGCTTTTGCTGCTTGAACTTGTGCCATTGACCATTTGTGCCTCTGGAAGGCAACGTCGGTTCCAGGACCGCGTCATCCAGGCGTCATTAGCCTTCCCGCTCCGCTGCTGTGTATCTTAAGCAATGACAATCTTTGGGGACGCCTCAAGTCGAACCTTCAAGAGACGAAGATGGGTCAGACAGATGAAGATCGTGCCGAGGGTAATGTGCACTCTGTGTGGATGGAGGAATCCAATTACCAACAACCACCACCTATACACGTACACACGCACATGACAGCATTAATCCCTCGCGGACAGCCGCAGGCTTCGTTACTGTCTCATCCCATGAAAACGAAGGAAAACTGACCGACAGGCAATAAATTACAATATTTCTCTCTCCTCATCTCTTATTGCACTTGATTGCACTCTTGTGTCCAGCATGTTGTCCAGCAGAAGAAATTAAAGCGACCTGTTCCAAACACCTCCAACCCTCAGAGCTCTCAATGAAGCTATCATCTTAGGTCCAACCGCTGGCTAATCTTGGTGGAATCGGAAAACGGACGACTTTTCCACATTCTGGCGCTTCCTTTGACTGCGAGTAGTGTTGCACCGTCGACGATTTAGTTAGTTGATTTATTTTACGACGCCTCCGGGTTGATCTTTGCGTTTCGGGACTCCCGGGGAGGGAGGAAAAAAGAAATGCGCGTTTGATGCGGGTCAGAAAATACCGCTGGAGATAAATTTGACGCTAGTCACAAAATCGACTACTGTCGACGAACCCCGATCGGTGGCGTCACGGTGCTGTGCTAGTACACCATGAATCATGGTCGAACAATTCCGTATGAAAATCTTGCTGCGTTTACGCCTCTGTGTGCTTGATAGGTTGATTGCACGGCATTGCATCGTGAGCCAGTAAGGTTGGAGAAAGTAAACATATGGACTTAGTCTGCCAAGTCTCTAGGCGGGTGTAATGCTGCGGGGCAATGGGCTTTAAATGCGTACCGCGACCGGCTGGCGAGTGTGGAAAGACACAAACCAGACATCAGCTCGTTTTGAAGGTGAGGGTTAGTCAGAAATTGGTAGAGTCTGGAAAAAATCTTCGCTACAATGTCACTGTTAAACGTGGGCAGCTTGGTTAAAGGGATGATCTTCCGCGGATACGGTAAGACGATACACCACGCTTCGTTAAGGTTTGTTTGTGGCATGTTTTCGGCGATGTTTTGATTTAGAGCTATCCGATTACTACACCTTTAAGCGTCGGTGTCAGTGAAATTGATAAGAAAAATTTGGAGTTAGTGGGCAGAGCAGACGATCGTGTATTATTTTTACATAGCCAAGTGCACAAATCAATTAGGAAATCATCCTGCCTTGATCTACTGAACGCCTAGACAGTGATTGCTATAAAATTATCTTTCCCATCATAAAAAGCAACCCTTAGGATACTGACTGTCGCTTCGACGTTTCGTTTGAATTATAAATTACTTTTTAAATGATCGACAAAATAAGAAACACTTAACAAGCCATAATCTCGAAGAGAACACCCTTTTTAGCTGCTCGCCGTTAAAAAATGGCTACTACCAGTTAATTGCTTCAAATTAACAGCTGAAGCTTGAACGTGAACAAAATAAATTAACTGTCAGTGCAGCGGATTTCACTCAACGCGCCCTCTCAACGTCCCACAACGAGGCCGGAACTCGTTGGCATCGAAACTCTTTCCACCCCAGCCGTGCGCTGACATTGAACATCCCAGGAAAATACACAGCTGACACAGCTTTGAAACCGGACAAAAATAACGTTTTTTGGTTATGTTTTTCGTAGGGTGATAGTATCCGGGAGTGTGTTTGTCGTTTGTTCTTTTGGTTGATAAATCGGGTCCTCCAATCGTTCACACTTTCGCGCCCACACTTACGATTGGGGGGCAGATCTAGTCCCGATAAGACCACGCCGAGTGTCGGCCAACGGTGCGCCGAACGATGAATGATAAAGTGACAAAGCTTTCCCTGTCAACACATATCGCCGGGCCGCATCGCAAAACAGTCCTCTAATGAGATCTAATTTGTTGAAAAGTGAACGAAAAGGACGCACCAAAACTTTCACTTTAGCCCTTGTGTTCAAAAATACAACAGAACATGGCTGACACACGTTGGCGCACACGTATCGGAATAACGGAGGAAAAACCTTACAAACGCAACTACCCTTCGCAAAAGTCCTTAACGACTATTACCTGCTGCTACTGACCACCAGCTCTGTGGACCATTTTTCCTTTGCGTAGATCATATTTCACGCCCTTCATACTTCACTTTATGAAGTTGCACTCAAAAAAGCCGACTTATTAGCTCACGCTCCCTACACTACAAGCTGCACGAGCAGCCGATCGGAAGTGGGATTGCATTACCAAACAGCTGGAGAAATAAACAAAATACTGGCCACTTGCGGTGTTAGTTCTTTGTCCCCTTCATCGACTCGTTTGTGGTAAGTCGGCTATTCCCTTTCGGTTGTAATCGCTTATCGCGAGGGTTTTGGCGTGCGGAAACATGATAGCTACTCCTCTGCCTCGTTCTCCTCACTTCAGCCAGTGTTGGTGGATGGATCAATTACAAACGTACTGGTTAAGGAGACAAGGACCGTGTACTTATCGTTGGGACGTGCCAGAACGCCACCTGAAGCTGGTGGCAGAGGTAAGCTAGGGTTCTTACGTTACGCTGCACCTGACATAATTCCCTGCGTTAGCAGACGAAATGGTGGAGTAGCTATTGAAGGGTGAATCATCAGTTCATCTGTGGGTGAGTTTAATTTAGAGCGCTTTACGATATTTAGGCGATGAAAGTTTCTTAGTCATGTGCTACATTTTATTTTCATAATGATCCCCTAAATTCAAGTATCTCTAAAACAGAAGAAGAGGAAGTAATCCAGATTTGCAAATAATTCTTTAGAAGGAAACGTCAAACGGTGAGTAATGATCTACTCATTGTTCAATGCAATATCTAAGAGCTTACATAATTAGGCGTTTTTTAGGTGATAAAACATAAAATTTCAATCAATTTTAACATCAAATTTAATTCAAAATAATCCAGATTATTTTGGGTTCAGCCACTTCAAATCACATCACAACAGTGCTGTTAAAGACTCATTTAGATAATTCTTCAAACACTGGTTTCACTGGGCCATTTAATGCATCAGAAGAAGAAGAAATCATTGTAAAATTCTTGGCATACTTGCTCTGAAGGGGGTACACTGTTGCACTCCAACACCCACCACAGTGTAATCGGCCACATCCCTAGTCCAACGCTCCACCAAGAACAGCATAGCTCTCTCATGAGTTGAAAGGAAGTACATCACGGCAAACTGTGTTCCGTTAAGTGCATTCCAAGAAGGGTTTTCGGAATGACACGCATCCCCGAGTATGCTGTTCCGGTGCGTGTGGTATGTGGCGTTGCGTAGATAGAGTTGTCTTGTTGGGTGCATTATTTACGAGTGTTGATAGCTTCTTTTTTTTCGCCTACCAACTTCTTCTACCGTTTAACTTTGAAGTGAATTGTTCTCGGCTCATGTGTTAACCATCGGTTCACACTCTGCGGGGACACATCACCGTGTACCACTATTTACAATGGAAGCAATGAAAATAAACAGCTCACCAAAAGCTGGTACGGATAGCTCGGATAGCTTCAGTGTGCGTGATAGTTGACGCGATTGGGTGATCTAGTTGATCTCCACTAGATACTCGATCGCGACCAAGTGACAAGACTTCTTGTAGTAACTGTAGCAGATAGATGTGTCAACACGCAAACGCCTTCGCGCCGTTAGTACAACAGCTTCACTATCCGTGCTCCGGGTAATTGTTGGAAAAGCGAAGCAGCATATAATGCTGCAACTTCCGCTAGTCCGCCTGCACTCGGGTAATTAAGGCAGAAAGCGACCAACGTACGCGCGCGCGCGCACCCCCGTCTGTCAGCTTGTTGACGAAGGAACCACAGCCTACAGATAAGCACAACGTGGTGGGGGGGCACGCGAATGGCACGAGCTCTCCCGGCAATAGATAACATCAGTGCGAGGTTCCCGGGACACATAAATTATGGTCACCAGTTAACGAACTGCATGAGGTCGGTCCCCCTTGTTGGAGATTGGGGTTCCCTCTTTTTTTTTTTGTCTAAAAAACTTTTGACGAGGAAAAGCCACACGATACTTGATGAGGGATTTGTGATTCCCGGGTCGTTTAGATGGTGGAAAGTGATTGTGCTGCGGTGCTGCTTTGACGGTGTACCGCGCGAGGGTTTGATTTGATCGATGACAGCATTAATCCGCATCCAGATAGTGGTTCACGTTGCTCATTAGAATAAGCTTAATTTCCAGTTTTTTGTTATTTTTAGAACTTGTCTTTGAGCATTTTTTTAATGGTGACGTTTATGGTAATGTGGCTAGCCATCGATCGATTGTTTGATTGCTATCATTCACACAGGTGAGTGTGCCTGTTGTGTTTCGGAAGTTCAAACAATCAGGAACCGCGTGTCGGCGAATAAAGTCAAACCCCAAAAGAGGGAGCTCAACTCAATTAACTTTCGCTTCCGTCCAGTTTCTACAGGCAATAGGGCAACGAAACTATTGAGAACGGATTTGAAGTCGCAAGAGAGCATCACCGCGTGTGTGTGCAGTTCCGGTTTCCGGTATCTACTTCCCAAAAAAAAAGCGTTACAAACGGCTTCGTTTTGTTTCGTCTTGGAACGTGTGATTTTTATGACGCATTTAAGGGTGTTCAAATTAAATGGTTGTGTTGTGGTGGGCCACAACGGATTTGATCCAATGTTTAATTTCTTCATCGATTTTGGAGACAATTTAAACGCTAAATTTAATGCCTCGAAACGTTTGGTTTTCTTGGTTCGCTTTAATTTACACAAAGTAAGGAAACAAACGACACAAAAAACAACACTCTTGGACTACATTAAAAAAGTAAAACAAAGTCGTCTTGAAGCAAACGAAAAAATCTTTCACACTGTAGATGAAGAAAACGAAATGCGCTCCTCTTCGTGTGCTTCTCCCGTTTTCACCGACAAACCTCCAGGCAAGATTTTGCGTCGGTGTGATGTAGACCGATAAATTTCCAATGTTTGTTTATGTAGTTCACACCCAAACAAGAGTGGCTAACAATCTTTTCCGGCGTACTGCATACAGGGACCGACGAATTTCTTCCCGTACGTGGTTTTGAAGCGACACAGCAATGAAAGAGCACCAAAAAAAAAAAAAGGATCAACATTCGATCTTTCGGGGTACGATCGTCTCTACATCCAAACCCAGTTGTCGTATGTTGGGTGTAGTTTTTTGTTCATTCTTTCAAGCGGTTTGGTTTTCTTTTAGAACCAAAAAACCCTTTAAGAAAGAGACCGAAAGGAAACAACGAAAGGATCATAAATTGTAAAGGTTCCCCCACGCACGAAAGCACACGCAACCACGCAATGCTCTTGGCATCCTTTCGTTTATTCGTTGTGTCTGCATTCCTAACGATCGCACGAGGGGCAACTCAACTTCATCCGATACCTTTCGATCGTGATCGATCCGAACGGGCACCAATTTTTCTGTTACGGACCCAACGCAGCTTCCTTAAATCATAAATTGTGTTGCCCGTTTTTTGTTCTGGAGAGAAAACTGAATCTATTCCTTGCGTGTGGGTAGCTGAACGTACAATCTTCATCATCTTCGCGGGGAACTTATAGAATCCTCGGTTGGGAATGCTTTCTCTCGCTCGCTGGGGACAATCAAATCACTGGTATCAAGTATTCTACCTCAATTAAGAATAGGAATGATAGTGGGCACTTCCCCCTTCGAACTCTAAATAACTACCTATGTCTCTCCGGTGGGTAGAGTTCGTCTAGAGTCTCAGAGCAACTTGATCTTCTGGATAGCTTTAGATATCCGGATGTTGCTTATTTTAATGTATGTAGAAGGTAGGTGTGTTTGTGTGACCTCGGTATGTGACTTCGAAGAAGCAATTGTATGTGTGTGATATAGAAAGGGGAATAAATTTAATTGATTTCTTATGCTGATGCTCCCAAAGAGCGATCTCCAAGGTTGAGAGTTTTGTACCCCTAAGATCATATCACGGTAAGCTGATGATCGTCTAAAACCACCATTCCAGCACCTTTTAAAGGGACATTCGGATGCAAGAATTGTCCCATAGATTGGAATCTTTCCCATCAATTTCCCGCCATGCTGGGCGTAAGTTCAAGCTGGGTAGTTTCTTACCCTGGAGGAAACAATTTAGGTGTCATAAAAGATATGAAAACCTCCGCAAGGCGTTTCTTGCTTGGGTAGGAGAAAATAGAGAAAATCAACCCCCCCCTCTTCGGCTAGTCTGACTTCAATCTTAAAGAACACAGGGACAGGGACTAACTCTTTCCCTGAGATTAAACAGTGTCGAAGCCCGGCCATTGCAGTTTGCAATGGGAAGCGAGGTACTTTGATGTTGTTTACTTTGGTCAACACCATTATCGTCGTCACGACCCCGGCAAGAATAACCCCTAAAGGGTTCAGTTCGGTTCGGCCTTTCTTTCATGGAACGCTTAAACTTTATTACTTCTGGTGAGGGGAGTTTTCAGGAAAAAAAATGGTTAGAAAAGTTGACGCGTACCGAGGAACGTTATGAAAATAATGCATCAAACAAAAACAGACCTCCAAACCACACAATTTTGACCGCTATGACTGTGGGCTATAACCGGTTATGCTTTCAGGGAATTGTTTTCACGAGCCTGCTGCTGGGTGAGCTGGGTAAGTGTCGAGGGAATATTATCTCAACAGATCATATACTGTGGACAAGAATTCACGGGAAGAAGAGAACATTTGGATGAATCACACGATGGTAGACTATTGTGTCTGATTAAGGGTTTTTTTTTTGCATCTAAAGTAATATTCGCCAGTTGTGACTCACCAACTTGTAGCTAGCTTTATGGGTAATAAAACAAACTGCCCTTGTCTAGCTAGAGAAACCTGAATTAGAGGCGAAATGATGTCCCTCGAGCATAGATATGATGTCAACACTACATCGCACTCGATTAATTTGAATCCTAATGGCTAACCATATTTCTAGGCGTCTTTTTCCGGTACACAAATTCACCATCTAAGTGTAGCGAACCAAAACTCCAAGAATAGGCCCGTGAGAATTATGCAGTTTGCCATGAATCACTTGTGATTGTCGTCTAATTGAACAATCGCCTCGCCGGTCTCGTCTGGTGCACCGCCAACGAGTAATTGAACATCCATTGTTGCAGCATCCATGACCGGCGGCATGACCCAGCATTCCCATCCACATCAACAAGATCACACTTTGGGGCGTGACTGGTCACTACCGCTACTAGTGGTGGGGTCATCTTCTCTTTGGTTGTTTAATTAAAACATAATAGCATTTCGGCGAACCGAAATCTGAGAGGAGCTGCTGTCTTGTCAAAAATTCCACCTCGTGGCCGCAACGAGGCTCTTCTCTTTCCAGTAGAAATTTAACCCCCTAAGGAATATCTTTTTGGATGCCACCGATACAATGTCGATACGATGGGTTCATAGGATATCATAAATAAATCTGTTCTTTGGACGTGATATGAAACATAGCTTTGGAATTAACTTTTCAAGTATAAAGGTACCGGCATGATGCTCTCTTCCAAAGGGAATATTTATTTATGAGGGCGTGAAGGCGCGGGCGCTTGATTTGTCTCAATTAAAGAAGCCCTTTGTCAAGGCGAACGGGGCGGTGAAGTTTATCGAACAAGTGTGAGATTTTTTTTTCTTCCTTCCGATCAATTAACACCCCATTCGAGCCTTTGATTTGTTGTAACAAATTGGTATTTGACTGATAGAAAGCCTTTCTCTTACTCTCCTATGACCCACAGTTTGATGAGCCTTGAAAGGTTCAAATGGCCCTTTTAACTATTCTCCCTAAACCTTTCGCATCCACACTTTAGAAAGTAGACGCTTGAGCGCCTCAAAATTCATGGTGGAAAATTTCTTAATTTCCATCACATTTTGCGCGGGAAGACCACCACTGTCCGGCGCTAAACGTTAACGATAAAGCTTTCCCGCAATTGACTTGCCATATTAACCGAATGACCGGAATTGGATGCAACAAACATGGGGGGCAGATGGGAAAGAAATTGCTCCTTTCTCTGATGTAGCAAAAACTAATCGCTACGAACCGAACAAAAATAAATCTACGGCCATGAGCAGCATATTTTATAATCTTAGCACCATAAGTGGTGTGTACACCGGACGAAACAGATCGAACACGAGAAAAAAAATCGATACAAGATTGAGAGATCAGAAATGATCGTGACGCACTGTTTTCATCCGTTTTTTTTTGCCAAATCAGGTGTTGAGCTCGCTTCATCGATAATGGTGAGGAAACCCGCGGATAGCCACCGTACATGGCATACACATGATGCATTCGTGAAGAGTCCGGACATTACCACACGGTCACCGGTATCTCTATAGTCTCGTAAACCGGCTTCCCGCATCGAGGCCACATAATGCGAGTAATGCAAGGTTGAACAATTATGATCTTCCATTACCTACTTTCGATCAGCCAGCAACAAAACGCGGCACACCTCTCTTCCCATAAGTGCACTTTGCGATCCCAAAGCCTGGACCACTTTATCAGCCACAGACGGTCAGAATCGCGTCGGTGTTTGTGGGTTGTTGTTGAGGAGTACCATCTGGAGCATGCTCTCGAGCGGGCAGAATTTAAATTGCGATAGCTGGAGGTGTTTTGTTGGAGGCTTTGCTGGCCGGAAAGCAGCAGAACAGCCCGGAGCGGGAACTAGTTTTTTTTCTGCTTTCTACCTCAACCTTTAGCTTTACCGGAAGGGGGTAACTTTAAAGCGATCGAGGTCAGCTGTTTCTGCTCGCAGAAACTGACCGTAAAAGGCTATAAAATGTGAGGATGGAAAGTTGGCTTGCACCCAATCCTACACCTGTTGTTGGCCAGGCCAGTTTAATCGCGTAAAAAGGTTTACGCGATAAAACATGGCTCTCCCTATCTTGCTGATGTTGGAGCTGTGTGTTCTAGTTTTATAGCCGGCAGTTTTATGGGCGAAAGAATTTTAACCTTTTTCTGCAATCAGCGGAATGATTTGAATGACCGATCTGTGAAGTTTTAGCGATTTGTATCCTTTATTTAAACCATAAACCGTTCCAACGGTCAAATGGGTTCTGATAGGACACAATCTTTGACCGAGATTGCAGTTCAGAAATTGAGGACACGCTAGTCACATTAATAAGATTTTGCTACGCTCTACTTCTAAGGGCGCTTGCCTTTGTTGTTGAGCCGCAGCTTTAAGAGTGTCAATATACTAATGAGATTACCTTTACTTCTTCTTTCGCTTCACCCAGGTGCTTTTTAACGCTTTACACTTACCACCAAACAAGCAACAAGGAGACATACGCCGGAAACAATGGGCGAAACCGATGAGAAGGAAACTGCGCCATCAGCGGCAACAACAAACGATACGCAAAAACCGGAAACACCTCAACCGAACGTGGACGGACCGGAGCTAGAGGCGAAGGAGACGGAAAAACTGCTCGGCAACACGCCCACCGAAGAGGAGCCGGAAAAGCGTTCACCACCACCAGCGACACCGACCGCTACCGGTGCTGAAGATAAGCCACAGACGAAAGCGAGCAGCGAAAATGTCGCCAACGGTGAGGAAATTATCAACATACCGGAGGAAGTGGTCAATGGTGAAGGGAAGAAGGATACGGATGAGGGGAAGGAAGGCAAAACGGACAAACCGAACAAGGTGCAGGCGGAGGAGCGTGAGGTAAAGCCGAAAAAGGTACCGGCCGGAGCCTTTAAGCTGCCCGGCTTTTTCAACAAGAACAAGGACAAACCGAAGGAAGCGGACGGTGCGGACAATGAGCTGCTGGAGAAGAATGGTGCGGAGAATGGTGGTGAGGGTAAGGAGGGTACCAAGACAGCGGGTGACGAAAGTAAGACGGGCGCGGAGGACAAACCGAAGCGGACAGCGGGAGGATTCTTTGCTAATCTGAAGCTGCGGAATCCGTTCGCCAAAAAGCCGACGGAGGCTACCGGAGAGGCCGGTGATAAGAATGCGGAAGAGGAGGAAAAGGATGAGGTGACGGCAGAGGCAACGGATAAGCCGAGCGTTGGTGAGGAAGTAGGTGGTGACGCTGCGGAGGAGAAAAAGCCGGTCGATGATGAGCCGGAAGTTCAGGCACCGAGAAAAGGCTTGTTGGAGGCGCTCCGTGTCCCACTGGCTAGCATTATCCCGAAACGATTCAAACCGGTGGCAAGCGGTGATCCGGAAGATGACATCGAGCTTGGCAAGACACCGAAAAATAGGGCCGGATTGGCATCGATGGAAACGTTGGATGATTCACTGAAGGACGCAGATACGAAGGATACGGTCGATAAGCCGGGTGTGAATGGGACGGATGGGGAGGCGCTGGTGAAGCCCGAAGATAAGGAAGCGAAGGATAAGGCGGCCGAGGCGGAAGAGGATGCGCAGGAGCGTAGTTTGCTGCAGCGGGTACAGTCCTACCGGTGCTCAGTTGGTAAGTTTGGCGGCTGATCCCCAATAGCGCAGTCGAGATTTTACAAAAATTCCTAGCTACTCTCCTATATGATGCTCTTTTTTTACTTCCTTTTCTTCAGATGATATCGCGATCATCGCTGGTGTGGTGATCTTCCTGATCCTAGTCGCACTGATAATCGCCTTTACCTTCGTCGGCAAAACCGAACCCATCACGGCACCGGTGCGCGATGGAAAGTACATCGAGACTGTGACGAATTGTGGCCGTGTCGAGGGTATCCTCGAGGATGGTTCATTCGCTTTCCGTGGCATTCCGTACGCTGTGCCTCCGGTGGGTCCGAATCGTTGGAAGGCGGCGAAACCGGTCGAACGTATCGAACATTGCTGGAATGGAACGTTGAAGGCACACAACTCTACACCTGTTTGCTGGCAGATCTACGCCGATGGGAAGGTCGATGGTGCTGAGGATTGTCTCACACTGGACGTTATTACTCCACACGTACGCTACGACAATCCGCTGCCGGTGGTTGTTCTGATTGGAGCGGAATCCTTCACTGGTGACTCACCGGGAAAACTACGTCCTTCCACCCGTTACGCCCGCGCGCGTGATGTTATCTTCGTGCGGCCAAACTTCCGCTTGAATGTGTTCGGTTTTCTGGCACTGGAGCAGCTCACCAAGAACACTCACCCACCGACTTCCGGTAACTATGGACTTACCGATTTGATTGTTGCTCTCAAGTGGATTCAGCTAAACATCCCTCACTTCGGTGGTGATCCGAAATCCGTTACGCTGTTCGGACATCGTGCCGGTGGCACCATTGTGACCGCTCTCGCCTCCTCCAACAAGACAACGAAACTGTTCGCACGTACCTGGATTTCATCCGGTGCATCCATTTTCCCCGGCAAACCGCTGGCTGATTCGGAAAAGGAAAACGCACTGTACATGAGCAAGATCCGCTGCGAGGACACGAACTGTCTGATGGAGAAGGAAGACGAGGACATACTGGATGCGGTCCCGGATGTGTGGCGCCGTACCTTCCCGGATCTTCCAGCTGCGGACGAAAACGCCACCGCCCGCCACGAATGGCTTGTTCTGGACGGTAACATTATGCAGCAACATCCAGCCGACGTGTGGAGTGCGGACGTGTCCAACCATGTGCGGTATGTGATCGGTTCGACGACGCATGAAGCGCATAACACAAAGCTTCATCTGAAGTACACGGAATGGACACCGGAACTAGTAACGCGTCACGTCAACGAAAGCATTGTCGGTAAGCTTGGTCTCACCGAGGAAGCGCTCCGTCGGTATAACGCTACCTACCAAGGACTTGTCGCGATGGTTTCGGACATTCGTACCATCTGCCCACTGCTAACGATCACGCAGAAGCTGCAAAGTTCTCAATTTTACGTCGTATCACAAACGGGTGGTGAACTAGCCATCGCTGATGTCGATTCCGACGTGCAAGCTATTCTTGGTCGTTACGAACCAAAAACGCCGGAACAGCGGCGATACGTTTCGGCAATTCAACAACTTTTCTACCATTACGTGTCGCATGGTGAGATCAAGCACGAGCTACGGAAAAAGCTGCTCGACGTTGGGCAGGATGCGCTGCCAACGTACAATACCGATAACTGCCTGTTCTGGATCAAGAACGATGTGGTGCCGCGTTACGCAAGGTTAGATTAAGGTGGTGTGCCAGCAAAAGAGAAATGGGGCTAAAAAGAAGGGAGCTAACCAAAAAAATTTTCAACGACAGCAGTACGGTGGATGCGGCGAAGAAAGAAGCATCCCGGGCTTAGCAAATGAAATCGGGATGAAGCGAAAGAACAAGGACCAGAGTTCTTATAGCAGCTAAGTGACATAGGGATATTAGGATGTCTACAATTCTCTTAAGACCATGACCAGTTATACACTTATATACAGTTATACAAGATATACGCGATAAGTAGCCAGCCGTACAAGAACAACACACACACACACCGTGACTTGCCAAAACCCGCGATCGTTCCGGATAGCTCAAAAACAGACGAAACGGGGAGAAAACGGGGAATGTTTTTTCGAACCATGTTTTTAAACTAGCGCTTTTTAGCAGGTGTGATTGCGGTAGGATAGTCCGTTTTTTAAATGAGCCATGTCCGGAGATTTTGCGTTTAGCCAAGTGATGTCTTTTGGGTCCTTTTTGTATCATAAAGATACATCATCAATACCTAACGGGTACAGAAGTGTTCACAATAAGGACAGCAGTATTCTAACACGTGTGGCTCTCAAACTACCATCCCGTCTCTTCATCATCTTCATCTCGTTCAAACATGCTTCATCCGCATCAGATTTCAAGTATTCGGTATAGTAGGTCATAAGAGATGTTCCGCTTCCCGTGATGAGGTTTGACAAGCCTGACATGGGTTCCAGCTCTGTTTGAGTATATGTAATTTATTTGTTTTCCCCACCCGAAATATTGCTTCTGCTAGAGAAGTTAATAACTAAAACCGCTCACTATGCGTCATTGATATTGAAGCTTTTGATAATATTAAACTAACCGTTTTATACCGAAAAGGGTATTGTGTACTGCTACTTTTTTACAGCAAATGAAAGCTTTGTACTTTGCTGCTGCTCGTTTTGAAAAAGAAACGAGAATTTTTTCAATTTTTTAAGCATAAAATCATACAATAAAAAGTATAAAAGAGGAGAAGAGTAGCAAAAGAAGAGGAATAAAATGGAAAACAAAAGTAAAGATGAAAGTAAAGCGAGAAACTTACTACATCCATGTAGGAATGTTAGCACAGACGCTAGTGAAAGCATAATATATAAAGAAAAGTGTACACTACGTAAACCTAAAGCCGAAAGAGAAGCAGGATCGTAACAGGATCAGCAAAGATATGATAAAAACAAAGAACAGTGGTAGGGAAGGTTGCGGTGTGTAATAAGACGTAGCAAAGACAGACACACAAACTGGGATGACACACCAGCCTCTGCAGACGATCTACATCATCCTACGTGTATTTTGTTGTAATTTATATTCTATTTGGTAGTTTTTAATTACGGTACAATTACGATAAAATACTATTTTATGTCCCACCCAATTTCAGCCCTCTATTGCTTGTGCGTGTACGTTTATGCTACCAAACACTTCTTTTTGTGCATTATAATTTTCGTTTTTTGTGTAACATTATTTTGTCCCCTTTTACCTCTTTATAATGTCCCCCGCAATTCTATTTTAGTGAGCGATAATTTAAAAGCGAGAAATAGAAACACATTTTGATTCGTGTTTCTCTCTGGCCGAGGAACAAATGTTTCTTGTATAAGTGTTGCACTAGGAACCTAGAAACTAACTATTAGCGTGAAGGGGAGAAGGGACCCAATACTCAAACAACAATCCCTGTTGCATTTATTGCGCGAGTGATCTTCAGTCCCTTTCAAGGAAGGATCTAGCAGAGTTATAGATCGCAAGCTATATTTTTTCTTCTTGTCCTTTTGCGTACTACATAATATTGCTTGAGAGTTCCTTTTGTCGACGAAAAAGATAGGAACAATGTACACATTTAAATTTTAAACTCTTTTTTGTTTCTCGTATCTATTCACTCTCCTCGAAGCAGTTCCCTTTATACAGCATACAAAGTGCGCGAGTTAGTTTATAAGCGTACGAAACAAACAAACAAACAAACAAATAAAAAAACACAACAAATGGATGATTGCATGCGTGCGTAGTAGAATATAATGATAGAACCGTGACATTGAAAGTGGAAAAAGCAAGCAAAATAGCGAAAGAAGCTAGGGAGAGGAAAGCGCAATGTGGCTGCAATGGTGTAAAGTCTTAGGAGCATGCAAACTAAAACAAATGAAATGAAAGTAAAAATATACACCCTTGTTTGGAAAAAAAAGATGGCAGGGAAAATCGTTGAGCATGTGAAAGTATCCGAAAATATGTCGTTAAATGTTGTGCTTCGGAGATGTTTTCCTGGTTCGAGATTTTTATATTTTTTTAAAGCGTACCCAAATCTGATCGAGTCGCGTGAAAATGGCCAGGTTGCCAATACTTTTCCATGAAACTCGGTCGAGGGCTGCAGCCCACGGCTGAATCCGATCTCCGACAGGCATGCCTCATCCTGATCCAGCCAACGGGCTCGCTGTGCTCCTTTACGTCTCATGCCGGGGCGCTGTCGAGCACCTTACTGATGGGGCATGAGTCTGGCATCCTAAAACCGTGCTCCAGCCATCGTACCTCCCGACTTTGACTACCGTCAGGATATCTGAACAGCCATGAAGCTCAGTTAGCTCGTAGAATAAAAATTTGATCGGTGGTCGATTCGCTTTATAGCTTCCGAAGAAATCTGTAGCAAGGAGCACAAGTTTACAGAAGAATATTTTGGACAGCATTTTAAAGGCAGTATACAGGACTGTGATGGCCTGGAAGTATAGCAATTTGTACACTGGGTGTGTGACACCCAGTTTCCACTCGTTCGATAGTTCTTCCTGGTTCCAAAACATAGCCTCTTCGGAACCATTTTGAACAGTTCGGCCATCAACTTGTTACATTACAGCTAATAGATGGCGCAGATGACTTCGTCCAGGAATTGCAGGAGCACACATTCGTCATGCTGGCGGTCGTAGTACTGCTCTCCTCTGCTTCTGCTTGTGCCTGGTTTAGCATCTCCTGCATCTGCTCCGATAAGGAGTCTTTTGCCCAACACTATTTAACAGTCCTGATTTCAGTGCTCTGCTTATGGCCTACCACGTGCGATCTTTCTTTCAACATAAAAAAATAGCATTTAACGCTCATTAACGTCCTTTTTATTATACATACTATCTCTTATTTTTTAAAGTAACACATTGTTTCCGTTTATTGAGAAGGTAAAATGAAAATCCTTACTGCTTAAACATCTTCTAGCTTGCAAACAAAATATATTGTCCCCAAAATACAAATGGCAGTTGGCGGCGGCAAACCCATCTCGTTTGGAATTTCTGTCCCCCCGTTTGCATTAGCTCTTCTTCCCTATTTTTAAATGCACACACAAACATACGCCCGCCTTGTCTCAGTCTCACTCACCCTTTACACGGTAGATACGGCACCGGCACTCGCTCAGTGCGGCCAGATACGTTCGACCCGGTGTCGATGTCACCATCGGACAGATGTCCAGTATGCCTTCGCTCATCGGCAATTGTTGCAACCAGCGGCGGCCACCGTTGGTACACCAAGTGGAAAGCATTTTCGCATCCTCCAGGTACGACGCCACCAGTGTGTCCGAATTGTTCAGGTACACCTGGGCGCTACGGTACATGACCGTTTGGACACGCGACCCTTCGAAAATGTGCTGCGTGTTGAGGGCGAACACACCGTTCAGCTTCTGGAGCGAGGCCAGCACCAGTGTGGTTGGTTTGTCGATTGTTGGTCGTACGCTGATCAGGATGAGCCCACTGGCTGAGTTGTAGCTCATGGCGGTGAATGCACCGGTAATGTTAAGCAGATGGCTTTCAACTTGCTGGGTGGGTGTGTATTCGAAGAACCAGACGGATTTTAGCTTGCACACGAGAAATCCACCGCACGGGATCGTTGCGGTTGGTTTTACGGGGCAGATTTTTACCACAGCCGTAAAGTCTTGCTGCAAATGTCCGACACGGAACTCTTCCAGCAGCTGGTCCGGCTGCCGAATGTCGTACACGTACACCGTACCACGCTGCGATCCTATGTACAGGAAGCAGGAGCGTTCGTTGTCGAACGCACAGGACCACAGTTGAGCGTCCTGGTTCGGACTGATCGTGCACTGTACCGTACGATTCTGGATGGAAAACACCTTCACCATCTTTTCCATCGTTGCACAAGCGAACAGATCGCCCGTTGCATCAACCGCAATGTCACGCACGGAACGGGACGATACCAGCAACGAGACCGCAGCGACACAGGCGTTAAATTCGGGCACCGGCATCATCCGGACGGCATACCCGGGAAACAGCGGTTGGGTGGACTTTTGCGATATCAGCAACATTTGATGCTTGTCCGAGTAAGCTAACGCTCGGCAGCCCGGTTCGCGCGTTATCTCTATATTTTTCTCCAAAAACAGTCTGTAGCTAACACGCCGATCGGCTAACGCATCGAGCCTTCTATCACCGTACGGATCTGCTCGACCGTTTTCATCGATCTTAAGCTTGAGCACTTCAATCAAATGGCGCTGATGGGCAAGTTCCGCATTTGCCATCGATAGTTTCACGTTTAGGTCGATCAATTTCAATTTTTCCCGATCAAGCTCCTGCATTAGCGCTTCCTCGCGTGTATTGTCTACCGCCTTAACGCAGCGCGCATAGATGAAACGGATGTCCCGCATGTTGGCGCGCGCTTTACATGTGGCACAGCTACGATTTGCGGCCGGTTTATCCTGCATCCAGCGCTTGATGCACGACATACCGAACAGATGGCCACACTTTAGCGACACTATCCGATGATCACCCGTCAACGTCCATTCGTCCAGGCAGATCGAACAAATCAGTCCCTCTTCATCGTCATCCGTATTAACGTTAGCAGCTGGTGATGTGGCATTTCTTCTTCGCTTTTCTAGAAAGAAAAAAGGGCCTGATAGTAATTAAAATTGATCCTCACCGGCATCAATCAACCAAACTAACTTCGTCGCGGTGTAAAAATGTCCGTGGAACGGTTTGGTGAACTGTCTGAAAGTATCACGGGTTGCTGCTCATCGAGATTGGATGGTTGTTGTGCGATCACTTCTACTTCTGCTATGTTCTGTTCCTCTTCCACTCGGTTGAGCGGAGCTTGTTCGTAACCCTCGTTCCGTCCGGATTCCAACGGGATCGGTTCCGTGTCTTCCTCACCATTACCACCACCATCCTCCGTTTGGACTTCGATCGTAGCTTGCACTTCCGGCACGTTGTTCGTCGGCTGTCGATTCAGTTCCTCGTCCGGGTTCGATTCGAGCGGAATGGATTCCGTATCATCCGTATCGCCGTCATTCTCTTCATCCGCCCGTATCTCGACCGTGGACTGCACCTCCGGCAGATTGTTTACATTGTTTAGCAATATTACCGGCGACAGAACGCCTTGCTGTATGCGGGCCAGATCAACCTCCATATGTACACCAGGATTATCGAGCAGATTTGCTGTTCGTTCACGCAACCCTCGGATAGCATCGTACAAATTGTGCACTACATCCGTGAAAACAGACGGTGAAAGCCTGTCGGCTGCATCGTAACGAGCCGCGCGTACCGATGCTTCCGACAACTCATCGTTCGATTCTTCCATTTTGGGGCCAGGAAGTTAAGCTTGCAAATTCGTATGCTAGCGTTTCATTTGTTGTAGATTTTTTTTAGAATGGACGCAACTAAACTCCTGGATGGCGCACATAAACCGTCTAATGGAAAGAGCATAAACAAAGCACAATGACAGCTGGAATTTTGCGAGCCAAAATAACCGACTTGTTGACATTTGGGCGCGTGCAGGGTGGCTCGTTTGGAAATGGGGGTTGTGTTTTCCATTTTGCAAGCGTTCATTTAACTTACAGGTATTATATTTCTGTGACAGACTTATATTTCGAGTGATTGTAATGTAAAAACCGTATAAAGTGCTTTGATTGTGAAGATTTGTAAGACTTCTTCACACATAACAAAACGAAACAGTCATCCACGCTATCGCTTTTGAGTGTCAAATAGAGGACCAAGCTTGACAGCTCTTTTTGGCAGTTTGGTATAATGTGATAACGTTTGGTAAAAAATACGCTTTCTTTCAAAAAAAACCTTAACTAAAAGCTTTTTGTTTTGCCAAAAATATTCTTAACATTCCATTCTAGGCAAAAATAATTTTTCAAACAATTTTCGATACCGTTTGTGGCTGAGCTTCGATCAGCTAAAACGTGTACGAGCGTGCATCGACGCACGCACGAAACAGTTCCCAGCATAGCATCGCGCCGTGATCACGAGCGCAAGCATAGCGTCGTTGTTTCAGTTGCATTCGGAAAGTTGTCGAGCTTGGTACGTGCTTATTGGTACACGGGTCCGTCTCTGGTGCGCGGTGTTTAATGCAGAAGCCGTTTGTTCGCGTATCAAAGTGTGTGGTAATACATATTCGCGTGCTGTATCCGAGTGGTAATCAGGTGGTCACCATCTTGCATTGTTTTCCGAAGCGTGTCGCATCAAAGCAACCCGCATTTTCGGTGCAAAAGTAGTTTCTCGTGCTGTGTTCTTTGCTTGGCGTTTGATTTAGTGTGGTGAAAAGTTGTGCCAAAAGCTATCAACCATTGAAAACTGCTGTTTGTGCATTATTCGTGTACCAATACGTGTGTGAGTGAAGAGTGCAACAATAATCGAATAAATCTCCCGAGCCCAAAAGAGGAGGCTGCAGTTCTTGACGCCAAACGCGAAGGCCAGGCGAAGAAAGCACACCATTTTCCCAACAAGAGCTTATAGAACACACAGCAGGAACGAATCCATCCATCCATCCAACCATCATGTCCAGCAGTATTCAGATTACGGCCGACGACAAACCGGCAACCGGCTTGATCACACCAACCAAGACACCGGCACCGCCACCGCCAGTGTCTAGCATTCCCTCCAGCCCATCTCATCTGCAGCTGCCGTCACCGATTATAACGCGCCGCACCAGAACCGCTTCAACGTGAGTAAACATTCCTTCTACCTTAATCGTTCAACCGAAAATTCTCGTGGCACCGGTGCGTGCATGTTTTGTCCACAGCATGGTACGGGGTTAGGGGTGGTTATCGCTCTTCGCCCTTGGTTAAGCTGCTGTTTTGTGTTGGTTAGCGCCTACGAAACGCCAAGTTGGAGACCAAACAAAAAACTCACTCCGATAACGCATGGCCGTACAGTACGGGGTCGTCGAAGGTCAGAAGCCGGCGTCGCTTCTTCGTCCATCTTCGTCCCCCTCCTACATTCTATGCTTTTTGTGAACGGTTTAAAAATAACCGAGAAAAATCCATGAAGAAGATATTTGATTAGTTTTGGTTGTTTTGGTCAACCGGTTGCTGGAACTGGTTGTTTACGAAAACTGCTCCGTCACGTTTTCTCGTTTATTAACATGGCGCAAATATTTTCTACATCGGTTAACTTTTATTATCTTACTACGTTAAACCTTAGGGGCGTGCGTAAGAAAACATCAAAGAAAAGTTCCGATCGGAAAGATTTTTGCACTTGACCAAGTTTCCAAAAGAGAGAACAATCAAAGTGTCTCGGTGCATTAAACCACCGAATCACATTCTTCATCCACAATAAAAGCACACAATTTATGCGTTCAACGTGCTTACTAAGTCCCGGAAAAACCGCCGGAAGACATATCGACTGAACGTGGGTACCATTCGGTGAGGCGAAGATTAACGAAGCAGCACGTTTTTCCAGAAATTTCCCCTGGTCAATCAGTGCTTGCCGATTATTGTCTTTTTTTTCTCACACCCAGTTATCTCCCCTTATTGAGGGAACTGACTGTCCACGATGAAGTGTATTTAGTTGGACTGATGAGGGAGAATCAATTACTGTGAGTCTGTTAATTTGTGTTCCATCTGGTGATGATTCTACTACGAACGATTCTATTAAATACGACTAAAGATGAGTCTATTGGTGAGTCTATTGGTCCCTTCGCTGAGGTCACTTTGACGAGCTTCCTTCAATGTGCTCCCTTTGACGAGGTCACTTCGACGAGCTTCCTTCAATGTGCTCCCTTCGACGAGCTCCCTTCGACGAGCTCCCTTCGATGAGCTCCCTTCGACGAGCTCCCTTCGACGAGCTCCCTTCGACGAGCTCCCTTCGACGAGCTCCCTTCGACGAGCTCCCTTCGACGAGCTCCCTTCGACGAGCTCCCTTCGACGAGCTCCCTTCGACGAGCTCTCTTCGACGAGCTCCCTTCGACGAGCTCCCTTCGACGAGCTCCCTTCGACGAGCTCCCTTCGACGAGCTCCCTTCGACGAGCTCCCTTCGACGAGCTCCCTTCGACGAGCTCCCTTCGACGAGCTCCTTTCGACGAGCTCCTTTCGACGAGCTCCTTTCGACGAGCTCCCTTCGACGAACTCCCTTCGACGAGCTCCCTTCGACGAGCTCCCTTCGACGAGCTCCCTTCGACGAGCTCCCTTCGACGAGCTCCCTTCGACGAGCTCCCTTCGACGAGCTCCCTTCGACGAGCTCCCTTCGACGAACTCCCTTCGACGAGCTTCCTCTACCCTTGTGAAACGCCAAAAAAGCTTGCCAAGTAGTATGGTGTCATTCACATGAGGTGACTTGTCCATTGGAAGGTGAAGAGCTTAACATAGAGCTCTCCACCTTAGCTGGCATTGCACAATCTTTCCAGACAGAGGAAGTCGAAAATCTTTCTCATATACGGCTGAGAGCTTTGCCTCGTTTCTTAGACAGAACTCATGTCTCTGAGGCATGAGCTGCATTTACTAGGAATATAAATGGGCCAAACGTTCATCGAACAATGCAAGAATGTATATGCTCTCTCCCTCTTTCTCTCTCTCTCTCTCTCTCTCTCTCTCTACACCCATGAGCGATCGTTTGTTTGATCCTCGGGGCGCAGAAGGTGAATCAATTACGTTACGTTCGTTCCGCTATCGTTAGGGAGAGTGCAACAACATCTTTTGCCATCATTGTTCCCACGTCACACCGTTCCGTTGCCTTCATCGCTTACTGGCTTATGGCGAAATGAGGAAACGATTTATTAATCACTGCCCACTACAACCCTCAAGTATTCCGCTTACCCCGATTCACCCAGCACGCTGAACCACGGAGACATCATAACTTAATTTTTTATGCTTTGTAGGCTTCCAGCCGACCGAGGACCGGAACGTGGCGAACCATGGTACTTGATGGTACATTCCGTAGATCATTAGACGAGTGAAAGAGAGAACAAAGCGGCACGAAAAAAGGACTTTAATGGGATGGGAAAATGGTATGCTCTTCGGAAGTATGAAGACGACGACAACCAGAGCGATAAAGCGATTAAAGGGGATGTATTCCCTATCGGCGCTCCTGTTCCGAGTACGCTATTTCTCAGGAGATTTTTTAAGTGGTCCTTTTGGATACCACCATAAGCATCTTTCCAGCCAGCAGATTGTTGAAGATGGCAGGACACATATTCCTTAATTAAAACAAATCGTATCGTATCGTAGTAAGTGAGCGACACACTAAAGTGATGCTATGTGAGCTGATAATTGGAACCTGTACAGTTGATTCTACGCTAAACCAATTAGCAATGGGACGGAGTCGGTGGTGGTAGTGTTAGCACAGCTACTAAGGTCATGCATCTACTGCCGAAGGGTGGTAATTGGTTGGAAGCGACAAATAGAATGTCTTATTCGGCGACTTGGTCAGTGTGCCGCAGAAGCCTGCTGACAGTTGGTAGTTTTGTTAATTTATGCCTATTGATTTTGTTACACGCTCTAAACAGCTACCATTGTTTTCTTATTGGAAAATTAGCACCTTTGAAGTACCTATCTGGACGGGGGTTTCTATTGGGGTGGGGAAAACTAGTTTAATTGCACGCGATGTTTCAGGTTCATGTTTAATACCCTTCAGACAACCTTTTCCCTTCAACTACAATTCAATTTGTCATTTAGTTCGATGTTCAAGATCAATACAAACTGCACCTCTTGCTGCGGGGGTACCTTCGTGTTGGCATGTGCACTTGCTCCACTCTGACCCTCGGATAAGTGTATCAATATTTATAAGAGTTTGCATGTAAGCTCACGTGGTTTGTGGCGAGAAATGGAAGAGGCGGGGGACATAGCGCATGGATCCGTTCGTTTCCGGAAAGCCGGATTTACGATCGAAGGAATTAATAATGTTATGCAACACGACAATGGTGATGGCAATGGACGTTCCGCTTGGGTGCTCGATTTACTAATTTAAACACTCCACAAACATCAAAGAGCGTACAGCAGTGGGTGCAGTTCGGTGATGAAGGCATTTTGATTTGATGTTCAATCTGGATTTAAATGTATGAGCATTCTGCATCATCAATCATTGGGCATGTAATTGTCATGCGTTGGTCTTGTGTCCTAGCTATCCCTTCTAACTCATCCATCGTTTGTTATATCGGTCAGTTGTGTCTAGTGAAAATTATGCTTTGTAATCTGTTAATTTGGAGCAGCTATGGCCAAATTAGTCAATGATCTGTGTTTGAAGATTTCTTTAGAAAATATTCAAATCACCAGCCTTTCCTTTTCGACGATCGAGACGTTCGAGATGATGAAGCGACCGTGCCTGACCTCTAGCTAGGTGCCTAGACCAAAAAATAAAAAAGGAAGCTCAGAAACATATTGTGGCTAACTTGTTCCACATCTCCGTTTGAAAGGGAAGATCATTTAAGATAATCACAGAACGAGATCAGTGATTGTGATAAAAAAGACCCATATTGAATCCTACTGGTCGCTGAAGCAAAATTTGTTTTGATCGCAATCGTGTCTAGAGCGCCAGTCATTAGGCGGCTGCTCAGGAAGATTGGCATTATTTCATCATGAACGTAGAATTTTAAGAGATCATCAGTTTGGGCGTTTAATCACGGATCAAGTTTAAGCTATTAAATCTTGCCTGTTATTCGATAAATATTTTCCCCTTCGACGAATCCAGTTTTTCCAGCGTGACGAGCTGAATAATCTTTTGCTCAAAGTCGAAAAACACACGGATTCGCTTGCCTAATAATGAATCCTCTTAAGCAGGTGCTAAACTTTTTTTTGTAGCCAGCCGTTTGTCCAAAAACACCGGAATCGACTTACGCCCCAGCCAATTTAGCTCGACGAATTTCCGCGAAAAACCCCAGCTGCTTCGCACTATGTTCGTCGGACGTTTCGGATGGACATTGCATCGATTCCGGACGTTGTTGATAGTGGTGCAACTTTCGTGGTTTTTCCGGTGCCAAAAAAAAAAAAAAGAAAAAAGCCAACCGCCGCCACCATTCCGGAAGGCATTGCTGTTGGTGTGGACGACGAGGAAGGGGGCGAAAAAAAAACCTCCCATCCACAACAATGCACTCAACTCAGACTGACTGACGGATGTGCTAATTGCTATTACATACACACTCTCGCCGTTCGGTTATTTTCCTGTGGAGTAGAGTTGTTTGGAGCTCTTCCAGAATTAGGTGGGCGTCCCGAACACTGGCACCGTTGGACGGTAGTTTACCTATTGTAAAGTGGAGGAAGTTCGGCAAGTTCGCTGGGGCGTACACTGTGTATCATAAATCGAATGAACTTTTCGAGCCAAGGTATCGGATGATATACGATCCGGATGGTAATAAAATGAAGTTGACCTAAATTTTCCTTTTTACAATTAGTTCTTTTTTTGCGTGTATTAGGTGGATGTTGAAGTTGATGAGGTTTTTAGACGCTACTGGATATTTGTCTTAAATTTGTGAAATTGTTATTCTAATAATCATACTCAATGTCATTTGAATAAAATAGTTGACTTAGTAACTATAACAATGCTTTATTTACTAAAAAAGAACTAAAATTTGTCCATTTCAGTTTTAAGGGAGAAGACTGGAATGATGAACTAAAGAAATTAATTGCAGTCTGCAATATAAGATGTTTCTCCAATCGGCCACAATACAGTTAAGAGCGAGTTTTTATGCTTTGAAATCATCGCCATCGGATTGTTCATCATTATGCTGCTGTAACAAGAGAATCCAATCGGCAGAGTGATCGGTCATCATATATTTTTCTTTGGATACTACTACTTCAATATATAAAATTACTAAAAAGAACTTTTGCTACCACCCAAATGATGCATACAAGTCCTTAAAGTATGTTTACCTTTGCCAGCTAGTGTAGTGTTGTGGCGTAGGCTTCCTCGATCGTTGATATTGATGTGGAAAATTGTCATCACATTTTGAACGCTTTCCCTAGCACACCTTCCTTCCTGCCTTTCGTCTGCCCGCCCGTCCCAAAGAAAAGGTAATAAAAGTCTCGCAAATTGAAAATTGCTCACTAAACGACCACATCTCACTGCAGTATGGAAGATTGGAGCCCCCGATAGGAAAGCCAGTTCGATTGCACTGCAGCTTCAAACCCAAGAACCGATGCATTCGTCGACCGTGCAGATACAGAGTAATGGTATGTCCGACGGTCTGCCTGTGGTGCAGAGGCAAATGGGCGGGCAACCTGTTTCAACGCCCATCATTCAGCACAACCATCGACACATTTCACATCTACCGACAGCAGCCAGTGCTCCGATCCGTCGCTATCTGCGGCTGGAAGATGATGTGTTTTTCATTCCGATCGTTGCTGGTTGTGTTGTCGCATAGCAGCAGAAGAATATCGTTTTGTCCGTTTCCTAACACAACACGTCTCGACCGGCCGTACGTGTTTGTGTGTACGCGGGGTGGTTTTTTGCCGCTCCATCTTGTTCTTCCCTAATCGAAATTTATGTCCCTCGCTCACCAAAGTATGGACTTCTTTTCCGATGCAGTCAGCAGCAAGAAAGATGGTATTTGTTTGCCGTTGCCTAACGCCAAAACAGAAGACATGTATGTTCTGTTTTTACATCCTCGGTTCAGTTTGTCGTGCACCGTGAGACACCTCCGGAAAGAAGGTACGCCAAACACACATTCCGCCGTTGTTTCGTTTGGAAAAAAGGCGTACTAACAACGAAAAAAATAAATAATACGACGACTGCTCTAGTTTTAGTACGCGGGAATAGAATTTGTCATGACGCAATTTAAATACACGGATGCGCGGATGTATTTTTAAGCTTATGGAGTCGAAACGTTGGTGAGTGTGTGATGCAACATATGGTCGAAGACGATCGTTGAACTCATGCGAGAAGTGTGTATTATCAGGAAGATATTGAAGGTCATTCCTGTAAGGTCTGTAACGACGTGTGAAGAATTTTGATTCCGCACTTGAACTCTCCTTGTGATAAAAATATGTTTCGAAAACCTTAACATTATCAAATATGGAAGGATACACCTCAAAAATGCACCCAAAACTGACCAAATAAATAAAACAATTTCCATAGATTATTTATTTATTTTATTTATTTACTATAATTATTGCGAGCGTTCCGTATTGCCGAGAATTTTCATAGATTAAAAGATGTAAAGTTTGGATTGACTAGGATAATTTTATATAATATAAATAATTTAAATAAATCGTTCACATGACTTGCTGGACCTAGCACCTAGTGGGTCTGCCCAATAGAAATAAAAACGTTCTATAAAAATTGATTGTAGCATGTGAGGATAATTGAAGAGTAAAGAGAATTAGACCTCGTCTGATGCAATTATCTCTGCTTCATTACAGTTGATTACAACTCACGAACTAAAGGTGACAAACAGTTTCTGGCAGTCGTTATCTGTCCCGAATTAGGACATAGCGGAGGAGATTGCGTGTGATAAAACGACCCTTCCCACCCTTCTATCAACCCACTTAAATACTGTTCGGGGTTTGAAATCGGTGAACTAATGTTTCTGCTTATCGGCCACTAGTTCGAGTGCCGGTCGTTTGCGATGAGCAACATATAGGTTCCACATTTATTCATTTTTGTTGCTGCGTTGGGTAGCTGCCTCTGTCTCAATTTTGCAATCGATAAATGACCTTTTCCGAAAGACCACCACTCCTACACGTGCCTCGTTTTCATTTCGATGAGAATGACACTTTCAAACCCATCCAGACGCGATGCCCAAATAGCGATGATAATCCAATTGCTGTTATGTCGTAGGAAGGAACATACTACTCTGAGCCTTCGAAAGCGGTTTGGTCCTAGACTCGATACACCGTTTCCATTCGCAAGCTTATTACAGCATGTTACTTCGGGATATGGCTGGTGCTAAATTTATTTCCATGATGTCGTTTTTTTTTTTGGTGTGCTGTCGTTGTTACAGTCCTCGTCCACCTGTTACATATACCAGCTAGGAAACAAGCTGTGCAATACTCAATTATACCCGCAAGTACAAATAATGCAATGGCCATCATAGTCCGTAGCAGAGCAAATCAGAATACCTACCAGCTGTGTATTGATTGCCATTTCGGCTCCCCAAATTATTATTGTCAGAGGTCTAGACGCAATCCATTCGTTAAATAGTTTATGACACCACAGACAAATATTACATCGAATAAAATATTGATTCGCCGTTCCAGGAGAGACATCGTTTACAAACTGATTATTAATCCATCTGTCAATATGCATTTTGGCGTCAGTGTTTGAGCGTATCCATTCGAGGTAAACAAGAGGATCCCGATCTGATCATCCCCATGGAATTGGTTGCAATTTTCCAATCCTCTTCTCCCCTGAAGGTAGCTAGGACCAATGTAGTCTTTTTCGAATTGTTCCTAACGCTTTCGAATGTGTATCGAAATATCAAAAACGTGTGAGAAATTATTCAAATGTATTCTGATTTATACTGCGGCTAGCGTTCCTGGCGAGCTACACATACGCTTTGACAAGGGTATGTAATGGAATTCATATGCATAATGGAGAGCACGTGTTTTGAGATGAATTTATTATTTAATCCCTTACGAACCTGGTATGCTGCTTCTGCGCACCTGTAAATGGGCCACAGTTTTTTTTTTGCTCTTCTTTGATATGCATTGATAAGCAATTGGCAAAGTGTTTGAATAGTTGTTTGAACAACGAAATGTTTGGTATGTCTCCGTTGTAACAGTTGTCGTAGGAATTCTAAACATTAAGCCATTTTTTAAATAATCAAGTAATGAGTGGTGTTTACCTAGTTGTAAGGTTGATCCAAGCGCTTGGAAATATTATATCAAATTTATAAGAATAAATATCACCCGAAGAGAGATGAAGAAGATCACCGGAAAAGGTTTTGTGGACTTCCGAGAACGATCCTAGACCTAACACTTGAAGAAACTATGTTCAGACACCTATTAAAACCTTTCAAACGATATTATGTTTACGGAATGCATACTTTTGGGCACTGCATATATTATTTATAGTCTGTAAAATGTAGTATCATCTCATGCAAGGAGGATTATACTAAAATTGCTCAAGTGTAAGTTGTAATTAAATTTTTCATCTTCTTACGAACCCTTTTTGTGTGTCTGTCCTTCCACCTCGTTTCCTTTATCCCTCTCCGAAGTTGATAGGTTGCATCACAATAAGTTTAATGTTGCATTCTGTACTTTTACCGATCGCTTTTTGCACCTGCTTCCTCGGAATGCAATGTGATCGTTAGCAACAGCAAGCAAAGCAAAACCAAATAAATCATCCCGGTCGTGTGGCATTAAATCCAATTTAACATGAATCGTTACACGTGTAACAAAAAGACGGAAAAAATCATAAATGCATAATGCTCTGACGCAACAAAATCGGACAATTTCTCGCTTTCGTTGCCACGTCGCAACATTCCATACAGCGCCAATTAGTGGTGCGTGTGATATGGACGGTTTGTGGATGGACGAGATGATCAGCTTCTCTAACCGTGTCAGTAATGATGATGGCACGTACACACAGAATGCAAAAAAAAATGTAACAGAATCAGGATGAAAAATCCCAAATGTAAATGACACAGCAACATTTTCTCCCCTTTTTTTGTGCGACAGCATGTGGCACAGGACAGGTGCATGAATAAAACGGTAAAAAACCAAAAATATAAAAAAATTGATGCAAAAAAGGCTTTAGGACATTCCGTTCCAATTTGTCTCTCACTGTCGACCACACCCGCCATATCGTGCTATACCGTTGAATTGTCAATTTTATTTATTTTAGCTTCACCGCGGGAGTCCCTTTTTTGTTGTGCGCTCTCCCCAAAGGAAACGCTTAAGGGTAGGTTCGCGAACGATACTACGCGTACTACAGTGTGAGCTTGAGCTTACCTCGTGTGTGTGTGGTTGCCTTCCATCAAGAAGAGTTGGCAAAGTTGTCCCTCACACCTTCTCCCTGCGGGTTCTTGTAGTTGTTGCTAGAATGGATGTGCGCTTGCAAGGATGGAAAATTGAATCCACTTCGTGGTTAGGCGTGGGATATATGTTGCGACCAGGACCACCAACCGTTCATGACGAAAAAAAAACCTCGCAAGGAGTTATGATAAAAAATGTGATATAAAGCTTAGAGGCCTCAAAAAAGGAATGACGACGCAGAGGTAGGAGAGTAGTTTTGTTCCTTCTGTTTCTTGTACCACACCTATACGGCTACCAAGCCACAGTTTGGTGCACTTTGTCGCAATATTTTGCTCACCCGTTTGCCAGTTCCATCCCATCCATTTGAAGCCAGGAACAAAACAAAAAATGGGAAGGAACAGCTTACTCTCCCGGAGGGCACAAAACCATGTGAATCATGCATATGCATGATGCGCATTGCATTGTCTCTGGTCGGTTTCCTTCGGTCGGCCCCATTTCGGTCACGGTACGAACGGACAGTGCCAGTGCCCGAGTGTGAGTATGTCCGGCAAAAAGAAAAGGGTAAGAATAAACAAGCAGTACAGCGTCATCTATCTTTCTCCTCTGCCCGGTAGGTCTGCTAGGTCATAGTGACTGTAGTGAAGAAGTCCAGAATAAATATCATTAGTTTTAACATTTTCCACCTCTGGAGGGTGTTTGTTCATGTACGTGAATTGGCTCGCTAGCCTTGTGGGGGAAAGAGTTGGGTCCTCGCGCCCAACGATTCGCGTTTCTGCTGACTGACAGATAACGTGGCAGACGTTGGTGTGTATACGCACGCACACCTGGCCACGGGACCATTTGCGGAGGAAGATTGCGTGCGAGTTTCACCAACATGCCAACCGCAGGCCACATCCGTAGGCTACGCCATCATGTATGTGCAAGGTCTTCCAACAGTTACAGTCATCGAACTTCCGGCAACTCTACCGTTCCGGATGAAGGTTGCCTTTTGACGGTGAGTTCCTGTGAAGTTTTGGGAAATAAATTTGATGCCACATCTGCAGTAGATTCCCCTTAGGTAGGAGACTTACTTTTCGTTTGTATTTCCCATACGAGAATATACTCAACTTTTGGACGTCTCCGTCAGCAAAAGTCGCATTACAGAAAAAAAAAACGTTCCATTTTCCCAGGTGTCTTACTTTGATGGGTTTGATATAGCGCGATACGACTGTATGAAGATGAATGGATACAAATTTACCTGCTCAGCAGGGAAGCTGTCGCTTCCGGTATTAGTCGATGAAACCATCACGGATCCGGTCAGTGGAGTGTATTTCGGTAGGAAGTATTTTTGTAGCTCTTTCCTGCTGGGATGATACGAAAATATATTACCAAGCGACAGACAGCAAAGGATTCAAGATAACCATCTATCTTTCATTCGGACGTGTTTTTGTGTGTAGTCCGCTTGAACTCGGAAGAGTTATGACGCACAGACGACGAGCATATGCGAATAAATGCTACAGAAGTAGTAATGTTTGCCCCGTTGGAAGAGAGACTCCTGATGTAAGGAATATCTGTTTTTAGTCATCCTTAATCTTTAATTAGCAAGTTTTAGGATCGATTCCTAATAACAATATTTATTTGCTAATGAAAATTGGCAACAAAAAAAATGCTTCTCCAAACTTGGGATGCTGCTAGCAGCACAATATCGTTGATTAACACCACCGAACGTATGTGGCCGTGCCAGAAGGAAGCAATACAGATGCTAGGTCATGACCTCATGGCTATCCTTCAAGGAAGAAAATAGGGATATCCCCAATGACAACAAAAAAAAACTCTCCCACTTTCTTCAGGAGTTTTATTGCTGATGTTTCTCCTTGTTGTGGAAGTTGCTCGTTGGCTGTTGGACCTGACTTAACCAGAACCACGTGGCTGGATGTGGAAAGTTTGCGTAGGACGGAGTCTCGGAGGAGGCAAGATCAATTGATTTATGACGTAGGGTAGAAAGGAGGAAAGCTTTAGCTTGCCATGCTTTGGTGCGTTGGTTTTCCGGCAATTGAGGCGAAACTTTGTACTTTTTCTACATTAGCAATCTGTGCTGGTGGACTGTTTTGGAATACCATATTCCAAGGTGACATTAATTTTAGCTTTATATATGTGTTGAGCTAACAGCCAAATGGGGAGGTGGATGGATTCGTTGTGATTCATTATGCATGCTACTGTGGAGCTTTGTAATTTAAACGAGTTTTATTCCTCCACCGTTGGGAGAGCTGTTCCGGCAAAAAGAATTGGCTGTTCTGTGTGCTATAAATTACTCTTTGTAATGAGATGTTTTACTACATTTATTGCATGGTTTTTAAACCAACATTAATACGGAAACAAGATGGTTATGCATCAACATGATTATTTTGTACAATAAAGACATCTTATATTTAAATTATTTTATGTCAACATGACAACACATAGAGACTATGATGAATCAAATAGGACTACCAAAAATTCAAAGGCCTCTCAGTATAGCGAAAAATATCAACCAGAACTCACCGGATGTCCATCCCCTTTTCGCATATATGTATATATTTCGAATTTGCATTTTAAAATTATTGATTCCACACTACGAAACGCCCTTCCGAACGTTGTCTAATTCTCACTCACACCACCATTTCCATTGCGATTGGAAACGTTCCAATATCATCTGCCTCCCCCGGGATATATGTTCCACTTCTTTCCTTCTGTATTGAACGTTGATGACCACAAAGTCAACAACAGAAGCTGCGTCTCCATCCCTTCGTATTGGTCGTATTTTTCGGATGGGACACACCGAGATGGGGAAAATGCCTCGCCATACAATGTGCCAATAGCAGTCGCGGCAGCCAACCAACCACCGGAAACCCATTCAACCGTAAGCCACCCATCAAAAGGTGCAAAAATCGATACAAACTGTAAAGCCCCGAGGGTACGCGCGGGATCGTTTAAATACAGCCCTACCGAGAACCGTGCCCGTGGTTAGCGGAAAGCGAGCGTTAGCGAGCGTTCTTACTAAAAATAGTGCCTTTCTACTACTGTTACGGGGTTTCACATAGCACTACAACGCCCTTTCATCCTTCGCCCCGAGGCGTTCAAACGGAGGCGCAGTTGTATGGTAATTTGTCTCCTCACCGTTTGGCAAAACAAACCACCCGGCTTGGCAAAGAAATATCGACTTAGTTGCACATTGCGGAAAGAGGCACATTGTTGATGTGAAAATAAATGTCGACCGTGAAAATGAGGCGGAAAATGTAGATGAAAATGAGAGAAAACAGCGCGAAAGTGGTGATGCTGTGGGAGCGTTTAATGGCTGCAGACAAGCTTGTTTGTGTGGGAGAGGCTCTACAGTACTGCTGTAGAAGCAAACACACACTCGAAGTACTTGCGTGGGGCATTAAGCTCTTGAGGCGGAATCCGATTGGTTAGGCTCGATCGTATCGTGGCCCCTAGAGGCTAAGATGAAAAGCACTTCTCTTTCGCGTAGCACAAGACTATGCGATTAACCGGCTACTTAGGCGCCTACGCTGGAAGTAGTCCACCATTGGTGATGGAAGTCCTTTTTCGTTTGTTTAGAAAAGCGCCACAGTTAGACGGTGTTTTTCGGATGATTTCACAAGAATAAACACTTGTTAGGGAAGGGCAGTATGGACGCGATTGGACAACAGTATCAAGTTTGATGTTAAGATGCTATCTCATCTCAGATGACGATCACAATGACTAATTCGAAAATGACAAATGTTTCATCAATTTTGATTTAAGCTTAGTCAATATCTGTGCTTTATCATGTTCAATTATAATGAAGTAATAAGTTTCAAGCACGTGTGACATCCTCTTCATGACTTAATGGACCCTACCGGGCTCGTCAGGAATCTCGTCAGAATCCCGGTTCTGTCGTATTTTGTTTTACTTATTTTTCAAATTATTCATTTTCAAATATTCAAAGCACAGCAAACTAATCTACTAAACGAGACGGCGTGAAATTGCGTACCGCTACTCTCTATTTAGCTTTTTCCCCATTATTATCGCATTTGACGGGTTTCCCTTGCCGGATGTGCTAAAAACAAAGTCAAGCAAAAGGCTTTATGGTGGTTTGGTTTTTCGACTGCTTCCTGATGCTGCTGCTGCTCGTCCTGTTGGTGATGGTGGGTGTTGTAATTTTCCCGATTGCTACTTCCCACCCGACGCAGATGACGTACGGTGCCACCGATGAAAACAACTTGAAGCTTTTAGGTGTGATGCAGATGGGGATACGGCCGCAATTGATGGCAATGATTTACCATTTTCTCGTTCGTCACCATCAGGCATCTCTTTGGCGGGATATAGATGGTTAATGGCACCAGTGTTTGGGGGGTTATTTTTATGTCGCTGCTTCGCTTGTTTTCTGCGACTGAAAGCACGTTTTTGGTTTCTTAACAAGTTTTCTTGTTTTGGCATTCTGATTATTGGCTCCTTCGGTAATACTTCCGAAACTGTGTTAGATCGGTGGTGCCGAGATTTTGTTTTATCGTTACGGTTTTTTTTTCGAACAGAATACTTTGAACGAGTTTCTCGGGTGTGATTTGAGGAATAAAAATGATTTCAGTAAGAAAAAAAGCTTCCTCTTCTAAGCTAAATAACATTTGGGTTTTGATTCCAAAATTGTTTATAATTTTCTGTCCATTTTGCTCCAAAAAGCAATAATTTCTTTTACATTTAAAATAAGATTAATTTGTTTAAACTTATACGCCTAAAAGTATGCAGTAAACAAATATAGTTGATTGTGAAGTTTACCCTAAGCCTTACGGTTGCTAATTTACATTTATAAAATGTTAAACTAACAAAATCAACTACAAATGCCAGTTGAGCTGGTAAACCTTCTTTTCCAAGCAATATGCAAATTGAGTCAACTCAATTCGTCTTTCCCAAATTATTATTCACATCACCAGCTACTTCTAAAACCCACTCGTTCAGTACGGTGAACTCAGGAATGAGTTGATTGAAAAATGTCTTTCGATAATATATTTCCAGAATAGTTTCTCAATTCTTCCGCCCTCCCAACATCGATCGATACTTCACATCATCGAATGCAGTTGCGGAAAGTTATTTAAAAGTCAATATTTGTAGTTATTACGGGCAAATCACTCAAGCAAGCAACAACGAGTTCCCATCTAAACTTCTACCGGACCGTAATATTGGGAGATTTTTTTTTGCGTATTTTGAGACATTTTTTGATTGATTCGGGTCATCTGTCTCGTGTCGATAGAGTCCGCCGTTCTACCACTGCGTGCTTGATGACTTAATCTGTTGGGCTCGGCCCTATCCTTTTGTCTATGTCTAGTGTTTCTTTCCATTTTATGTCTTTCTAAAAATAAATGTTAATATTTATTTTTAAATTCTACATTTCCAACTCGAAATTGCCCAATTAGTTTGTACAACTTCCGTCGCCTGTCTGCATCCGGCACAATTTCCGAACCGAACCATGAGACCAAGTGTTCGCTCGAAAAAGTGGTCATAGAAACATTCGTTTTCTCCTACCTGAAGTGTGATTAAGAGAACTTGTAAACCCATTGACAAAGTGTCACTCGACGATATCGTTGTCGGTTGGGTTGGTTGGATATTCGAATGAATGGATTGAGGTTTCAGCAATTTTGAACCAACGTCGCCTTCGAATAAATCCTTTATCGCTTTACGCTTTATCGTTTCTTTATCCACTTGTGAGAGACAGAGAGGGAGTGGAGGCTGTAGGAGACGAACCGGCAGGACGATGTGTGGGACTGAGAAGCTGTCAAAATTGAGTTCAATCAAATCTGCTTCACATTGAATATCGTGTGCTCGCCGCCGTATGTGTGTTTTTGACGCATGGAAATTGAAAGCAACCCTTTCGTCAATCACTGGAGGAAGGTTTATTTTGCGGTAGATGGAAACAGTAAGAAACCGACAGAAGAGAAAAGTTAAAGTGACTAAGTTTGATGATGGTTTTGTGTACGGAAGGGAGATTTAATTTTCCATCGTATGATACATAATGTCGATTTGTTTTTGATAGCATGGCGGGGATGCTGATCGATTCATGACGTGGTTGGGTGAACAGTTTAGATCAAATTTCGACATGGCTAGACAGTGTATGTCCTTTGGCGTCAAAACACAATACCGTAAAATATTTTACGTGTGACAAGCTCCTTTTTTTAATTTATAGATGCATAATTTAATGTATTGTGACACAATCGAAGGGCGCAACTTTCGCTAAAGCTCTTCCTGTTATCCTCATGTTGTTTAATATAATCCAATCTCCCTCCAACATAACTATACGAGTAGTAAAGTTCATTAAATAGAACTGTTCAATAGTTAATAACTTCTTGCTGAACCTCACCGACTGCGGAGCATTAGGCCTAAGCGCTGAGCCTAAGCTATTCTCTTTTGAGGTTACGAAGCTAATCCTTTTTCTGGAAATCCTTACGTCTGTTCTTCTCCAATTCCCGTAACAACGCATTGTTAAATTGCCTTTCATTTTGGTCCAAATTGGCCAGTCGAGCACGGGGATTAGTGTTACATTTTAATGATTTGGAAAATGCGCGTCCAAATTGCTCGAACTTTAAGCATTGTCCTATTCTCATTTGCTTTTGCTAAATCGAATTGCGTTTCCAGCAGATTTCCACCAATGGATTTTTGTCACAAGGAGGGCACGGGATAAATAGATCAGAGAGAAAACAATCAAAACTTTCTTGCTGTAGCTGCACAATTACAATCCGATCCGATAAAGCTCCGGTGCTAAGCAGCAGGCGCGGCGATTTGCTTTTGCAAAGAGATTGGAACTGGCCTCGAACCGGGTCAGTTTATTAGCTAGAGAGGCAGCACATCGTGGTGGAGTCAGTGGAAGGCGGCGACATGTGCACCGTATTGGATAACACTTTGGCACAGCGTGGCCGATGTCTGGCTGTGGGCATCAGCCTGGGGAATGCAAGGTGTCCGTTCTAATAGGAATCTATTTTTATCTATAACGATTGGTTTTCGAGTACCGAGGGAGAGAGAAAGAGAGAGAGTTTGCCTTTGCCTGATAGTTTTTATTTCCGCGCCCGGTATAGATGTGTGTGGCGATCCGTTTCGCGAGCAGAAAACTTTACGGTCGAAGGTAAGATAGCTTCGCTCAGCATTCCATACTCCAGTCCGCAGAAGCAGGTGTGGAAATATTTCACACGTTTCAATGGAGTTCTTACACCAATCGATCGGAACGTTCGGAAAATACTTTCCAACGTGGTCATGTTTCGCTCGGTTTGCTATCGTTGTTGTAGGTCTTTGCTCAGTTTTTGCTGTTTTGTTTTGAGCTTGTCAATTTATCCGTTTCCGGTATCGAACTGCGGTACAAATAAGCATGGCGGAAAAGGGATATTGAATTTTGTCTCGTGTCTCGGTTTTCCACGATCGTCTATGTAAGGCTGTGTCCGTCAAATGAAAACGACATGCCGTTTTGAAATGAAAAAAAAAAAAAATTTCTGAAGAGAACATGTTGTTTGGTTCTTCTTTTTTAACGCATTTAAAACTAGAATCAAGCACGTTGATAGTCCAAGGTCGGTCGTTTGGTTGCAAAAGTAATCTTTCATGTAAAATTTGATACGCGAAAGATTGGTGGGATAAGTGTCAATGAAAATGGAATCTTTGTGATTAGAATAGACATCTTTGACGTTGTAACTGTTTCAATTATTCCTGGAATGCGTTATGCTGGCTGCTGTTGTCAGCTGTGTTAAATACAAAATTGAATCTTTTATGTATCTCTACTGTAGTTCTCAGTTGTCCCTTGCTGGAATGCTCTAAAAATTACAAAAATGCATTTGAAGTTGATATTTAAAATGTATACTCAATGGCAAAAGCAGAAACGAAATTTATGTTGCCGATTTGATCAGTACAAAATTTGACATTAAACACAAAGAAATTCTTTCTGCTTTATCACACAAAAATCATCTTTTATGATTTTTGGCAGACAAAACAATACAAAGAAGCACCGTCGAGATGCCCAACTTTTCGGGAAATAAATTTTCCTAGGCATTTCCTGCTTAGTCACCATAACCTCAGAAGATGTTGGCGTGCAGTTTTTTTTGTAGCTTCCTTGATTTTATTCTCGAGTAGCTGAAAAATAAGTCCAGTCTACGAGGATATTGTCCTTTTGACCACAGATGACGATGTCACAGGACCATAATAAGTGTTGGACATTATTATATTTTCTTCTTATTCTTGTCTTAAAGTCCTGCTAGCCATTGAATGGTTTACTAATCCTGTATGATACTACGTAGTTGGATAGGCAGTCCTCACTACGAAGAATGATCCGGATGGGATTTGAACTCCGGCCGTGTCGTGTAGAGACCATTATTATATCATATATCAATACCAAAGACATGATAAAACTAAATCAAATATAAATAAAGACCGCCATTGAAGTTTAAAACATTTCCAGAACTGAAACATTGTCTTCCAAAAGAAGATTTGAATGTAAAAGGAAAATGTTTGGAAATGGATGGTACGAAGACGAACATATCTAGAGCGATTGGTAGATTATGGACGAGGAACAAATGTTTGAATAAACATCAACCGTGAAAAAATTTGAAAAATATAAATCCATCACCTGAGCTCTGAGTGCTGAGAAAGCAACCACGCGAACCAAAAATACAAACAGTCTACCCAAAGGTGTCTTGTTAAAGGCGAAGAAAATTTTCGTTCCATCACTTACCGTTTTCCTAAATTCTGAGTGTCAATCGTTGCCCTCCGTGTTCAAGCTGTAACGATCGAGAGAAGTATTGTTTGTTTAGTTTTGCTTTTGGAAAACCCCTTACGCCGTGCTGTGCTATTAATAAAATCGCTTGAAAGTTGAATAATTAATGTAAAACCCCTAGCTGTTTCCCTTAAAAAGAACCAACTTTGTTTTTCTGCTTGTCTGGGTTTGGTTTAACGTCGTTGAAAGGTTTTTTTTTCACCCACGCCTCATACATGCTGCATACCCAGTTCCGGCGGAAGTGGGTTCAATTATTTGATCGAATTTATAATACATCTTCATCAAATTGTGCTGCTGCCAATGTCTGTGTGGGGCGGGCGAGCGGAGATCGATGTAAGTTCTTTTCTATTTGCCCTTTTATGCTTTGTGATCATCAAAAATTCATCATCCTTTTCTGCCGGAAAAGTAGCGTGCGGGTGGTTCGGTATCGGTGTACATACTTTCTGCCGAATCGCAAATCCCCGCTCTTTGTAATGTGGTTTTATCAAATCAAATTTAGCTCTCCCGGCAGTCTCTCACTTTTTTTTTTGCTGCTTCCTCCTCCATTTGGACTATGGTTACACCTTCGCCATTTATTTAGCCATCTCTAAGCGCTTGGTGCTGTGTCCACCGACGGTTGTGTAGAGGAGACGCGACTTTCAGAAGAGACAAGCGAAGAAAAAACCCATCAAAACAAGAGTAAATATGATAGAAATGATTGCGCGGCCAAGCACACACTTTCACCGACAGCCAGACAGACAGACTCAGAAGGGTCCTTAAATTCCCATAAAAGGATCCGCACGGGCAAACCGTTGTTCGTTTTGATGATGCCTTTTGAGAAACGGTCCTTCGCTTTCCACCATCTTTCACCATCCAGACAAACAGATCTTTGAGGAAGAACGTCAAGTCGGTCTAGGTGTCTCAGGGTGTGGTGTACGCGCCGTGCAAATGTCGCTTGCCGAGAAAGCTGTTTACCAAAGAAACACACCATCAACGCACCCAGCATCGATAGATGCTAAAGCTTCACCTAAACTGGACCTTCTGACCTGCTCAGGACAAATCTGGTGCTTATCAGTATCAGGTCTAGCGGCTACGTCTTTGGCTAGGAAAACCAGGAATTTGGCCTGCTTTTGTTGGAATGGATGTTGTTGGAAGCTAAATCGCTCGTATCCCGCACACACCCGTATCATATAAGATTAAATGAGAGTGAGGCTGCTGTGCGCCTGTCACAGAACCGTCAACGAAGAAGAAAGTCAAAACCACACCGACGGTGGCTCAATTTACTTTTGCATTTTTTGCTACTTTTTCTTCCTATCTTCACCCCAAAAAGAAGAAGTGGGAAAAATGTGCTAACGTACAACTATATCCAGTCGCCAAATGGGCGAACACATGACGTCTTCCGTAAGCACCGACAAAATCAGTGTTCCGTATGGAGCAACCAACTGTGGTTCACTTCAGGATGAAGCAGAAATAGGATGAAAACGCACGGTGTGAACATTATAAGTAGGAGTTTTGCCGGTGGCACGGATATGAATGAATTGTGGAGGAAAAAGTTGACGATTGACAGAGTTATTGTGCATGGTGTTGATTTACATTTTTTGCTGTCCCATTTATTTGTACTTTGGTTCCTTAACTTTGTCAAAATCTTGCTAAGAATGTGCCTTGAAGCTAACGAGTTGTAGACAGAATCAGAAAAAGATAAAATGTTGATAAATTGTCTATCAATATTGTCTCTACATTCGTCGAGATTTGTAAGAGAGACTTTGACGTATATTGATAAGCTTCTAATGTGGGAAGGCATCTCAGATCTTTATAGCCCCAAATTGATACAAACCTCAAACTTCCTGCATGTCACCGCTCTGGAGAAAATTTAAACAATGTTATGAAATTTAAAGATAAAAATCAAAACACAACCTCCTATAGGTGTTGCGGTTGATACACAAACACATACCGATCAACTGCTTATTTTATTTCATCTTGCATCTGTTCTATCTTATCAGTCCCGCTTTACGTTGTGTTTATAGCCATGATGATTGTGTACAACATGACTGCTGACCGGGTGTTTTGGTTTATGGCCGGTGTAATAATTGACCGCTTTTACCGCTCGGTAGTAAAACCCGTTCGGTAACCTTCGAGACAACATTACACCACAGGCTCACAGTGTGTAACGCGTCTTAACTTGGGACCGACATGCTCTTTACAATGCCTGCGTCACATCCGTATTAGCGACGATCCACTGACGATAGAAGGTGAGCCGGACGAAAACCGCTGGCCAATCACTTTCACAACCCAGCACCGAACCGAACGAGTACAGTCCAACAAGCAACGTACTGCCACCGTCCACCACTGTCATAGGGCCACCAACATCTCCGTCACACGGTGCACGAGCTTCCATGTAGTGTAGGCACATCTTCTGCCCATCGATCAGTCCACCCCAAGCCGTATCGTGACAATCGGCATTGGTCATGATGGGATTACGCACGTACCGCAACACATCCGAGAAGGATGTGCTAGAGTCGGACGTACGCCCAAAACCGCTAACCGTGGCCAACACTCCGGCAAAGGTACGGCTATCGGTAGCTGCCGGAATGCGCACCGGTTGAATGCGATCACTAAACGTAACCGGCTCGGACAGACGGATAACGGCAATATTATTGCGGAAGATCACTCCCAAGAACTCCTCGTGCAGGCGTACGTTACCGGCAGTGTAGGCGATCCGGACCTGGCCAGCTTCGGCCGGATTTTGGAGATTGAGTGCACCGAGCACGACCACACCACCGGACGTATTCTCAACGCAGACACCGGCCGTTAGGACGTAGTTGTTGGACAGCAAGACACCACCGCATAAAGCCTGTCCCGATTCTAAGTCCGAGAGTACGGCAACCTTAAATATCGAAGGTTTTTATAAATTTTTAAATCATACGAGGTGTACAACACTTTCACTGCGACATTACCTGGTAAGGAATCTGTCCAGCAGTAGCAATCGATCCACCAACAATGCGCGTTGAAGGTCCCTTGAATCCTCCATCCTGAACGGGGACCTCTGGCTTCAGCTGGCTCACTCGTGCCGCAATGTGAGGAAATTCATTCAACGGTCTCACACGGCTCCAATCGATCGTTCCCGTGTAGCGAACTCCCTCAACAAATCCTACAGCAACCAGCAGCGCAGCTGTTGCCACTACCAGCGTCAATGTACTCCTCGAACGTGCCATCTTGTTTCACAAAACGTGTACACTTCGTTCGGCGTCCCAATGCAAACTGCACTCGGAAATCAATCCATCTGGACTAGCTACGAAAGGGAAACCGGTGGTCCGAATGTCTAGATAGGATCGAAATCGGGGCGGAGACAGTGGATCGTAAAGATTGTGGCCCGCTGGAGGAGGACCGGCTGTTGGTTATGACTTGTTGTCAGCAGAGCTTATCGGGATTCGCACACGGTGGTCGAAAATTGGTTTTTAATCTATAACTTAGTGGCGCTTATCCATACCCTTGCCTGTGCTGTGTTTGTATCTAGCGTGGGTTAGATGTAAAGTATCCTCCATCCACGGTTCGGTATCCTATTGTTGGCCTCAGAATCAGAAAGGAAATAATTATTTTTAAAAAGGATTGAAATGTGTAAAAACGCAGAATGTTTAATTATGAGATGTACTTCAAATGAACAGCGCCAATATTTGATGAGGTCCAAATCCCATCCTTTAGTGACGACTGACTAACCAACTACTTGGTGTTAATATGACAAGTTGACCACTAGATGCGCGTTATAGTCTACAAAATTGATAGGCTTAGAAGAATATCCGTTCAGCTCTTAGCAGATGGGCTTAGAAGTTGGACTCCACCCTAAAGTTCCCTAATGTATGCAATTCAATGTCTAAAACGAAACGGAATTTCTATTTTAGAAACAAAATGTTTGCTGTAACCTTTCATCAAAACCAAAAAAAAAATTCTCTACTCTGAGTGATCGTTAGTGACTGTCTCTCTTTCCATATTTTTGCCCCCAAAGTTGCCCCACACTCATAACGTATTCCGGTCATATTTACACCACCGTACCGTCCGGATGATAACTCAGCATAAATTTGCATATTCAATAGGTCGCTCAAGCGTCCTCTGTCTGAAGTGTAATTAATTTACTCCCGATACGATACTTGCAACGAAAACTAGGCACCGAAAGTGGCATTCTACGCTACGCTGGTAAACACGGGATGGGGTTAATATTTCACCCAAAATGGTGTGTTAATTAGCCATGCGAAGGAGCCTATACTGCTAACGCCGTGCTCTCTCCGGTGAAGCCGGCAACTGTGTCCTGTCCGGGAATTAGGTTTTTGCAACACAAAAGTCCTTCGTTAGCTGTGTGTGTGTAAACTCCGAGGATTTTTTCTGGAAAAAAAAAGAGTTGTGTGACCTGGCTTGTGACTTATTTTTCTAACTAACCGTAGCACGCGCATTGCTTTTGAATTTGCGTTGAGTTTTGAAACAAAACAAAATATAAACTGTATGTTTGTGTGTGTGTTTGTGTCCTGCATTTAGGGTGCAGTATCTGCAGCGTGTCCTGCAGTACGAGATAAAGCCCAGAACTAGCTGCACACCGTACTGCTGCCCCTATGCAGGGTTTATTATTCATGATTCGCACAGACACACACACACACAGCCTTTCGTTCCTTTCGTCGTGGTGCCTGGCAAGAGGCACCGTCACAGCTTTCCTTGACCCGTGTTCCGAGAGCGTGTCCCGAGAGTTGTCGTCGTTTGTGTTCACACTTGACCGAGTGTGCTTGCTGCAAAATGCAAAACGGGGATGCACTTCAAGAATTTGTTCCCAGTGTTCCGTGCGTCGTGAGGGCTGAGCCTTCGGTATCGGGATTGGGGGGAGGAGGGTTTGCTTGTGAAAAAGCAAATGGAGCTTGATATCAATAGCCGGTTGCGCGAACGCCAGGCCAGCACAGGCCAGCGATAATTTTGCGCAATAGAGTAGAAATATCGACAAATTGCTCCTGATGCAAGGAGGAGAAGAGTACAGAGGAAGAGCGAGGGAGAGGGATGAAGTATCCAGTATCGGGCCGCATGATGATCATTCGAACAAAATGATAGTTCGTCCAAAATATTGATTCGAAGCTTTTAAAAGCTTTCACGCCATTTTCAACGAGGATGTGGAGAGAAATTGATTAAACTGTGGCTTTGTTCTAAACTTGTTCGGGCGATAAAAGCTGCCTGATGATTGGAAATAACCGTGATGGAAAGTAGGGAAAATTTACTTATTGCAAATACTTTTCGTTTTCTATTAATTCTACTATAAAAAATTCCTATTTCTTCGGCACAAATGATCAAACAAGGCGTAAAATAATGAAACAAACATGCAGCAGAGAGTATTATAAAGAATGTTCCTTTGTTGTGCCACACCATCGATCAAGGTGTTGAAAAGGTGGAAAATACTTCCTGCATTGGTGTACGTCAGCCTGGCTAAAAGCTCATGGTGTATTCCTTACTCATGCTAAGCAGATTCTGCAGACTGAAGATGAAAAAGAAGCCACCTGAATGCTTCCTCCGTTTGCTGCTAGCCTTGGAAACGATGAAAAATGTTGCCTCTCTCTGCTCCACCGTATCATAAGTAGAAAAAAAAACACAGACACCAACCTGCCTCCCTCAATGGCTTTTGGCATCGTCCAGGAATGCTTTCACCGCTTCACTTTGTGCTGGTCGTGAATATATGGTAGAACAGTGTCCTTTGGAAAAGAAAAATGGAAGGAAGCTTATGGAAAGGGAGGCAAGGAAACTCGGCAACAGTCAATGATCCTAGCCCGTGGGAGCAACACACGACTGGCTTTAATGGCGATGGTGAGATGGAAAGTGTTTACGAACGATCGCTTAAAAGGGGATTCTTATCCGGGTGGGAAACAGCAAACGAAATCGGTAGTGCCACGGTATCGGGTAATAGTGACACTTTGTTATCCGTTTAACACCTGTCACGCATAGTCGGCTTCCATCTACAAAATGGCTGCTAATCTCGTTTGTACAAGATTATGGAAAAACATGTTACATCTTGCGTTAGAAAAAATTCTAGAGATTTATTGTTGTACAAGACATTTTTTGCCCGCTTTGATTCCTCCTATCAGTTTTTAAGTAACGAACGTACATGGCACATTGGCTGTGTTTGTTCAAGTAACAAACTGTGAGCCGGTGAGCCGTGGCCAGTCGTGTAGGGATGCAAACAGAGCCGCAGCGCAACAATGGTGCAACAGCGGCAGCATGTCAAAGTTATGCATCATTCATGAGCAGCGAGACTTGTCAGAAAGTCACTCAACTTTGAAAGGATAATTTTTTGTAGTCCTTCGCATCCGCAGTGGAGGAGCTAGCCCCCTCTAGCTCTTAGGAAGTGGGGAAATTTGCACTTCGCTAATTCCGTGTCGTGTGTATCTTTCCTGTTTCCGAGCTTGTGCATAGAATGAGCTAGAAAGAGGACGCTACAATTCCGGGTTTTTTTTGTTTTTGGGTACTTTCAAAATCCTTTTTAGCAGTATCGTCTCTGTTCGGTAGGTTTCTTACCTTATCTGGTTGAGACGAATTCCCTTGCTTGCTTGTTTTTGTGCACGATTCTGTGCTCTCAAATTTTTGTAGTGCAGCGAGAACGCCAGATGGCTTTTTTCTAGTAGAAATTGAAATGATTTATTGATTTATTTGCAATTACGAAAAATAGACAAATATTACAGAGAATTGGGCGGTACCAAAGCTTCAATCATAGTCAATCACTTCCTAATAGTTTAAGCTATCGTGGGATGCATTTATTTCATTTTATCTATTAATTTTAAATTTGTAAAAAAAACGCGCTGCGCCGTCACTCACCTTTGTTGAAGGGATTCCAGTCCGAATAACAAACACCTAGTACGGTATGTGGGTAAGGAAGTGACACGAGACCAAGGAAGCAGATAATAGAGCGCACTTGACCAATCCATGACATCTTCTTATTCTTCTCCTTGTTGGCTTGACGACGTATTCGGTTTTCCCTTCCATTAAATGGCTTGCGTGAATTATTGATGCCACGTAGTTGGATAGCTAGCCCTTACTAAGGGGGAACGGTCTGTCGCATCTATCACCAATTACATTCTTATTGCTTACTGTCCCTGTAATAATACATGGTGCTCCTCAGACAAACACGAACTTCACTCCATTTTCGCTGATTTTACCGAAATCTAGTTCAGACCGTTTAAAAAAACCGTTACGAAGCGTTATTTCGTTGTTGTGGTCAAAGGTTTCACTGCATTTTTCGTTTACTTGTGTGTGTGTGTGTGTGTGCGTCGCCAGATCCTTGTACAACACATAATAACAGCGAAAAAACTATTTTTTTATCATTATAACCGTTTATTCTTGCCCCGTCATACAATTTTTGGGACAGGCGATAATCAAAATTATATTCCTGCTTCAAATTATACTAACTTAATCACGGTCCTGCCTGCCATCCCAGCACTGATTGATGTGGAAACACATTTAACGATCGCCCAACATTTCACCTGTCCCTATTTTCCGTTGAGTGTTGAATGTGTGCGTGGGCCACCCACCAAAGCTGCTATAAATCTTGTTTGTTTCGTGATGAGCAGATAACGTAATTAGCGAACGCGTGTGTTTATGATAAATTGTGTGTCCGCAAACCTAATCACCCATCAACCTGAGGGATATTTGGGGCCACATTTTCCGTGAGCCATTTATATTGAATGCTGAGAAATAAAGCTTACTGCAGTGTATGTGTGTGTGTGTGTGAAGTATGATGGGTCGAATGCTTTCATTTCCAAGCAGTGCTATTACAGCATAAAATCAAACAGGCGTAGACAATTTTGGAACAAAAACCCCTTATGATCCAATCATTGCCATTAGCTTTAACAGCGTGATGTGAGCTAAGCAAGAGTCCTTAGCTGCATATACTTAAATGACAGGGAGTAAACCGCACTATGTAATATCAACAGGGAATGTAAACGTACCGTACCGTACCTTCTGTGAAATTGGAACCCCGGAACAAGTACATCATCGTCACTCCATTTTCTTGCCCGTTATGCAGCAGTCTGCAAATTTGGGCCACGCAAACTTAGTGATACACTAATGGATACTCAAACTCGAAGATAGACACTAATTAGGCAGCTGCTTTGGTTGCGACAGGTGCTTACGGTGCTCGTCTTCGAATCGATTGAAGTTTGTGCTTTTACTTCTCCCTTTCGAAGAAAGTCCATGTTTGGCTTCATTCATTCCAGAAAAAGAAAAACAAAACATATCAATTACTGTACTCGGAAAACAAATGCTCTTCGTCGCAATTTGATACGTGTTGTTGTTGTTTGTCCACCAAATACGCCAAGAATATGCGAACATTTTATTGCGCTTAATTAATGAAGTTCAGGGAAGGGAAAAGGAGTGTTTTTGTTGTGTGGACGTATCTGCAAGATGTTCTTAATTTGTAACTGCGAGCTGTTCTTGTGGGATAGCCTAAAATTGGTGGAATACTGCCTTCAATCCATTTCTCGGTTTAGTTTAGCGAGTTAATTATGGAGCGTTGAGAAAATAGCTTTCTAACTATTTGCTTTAATAAAAGTGCATCATCGCTAATACATAGTCTTCTTTTTAAACATCGACATAAGTGTACGCCATTTAGAAGGGCACGAAGTCATTGTATACTATCGATCTGAAATCGATCGATCTTTTAAGAACTCCTCAGACCTCGGTAGATTTTTTGAACTCTAGAAACTCTAGAAACGCCAGAAACTCTTCTTATTCTAGAGTTCAGATCGCGAGCTCAGATGGAATCCAAGGGGATTCCACTAAGCTGTTAGCACATTTTTGAGCAATAGCATGGAAGAGTTTAAATAATTCGAGGATTGTCTTCGTTCAGTGTTTTGGAAGTCAATAAAAATATTTCTACAAATAATAATAAATACAAATTTATTAGGCAACCTTACGGTATTTAGATACCTCATAGTATGGAGTTATTATAAATAAATAAAAAATAAATCATTTGTTCAATCAATAAAAAATGCGTCGCATCAATTTCAGAACGACTCATATTTGCTTGTTAGCAACTGTATGTGAACCAAGGCAAAATATTCAGCAATAATTAATGTTTGCACACGGTGACGGTGGTTGGTACCTTTTCCACCATCGTATGTCAGAGATGATTGCAGAGCGAGAACCACTTCAGGCAGTGTGTCGGAGTGAAGATGCACTCGCACGTACAAAACACCAGGCGTCTCCATCACAACCAGTGAGCATGCGGCTGACAGAAATAAAACTTTACCTTCACACACTCACACACACGCATGTTCTCTCGTGTGCTGCACTTGGAAAGAAGCTTTGAAAACTTAATTCGACCTACTGCAAAAGCGAGGATGCAGATTGCATGCATACATCCATCAAGGAAGAGACGTTTTAGTTTTCCTTTTAGTGGAAATTTACCGCCATCCAATCAAATCAAGCCAAGAATGGTATAGTTTTTACCTTTCCCCCATCTGAACGAAGTTTAAGTTTATGAGCATTTTTTGGAAAAAAGCTTTTCAGCTGTGTCTTTTTATGGTACGGTAAAGAAATCTTTTACGAGTCGAAACCATTTGTTGCTTGCAAACGAAAACTGAACTGATGAAAGCCTTCCGAAAAGCAGCAAGCGTGTTCCAGCTTTTCATGATTGTGTTTCGTTGTAAATTTTGATATCAAATCCATCGCAGACACTCGATTTTTAAATTGGTTTTCCTTTCTCCACCTTCCACAGGTCTGACCGTGCGATGCGCAACCCAATCGAGGAGGGTAAGGTGAAATCGTTCAGCCGAAGCAAAGGTCACGGTTTCATCACCCCGAACGGCGGCGGTGACGACATCTTTGTGCATATTTCCGAGTAAGTATCCTATTGTGTGTGTGTGTGTGTATTTTTTTTTGTTCGATGTGTTTTGTTTGTGAGCGGCTGCTTGTTCGGTAATAATCGGTAATATCTGTTCGGTTTTTACCCATGCAGCATCGAGGGTGAGTACGTGCCGCTGCCCGGGGACGAGGTCAGCTATCGGCTCTGCTCGATACCGCCCAAGTACGAGAAGGTGCAGGCAATCCACGTGCAGATAACGCACCTAACGCCGGAAAAGCATTCGCGCTGGGAAACGTGCATGAGCCATGACGATGGACCCCACCGGCTCCATTAGGGTCGGTGGAACGAGCCGGCGCCGGATCAGCTCCACCAGCAGCAGCAGTATGCAGCTGCTGCGAAAGGGAAGCACGATTCACGCCGGTGGCCCGATATATCGTTCGATTTTGCGTAGGATGATGATGAGTGCATGCAGCAGTTACAGTAGTGTGCGGATACGAAATCGAACGCAGAGAAATTAGAAGAAGAGGAAAAGTGGTGGTCCGTTTAGTTTAACCGTCGGTAATAAGTTCAGTATTTTTGTTTATTAGATAGGGCAACGAACGACCAGCGCACAGCAGCGATCCAAATGGAGGTGGATCGTTGGCAAAGATACACCTCTGTTCCACTCTGCTTAATTTCAGCGCGTAACAGTGCTCCATTAAAATGCACAAATAATCGATTATTGCTTCATGTGTGTGTGTGTATGCGTACTGGTTGGTCTGGCAAAATTGGCCAAAATAACATAGCCAACAGAAAGGCAAAACGATAAGGATGAGCTGCTGCAACACACCATCTTAAAGTAGAGTTTGAGGTTACCTTTTGCTGACCAACTTAGTAAGCTGACGATAGAAATAAGCGATACTGCCTGGGGATGTGCTGGATGAATGACTAGCAGCAAGGCCTCACACACCGACACCAGACGACAGGAAACGGGTTTTAATTAATATGTGAAAACGTTGACCCACAAATGGTGCTGGAAACGGCAACAAAGTCAAGCGAGATTAGCCGCAGGGATAAACCGTTGCAGCAGCTGTCTATCTTTCTGTCCGCCGTCTGTATGTGTCTGTGTGAGTTGAAGAAGAAGGAAAACGAACCATAAAATTGTATCCCCCTATCGCAGCTTCTCCCACAATCGCATCGAGTGTTGGTGTGCTCTAATTTGTCTCTAACCTCTAACCATGAAATGGCGGATGGTGCTGCAGAACAATGAATCGTCCTGCTTTCAGCGTTTAGGTAGGGGAGAAAAAAAAACCTTTCCACCGGAACACGTTCCACCAACACCGCTACAATGCAGCTGTTCCCGTAGCCTGGCTCTTCTTATCGCCTAATTGCTATCGTTTTTATTTTCCTTTTATTTCCGACGTCTCTACTTTTCTCAACGCGTTTTGTTTTTGGTGCTGAAGCAAACAAGGAAAGGGAAAAACAAAACAAAAAAAAACCTGCAAACGCAGAATGATATACAATTCAGGTCGTTGTCGTCAACGGGGTGGAGGCAAATAAAGCGAAGAATTAGAGTAAATAAGCTCTTCCTGTCGGTATGTGGTGGTGCGCATTGTATTAAACCTTGGGCAAAAGGAAAGCTAAAGATATCCGAATCCATTGTACAACGAAAATTAGAGCGGAAGAAAGCGGGGTTGGTTGGTGGGAGCATAAGCATTAATACACAGACACGACACACGTGCAGAGTAGAATGATGAAAATTGACATTAATTCAATTGCAATCAGATTTTTAGGTTTTTGTTCCCTTTTAACCGACAAAAATTGTGCAAAACTATTCACAATTATAGGAAGCTTTGATTTGAACTTTAATTTTGCGTAGGGAAATCTAAAAGAAAATCTTTTTAAATCATAGTACGAAAAATACTAATCGATTCAATTCACACGTTTGGTGAATTGAACATGGAACATGATGGAACGATGCAGGTTTGCAAGCACAAGCACAGCCATTCCAGCAGCAAAAACGGAACGAAATATGAGGGAAACCATTTACATACATTTTGTAAGAATTTAAAGAAAACAAAATTTCATAAGCAACATGGTGTAAACGCTAGATTTGTAGAGACGATTTAATGAATTTGAAAAGAAGTGAATCACACCAGAAAGAAAAACGGGGGCACATATTTAAAGCAAACAGGTGGATGACGGGGTTAGTGGGTGGTGTGCCTCTGCATGTTTTTGGAGAACATTTTCGAGCACTGTAAAAGCAAACGCCTGACCGTATGCAATCGCGATGTAGCACGGATATATTTTCATTTCAAACTAAAACCGTTCCTTGCTTCACTCATCCATCCACAGCAAGCAGCAGGGAACGTTGTTGCCGGAAAGATGAATATTTAAAAATAATAAACATAAAAAAGCAAGGCAAGGTAAAGGATGTACCTTCTTCAAGAAACGGAAAAGGGTAGCGAGCTTTATAAATTGATTACAGCAGGAAGCAAACACGAAACGAGCGGAATAGCGTAGCGGCGCCTAAGGAAAGAGATTTAAAGTTTAAACCCCACAAACGTATAATCACCTCGGCAGGAACGGTGCGTGCACCACAAAAGAGGGCGGTTAAGTAATCGGATTATCTGCCGGATGAGTTCCGGTTTAGTTTCGGATGATGTTCCGTAGGTTAATAAAAGCATAACAACAAGGCTCCTATTATAAGTCTTACTCCTATCCGAGAGAACCCCCGCACCACGCACACTCATTTTGGAGGAGTAAAACAAAAACACACAAGCACAAGCTGTTATACGTTTACCTCATCGATAAAAATGGAATAATGGGAAGTTAGGATTTTTGGCATAAAATCCGCTATTATATGAAAAAAAAAACTCCTTATTAGAAATTATACCAAACCAGCACGTAACGCCACGCCAGTGATTGCAAAAAAGCTAAGGAAATAACTTATACATACCTATATATACCTATATACATATACACACATCCTTTAACTATATGAGTAAACTGCCGTAATGCGCCTCACACAAATAACCACACCAATACCAATGTTTTCCCGTCACACCAGGGTTTTTTCTAATGGAAAAAACACAATTTGTTTGGCACCTTATCGTCATTAGAATCACGTGAAGACTTGGGACTTCCTCTCCCGTTTTTATTGCATACGAAGTGTTGTGGACCAACGAAATGAAACGCAAAACAGGCCATTTTTTCTTAGAAGCTTAGAAAAAAGGTGTACAAAGTTTTTGTTTTCTTGAGTTCCCAAAAAACAAGATCAATTTTAATCACATTTGGAAAGGAAGATGTGAAGTGAAAAAAAATGCGCCAGCACGTACAGCCTCCGCGATCGGCAATCCAGCTTGGATGGGTTTTTTTCCCACGGATTTGTAACACGGTTGAATGACACCGAAATTCGATAACTTTTCCTTACGCATTCCAAGGTATAAAACCAGCTTCGCTTTGCTGGCGAGCCCTTGGCAAGAATCGTTAAAATAAGCAAATGAAATAATTTTATAATCCTTCTTTCTCTCGGTTGTCTTTTCCTTTTTGTTGGCTCCTTGGGTTCTCCTTGGGTTATTGTTATGCCTTCCACGTCGTCGATACTACCCCGTGAGGGTTCTCGAGAAGAACCAGGTTGTTCGTGTGGAAAATTTGATCAGAGTAATTATATTTTCCCGAAATGATAGCGTTGAAAACACATAAAAACACACACATGGCACAAAAGAGAATCGATTTCCCACCGGAGGCCACTTTCTTCCGTGAGATTGGAAGCTGCTAACTCTTTTTTCTTTAGGCAAAGAATAAATGGGAGTGAAAAAAGAAAATTGGAAAATTCTAGGTCCTTTTTTTATTCTTCTTTACTGGACTAACAAACGATCGTGCGTGTGCTCTAAGATCTGGTGGGGCATCCTTTATTTAAGTTTAATTTTTTGCACTCATTTTCGTTTAATTTCTTTGGCGAGTTCTTTTGGCGCTCAAATCAAAGGGCAAAAGGAGCGGGGGAAATACAGTGCACCAACACCTTAGAAAATTCCTGCGAACTGGCAAATAGGCAAAAAAGGGGGTCACCAAACTCGACCAAACAGGGTGGCGTAAACGATGACAAGCAAAATGGGCAAGGAAAAAGACCACAGGGGAATGCACGGAAAACTCCCTCCCAATTGAATGTTTGCTGTTTATGTAGAAGTAGTGTTTTGCACTAGATGTATGAATGTTGGAAACCAACCGACCCTTCTCCGCCCGTATTTGTACCATTTTGTAACGCGTTTCGTTGTAAGCAAAGATTGTGTAAAATGCGGGAAGTAAAGCAACGGAAGAAAAAGCCACAAATACAGAGGAGAATGTATGCGATAGCGATGGGAAAAGGGCAAAACGATTCGGCACAAATCTTTGAATGATAGTACAGGGAAGCAGCAGTTAGGTGTATGTGTGTGTGTGTGTAGGAAAACGACATGGAACCACGGAAAAGGAGTTGGAGACTACTCGCTCCAAGTATATGCATATATTATACATGGGTTTCAATAAACGTGCGCAGATCGGTACGCCAAGGATGATGATTCGTTAAATGTTTTAAACAGTTTGTGTAGTTGAGTGTTGTTTCTTGTCATTCTTAAGTGAGCAGTTTTATTCCAATTGACACCAAAAAGACATGAGAAATATCCGAACAGTTTATTGAAGGTTTGCAGTATCCTGGTCATGATACCAAGGTTTCTATTCCAATTGGTTTTCCATGTTTATATGCTCTTTCTTATTTTTTAAATAATATCAATCCTTGTTATATTAAATTTTAAGTCTATATTTTCTATCAACAGCCTAACGATTTTTTGTGTGTGCCATTTATGTGTGAATTAATATATTTGTCCTTTCTCGAACTATAATAAACTACAATTGTTAAGGTAAAGGCCATCCCGTTTTTTTCTACCCATGCTTTCATCTATAGTTTAGAATTTATATACTTTTACACTTCTGCTTTTTACTAACTATTTGTTTCATAAAAAAAGAAAAAATATCCTTAAATTTCCGTTTGAAGCTTGTGTATCATATTACAATTTTTAGACAATGGTTGTTACAGAAAGAATATCCGAAATACTTACAAAGGCTTTATGTATTTTCGTAGTCACAGCACCAAGGATGTGAAGGTAAATGTTTCTCTTTTTGTGGGCCATTTTCTTTACGTTTCATTTTTACTTGATTCTTATGCTGTAGTTATATGCGTTAGTACATTTATGAGATCAGTTTTTTAATGTTAGATTTATGTTTATATACTAGAATTCGATACAAGAGAGATTTTGTATTAAATATTAAATATATTGTACTACAGCACACCTTCGTTCTTCACCTCAAACGATGTGTGTAAAGTACACAAACGGTTATGAGAAACGATGCTCAATTAATCTTTCTGGCTGGGGCGGGTGACAGGATTGGTGGGTGAAAATAGATCAAATATTTACCTTTACCCAGTGTTCTAAACTTTATAATCTCGTTCCCGGACCGGACAAATTTACGCAGAGTAGGAGCACAAACAAACAGCTTCAACTTGATCGTTGGCTTGCCCGGCTCACAGACGCAGACGGTACACAGCAACCAGCACGGAAACCATGTCCTGAGCGTAACATAGTTTTGAACGAAATGAGTTTTCTATTTTAATATTTTTAACGAACATTGTGCTGTAAAGTTTTATTTTTGTAAAATTTCTAAACAACAAATCTAAAGTCACATCAACACATCAAATGCTTGCTACGTCCAACAACCGGTCAGCACCGATCTTCCGTAACCGTGCCCACGGATGCACGCTGTGGATGTGTTGTGCTACGGAAAATGTCCCGAGGCAACCAGCTAGCTGAAGAAGGCGGAAAATAAATGTTCCATGTTGCCAAGCCGCGAGGACACAATACTATTTTTTAATGCATGAGGACCAAAAAAGGAAGCATGGTAGGTTTAAAAATAAAAACGATAATAAAACTGTGTAATACCGTTAATAGCACGGTGGATGAGTGCGCAGGAGGAGGACGGAGGGATGGTTGATTGTTTGTTTGTTTGTTGGTACTTGTTCTGTGCTTTTCCACGAAACTTCCCAATTCATAACGTTTAAATACAAGCGACTTGGCGACCATGTTGGAAAGAACAATGTAGATAAAAATGTTACGGTGTAGGCTACAATACACCCAACATGGCAAACGGTGACTTGGCAAGCGAAGGGATTTTGGTATTTATTTTTAATCTTTTTAACTGCGAGGCTAACAACATTTTATTGAAGTTGAATTTTGATGTAAAACTCACCAGCTGGGAATTGATGTGAATTAGTTTTAAAGTATTTTTTCAGGATCAGGATCGATGTAATGATCTTCAGAACGCTCGGCTGTGAAGGTTGCGGCCGCTAGGGGCCTTGCCGATCAAGGAAGGCTTCGCCAGAGAGAGGAGCTTCATTTTGATAAAGCCCCGCTACTACATATCCCCATATCCGAATATCCATTCCGTCACGGGCCTCCAAACACCTTGATCCGCTACTGTACCCTCGCATGATCTTCAACTCGTCCTTCAGCTGGGACCGTCCAAGCTTTGTGAGTCCTCAGTTTGAACTTACCTTTGAAGCCATAAACACTGCCAGACATGGAGAGCCTCAGCTGAATTTTCTAAATGTTTTAAACTGTTGGCCGGCAAATTGATGGGCCAAAACTTCTCCGCTTTTGGTGCGCTATACTTCCAAATAACCCAAATTCGCTCATTTAACCCGAATTGTGGCAGGGTCTCAAACATTAAGCCGATTAAATAGTTATTCAAATTTTAGTTCAATAAAGTTGAAGTACAGATAACGCATCCGCACCACATTCTACTTCGCTCGACTGCTCCCACAATCAAATCGAGCCACCTCGTTCGACTCCAAAAGTGCAATTCCACACAATCAATTACGCTTTACACTTGCTTCCCGACCGGATCCGTGTTGTAGCCATTTCGTTATAAATATTTACCATCGGTAACTATTTCCGTGACGTGACCAAGCCATCGTCCGGCAGCCGAGAGTTTCTACGGTTCCGTGCACTGTCACTGAACCTTTGCTGGAAACCGCAAACCTCCCTTCCCTCCCTTATGGGACAGCTTGTGTCCGTCCGTCTGTCACGTTATGGCCAGAAGAAATTCCAAGCCCGCCCGCCTTGTGTATAAATCGAAGAATCACGTTCCGCTTCGGTTAGAGTCGCTGTTTGTCTACATCGCAGTCTGTTGGCTGTATCATGGCCACGGACACACACACTCACAGACAGACAGAGGCTCGTCCGATTTCCTCAAGCAGGATGAAAGAAACCACAATAACCCACAAACAGTGGAAAAGGATGAATCGCGTTCGGTTGGTCCGGTCCTGATGATTGAATGGATGCTGGTACGATTCGATTGGCTGAGTAAATAAATGGCTGTGTGATTGAATAACAATCGCCCAAGATCGTTTTCCTAGGACATCTACATCTTACCTTACCATGGCAAGTGGCAAGTACACGTTTCGGTGTATATTTTCTCGGTGGGAGATGCTTTGTAAACGAAAGTAAATCGTACATTAAACTGGTCATTAAATTGGAAAGGATAATGTTGTTCTTTGGAATGAAAAATTTTGTAATTGAACCCTCTGATCCAAGCATTTGTCCTGCAGGACACCCCGTACAGGCGTTCCACACGAAGCGCTACTCCGCAGCGAGTTTCGTTGATTTTCCACGGGCTAAAGGGGTCCTCCTTTCGGAAAACTGCTCCCCAGTAACCAAGTAGCATTCTGGGTTACGCTAAGTTATTGAGGAAAACCCCTTTTTCTTAGAATAACTGGGTGGAGGGGTGGAGACATCGGGTTGGAGTGTTCCGCAAAAATATGCACAGCCTCAAGACGCATCCAACGGTATGCCGGACGCCAGAATCGGACCAAAACTGAGCGAGTTATCGTCGATTTTCCAATGTTTCCCTCAATGACTGGGCGGGGGGTGGAGGGATCGCGTTGAGGTGTTCAGCAAAAAGATGCGCGGCCTCAAGACGCATCCTACGGTATGCCTGATGCCAGGATCAGACCAAGAATGAGCGAGTTATCGCCGATTTTCCACGGGAATGCTGCTGGCCGAATTTCCCGGGAATTGCTGGAAAATCTTCCTTAGTCCCCTTCAATAATAAAAATCAGGTTTTGGAGCTTTTTAAAACATATTTCAAGAAAGAAACAAAATTGAGGATAAAAATCTTAAAATGTGGAAAACACTCTTAAATTGAGCGGAAAAATATTTGTCATGACGGAAGGAAAATAATTTTCTGACCACTTTTCAAATTTCCACCTTCTCGAATTCATGCACTCCTGTTACTCCGGGTCAAATTTTGCCGCATCGAAATCCACAAAAATCCGGCCAGGAGCGACTGATAGTAACAGGAGAACATGACTTCGAGTAGGTAGCTCGGGCCGGCCAAAAAATTCCAAATCCAAATTTAAAATCCAAAATCAGTTTTAAAATCCCGTGGCAAAATTTAAAGTTGAATTCCAAACTTAAAATTTCCAACTCAAATTTAACTTGGATTTCGAAAATTAAAACTGGATTTGGAATTTTTCGGTCGGCTCGAGCTACCTCCTCGAAGTCATGTTCTCCTGTTACTATCAGTCGCTCCTGGCCGGATTTTTGTGCCAGATTTTTGTGGATTTCGATGCGGCAAAATTTGACCAGGAGTAACAGGAGAGCATGAATTCGAGAAGGTAGCAAATGGAAATTTGAAAAGTGGTCAGAAAATTATTTTCCTTCCGTCATGACAAATATTTTTCCGCTCAATTTAAGAGTGTTTTCCACATTTTAAGATTTTCATCCTCAATTTTGTTTCTTTCTTGGTTTCTATGTTTTAAAAAACTCCAAAACCTGATTTTTATTATTGAAAGGGACTAAGGAGGATTTTCCAGCAATTCCCGGGAAATTCGGCCAGCAGCATTCCCGTGGAAAATCGGCGATAACTCGCTCATTCTTGGTCCGATCCTGGCATCAGGCATACCGTAGGATGCGTCTTGAGGCCGCGCATCTTTTTGCTTACCACCTCAACGCGATCCCTCCACCCCCCGCCCAGTTATTGAGGAAAACATTGGAAAATCGACGATAACTCGCTCAGTTTTGGTCTGATCCTGGCGTCCGACATACCGTTGGATGCGTCTTGAGCCCGCGCATCTTTTTGCCAAACACCCCAACCAGATCTTTCCACCCCCCGCCCAGTTATTGAGGAAAACACTGGAAAATCGACGATAACTCACTCAGTTTTGGTCCGATCCTGGCGTCCGGTATACCTTTGGATGCGTCTTGAGGCCGTGCATCTTTTTGCGCAACACTACAACCCGATGTCTCCACCCCCCGATCCATGTATTGAGGAAAATAACAGCATTCCCGTGGAAAATCGACGATCACTCGCTCAGTTTTGGTCTGATCCGGGCGTCCGGCATACCGTTGGATGCGTCTTGAGGCTATGCATATTTTTGCGGAACACTCCAACCCGATCCCTCAACCCCCCCGCCCAGTTATTGAGGAAAACATTGGAAAAACGACGATAATTCGCTTAGTTTTGGTCTGATCCTGGCGTCCGGTATACCGTTGGATGCGTCTTGGATTGCGTTGGATACCGTTGGATGCGTATTTCTTTCTTTTTAAATAAAAAACCCAATTTTGGAATAAAAATTTACTTTCTTTTGACTGATTGGCTCATTTTTATTGTTATTTTAAGAATTGAAACTTTATTGTAGTTTTTACTTAGTGTAAGCGGCGGCCTGATAATGAATGATCTTTCGCGGTTTGATCGTTAGATGACCGTAGTGATAGGTAAGAATTTCAGCATTTGGGAAATAAAATATTCAAATCATTCTACTACCAAACCAAACGCGACAGTTTATCCTTCAAATGAATGCTATAAAGTTTACATAAAGTACAAAACCTCAATGGTGTTTCCTTACAGTTGGCGGAAGTGAATAAATTTACACCTGCACCAGGCGGCAAGCATGTGTCACCAACATTCCAGCGAACATTTTTGTTAGGTCGCGTCTCCGAGAGGTGGAAGGAAAGGGATGATTAATTTTCCTTTACCCGTCAACATGTCAAAAAGCTTGAGCTTCTCTTACTCCTTTTAGGGCGGCAAGGGCGTGAAGCTAGTTCGTAATTTGCGTCCGAAACTTTTACGGCTGACCATCGTTCATAGACTGGTAGCAACAACCGTACACCCGGATGATTTGTCATGGAACTGAACGGGTTAATTGGAAAGTCACACTACGGGGCTGTATCAAAAGATATCAAAGGGGTCGGTGACTGTAACTTTTCCGTGTGTAAGCAGTAAGGGTTGATGTTTGATGTTTCCAAAAACCAAGGCACAGAGAGCGGACATTAACAGTGGGTCTTTAATTGTTCGAATCAGGTCATTAAACAAGCGCCCAAATGTTTCCTAGCTATTATTTTGTTAAAAAAAAAACCGAGCTTTTAATTATAGTTGTGATATGTTCCATTCAGGTCTAAAAGGAATAAAATCTAACTTCTTATGTGTATTTTAGATGGATTTTAATACCACATCGTATAGAGCCATAGTGAGCTCGAAGTAAAGGAAAAAGTTTAAACATAGTTCTGTTGAAAAGCATGCATCCAGCTCCACTGTTCTACAGGAGAACCTAGATCGGTGTGGGTAGATTACGTACTACCGCCTTCAGTACGTCCTCCGTCTTGAAGCACCAGTTGGCAATGTTTTTGCTCACCTTGCACCACTCCTCGCCGTGCTTCGGTTCAGCCGCATTGCAACGCTCGATTAGCTCTTGCTGCTGCTGCTCCGTACCGTGCTGTAGCTCAAACTTGTAAAAGAATGCCCACGCGTCACCGAAATCGGGATCAATTTTTATCTGTTTTGGAAAGATAAACGAAAGAAAAGGGTATTATTTGAAGAGTGAGAAATAAGGATGCACGCTTGGTAAACTTACCGTCCGGTTGAACCAATCGCGACATTTCTGTAGCTTCCGCTCACTCCAAAACAGCTTCGATACGGCTAACAGGACGTGCGGATCGTGTTCGCATTTCTTCAGCGCATCCACCTAAACAAACAGAAGAAGCAGAAAAAAAGTGAAGGTTTATTTGTTATTGTCCTATCTTCCTATTCCTGTACTAATAAGGGAAATTCCCTTTAGCGTACCGATTTGGTTTTCCTCTGTGGTCTTGCCTCGAGAAAGATTGATTCCGCCCACAGTTCGCCCGCATTCGGACAGTCCTGCAATGCACGAGCCATCAGCGTGTTGGCCATATCCTTCATCCCTGCCCGTATCTCGATGCGTATCGCTGCCAGCCACAGCAGTGCGTTCTTTGCATTCTTCAACCGACCACGTTCCAACACGGAGCGCGCTTTCGTGAGCAGATTCCGCTTCTCTTCCAGCGCAGCCAACAATAGCCACAACGGGATCGAATTTGGACATCGTTTCAATCCCGTATTGTACGATTCAGCCGCCCGTTCCAGCAACTGTTTCTGTTCCTCTATCTGTCCCTTCATCATCCAAAGCTTAGCAAACTCGGGGAAAACTTTAACCGCATCCTCGAGCAAACTAAGCGCCTCGTCCAGATTGTCCAGCGCCCACTCGAGCTTGGCCGATTTCATCATAACACGTGGCGTTGGTGCTGAAGCACGTGCCTTCGCCAGCAACCGTCGGGCACGCTCGTATTCCGCATTTTCCGACTCCAGCTTAACGGCTGCCAACCAAATGTCTTCCGAGTTGGGGTTCGCTTGGAAAGCGAGCGACAGAATGCCACGCGCCGCCGGTACATCACCCGCCAACCATTTCGACTTTGCACCCATTAACCACAACACTTCCGACTGGGGACAGTGAGCGACGGCTTTCTGGAGCAACGCTTCGAGGCTTTCGCGTGTTCCGTGATTCTTCTCGAAGTAAGCCGCCCGCAGCCAGATACTCTTCTTCGATGGGAACTCGGTCAGCGCGTAGCTGTAAACGGCTCGCGCACACTCGTACGCACCTTCTTTGGCGCAATTTTCCGCATCATCGATCCACGTTTGTTTGCGATCCTCTTCGTCGATTCCGGTCGCTATAACAGCTCGCACGATCGCCTGGCAACACTTGATGGCGCCCGATTTTTCCGCCTCAATCGCTTCCTGTAGCCATTGGTCACGGTTAATCTCAACACCGTTCGCACTGAGCGAGGACAACGCTCGATCGATAATCTTTTCCACCATGTGAATGTTCCCGTTCGCTTCCTCCAGCTTTGCGGCTGTGGTCCAAATCTGACGATCGGTTGGGATCTTTTCGCGCGCCTTGTTCAACACCTTTCGAGCGTTTTCGTACGTTTCCAACCTGGCCAACGCTAGCCACAGCTCTACGCTCGTGCCGCAACATTCTACCGCACGGGAGAGCAAAATCTTGGCATCCTCTGGATTTTCCATCTCGACCGCTGCCTTCCACAGTCGCACCGAGTTCGGGATGTGTTCGAGCGCCTTCCGGAACACGCGACGCTTCGCTTTCGGTTCCGTTTCCAAGTCGGCCGCCTTAATCCAGATGCGTACCGAGGTCGGAATGCGCCGGGCGGCCTGTGCAATTACACCCTTTGCCGTGTCCGGTGGCTGAAGCCGGGCGGCTTCCAACCAAAGGTCTTCGCTTTGGGGGTTCTGTTCGCAACCGCGCATAATCAAATTGCGTGCCATTTGGAGCTTTCCCGTCACCTCTTCCAGTCGGGCCGATGCGATCCAGGCCGGTGGATGGTACGGATTCGTTTCGCGCACACTCTTTAGCAGCATGCGCGCTTTCTTGATATCGTTTATGTCACCACCGTACGTCGGGATCATGCTCTGCAGATCGGTCAGATAGCCTTTCGGATCGACCACCGTCTGGCCGGCAACGGAATCGGACACCTGCGAGAGCTTAACGTTCATGAGCGTATTTCTCGCTTGGCCAATTTTTCGTAAATCAAGATCTCCGCTTGGCGTTAGCATGCCCGGTGTAGCCACCCCAGGTATCATTGAAGCAAGTCCCGAACGGCCATCGATTGCCGTCGTCGAATCACCGCCAAGATTGCGTGACAGTACACTGTCCGGCAGGGGTGTAAACTTTTCCGCCCGTGGATTGCGTTGCTTCTTGTTGCGACTATCGCCCACCTCCGGAAGGTTGGCCCATTCCTCCTCCGAAACAGCAATAAGATTACGCTTCAGGTCGGAAAATTGTTGCTGAATTTTTGGCCGTTCCTGACGGTATCGCTCCAAGTCTTCTTTCAGTCGCTTCTCACGATACTCTTTGCGCTTTTCGTCCATCCGCTTGTCGATGCTTTCGTAGATGGCATCCGCTTCCGCATCGTCCTTATCGTACGGATCCTTCGAGAAGAGGGAACCACTGTACCCGCTAAACTCGTCGTAATTGGAATCGTTCAAATCTTCGTCATCTTCCTCCTCTTCCTCCTTCTTTTTGCGCTTTGCCGCCGGTGGTGCATGTCGGTCGTCGCTGTAAACAAATGAAAAAACGGAAGGATTTTGTATCACGAAATCATCGATTTTAGAAATTCATACTTACGACACATCGTTAGCATCACGGGCTGGACCAATATCGGACCGTGTGGTGAATCCGGTGGCACTAGAAAAAACAAAACACGTCCATTAGCTATTGATTTTCTATCTGCAGATCGGCGGTACAAGCGGCTTGGGATATGCTTCGTTCATACTTACCCTCTGCCTACACCAGCTACATAGCCGAGCGGTGCTGGAACGCCAAGGAAATGTTTCTTATTCTTGTTGCCCAGCGTTGCCGATGGTATGTGCGCCATATTTCGCAATATTTATTCACTTTTTATCGTAAAATCACTAAAATTGTACGCCTGTTCCTTGTGCGTCTTCCTTCGATCGAAGTTTTGTTTATGTGCGTGAAACTTTTCAAGCGAGGCTACCACATCTGACAGCTCTACCGGTTTGGACGAAATATTTCAAACAGGTTTTTTTTGACCGCCAATTCAAATGAAATATTCTACCGTTACACAGCGCGTGATATTTGTAGGAGGATTAATTTTGGATAAGTTTATATTATTCTTTTATTAAAATTATTTCAGAAATGTTATTGAAGAGAAGAAGCAGAAGAAAAGGGGATAGCTAGCCCTGTATGTAGAGATAATAATCGGAATTTGATAGAACCATTAAATCTGCGATACACTTAAAATCAGTCTCTTTCTTTGTTTTCAAATTTGAATAAAAATAAATAAATTTAAAATGCATTAAAAAAGCAATCATATTTGTACGCAAATTAGAAAAATTTGCAATCTTTTACGCATGGTAGAATCCAAGTCAATAATCCGTACCCGTAACGACCGCACGGTATACAATTCGATATTTAATCATGCGCCATTGATTTGCACCCTCGTACCAAACTCCAAACGTAAGCAATGGGTGCACTTAACAAGATCATTAAAAAGTTTTAATAGCTCACACCCCAAACGAAACTCAAACGCTGTGATAATTCCATCATAAACCGCAGCAATATAATGTAAGCGCATTCCCTTCACCTTTACAGAACGAACGCGGCTGATTCATTGACCTTGCCACCTTTGCAGGCCGGATTCTGATCACGGTGACACCGTCTCCTAGAACTCAATTAGACAAAGTCACACATCCCCCAACGAGACAAGATGCGAAAAAGAAGTTTGCCCGCGAAATTCTGCATTCTTGGTCTGGTGGTGGGGTTGTTTTGCTATCTCTCGTTCCCCGAGGAAATGTTTACATCTCCGTTGTCCGAGAAACGCTCAGTAACCATCGCTTTTCCGAATCCCTACAACGTACACCAACAAAACCACACGTGTTTGATCTTTTTTCCTCTAAACAAACATTTTCTCTCACTGTGAGTGTCTCTCTCCCCCTCTCTTTCTTTTAATTTGGTTGGTCGGAAAATTTTCGTGGAAACTCACCTTTTTTCATAGTGCGAGGCGATGGTCCATCGCTTATAGTTGTCGCGTCGCGTGTTCGTGTCCCAGGAACTCATTTTCCGGCATAAAGGGAAAGCAGGTGTACCGCATCCGTCGCGTCCCCTAGAGAGTTGGCCTTCGTGTGTCCTAGGTCTGGCCGGTGAGTATCGCACCATGCACGAGTGCATCGGTTTGGAACCTAGCGCTATTCGGTGTCGGAATGAAAGCCAGTTCAATGCGGCATTTCGCGGGATTCATAATCCTTCTTCTGGCACTCCTCGGTAGAACCCATCTGATGGGTCTGGTATGTCCGAACGTTTTGAGCTTCGTGACAGTGTTTACAGTTCTTTGCCCTCTTTGAAGATTTGCACGTAATTTTAGACAATAGTGAAAACAGGCCATGCAGTGTTAGTAGTAGTAGTAGTAGTAGTAGTCGCGAAATGTTCTCTCGATTGTTCCAAGAAGCATTACTTATCTTTTGCTTGTTTTAATGGTACGTGGCAAAGGCTTCAACCGCAGGGCCTTGAACTTGACCCTCAACCAAATGTCCTAGAGCAAAGTAAAAAACACAAGTGCCGGAAACAACCGTTGCTTGCTTGCGTGTCTGAACCAAACAGCTGAATGCATTTCACCAGTGGCCGTCACCTAACGAACTCAGCGAAATTTTACCCAACCTTACATTACGGAGCAAACCTATCCCTCAAGCAACAGCACCGTTTGGGCAGGCAGAAAGGCGGAACCAGAATTAACTCCTATCCTGAGCAGTCCTGAACTTGGAGTTGACCGTGAAAAAACATAATCATATTACATCAAAGTATTTGAAAGGTAAGCAATTGTAAAGTATAGACATTTTCCCTCATTTGCCTTCAAAATTTGCTAAAGCCACCACCGGCATGACGGAACAATTACGAGCGTCATGCACGAACCGCACGAGACAACGGGGCTACCGGTCGCTACTTAATCTACATTTTTGGCATACGACGGTATCGGATCTATTTTTAATCCACACGTCACCCTCACCAGTGTCCCCGGATCTCGATCCGATCGCTTTGAGATCCCGTAAATCCGATCGGGGTTTCGTGTGCTTCCTGCTGTCAACGGTAGCACTCGATCCAAAAACAACACATTAGCAGCAGCAGTAGTATTAGGAGGCAACGACTCTGCCTACTCAGTTTGGCAGAGTGCATTTTTGCAATTTTGGTCCAATTTGACATACACTTTGCTAATCGTAATAGAAATTAGACTATTTATTGCGTCTTCTTCCAAAAAGAAATTTGACTATATCTTCATTCACTTCATTAGTTCATATGCTTTCGGTTTGATCAAATTTTTAAAGGTACCACCTGGGTTAGGGTTGCGCCAATAATCTGTTTCTTTGTAACAAATTTAAAAGGTTTATTATAAAATTTATCAAATATTGTCTCAAGTTACGTCAACTAACTCTATCCTATTTTATTGCTCAACTTATCAGTGCGTATCTCCTACAATTACTCAAATAGTCATCTTATCAACGAATTAAAAGAAATAATTTTCAATATTCTACCCAAAATTCAACGACACATCCTTTGTGTTGGTGAGATTGAAATTAGCATAAAGAAATCTTTATATATTTGTTGTAAGTGACCTTGTAAGTTGTAGAAATTAAATTAAAAAAAAAAACAAAAAAAAAGTCTACAGATAAATCTGGAATCACTTCATAAAATGTAAAAATAAGGAAGTAGAATAGGGAAAAAATATAAATTGAAACAAAGAAACCTGGAAACATAAAATAAAATATAAAAACACAAGAATATTTAATAATTAAATAAACGAATCAAAAACAAAAGATTAAAATATAAAAAGTTTAAAAATATTTAAATACAAAAGCGCACAATGCTAAGTAATTTGAAACCAATTTTGTGGAAGATGTTCCCGTCTAAATCATTGAAATAATTATGCCTTGAAAAGTTTTTTGAAAATTACAAAATTTAAAAGGAAAACTATAAAATGCAAACATCATTCAAGTCTACAGCTAGTTTATAGCATACTAGTTATCTGACATCTATAAGCACCTTTAATTGTTTGAGTAACTGTACCTTGTTGTAGACTAAAATTAATTCCTTCACTCTTGTCTTATCTACCTGGTACGTAACTTTCCTTCTCCAGCATCTCTTCTTTCTCTTCCACCGTGAGACTTTCGACTTATCGTATATTTATGTAAGGCTTCATAAATCTCCCCCAGTATCGTCTCCAGAATCCTACCATTAAGAACGATAGCCGTCTATACTGGAAATATAATTGTGTTTTGACGGGTCATATACTCTAAGCCTGTGGTCACCGCTGCCACACCACACTGTGTGGCTTCGGATCTAGTGAAGCGTGAAATGAGTGACTTGGCACGATTGATGAAGATTTGCCGTCGTTCTTCCCGCTTATTACAAACCATTCCGCGGGGCAATGTGAATGCGGTTTTAAATGTAGATACATTCTAAATCATATTGATTCCTGTGCTGAACACACGCCTGGTCCGCTTGCTGTTGTTCGATAATGATCGATTGGTTTTGTGTGTGTCGAACCACACACCCCGTCCAGCATAAGAAAGATCCTCTCATTATACGTACATAAGCCAGTAAGTTGAATACTTCGAAGCAGTACTCTAAACCTCAACCAATTTCGCTACCCATTCGCCGACTAATTGTTGTGCAACTTTTCATTCATCTCTTCCGAACATTGCGAAACATTCCAAACCCCAAGTACCAATGGTCATTCAAAGCCGAACCCGTTGCACGACTGCCACGCAAATCGGTAGGCAAAATCGTCACGCTAACTCACCTTCACTTCATTCATTCACTTTTGACTGCCTTTGCTTGGCGAACCCGGTACACAGGGTGCTGTCTATGAATGAACCTACTATGGTGGCTAGTCGGTGTCCCGCAGTACTTCACTTTCAATTCCGCACACACCGGCACGCTGCTTTGCAAGTGTGCGCCTCAGTAGAATAATGATGATAAGCAACTCCCACGATTAGATGCAGCACCGATCGCACCGTTTGTTCATAGATGCGCAAATCTTATGCATATTATCGCGGGAACCAATTATGGATGTGCATCACCCAGGTCCGAGATAGAGAGCATTACCGCTGACCGGAGGAAGCTGGTGATCGTAAATCGCTTTTAACACTCGTCATCATAAAGTTAGGTTAATTGCACCAAAACGATCGCGAGATGTCATCGGAACATCAGGATGAGAGATGTCTCATGGCAGTACAAAGCGAATCACGATCACGATCTGGATGGGAGTTGGGTAGCGTCGTACATTTTGTCACCAATTAAAAGGATGAATTGGAATTCATATGCTATTTGTAGAGAAATATGATCGACCCAAGCAACACACCAGCAGCAGCAGCAGCAGCCACAAAGCGTGATCGTCACAAAGAGATATTTAAACCATGCCTGAGACTGCCGCCTGTTTGTGGGATAAGATAAGCGCAATTGTGATGGTTATTTGACATTCATTTACCCAGAGCACTGATTGTGATGCACTTTGATAAGCTCCATGTTTTCCATTCCATTCAACACCTGTCTCGATAAACACTGTGGCGGAATTTGCCAGAATTCTTCCGCCATTATTGTGCGTTTTTTTTCTTCTCTCCCTGTTATCTGGCTCAGCAACACTTTCCTAGGCACTTTGTGATATTATTGGTGTAAGGGTTTGTAAGTGCGTATTTTTAATCGTTAGTAACAAATCGAATCTAATTGCAATCGGGCTGCGTCCCTATCATCCCGATCTTATCCCGGTTCGTGAGATCAACCCCTTACGATGCTGGGCGCCATTGTGATTCGGTCGGTGTGTGTCGCTGTTGCCCCAGCATCGTACGGGTGTGTTTATATCATTTAAAGGAAGTAACTCGGAGGTTGAAAAATGTTGCAGCCTGCGAGGTGTCAAGTGTGTGTGTGTGGGAGAGTTTGTGATTTGCATAATTGGAGTGGCATTTGTGTGAACATGGGCACAATATGGCGGGCACAATCCACCTCTTCTTTTCCATGTTTGGGGATGAGGTTTCTAGCCATATTACACTCACACTCACACAACTCTTCGATCACTTTCGATAGATGGAAAGTGAGAAAAACTCGGTTGTTTACTCGGTTGGCGGTCGCGTGGCGGGAAATAAAATCGAAGCACTAAACGGAGAACTGATACTGCATGGGGTGAATATATTGATGACGGGCGATTGGAAGAGGGGCCTCAACACGATCTGGAAAGGAATCTTCCGCTGGGAAACTTTTTGACTGGGTAGCATAAATGAATGGTGCTGGTGTTGTGCAACTGTGTTTGTTGTTCGATTCGGGCGGAGAACAATATTCACCCGGCATACATTACTGACCGTTACCATCGGGCGTAGGTACTCATTAAAACTGGCAGACTACAAAATTGTGTATTCATTAGTTTTCGATTAACACACGCAGCACTGCAAACAATCATCCATTTTATCACAAACATATATAAGGATTTTAAATGTGCTCATTAAGAGCAATCAACATTCGATGAATGAGTTTGAATAATACTTACATGCTCTTTCAATTTCGCTGAACTAATGGTGATAATGCACCTGAAAGTATGCAATTTATATTTTGTAAAGTCTATTTTATGTAAATTCGTATCCTTCTTTTTTGGCATAAATTATATTATTTTGCTCTGCGTATGGGTATATGAGGCCTAAGGGTACAAAATTTAAAATTATTCATCTCTAATTTCAAAGAATTCCCTATTATAAAGACTCATTGAATATTCTTGGCGCCAATTTCAGGAGCTTCTATCAATGAATTCCGGCTGCTCAAGAATAAGAAATATTCGGTGTCCTAGTGGAAGCACCCACATTCCATAGATTTTTACTTAGAGCTATTGCGAATGGCAATAGTTTCACAATGTATTGTTTCTTGAAACTAAATACAATTGAAGCTTAATTTAAAAAAATAAAACCAATAACTCTCGTTATTCAAATAATTTTTTTCCAATTAACATTACTACAGCCACAGAAATATAAGAAAATATTTCTTCACGATCCTTACAATATTCTTCCTTCGGGACAAGAGCTTCCGAATGTTTCATAGAAAATGCTTTTTAAATTATTAAATCATTACTTACTAATGAAACTCTTAACAATATGGCACAATATTCATTATAAATAAAAATAAAAACTTGCTAATGAAACTCTCTCCTCATTACTAAAAAATAGAACAAATAAACAAATTAAACCTTTTGATACGCATGCCGGTCGTGTTGTATCACTCATTGCAGTGAGCACACGTTAGTAACACGTACCTGAGCGTCGGATGCAATTTTTTCCACCTCGGAAACTTACCCTATGCAAATGAGCTGAATATTCCGGGCCAGCGCTACGCGGAAAGTTTGGACTACGTCAAAAAGTAGTTCTTCGGCGCGACAAGCCCAGCCTACGCGGGGAAACCCCCTTTCAGCTGGGACACATTGGAATTCGAAGCTGGGGGGTATGTACTGGGGCGGTATTGGGGATTGGAATTGAGTCACACCGCAGTCACACCAGTTCGTAGCAGTCATCGTCGTCGTGTGCGATGATGTATGGCGGGAAGATAATCTAAACCTTTCCGAACATCGACAAATCCAAACCGCAACTCGACTCGACTAAGACAACACCTGGTAACGATTGCCGATTGGTTGGGTTTTTCTCCTCACCATGTCGAATTCCTCCAAGTGTTTTGTGATCTTTCCTTTAAGCACCAGTCTACAAAGCGTTGCTGCAAAAGGTTGCGATTAATTGTTTCCACAAAGTTTCATTACACATGGACAGCAATGGTTGATAAACGGTATGCAAGGTTTGTGAAGTAGTCATGTAGTCTACTTGCAACTACATGACTTTCGCGCCTTGTTTCTTCTATCTATGGATGTTCTACTGTCTCCGGGAAGACTTCCGGTGCGTGAGGAAATGTGTAGTTCCTAAGGGAAGGCCACACACACACACACACACACACATACACTGTGAGACCTCTGGACGCTGTACAAACGCTGTCCAACATTTCCGAAACCGACGTTCTTGCCTAATAGCTACCGCGCTACAACTCGGAAGTGTTCTCGGATTATGGGCGCACAAACAAACAAAGACGTCTGATAGATCGAAGCTGAGAGATCAATACACAAGGGGAAACCGTTTGCATAATGATGGGTGGGAAAGCGTCTGGGCTTGGGGTGCGCTTGACCCTCGGAAGTTTGCAACAGTCGTCGCGAGACTGTGTGTGTGTGAGCGTATTTGCTTGGGAAAGAGTGGGAGAAAATGTAAACTCTCTCGTACTTCCGCTAGCTGCACGGAAACTGCATCAGCCGCGTTGGAACCATGTTGACTTTGGCGAATGATGCGCCCATTTCCGAGGCACTAGCATTCTTAGCATCGGTGCACGCGTTTTGACGTCTATACACACAGGCTGCGGAGATGCGTGTAGAGCAGTTGTTGAGGAAACCTTCGAACATTTGCTCACCTCAAAAGCCTCTTGAACTGTGCTCTACCCAAGGGAAAGCTAACACAGTTCACAGAGGAAGATCGTTTGGTGTTGCTAGTGGAGATGATCGTTCAGTGACCGGCCGGCCTCCTCCTGGGACTTTGCTAAACGCTCCAATTAATGTCACTGTCTGATTTAGCTTTCCCGAGTGCGTGAGATAAGATGCATTATCTTGCGGTGGAAATTTGCTTTCAACCCTCAACTCGGAATCGTCACGAGAAGGTTTAGGCAGTTACGGTGCTACCTTTGCCAAAAGCTGCTGCGAGACCTCGCTAGGCATTAAGTATTGACACATTGCTGATCGTACATCGATAGGCATAATTGAATTAGGGTAGCTTAATTGCTTTGGGCAAGGTTGTTCCAGCTTCTAATCATTAGGGCGAGTTCGTGAATGAGATGAGTGATGAATATCGGGTGATCGTTAAGTTGCTTTTATCGAGCCGATCTTTCAAGTGGGATTCTATCTATTTCCGGTCGACATAAACTGGTTGACTAAGGGTGAATGCGATGTCTACGGATTGGAGAGTGTTGTTGTTGACACTGTGGCATTACATTGTAGAGGTCTGTCGTACCCTCCCTGTGTAGAGTTCTCTCATTGGTTCTGAAATTCATAAACAATGTTCTAAATGAAAGAGGTTATGCCGAGCTTCCTAGTGCCTGTGTGGAAAGTTATGTGGAAGTTGGCAACTTTAATAGAATCTTAAATGCAATATGTTATACTTTACTGTCCATACTATTGACAACAACAACATCACCCAAGCCTTTCACTGTATAGTATCAATTAAACGAAGCGCAAGGAAGACACAATAAACCGGAAGATAACTTTTGACCTACAAAGAACGACTTCTAGAATCGTTCTTATCGTCTGAATGGAATGCACAGCCATTGCATCATACCTAGTAGCACGCCCAGTTTAATATCAGTAGCCATCTTCTAGGCGTTGTGTTTGGACTCATTCCCAACTCATCGAGCAAGTGTCGGACTAATCGATGCCAACCGATCGATCGTGTTACATAGCATAGACAGTACGATCATCTTGCAGTATAATTTCCACTTAACTACTCTTATTATCCCAGTCTCAAAAATCGACACCCGTGATGTGCCTTCTAATCTAATTAAACCAAAGCCTGAGCTTCCTTTTAATGCTGATACGGCTGATTTTACTTATCAGGTCTTATAGAGCTGGTCATCCGTTTGCCTTTTGAAGCAATTATTTAACCTCCGTACACGGTAGGGATGAGCAAACGCTGTAAGGCTTGCTCCGTTGCCAGACTCGGGATTGCAAAACAGGTGCGCAACACAGCGATTAAGTAACCACGTTCTCACCATTGTGCGCCTTTAGGGTACACGTATGCTGCACCTGGGATGTGCATGTGTGTATGATTTCCCTCTGACCCCGTGCCTAGTGTAGCACCGCTTAGTAAACCGTCAGGATTCCATAGTTCGCTCGGTTTGTCGGCGATACGCGAAGCTACGATCGTGGGTTCCAGAATAATCGGTGAGAACGAAATTGGTGAATAGAATAGAATTGGTTCAGTTTGATATCACATCTGGACCAGTCGTGATCGAACTTCTACACTACACACACTGGTAAAAGGTGACTACGGTGAGGTGAATGATTTAATTTAAACTAATTATTAATTAGCGTTACAATTAAAACACAAACACACACACTTCGTGCTCAGCGATCGTATAATGGCATTAGCATTACTATTCAATTCAATTTTGATCCTTTCACACTTTGTACTGAGACACAGCACAAAGAGATAATTGGAAGGGTAGATCGTTAGTATTTTTTATTGCTTTAAATATATTTTTTAATAATCCATAATCTACAATAAACTGTAAAGCAATAAAATGTTCTGTTCTGTCAAAGAAAGATCCATATTTTATATTTTTCGTATTGCCTCAATGGGCTTAACGATCCATTAGGTCATACCGGTCATGACCTACCATGACAGTGACGGATCCAGATCCTTGTAGGCCCCCAGCAAAATGACAGTTGATGCTCCTACAAATCATAGATACGACAGTATATCGTAACCCAAGACCCTTGCCATCCAAGAAAATAGTCTAATAGCGTGACCGAAAGACTCGCATTCGATTAATATAGATTGTTTCTGTCATCGATAGAGCATTATCTTTTGAGGAGAAGAGTTTCGGAGAGGACCCTCTAACAATGGTCTTGGTCCTAAAAATGCCTGAAGCTCCAGTGGCCAAACAGTTATTTATCGGAAGTTGCATCTCAGTTGAGGCCACATGGAAGTTTGGTGCCCAAAGCATCTGATCAGTTTGCTTATACTATGGCATACTATTGATACTAAGTACGTGAAATGGTCCAGATGAGATTTGAACCTTGGTCTCGCTATGAAAATGCCCCAAATATTATACATTAACCTCGTCTAAAAATTGACGAATGATTTGTTTTTATCCAAAGCGAAACGAACCACATGTGGGGATTATCCCTCTTACCATATGTTAATAAGACCAACTGCATTAAGATGTCATGCAAGTACCGTTTAGCAGCGCAGTTTCTCTCTCTCTCTCTCTCTCTCTCTCTCTCTCTCTCTCTCTCTGTGTGTCTCGAAAGGCATATCAATGCGCTTGTTACTCAGCCACGTCAGCTACGGTAAGGAGTTCCCCGCGATGAACCCATACGCTTCCGATCGGTTAGTGAATTCTTCACGCGTCTCCAGAAAACCAAGCGGCGCGTCTTTCCCGGGGAAACAAAAAATCCCCCCAAAAACACAAACATTTTACGACCCCGTCTGGATGTACAGCAACAACAGCACAAGGCACGCTAAAACAAATAAATCATTGCAAAAAAGAAATGATCGCAAGCATGATGATCGGACGCGCGCTCTTCCTCTTTACCTTGAGCCATATGTACAGTACGCACAGGTGTTGTTCTCGGGGTGCGTTCTCTCCCACTGCTACTTGCTCTCATACAAGCGCACGGTACACTTGTTTGACCCTCCGGGGAGGAACTAAAACCCCGGAAGGTGTGCGTGTCTCGACGGTTGAGCTAAACCGGGGCCCAGTGCCCCCAAAGTGCATCTCATTTGGCTGGTTCGCGCGCGCACGCCAAAGCGTATCGAAATTGGAAAAGGGGAAGAAGGGATACAGAACGCAGAATAGGGTTAGATAAGGAGAAGGGGCGAAGGGTGTGCTGAGGGAAGCATCAAACAAACACACGCTCCCCGCGAGGGTGGGAGTGATTTAAGATGATAGCGATCGTAAGCGAAACGGCGAAACCACACCACGGTCCTGATATACTATACTAGTGACTCGTCACTGCCCGGAGACGCTCAGTCGTTGGCAGATCGCGGCTTCGATCGGATGTACCAAACCAGGCACCGCAAGGCAAGAGCACCGACGGACCCGACCGACATATCTTATCTTTCGCGCGCGCCAAGGAAACGACGCATCCCCATACCGGAGAGACGGTTCGTGAATTGTTGTGCGTGCGTGTGCCACTTGTGCTAAGACACCGTTTCCCTAGTTGCCGAATTAGAAAAAGGTGATTTTTTTTATTTGAGTTGGTGCTACTGTAGTTTAATAGCCTGCGTGCCTTTTTTGCCTAGGTAATTTAGGGAGCAAATTCTGTTCCGAATCTCGAATCCACAGGCATGTGTCACTTATCATGATCCCATAAAAAAGGAAATGCGTGTGTACTCAGATGTCTAGTCCAGTGCGTTACTAAGGCTTGTATCGTTAAAACATGTGCGTTCTGGAGACATTATTCTGTATGTGTTGAGTGAAATTTAATTGTGCCATTAATTAGTGCAAGCATGCTCTTCAAGTTGTGGCTGTCCTACTATCGATCGACGTCGATCACTTTGGCCTTTGTGCGTTACGCAGTGTGTATATTCGCGGGCTTCGAATTCTTGCACCTCATTAACGCGGGCTCTGCCACTAGCAAATCATTGATCATTAGGAGCGTTGATGTGTGTGAGATAAAGAATTTGAAAAGAAAAAAACCCGCAGCTAGTGTTAAGTGCGTGCGTGAAAAAAGGGCAAATAACAGTGTACTTAATAAGTGATCTGCAAAAAAACTGCTCCAACAAAGAACTACTTCCTATTGTTTCATTGTGTATAGTGATCGTAGATCAATCAACACCTAAAGCGTTTGTTATGGAAAAGGGAACGCGAGGTATCATTTAGCGGAACGGATAGTTTTATGGGAATTCAATTGACAAAATTGATCTTTTCTAATGGTAACGCTAGCATCGATTTTATTAGTTTCTTTGCGGAATGAATTCAATCTGAACGGTAGCTACGTTAGTGTCGGAGAACGTCACTAGCGCGGAGTGTGATTAATATTCATTCCGTTGCCGTTTAACGACTGTCAAAAATTGTATTTCTGTACAACGGTTTGTTTTTTGGAATAGTTCCGAGCGATCCGCGCTCATTAATATTCATTTCTTGTAGCATTAAATTGCTGTCAAAAATCTGTTTGTAGATCAATATTTGCACGCACGTGTTTGAAGGAAACGTTCGGCGCACATGGGTGATCTTTGCCCGAAAAAGATGAAAGATCGGTAATGGCAAACGGGTTGTTCATTGGCACGAACTGTGGTTAGAAGGAGTTGGGAGTTGTAAGTTGGAGACGTTCAGAAGACTTTGCTCAATGCTGGTGGTATTTGGTTAGTGTGTGAAATAACTTCTTCTTGGCTTAACGACCTGCAGAGGCCACGTCGACCATTTAGTAGCTTACTAGCCATGCTGATACCACGTAGTTGGATAGTTAGTCCTCACTACGGGGGAACGATCGGCGCTGCTGTCTCCTCGTCATCGGGTCTATGCAAAGATATCGAATTTTACTAACATAATTATTAAAACTATTATCAATATTTAATGTTTGGACAGTTGACGTAGTCAAAGGCAAACATTAAAAAAAAAAAGATAATAGTGCACGACTACAGTACACTTGATACATCTCTATAGACAGAGTTGAAGTCCGGAAAACGGTTCTAAGAAACGATTAGAAAAGTAACAACAGACCGGATCCTTTCCGTCTTAACAATGCTTTCTTATTGATTTAGTAGGGCATCCAAAAAAATCTTAGAAACTGTATGTCTGAAAAAATACTCCCAATGAAATGACAATAAGAGCATTGTAAGAACTATGCTATCACTAAGCATGTTTCTAGGAATGTTATACCTCTACTTGATTCATCTTTGCTTATTAGAGACATTTGAAAAAATAGGCATATAAAGACGTACTGTTTGTAATTCATTCTCAATCAATCGATACTCTGTGCTGTGCCAAACGAATGAGTGCTAAACCGGCGTACATTTGTTTCCGCGAAGTGATCGTGTCGAAGTGATCTTGTTGCATTTTCACCTCGTTTTGACAAATTTTAGAAAAAAAAACGGTGGCTCTTGTTGATTTTGTCTGGCGTTACTTATGCTGATGAAGGCTCAAATTAAGCGATATTAAGCCCAAGAGAGCACGTGTACAAAACTCAAGGGCACATTTAGAAATTCCTGCAAAGACACCATGACATCACCGAAAGCCCTTTGATATGCAGCTTAATTCACTGCATTCCGATTAGCCGTGGTGGAACATTAATCAAAACACTAGGGTCTTTCCGTTCGGGAAGAGCTTCTAGCGGGACACACACACGTGATCATGTCCCGATTCAATTAATGCAAATGGATTTGCATTACAATTGGCAGCATATCCTGTAACGAAGCATCTTCAAAAAACTTCCCATTAGGTGGCCACAGAAATGATGGTCCCTCGTTTTAAATGGCCAAACCCTTGTTAGTATTAATCTTTTTGCCCAGCCTCATAAAGCAAACATTGCTTCAAAAACTGCCGGTGACGCGTCTTTCATGTGTGTACCAGACAGAAAGGAGCAACAAATACAGCCGACAGAGCGGAATCGCTTTTAGATTACGATCTTGCTATTCGTTAATGCTGTGCAGCTTCCACCAGCTGCTGCTACTGCTGCACATCGATCTATTTATTGTTTGTTTGCCAGGGAAAAAAGGGGCGAGAAACCGCACACAAACTCCCGGTCCGCGGGCCTGAAGGTAGGAGACTGTGTATAGACTTTTGACGCGTGTTCGCGTGACGATCGCGATGGCGTTGATTGCCCTCAACGGAGAAGGCATCCTCCTTTTGCCGTGATGAAGTTCAAGTGCACTTGATACTTTTGACGCCCTGCAACCGCCCGGCGTGCATCGGGCCGACCGTTGAGCGTTTCGAGCAATAATTTGTAATTAATATAACGTCACTTGCGCCATACAGTTTGCGCTAGCACACTATTCACGGGGTGTATCAATTTTTCGGTTTTCTTTGCTTTTGCTCCACAGAGTTACACACGGCTTAGGCTGCGCTCTCTCTCTACATCTCCCTAAACGTACAAAATAAATACTAGCCGTGCGCCATCATGACGCCTAAAGAGTATCCTCAAGGCAACGGATCGCTCCAGACGATGAATCTCAAGAATAGTGTCAGTGCCGACAACATGTCGGTAGCGAGCCACAAAAGTACCAAGGATATTTTGGATGTGTAAGTACACGGACGTTCGGGCGAGCATTCGGGATACTCAGAGCACTCCTTACTCTTCCCACAGAAAATTCAGCAAAGCACCTACCAAAGAACCAAGCTCACAATCCGTCTCGTACTTCAAACTGGTAAGTACGGCGCAACAATGTTCCGCTCCTCAAGTGCAACTAATCACTCCGTTACCTTCGTCTTACAGTTCCGGTTTGCCACGTGGGGTGAAGTCTTTGCCACGCTGCTAGGCATCCTGCTGGCCTCGATGGCTTCGCTCGGGCTACCGTACGGTGTCATTCTGTACGGTGAGTTTACCACGCTGCTCGTCGATCGTACCATCGGCATCGGCAAATCGACCGATACGGCCATCCTCTCGATATTCGGTGGCGGCAGAGTGTTGTAAGTATTTCCCAGGACAGAGTGTGGTCACGTGTAGCCACGTGTGGTACAAACGCTCGTTGACCCTCACTGTTGCACCGTTTGACACCTGAACATATCGGAATCAAATCAATTAACTAACAGCTCAAACGAGCTGCTCGGTGCTTGGTGGTGCGAAGTAATTGGCACAGGCCATACAAAAGAATCTCGCATAAACAAATCAATAAAAGCGCATATGAGCGTTGTTTGTGTTTATGCGGGAGAAATTTTACTTCCACTTACCAGCAAAACACTTGAGACGAGCATATCTGAACGATTGTTTACGGATGAGAAAATTTCTCTAAAATCTGGAATTATCTTCTCTGCATCCGATTCCTACAGAGTAAACGCAACTGAGCAGGAAAATGCGGCCGCCATTATGGAGGATGCGAAAGCATTCGGGCTCGGTGTGGTGGCCGTCACGATACTACAGTTCATCTTTGCCACACTCAGCGTCGACATTATCAACCGTTCGGCTCAGAAGCAGATCAGTAGAATACGGCAACTGTTTCTTAAAGCCGTACTACGCCAAGATATGACCTGGTACGATCTCAACAGTGACGACAGCTTTGCGGTGCGCATTACGGAGTAAGTGGAAATGGTTTTTCTCACCATAGCATAGGAATGTGACGTTTATATCTTCTTGCTTCGATAGCGATCTGGACAAGCTGAAGGAAGGTATCGGTGAGAAGCTGTCCATCTTCACGTACCTGGTGATGTCATTCGTAATATCTGTGATATTTTCGTTCTTCTACGGTTGGAAGCTGACGCTCGTGATACTCAGCTGTGCACCGATCATCATACTGGCGACCGCTTTCGTTGCCAAGGTGGGTACTATTTTAAGCAGTAATCGCTCAAAAAAGAGTAACTTTTGGAAAATTGGCTGCGATCATTTTTCGGGAGATATTTTGATTTTGAATCGTCGAAAGAAGGGACACAATATACAGCTTAAATCGAAGTTGACTTCGTGTCTACCGAAAACGAAAATAATTTCCAAATGGATTAATGTCTCCTCTAGATAGAATATGTTACCCAGAGCTGTAGGAGTGGCAGAATAATCCGTGGAATTCACCGTCAGATCCTATCGAACTTGTATGAAGTTGATCTCACTGGAGTCGTTAATAAGACCGAACCATTATAATTGGAATTGGCTAAAAGTTATAGTTATAATCAAGCGGTGGTTGCTAGGAACTATCTGTGCTCTAAGAGTCACTGGAGGAAGCTTTTAAATTTCTAAACATTTATCTTCACAGATGCAAAGTACGCTCACGGAGAAGGAACTGAAGTCCTACTCTTCGGCCGGTGCCGTAGCTGAAGAGGTCCTCGGCAGCATCCGTACCGTAGTTGCATTCGGTGGCGAAAAGAAGGAGCTCGATCGATACCGAGAGCGACTAGCCGGTGCCGAACTGAACGGTCGCCGCAAGGGTTTATTCTCCGGCATCGGTGGTGGCATCATGTGGTTTATCATATACTGCTGCTACGCACTCGCCTTCTGGTACGGTATCAGTCTCATCCTGGAAGATCGCGACAAAGATCTGAAAGACTACACGCCCGCGGTACTGATCATTGTGCTGTTCGGTGTGTTGGCTGGTGCACAAAATCTTGGCCTATCTTCACCCCATCTGGAAGCGTTTTCGACGGCGAAAGGTTCCGCGGCAACTATATTTTCCGTGATCGATCGTAAACCGGACATCGATTCGCTTGGTGATGCGGGATTGCGGCCCAAATCGATGCAAGGAAATATAAAGTTTACCAACGTTTTCTTCCGCTATCCGGCCCGGAATGATGTGCAGGTGTTGCAGGGTTTGAATTTGGAAATCAAAACGGGCCAAACCGTTGCGTTGGTTGGTCCGTCCGGGTGTGGCAAATCGACCTGCCTGCAGCTGATTCAACGATTATACGATCCGCTAAGTGTAAGTGCTACCCGAAACGGGGAGGATTTTTCTGTCACATTCGTTCACAAGTTCCGTTTGTACTTTTTCAGGGTACGGTCACCATCGATGGTACCAAGGTGAGCGAACTTAACATCGGTTGGTTGCGTTCGTTTATTGGACTCGTCGGTCAGGAGCCGGTTCTGTTTGCGACAACGATTGCCGAAAACATACGGTACGGTAACCCGGAAGCTACTCAGAGCGAAATTGAATGTGCCGCCAAAATTGCAAACTGTCATAGCTTCATCATGAAGCTGCCGAACGCGTATGGTACGATGATAGGTGAGCGTGGCGCTCAACTGTCCGGTGGTCAGAAGCAGCGTATCGCTATCGCACGTGCGCTGGTACGCAATCCAAAAATTCTACTACTCGATGAGGCAACTTCCGCCCTCGATCCCAACTCGGAAAAGCGTGTGCAGGATGCGCTGGAGCGAGCTAGCAAGGGTCGTACAACGCTCGTTGTCTCACATCGTCTGTCCACCATTACCAACGCGGACAAAATTGTGTACATCGACAAGGGTGGGGTGATGGAGCAGGGTACTCACGAAGAACTCATGGCTGCCCGGGGTCTGTACTACGAGCTGGTAGTGGCCAGTGGGTCCCAGAAAACAGTGGAAGATGATGAGAACGTTCCGATGGCACCGAGTTTCTACTCTATGCGTCAAGAATCGGTTGAAGATGGTGCGGATGGTTCGGACGATGAGTCGGACAGCGGAAAATCGGACGAAAAGAATGAGGAAGAACAGGAAGAGGTGTATCACGTGTCGATGCTACGATTGCTTAAGCTTAACTCACCCGAATGGCATTACATACTGTTCGGATGTGCGGCTGCAATCGTTGTTGGAGCATCGTTCCCAGCGTTTGCTGTCCTTTTTGGAGAAATGTACGGTGTAAGTAGAGTGTTTATCGCAGTAAGCAACCTAGTTCCGATCAGTTCAATAATCATCATTTCATTTGCAGATTCTTTCGGTTGCTGATCCAGAATTTGTAAAGCAGGAATCAAACTTCTACTCGCTACTGTTCCTGGCACTGGGTCTCATCACCGGCTTGGGAACGTTCTTCCAGACGTATCTCTTCAACATTGCCGGTGTGCGACTTACGTCCCGTTTGCGCCAAAAATCATTCAAAGCGATCGTCATCCAAGATATGGCTTGGTTTGACGAGAGTCGTAACGCTGTCGGTGCTCTCTGCGCACGTTTGTCGGGTGATTGTGCTAGTGTGCAGGGTGCCACTGGTACTCGTATCGGGTCACTACTGCAAGCAGCTTCTACCATTTGCATCGGTGTGGGCATATCATTCTTCTACTCCTGGAACCTAACGCTCGTGTCGATCATCGCAATCCCCGTCACGCTAGCATCGATCACGCTCGAGTCACGCTACACACAGATGAGCAGCTTGAAGGAAAAGCAATCACTCGAAGGTGCTACTAAGCTGGCTGTGGAAGCCATCTCTAACATTCGTACGGTGGCTAGCTTGGGGCAGGAGAAGCACGTACTGCATCGTTACAGTCAGGAGACGGTAAAGATCGATGATGCCTGTCGGCGTAAGACACGTCTACGTGGAACGGTGTTTGCATTGGGCCAGGTGATGCCTTTCGCCGGGTATGGATTAGCCCTGTTCTACGGTGGAAAACTGGTTTCGGAGAAGGAACTAGAATACAAGGACGTTATCAAGTGAGTGTGTGACTTTTGGGGGAAATGGCCTTCGTTTTGCTAAACAGAGTCGTAAACTTCATTTGCAGAGTCTCGGAAGCACTGATCTTCGGGGCCTGGATGTTGGGACAAGCGTTGGCGTACGCACCGAATGTAAACTCGGCCATCCTTTCGGCTGGACGTCTGATGAAACTGCTCGATCGTACACCGCGAATGCATAATCCTTCTAGCTCGTACCACTCACTGTCACAGGTATGATCCAGAATAAGAGGAGCTGGTTTAGGTAGAATACAGATAGTAACGTCTCTTGTCTATCTTTTTTTGAACTTCCTTACAGCGTACTGAGGGTGATATTAAGTTCACGGATGTCGAGTTCCGCTATCCGACACGTCCATCTGTTCCGGTACTCCAAGGATTAAACTTGGATATCGGTAAGGGCCAAACGGTAGCATTGGTTGGTCCGTCCGGTTGTGGCAAGTCTACCTGCATTCAGCTGCTGCTCCGATACTACGATCCCGACAGTGGCAAAGTGGTATGTATCTTAACCGTGTGTGGTCCTTCAAGTACTTTGCAGTTTATACTTAACATCTAATCGCAGGATATTGACGGTACAACCACAACCGAGTTCTCGCTCAACCGCATACGTGCACAGATGGGTCTGGTATCGCAGGAACCGATCCTGTTTGATCGTACCATAGCGGAGAACATTGCTTACGGAGACAACACGCGCGACATTGCAATGCCCGAAATTATAGAGGCTGCCAAGATGGCAAACATACATGAGTTTATCGTTAATCTACCCAAAGGCTACGACACCAGTCTCGGTAGTAAGGGTGCTCAGCTGTCCGGAGGTCAAAAGCAACGCATTGCGATTGCCCGCGCTTTGGTGCGCAATCCTCGTGTGCTATTGCTAGACGAAGCGACATCTGCACTGGACAACCAGAGTGAAAAGATTGTCCAGAATGCGCTCGATCATGCACGAACGGGACGTACCTGTATTATCATTGCCCACCGACTTACGACGATCCAGAACGCGAACCTTATCTGCGTCATCCAGAACGGTGTGGTGGTGGAGGCGGGAACACACGATGAGCTGATGGCAAAGAACAGAATCTACGCGAAGCTGTACCAGATGCAGCAGGTGGCGTAAGTGTGACGCCCGCGGATTAAGAATAAGTGAGATAAGAACCGTTGTTCCTACTATAACACCGCACCGTACACGGCTGTTGACTGCCTTTCCCGACGATGGTGAGGATGGTCGGATGAAGAACCCAGAAACTGGCCTAGGTCCAGGTTTAGCTTAAACGCAGCAGTATTTATGCCCTTCGCAAGGATTCACAAAGCAAGAAATGCCACTTAGTGGATTAGTAGAATGAAGCTTTTAACAGCTTGCGTTACGTTTCTTGTTACGCACCGGTTCCGTTTAGTGCAGAATGTTCAAAGACAATGCTTTGGGATATTTAGCAAAGTTAGCGCGAAGAAAAAAAAAACGAACGTACAAGACAAAATCAAAGACTTAGCATACAATCAAAGAGTCGTGTGAGTGTGTATCCGAGAACTGGAAGAGATGTATGTTTCAGTACAGCTTTATGGGGTCCTTTTACCCAGTGCGCCTTTAAGCTGTCAACAAAAAACAAACAATCGAAAATACATTGTGATGTGCCCACCGTTCTTTCGCAGCCATGGCAAAAACCTGCGCCTTACGCCCAGGGCATATGTCCATTAAACACACACGTGATAATCGAAGCGCCTCCGTAGGACGTAGTCTACTCTTAGTGATAACGTTAATTAGGCTAGGCGAACGGTAAAAACAATAATAAAAAAAAACCCCCCGGAAGTACGGGTGACCTGATAGGAAGGAGAAGAAGGGATTGTGTGGATTGCTCAATAATGCTAACAGCGCGCGCACTACTGCAAGCTTGTTGATTGCAGCTTGTTGTGCAATTTTACCCAGATAGTGTAGAAGAATTGGTAGATAAGTGGAGGATCCAAACATCCAAACAAGTATCAAGCGTTCCACATTTTATCGCTCGGCTCTTCTTAAGCACACCGGCATATGCCACATCTACAGTTAGCAATCTGTTAGTAAAGAAATCTCGCCTCTAGACAAGAAATTAAATGCTCTCGGTACACTTGGATCGATCGATCATGGTTTGGTGGGTGAAGGGAAAGAAGAGAGAACTGGGGGAAAGCTTAGACAAGAGAGAGAGAGAGAGATATGGCTATTCTTTATCAATTGTGACACAGATAAGATTGTTTTTCCTAAATGAAAGTAGCTAGATAAGAATGATCGCGAAATGAATGAATCGGCCATGGGTTTTGATTGGTTGATAGAGTGCACCTGTTGCACAGTAAATGGCATTAGTGAATGGATGTGCTACACAACAAACTCACATCGTTTTGGCTCAATACCACTCGCTCAATCTCTTAAACGCTGGATTAATTAATGATCTGATCACTATCAATCCTTATAACTATTTAAAATATAATAAATAAATTATATTATTATTATTATCATAAACACAGTGTTGACCTTTTCATTGATATTTTTCTATAGTGATCTGATGTTCGAGCTAATGGGAATCGTAGTAGAAACAGTGATTTTATGCCGTGATTTTGACGGTTTCCACAGGTCTTATTTCCATGGCGCTACTCAACAAAACGTCTAAAACAAACCACTGCAGTTTGCTGATAGATTCTACCGCCATTAAAAAGCTGACTCTTGCTGGATGTTCTTTCTATTACGAAAAATCTCGTGTCGTGAAAAAAAAGGTGTTAGTACGCGAACTTTTCATGCAATGCTAACATGCAGTTGTTATTGAATCTAAATCGTTTTTGTCCGCTTACCTTCCATCATCATTTCAATGCAGTACAAACTGATCGATTGTTGTACCGGTGAGCGCGAGTATCTTATCGGGCGTCAACGAAGTAGCTGTAACAGAATATTACAAATAATTATTTAACACATATGATATCTGCTACTTCTGTGCACTACTTACCAAGCTCAAACCATTCACTCGGTAGACCAGCATCACGACGTGCCGCAGCAATCGCGTAGCGTAGTGCAAATTGCACCGTAATTCCCAAATTATACGCCGGTTCACCGGTTGCCTTTGACCGGAGTACACCAGCCGGATTGGAGCTCTTCTGCAGCAATCGTACACGCATGTCTTGGGGTATGTCTTTTGCACTCGGAGGCTTATAGTTCCACGTGCGGAAATTCGTTAGTGCACCAGTTCCACGATCATATCGAAGCTCCTCCAGTAGATGATAGCCCAGTGCCATCACGAATGCACCCTCGATCTGTCCAATGTCCAGCAGTGGGTTCATACTTTCTCCGGTATCTTCAAGAATGTCCACACGGATCGGTTGCACCTGTCCGGTAAGTACGTCTATCTCCAGCTCAACTGCACACAGTGCCCACACGGTGTAACCACGCAGATCCGCCCGTTTGGCGTTGTACGAGGCAGACAGATCGATACGACGCTGGTAGCACGTCTGCACTATTGCTTCCCACGGTGCTGTACGATTATCGTCCCGGACGGGTCGGATACGTTCGAGCAGTGTTTCACAGGCCCGGCGGGCAGAATATGCAACCAGATCCGTACTGATGGAACCACCCTCAATGAACGCGTTTGGTGAACCGTTCGATGTGTGAGCCTTCACCTTAACCAACGCCAATGGAATGCCGAGTGTGTGGGCCACAACTTGCGCAACCTTCGTATTGACGCCCTGTCCTATCTCGGGTGATCCAATCGTGACGGCCACACTCCCATCTACATGATAGATCGAAACCCAAGCATTCATTCCACCAAAGTAACGGATTGGATGTCCCATAGGAACGATTGCGATTCCTCGCTTTTTCCAACGGTTTGTTTCGTTGTATCGATCTACTGCAGCTTTCCGAACCTTAAAATCTACCTGCTCGTAGAAGGTAGGCAGCAAAGTAGCAATGCTACTGCCCGGTTCCATGTTGGCGAGACGTACCACTTGTGGTGAGAGCCCGGTCACAAACGCTACATGTTCCATGATCGTTTCGATCGTGGCGATCGATTCCGCTGTACCAGGCGATCGCAACCAGGTAGTGCTGGGTGAGTCGGAAAGAACGCCACGCAGCCGGAGCCTCCAGCTGTCATCGCTGTAGCAATTGCGGAACGCTTCCCGGAACAGCATCGTCATTGCTTCGTACTGAGACGCACCCAAATCTTCATGGTATGTGTTGGACAGGCGTACTATACGTCCATCGGCTGGTCGAACATCTACCTCGTACTCACAGTGGCCTCCGATGCGCTTGCCAATCGCCTGCATTGTCGTTTCGAATGGTAAAACCATCCGAACTGGACGTCGACTACGGTATGCCGCCAGGGCACAGGCACTCGCCACCCAAGCCCCACGGGACAGTTTCGCACCGTATGAACCACCTACAGGGCGTACGATTACGTGGATACTGCTCTGGCGTAGTTGAAGTGACTTCGCAATAGCTACCTGCACCATGTGGCTAGACTGCGTCGCACTGTACACCTCCATTCCGGTTCCATCCTCCGACGGGATGCAGAGACATGTTTGCGGTTCGAGTGTGAAATGGGCCTGACTGCGGAAGTGACATCTACCAGATATCTTCACCGTACCCGACGTACTTCCCGGTCGATTGTACGATCGTCCAACGACATCTGGTTCAAGTGTAAGGAACCGGTTCGTTGTATAGCCGTGAGCAAACACATCCTCAATGGTTGGAAGAATTGGTTCGCCATCCGACTCTCCATACGAAACATTTACCAGCGTTGCTGCCTCCGTTGCCAGCTCGAAAGTTTCCGCCACCACAATACCAATCGGTTGTCCATGGTACAGGACTTTCCCGCTGCACAAGATCTCCTCACGTACATTCCGAAATGGGAAAGGGGAATTGATGCCACCTTTCAAAGATGCAAAATCATTCTGGCCGGGTATATCTTTGGCAGAGTAGAACGCGACCACACCCGGAACTGCAAGAGCAGCGGATGGATCAAGTGATAGAATCTGACGACGTGCTACGGTTGCCAGAACGAACGTGGCATGCAACTCATCTGGTCGGCTTGGAAGATCATTCACGTACACCGCTTCACCAGCTGTTTGTTGGAAGGCTTCTAGCTTCGGTAGTGCTTGTGTTAGAGGCCAGTTAGATGGATACGTATCGAACGACTGGGCACCGGTTGAGAGTGGACGTGGTATGGCTGATCCACCGGAGCGAACTATCGGATTGGCTATACGACGATCACGCGGGGCAATGTGAAGCACGAAACGATATAGCAAACCGACTGCTACCTGGCGGCGGTAGGATGCATCAGGCGTGGGTTCAGTTTGCCCACCGGCTAGTTCAGCATTTAGTACGGCGAGCGTTTCCTGCAGTATAACATTGTTGAACGGATTCTTTCCCTCTAGATACTGTTCCGTACGGGAGGCGCGAGAAAACTGTAGAAATAGGACGTGAAATCATTGGAGGAAGCTGTATTGTTTTTTTTGTGCTAAAATTTTTGCTAAAATGTTTATGAAAAGTTATAAAGCAGATAATCAGAAGATTTTTTGGCTCCGTTCCGCTTGCCTCGCCACAGTACGTTAGAGCTAACATGCCATTAAACAGAAACCGGACAATCCCCGCTTTAAATTGATTAACACTTTCACATGGATCGCATGCTATTTCGTAGGTTCGTCGTCTTGAAAAAAAAACGAAGTCTTTTGATTTGCTTCAAAAGCGACAAAAACAATTAATGCCAAATTTTACGAGCCTTTAGCCTTTAAATTCTGTTGTGTATACTAAATATTAACAGCTTGAAAACATTAGTAGCGCCATCTATAATTAAACAAACGCTACGATTTTATTAATGCACGTTGTACTTTCAGATGCAATACTTCAAACGAAGCAACCATTGTTCCTTAATAAACTTATCGATCCATTACAGCATTGGAAAAGGAATCGATGAAAATTTTCTCATCACTCACACACATACTTACCTTCGGTCCAATACCGCCAAAGCACAGGTGTGCCTGTTCCACGTTTATTTTGCGTACGCACAGTCGCAACAGAAAGGCGGCGTTAACATGAGCGCTTGCGTTTTGCGCCCTTGCCGCCACCTTGTACGTACGAAACACGCACCGGTCCGAATCGAGCGGAGGAAGCGTAACGTTCAACAACACGCGCCTGTGCATGTTGAAGCTGAGAAACTGTGCAGGCAACAGTTTTTCCATCGCACCACTCGGTGAAGCTAGAGAGCGAAGGAAAGTGTACGCGGTACGGTGAAAGTAAAGGTGGGTCCTCCCTTTGCAGTTTCCAATCCACTTACACACTTACCTATCGTCATCTCAACACCGATCGCTTCGAACAGTACGTACAGGTCCGACGGGAACTCGGGGTGGCGATGTTTAAGCGTCAGATTGCCGGCTATCGTCCCGACATGCCGTACCGCTGGATGTGCGATTTCCTCGACGTGCCGTGCCAGTTCCACGCAGTACGTAAACCGTCGATCGGTACGTGCTGCTTCACGAAGTATTTCAATCAACTCACTCAGCGTCACATTAGCACCGATGATGACGGAACTACCGATCCAATAGTTGCGCAGTTCCTCCACATTACGTACGTCGATAAATAGGCGCAAATCCTTCCGTCGCCTGTAAACGCCATGCCCCGTATTACCGGACACGAGTATGTACGCACCGACACCAGCATTCTCTTCGCGCAGGATATCAAAAATCTCGTCCACAGTACGCACACGAAACCACCGCCGATCGGATGGGACGAACTGGAGTTCCACCGTTTCATCGAAGCAACTCTTGGCCGAACAGTCTCGCTCACATCCAGTACAGTTCGCGCGAGGCAGATCTTCAATGTCCGGCTGACAAACGATACCGAGAGCCCGGCGTGCCAATTGATCCTCTGGTGGAGCATCGATTGCGAAGGATTTGAACGCATCCAGGATGGGTCGGTAGCCTGTACAGCGGCAGATGTTCCCAGCGAGACCCTTCTCAACGTCTTCCATCGTAACGTTACCGTTGTTGGCTTCGAGCAGACTGTACATACTCATCACCATTCCGGGTGAGCAGTAACCACACTGCGTACCGTTGAACTGTGCTAACCGTTCCTGCACCGGATGATATCCGGTGGCCTTCGAGCCGATACCTTCCACCGTGAGGATATCCATGCCATGGCAGGAGAATACCGAAAATAGACACTAACGAAAACGTTTAAAAGATCCGATAAGCAACACGGAATACTAGTAACAACACGGATTCTTCACAAACCGAGTTCACAGAGAAGGTGATGCGTTGCTTGGTAACCGGATGAGTGTCGACCACGTTCACGATGCACACTCCGCAGCCACCTTCGAGGCACATAAACTTGGTACCTGTCAGATGTGCCTTGGTGCGTATGAAGGTGTTCAGCGTCGTATCTATCGGTAGCTGGTCCGGGGAAACTGTCCACAACGGAAGATACAACGAGAGAGAGAGAGAGAGAGAGAGAGAGAGAGAGAGAGCGAGAAATGAATGCGTTACAGTAAAGGGATGCGTGTGTGCCTGCGTGCGTATACCCTGGTATAGCTTCCCGTTGATCGTAAACTTCACGTGCATGACGACACTGTTCCGAGTGCGCAATTCAAGCGCAAATCCAAGACTGATGTTTGCAGACCAACTGACCAGCTCGACTCGTGGATCTGTGAAGACCCACTCCACCATATTGTACGCCTCACTGAGCAACTACACCGTCTGTGAGGCTCTGTATGTGAAAACGTTCGGGGCGGGGGGGATATGAATACCAAATCGTCCTTTCACGGTGTCGAGTGGATATAGAACCGATAAACACCTGCTTGTATATCAGGGGATACAGTTTTCTTATGTTGTTTTTAAATGGAAGTACTACTACCGAACAAGGGTAGTACGGTCGGGAGGTACGCCACGCGAAACTGCGTACACGCGCACTCCTCGGTTGGGTTCCCGTTCGATGGTTTCGAAAAATCGGCACCAGTTCCCCGGTAGCCTCGATCGAGTGCACAACGTGTGGCCAAACGGAGTGTAGCTTTGGTTTAGTAGCTGTATCTTCGGTATCCACTTTCACCATCAATTTGTTTGTTTCAGTGAGCTGGTGCGTGTGCTCGTGCTCCTATGGCGGGAAACATAAGTATGGGCGCTGAGGTACGCCTCACGATCAATGGCCGTCCGTACACGGGTAAGCAGGAGCAACTGATGCGAATCTGTGATCGAGTTTCATATGCGTGAATTTATCTGGCAGGGCGATGGAATGCATCGCTGTCGGAATGTAGCGTTGGCAGTTGGGCGAAATGTGTCTTAATTTACCACCGGGTAAAGACTTGAGAGTTTCCAGTGACCAGTGAAGGTTGAAAAGTGGTATTTGGAAGCATCCCAAGTATGTGCCCAACTTGTTTCGGATGTATTTTAATTGAATTGATCATATTTCATAATTCATTAGTGAATTGAGTTGTAGCTTAGAGACACTCTGTGGCAATTTCCGGTGTATTTTAGGTGTTATCCGTAATGGTCCGTAATATCGACTTTTAAACTCATCATACTTGACTAAATCTTTTCTATAGCTAATATTTTGTTCATACATAGCTCGTGCTTGTGGTGGTAGCGACGACAGCGGTGTCATTTTCACACGGCAGCATCCGGGGTTCAAATCCCATTCAGATCGTTCCCCCCGTAGTGAGGACTGACTATCCAACTACGTGGTTATCTGCGAGTAAGCCATTCGACGGCCGGCGTGACCTAGAAGGTCATTAAGTCAAGAAGAAGAAGAATACATGACTCGTGCCAATTTTCACAGCTTTAACGAAATCAAACTGCTGAAGGTGACCCAACGTAACATATTCCACCAGACCAGTTAATTGCTTAAACTAAGTTCTAACTAAACTAACAATTACCGTTCTCGACCCGCAATCGAGCGTAACGATCTAAACCACAATCAACGTAAAAAAATGAGGATTCTACGGTTGTAAAAATCAATGCGGCCGACACGAGGCTGCATATTACTTTCGCTTTTAGGTTTATGATCATGAATAGCGTCCCTCCCCGTGGGCACGATCCATTTAATTCTCGCTATTATTTGTATGATAAATTATCGGAGCTATCCATTTTGATGCCTCGTTCAAGTAAACACAACCACCGTCCCGGTGGACACTTCACTGAACACCTTCATCCGTAACCATGCACATCTGAAGGGTACCAAGTTTATGTGCCGGGAGGGTGGATGTGGCGCGTGTGTTGTCACCGTATCCGGGCATCATCCTGTCACGCGGGAACGCCGATCATGGGCCGCTAATTCGGTAGGTAACCGAGAGCTTTATAAAGTACCTTGCAGTGTAATACCCTCTTCTTTTTTCTCTAGTGTTTAGTATCGGTATTCTCCTGTCACGAACAGGACATACTCACGGTTGAAGGTATTGGCGGTCATAAGAAGGATTCCTATCATCCGATTCAACGGCGGCTTGCAGAATATGGTGGATCCCAGTGCGGGTACTGCTCACCCGGAATGGTGATGAGTATGTACAGTTTACTTGCAGCCCGGAAGCGTGATCAGCCATCGGACGAGGATGCAACGTCAGAACCAAGCCTAACTGCAGCTCAGATAGAACAGGCATTCGATGGGAATACTTGTCGTTGTACCGGTTACCGATCAATACTGGATGCATTTAAATCGTTCGCTCAAGAGAAGGATCAGGAACCTCCGATCGTGGACATTGAAGATCTGGTAAAGGACACACCCAAGACTGCATCTACCTCGCGTTGTCTCACGTTTGCCGATGGGCGCAAGTGGTATAAAGTGACGTCACTTGCGGAAACGTTCGATGTACTGGAGACGTCGATCACCAGCGACGATCTTTACACATTCGTCGGAGGAAACACTGGCCATGGAGTGTATAGACGGTCGGAACGATTAAAGATCTTTATAGACATCAGTTCCATCGAAGAACTGCACCGACACACGTTCGATCGGGAGCTAGTCGTTGGAGTTGGTGTTACATTGACGGAGTTTATTGACCTGCTAGAGCGTACTGCTGAAGAATATCTCAGCTTCGCTTACTGTATACCCATGGCTAAGCATGTAAGAAAGATCGCCAATCTGCCGGTACGAAACGTCGGTACGATTGCGGGAAATCTAATGATCAAGCATCAGCATCCAGAATTTCCATCCGATTTATTTTTACTGCTAGAAACCGTCGGAGCAAAGCTGACCGTTGGTAAGTTGCTCGTTGCGAAGGGAGCTCGAATAGCTTCAAACTTTAAACGTCCCTTTCTTTTGTTTTTCTAGTATCCTCTGCCGACAGTGAAGTACTCACCGTCTCACCGCTAGACTTTCTAAAGTTGAACATGCACAAGAAAATACTAACAACTGTCCGACTGCCACCGCACGATCATGTCAGCACGACACTTCGTTCCTACAAAATAATGCCCGTTGCCCAAAACTCACGGGCTTACGTTAACGGTGCCTTTCTGCTGCAGCTTTGTCCCGAACGGAAGCTCTGCACCTCCATCTCCATCTGCTTCGGTGGCATTAATCCTTCCTTCGTACATGCTCAGCAAACGGAGTCCTACCTAACCGGGAAACCCCTATTCGACGAGCTCACGCTCTCCCAAGCGTTGAGGATTCTTGAGCGTGAGCTTAAACCGGACTATGTACTACCGGATGCATCTCCAGCGTACAGAAAACAGCTTGCCCTCGGCCAGCTTTACCGATTCGCGCTCAGTGTTCACCCTTCCATCGGACGAACGTTACGCAGTGGAACGGAACCTATCGAACGACCGCTCGTGTCTACCGGCCAACAAACGTATGATACGTACCAAAAACGTTGGCCACTCACACAAAGCATTCCGAAACTGGAAGCCCTAGCACAGTGTTCCGGAGAGGCCGTGTTCATCAACGATATGCCACTTTTGCCGAACGAACTGCACGGTGCTCTCGTACTGTCCAACGAAGTGCAAGCCCGCATCGTAACGATCGACGCATCGGAAGCGCTTGCATTACCCGGTGTACGGGCGTTCTTCTGTGCACAGGACATTCCCGGATTCAACAACTTTATGCCACTCGAAATGGGTTTCCCCGAGGTGGAGGAAATCTTTTGCAGCGGTGAGGTACAGTTCGCGGGTCAGGTTGTGGGGATGATCTGTGCCGAGAGTTTTGAGCTGGCAAACAAAGCTGCCGGGTTGGTTCGGATCGAGTACAAACGTGCCGGCAATAGGATCATTCTGCCGACCGTGCAGGACGTGGTGGATGCGCTAGACTATAGCCGTGTCAGTGATCAACCATACGATCGACATGGGGTACGGTATCACGTGGCTAAGGAAGGTCCGAACACGATCAGTGGACGGTTTGATCTTCGTGGTCAGTATCATAGCCCGATGGAAACGCAAGTGTCTCTGTGCGTTCCGCACGCTGACTCGATGGATGTGTACTGTGCGACTCAGTGGGTCGATCATGTACAGATCGCCGTTTCCCAAGCGCTACAGGTACGCGAAAGTACACTCAATCTTACCGTTCGACGAGTTGGTGGAGCGTACGGTGCGAAACTAACCCGAGCGACCCAGATAGCGTGTGCTTGTGCGGTGGCAGCATTCCGTACTGGGGTGCCGGTTCGGATGATACTTCTGCTCGAGACGGCAATGTCCGGGTCCGGCAAGCGTTGCGGGAGCGTTAGTGAGTATGAGGTATCGTTCGATGGGGCCGGACGCATCGGACGCCTCTCGCACACCTTCATACACGATGCTGGAGCATCGTTGAACGTGATGCTCGGCGGAGTTACAAGCGATCTGTTCAAGAACTGCTATCGTACGGACTTTTGGAAGCTGCGCACAAAGATTGCCCGCACGGACTGTCCACCAAACACATGGGCTCGGGCACCCGGTACATCCGAGGGCATAGCAATGGTGGAGAACATTATGGAGCATATCGCGCACCGTACCGGGCTCGATCCGGTAGACGTGCGGATGGCAAATATTTCACGTGAGAACAAGATGCACTCTCTGCTGCCTCGCTTCCGGCGACAGGTTGAGTACGACGATCGGAAGCGCCAGATTGGGCAGTTTAATGAGGAAAATCGTTGGCGCAAGCGTGGTATCGCGATCATGCCGATGCAATACCCGCTGGAGTTAAATTCGATGAAAAATGCCGTAGTGTCGGTGTACACGGATGATGGTACCGTATCGATTACACACGGTGGCATCGAGATGGGTCAGGGAATTAACACGAAGGTAGCACAGGTGGCTGCCCATTTGTTGGGTATACCGATTGAGAAGATAGTCGTTCATCCGACTGATAGCCTTTTGAATGCTAACTCCAATGCATCCCAACACACCCAGGCAACGGACGGTGTGGCTTTCGTAAGTTTACCGAATGAAAGTTAAATTTTTGCTAATGCTTATTCTAACAGTCTAACACACTCACTTACCTTGCAGGCCGTCAAACGATGCTGTGAGATTCTCCTCGAACGACTCCGGCCCTATCGTTCGCTACTGCGACGTACCAGTTGGGAGGATATGGTCCGCAATGCCAACATGGACGATGTGGACCTACAGGTTTCATTCTACGCCACACCAACGGACATGCGTACCTACACCATCTGGGGACTGGCGTGTGGTGAGATCGAGCTGGATGTCCTTACAGGGCAGGTGCTTGTACGGCGCGTTGACATCCTGGAGGATGTTGGCGAAAGTCTCAACCCTGGCATTGATGTCGGACAGATCGAAGGTGCATTCGTGATGGGTTTGGGATACTATCTGACCGAAGCGCTGGTGTATGATCCTAAAAATGGTGCGCTTATAAATAACCGTACCTGGAACTATAAGATACCAGGTCATCGGGATATCCCGGTTGACTTTCGGGTGTCGTTTTTAAGCAAGAGTTCCAACACGGGTGGTGTGTTGCGTTCGAAGGCGACTGGTGAACCGGCGTTATCACTCAGTCCCGTGGTTGTATATGCCGTTCGGAACGCGTTGCGTGCGGCACGGCGAGATGCTGGACTACCGGACACATGGTTACATATGAGTAAGGAGTGTAATTGTGATGTTTTGTGTTTTTTTTTAATCGAAAAACTCTGTGTTCCCTGTTTATAGGTAGCGGTATGACACCGGAAAAAATATTTGCTCTGTTGGAGAGTTCTATCGAACAATACAAATACGAATGAGGATCTTCTGGCGGCGGATTAGGAGCGCCGGTCTTCACACGACTGGACCTGATATCTATAAGTCTAGTAAAGTAAGCCATTCGAAGGCCGGCCTGAGCTAGTAAGGTCGTTAGCCCGAATATTAACAGTAAATAAAAAGTAGAAATAATTTTGCAGTTCCAAAAAATGCACAAAATGTGTAATTATTAACACACTAACACAACACACGACTTCATAAAATGTAAATACCTGAAGATGGGCTTCAACAAAGCAAAAACAGAACTGCCCTCTAAATAATCCGTAAAAAAAATTGGGGCAGCCCGGAGGTATAGGCGACAGCGGTGCCGGTCTTCAAACGGCAAGACCGGGGTTCAAATCCCATCCGGACCGTCCCCCCATACATAGTGAGGATTGACTAACCAACTACGTGGTATCGGCAGTCTAGTAAGCTATTTCGATGGCCGGCGTGACCTTAGAGGTCGTTAAGCCAAGAAGAAGGAGAAGAATAAAATTGAAGAATTATACTAAATTTGATCACCTTGCTAGAGCACATGGCATATACTTCGAAATATAAACAAAAAGTGCGTAAATTCAGAAGAGAAAAGCATTTAATTTCAAAGCGAACGCCCACTGTGCCACAAACCACAACACAAATCAGCTGACAGGCGAGAACTGTCAAATACCCAGCTGTCATGTGCTGGGCTGCTTACCCGAAAGGAATGGTGATGTTGTTTAGATATATTTTATGGGTTTCGTAGGTGTTAATTTTCGTTCGTGTTGTTTTTCCTTTTGTTTGTGGCCTTTTTGCAAAAACGTGGAGGTGTAAATTTTATTGCAGCCAGTCGTGAGCTGTGCGTTATTTCGACGGAAAGTTTTGGTGATCAACGAGCGCAAACGGTGGCAGTGAGTGAGTAGAGCAGCAGTAACAAAAAAAGTGTTCCGCGGTGTCAACAACAGCAGCGCAGCTGGGGCAACCCATCCGAAGGCAATGGGAGTAGTTGCATTGGCGGAAGTAATAACAGCAGCTGCCTAGAGTACATGTAACCCAGCGCAACCCAGTGCGGCTTTGTTTCGCGAGAGATCAACTGCACTCACGATCATCCAGCCATTAGGCGTCCACACGGCGTCCTTGACTTGGGAAGAGAGAAAATCCATAAGGTAAGAACTTTACCCACTTCCCTATCCGTCCCTCCGATGTGCAATATGTGCGCTGATTCATTGTCAGGAACGCTAGAAGAAAAGCGCTACTTCGTGTTCTGTTCGTCCAAGGATATCCATGAGCGCGAGACAATTCATTAACATCAACCTACCATATCCGCCGTGTCACTGTGTCATCTACGCCATTGGATAGACTTGCTAGTGACCTCGTAAAACGTGAAGCACGGGTATCCCTTGGAGTCTATTACTCTTTTCAGCAGTAGTTAGCAGCAGCAGCAGCACAGCCTCTGGTAACCAAATTTGGCTAGTATTGATTGTACGATTTTTCTCTACACCCGCGTTGGTCGAGTAACCTTGTCAACCACGCAGTAAGCGATGGATCGACAGTTTATCCGATCGTTGGCGGAGCAGCAGCAGCAGCAGCACCGTACGGAAGATCACCAACTTGACAAGGGTGTGCTGGATGCTGACACAGTACATCGGCCACCGTGCCATACAACAGAGTTGGCAGTGGAAGAAAGCACAGATGCGGTTACCGCTGCGGACAGCTCCAGCTCGGCTCGTGGTACCGCTAACGGTTTGTTCCATCTCCATAGAAGCACTGAATGTTTTAGCTGTGCACTCTACTATGTGCCGCTGCATCTGCCGGACTAACGTAAACCGTAACGGCAGAGCAGTGTGATGTTATCCTTTCGCAAAAAAAAAACCCTCTGTCCTATGTCTTTACATTTGAGTTCGTTTCGTAAGATTATGGTTTTTTTTAATATAATTTTGTTACTCTTTTCGTATCTCTTTTCTCGATGTAATACAGTGTGCAAATGTTTATCATCACACGTACCTGCATGATCGAAACGGATTTCATAGTGAGTTCGAAAAAGTATTCAACATGTATAGAAAATTCAACCGAGTATACCAGGGAAAAGCCAAAAAAAGCAAAGAGGAAAAGCCTTGAGAAATTTGTATAAAATTAGCGCAAAAGGAGCTGAGAATACGGCACCGAGTCGTAATACTTAAACCAAAATTTAAAAAAAATTACACAAAATACATAGAACAAACGTCGATGGTGTAAAAAAGCTGAAGTAGATGTAGGAAAGTAATGTTGGGTTCTAGTAATCTCGATGCCAAAAAGATTGAAAGATCATACAAATGTTTAGAGAAATTCGACGCAATATTAATTTAGGTTCTGCTCAATGTTACTATCCACACTATCGCTGCATCTAATAAGCTAAATTAATACTTTTTGGACTCTCTGCAAAACAACAAATCTTACACGATCGTCACGTACACCCAATCGTTTAATATTATTGTATTCTACTCATCGCCATCCTCTTGGATCGGACATGCTGTACGCTATACAAAAAAGCACATGCAAGTGCCAGTACTCTCCATTTTTCCCTTCCTTCGCTCGCTTATAACCCAGGTGGGTGATAGCAGTGGTAAATATTTTTCGTTTACACCGTTACCCTTCAAAGCCTTTGCCCGCACCCTGCATCACTACATATCCGGCCGCCACCATGGGAACGGTGCAAATTGGATCCGAGAATGGTAGCCTCTCCGCCGGGTGTAGCACAACAACGAAAATCGACATAACAATGAATCAAACAAACTTAAACCTAGGACAACAACAAAACTCATCGACAACAATCTACTACTCACGACAATGACAAACAGGAGGCCATCCATGCAGGCCCGAGAAAGGGAGGAGCGTTGGTCAGCGGAGGGTGTGTGTATGAAGATGCTAGGATCACCCTGAAGCACATTGTGCAGGCTCGTGTTTCTGTGCACTTTTACTATTATCAGTTACGGCCTGTGACCGGCTTGAAGTTTGTGGATCAGCTTACCAATCCTCCTCCTGCTCCCACTGTTATGATCGTTCATTCAAATGACGAATCGCGAATTGTTGGTGCAGACACACACGAACACACAGGCGCTCGCACTTGGTGGCCCGGTTACATTAATCTCATCGGAATGTGTTTGTTTTGCTACAATGACACGCTGTCCAGTCGTGGCTATGGACTTTTACTTATTGGCTTACTGTTTATTCAACTTTTGATAATTTATAGTGTTGTTACAATACGGCAGTGTACCGTCATTATTAATTGTAAATAAATAAATAATTTATAGTACTGTCTGTATTGCAAAAATGCTCGATCGTTCACATCCTATTCCGCTTTATTTAAACCTTGGAAGGGGTTTCTTTGTTGAAAGTACTTCCCATAAACAGACTTGAAATAACAGATGAGATTTTAAATGTTTTTTTATCGATTGTCCGTGTGTCCTAGCGATCCATTCAACCATCCAATAATTTTTTGTATCGTGTCTTTTATGTACAGTTCAAATATAATAGTGTTATCAGCCGCATAGTCACGTCCAGAAATCCAAAAAAATATCTAATTTTGTTAGTATTTTTCATAAATTTTTCGTAAAATTTCGTGTTCTACAAAAACGATTTCAATGCTCCCGTTGATCTTAGTAAATATACCCCAATTTTCTGAATAAAGATTCGAAGCAAAAGTTCTTATGATGCCGAGTTCATTGTGCTCCAACATTTTTTTTGTTTGGGCTTTTGAAGCTGATAATTATCTAATCTTCGCATTAATCACCACCCTCCAAATACAAATACGTCTGATGACGTTTTCCTTTTCCTTTTATGGCACCCTGTATTATTCTCTTTTCTGTCCTGTTCTTTTGAATGCAGTTCTAAGTTTTCCACCTTAATATTTGCACACCACCGGTAATCAGGCGCACGCGATAACTTCCAGTGCGCAGCTTTCCGTTTCAATGATTACTGGCGGCGCGACATTTGTTGACAAATGGCCCAAACCGTATGGGTCTACCCTTTTCTGTGTGCCAATGCAGCTACGCACGACATGATTCTATAAATGGTCCTGATAAGCGGGCACCAATGGGGAGGGCTGGGTGAGGATGAGCGTGACATTCGGTGGACCACGAGGAGGATGTGCACCTATCCGGTATACGATGATCCACCGGGCAAACATGTGGTGTTTGCCCCGTGTTCAAGGTATTGCTCCGATTCCATACGGATTCCTCGTGCGAAACCACCCCTTTTAACCAGAGCCGTGGGAGTGAGTGTGTTGGCAACTTTAACGCACACCAGTGCACACAGGTTTTTGCGATCAGCACCGTTGCGTGTACGTCCGGATCGGTTTGTCCGGCAGTACATGGTTAGTCGCGTTTCCGAGAACATCTACGTGCTATTTGCTCTCCATCGGGGTGGGTTGCATATTCGGGTTGCAAATCATGTTTGAGGTGATATTTTTGGAAAGAATGGAAATTGAACATCTGCTCCGATACCTGGACGCTGGGAAAGGTGATACGATAGAGGAACGATCGTCACAGTTGCACCGTATCCGTTCGAGACATATAAGTGAGTTGTGCGGTTTTGAAGTTATGATTAGTTCGGTGGTTTTTGTTTGTGGAAAAAATGAGGATTCGTGTATTTTCTGTGGCAAAATTAGACAATGCATCTATGTGAGAGTCCTTGAGAATTTTTAGGGAGACGTCTGTGATACGAGTCTATTGTGGAAAATTTGTGAAATAAATTATTTGTAGAAGATCGCCATATCGTTGAGGTTCTGGAATGCTCTGTACACCTTAGCCCTAGAACATAAATAGAACTCTTAAAGAGGAGTTGTGATTGCAGCATATACATAGATTGGTTCGTGCGAGACAATAATTCTTTATTTGGAACATGAATCATCTGAGCTCCATCTGTTCTCCAAATTTTGATTTGGATTCTTTGTAATTGAGCATTTTGGCAGCATTATGCAGTCAGTTGTCGAACCGTAATTGAAATTGGGTAGGATAAAACAGGATCCTACGAGACATCAAACATCAGAAAACCCTTGCAAACCATACCAAATCATATAGAAAAAATACACTTTTTACTTACATTACATTTTATGATATGCTCCAAAACTGTGCCATATGATTGCTAATATGAAATTCTGCAAATTCGACGAAAGACTTGCGACGAAATTTCTCACACGTTAAGTTGTTTGTTAACATTAACATCGAATATCAGACATTACACATATTGGTGTGAAATTAATATTTACTTTTTGTTTATTAAAGACCGATAATGACGCATTAGAATTGGGAATTTCTATTACCAGGATGTATTTGTTGTGAGGTTTTGAAAAGATATCTACAACCATTTGTCAACAGAAAAAAACTGTGTTAATATTTTCTGTGTTTGTGTCCAAAGAGAACAGCACGTTTCGTTGTTCGGTATAAAGAAAAGCATTTAATTCCCTATTAATGTATCTCCTTTATATACGTACGTGCAACCCTATTTTCCATAGTGACACAAAGTTTTGTTTTATAATAGTTTCGATTGTTTTCTCTCTAGAAGGTCTTCCTATTAGGATTGACGTTAAGCCATTTTGTTTTTCGCACGTTTTCTATCAAAATCTTTGCTGTAATGTGTTGGACCTTTATCGATGTTTCAGCTTCTCTTTTTCTCACCCTATTCTATTGCCGTTGCACAAATAATGGTTATTTAAATCTCACTCAAAATACCCACTTTTTCAAAGCTGTATACTAATTGTGTTCAACCATTTTATTGTTTCTAGTTCGATCCCGTGTACGGTACTGGCTGAACGATATCGTCGATGAAATGCGAAAGAAAAGTCCCGCCTCGGTACAGAAATGGGTCGATTCGATACAAATACCAACAGCTGGAAGTTCCGGAGGATCGGCAGATGTCGATACCGTTGCCCCTACCAACACCCAGGAGGATGAAGGTCCGCCGACGGCATGCGAATCAAACTTTTCTCGGTCGAAACAGTTAGCGGCTGCCGATGGATCGCAACAACCGGATGGATTAGATCCTGAGCACGATTGGGAGGGGACAGTAGAACCGCACGAAACGGAAATGGAGCCGGATGATGATCAGCAGCAGCTTGCCTTTTCTTACGATACTCTAGACCGTTCCGATCGACAGGAATGTGTACTTATCGAAGCTAACCTTAAAAAGAACGTTCCATCGGAACCGGTAGAAAGCTCTTCTCTTGCCACCAGCACACCGAAATCAATCAAATCCGACGAAGCTACAAAACAGTCGCCCGTAACGGAAGCAACACCCGGATTGTCTATTCGGAACTTTTTGTCAAAAAAATCGCTCCTCGGCAAATTTAGTCGATCGGGGTCGAATCTCGTCGAACAGAGTCCTACAATGAGCGTGGCGGAGGGTGCGCTTTCTGCGGAAAATCCGGACACGGGAAAGAATACGGAGGAAGGAATCTCGTCAGCGTCCTCACGCTTCGTGGCCGGTAAAAGCAAATTAAACGAATTTTACGACAAGCTCAACATGAACAAAGCCAAGTATGGATTAATTAAGGCAAAAAAGCTCGACATTCGCCAAATGCTCAGCGGCGGAAGTGGCAATTGTGATAGTACCGATGGACGAAACATGCACGAACCACCACCGCAGTCTTTACATATACAGCCAGCCGCAGATGATGGAGAGGACAGGGAGCTGGCAAGCGAGTCGGAACATGAACGATCCGTGTCACCGGTTCACCTGCACGAACCGTTGGAAGTGAGCGTGGTCGATGTGGATCCATCCGATGCGTACGAGTTTTCTTTCGACGAATCGTTCCCCAAATCAGACGAACTTATCCCGGGCATGATCAGTGAGGAAGATGAGGAAGAAAAGGAAAACATACTCGATGGCGGTGCGTCAGTGATGGTGGGCCACGCGTACGATGCGTACCTTAATCCACCGAAACCCAAAACGCACCGTATGGGTATCGGACGTATTGGGCGCAGTTCGAGTGAAAATCCGCGGGCCACCGCACGGCGCTACAATCTGATGGAAATCGGACGAAGCTTTAGCGAGATGAACGATGATGATGATTCGTTTGCGATCAGCGAGTGCAATAATAGCTGTCCGAACCCTTCGTCGCTTAATACGAGCTCAAGCATCAACAATGGCAGCATCAACAATCTTACCCGCTCCGTACCGGTTAGTCCAATACCGCGTACATCCAGCAAGCTTAGCATACAGCAGGATCCACAGCAGCACCAGTTACAGCAGCAGCAGCAGCAACCGTCTCAAAGGCGTCGTAGTACGATGCTGGTAAAGGATAGTTCACTGCAATCCGATTCCAGTCGTTGCTCGAGTGTGGAAAGTTTGCTGAATGCGCGCAAACCGGACCCGGAAAAGATACTGCTCAATCTGGGCTTTGGACCGGCACCGCACAGTACGGATGTGTTGGCAAAGATACCGAAACGGTAAGTGCTGTCTGGAATTGTAGCGTACGATCATCGACGGATGATCGTTTTTTTTTATTCATGAAGGACGGCCGTATAGGCCGTATTGCTAGACGATCGGGCAGACAGAGCAACAAATTTGAATCCTTATTTCATAAAATCGAACTTTTTTTTTATTTTACTTCAACGTGATGGTTGTGCCGGGCAGGGAATAGGACATTAAGAATGATATGTTATAAGAATGATATTACTCTTTTAACGGATCGGACCTTTTGATCTAATGGTTCGCTCAAATCCGTTTTACATACTTCTCTCATAAAAGAGGTCTTAAACAGGAGATCATAATCTTTTATTTCAGTATTTTCTTCAAGTATGATTTCTTGACCAATTGAACAACTAATTTGATTTATAGATGTTCGGATATAGATTTGGGACACTGTCGTAAAACGCTTCTCTTAATAAAACATATCAATTTCCTCTTGCTCTCCTCCGTAGGTTCCTTAAACCATCCCAAGTGCGTGGAGTCGATACGGAAGCTTTCCTCCGACAGCAGCAACTGTCGATGCACATCCATGAGAATAGTGTTCTCGGTTATCGGGGACTAGTAGGTGAGTTATTCAGCATCAACTCCACAAAGCCGTTGAGAATAACAGTTGGTGGTGGGTTGTTAGGACCTTGGGTAGTACATACAAAGGCTTTATCATATAAGACCAGGCCTACTGAAGGTGACTCTCGTCGTAATCACGTCCGTTTTTTTCTTCTCCTCATTTCGATTCTTTCTTTTCCTTTTCAACAAAATTTCACGCCCCATTAGCCGATTACGAAAAGCTGCACATTTTGCAGCGCTTTCAGTCGCGACCCATGTAAAGATAAAAACATAACCTCATAATCGTCCTGCTGGGGTTGGTGATGGTCGATGGGTACATCGTGTTAGCATAATTTCATCCTCATCAAACACACACACCTAGGATCGTTCCGGTACGAGGCGAGAGTTGTTCGTTCTCTGTGTATGTGTGCCTGGTTCGTGTCACCGGATTCGTCACACACATTCGCTGAGGTTTCTAACATGCTAGTCTAGTCTATTAGCACCTTACTCCCCGCCAAACTTAATGTACTTTACACGATCTTTTGTGCATATATCATTAACAATCGCGTCGAGAAGCTGTAGTTGCGAAGAGGATACCAAAACAAGTGTGGCTAGCAACAGGCGCACAAAAACAGAGAGAGAGAGGGCGCGAAAAACCCCGTGTAAGCTGTAACACAAATCGCATTTTTCACCTTCTCTGTGTATTTGTTGTTTGTGGCTGTTATCTATTTGCTTGTTTTCATCTTGCTTGTTTTTTTTTTTTTTGTAGAAATGTTTTGTAATTTAGTACCTTATTATTATTAGTGTCTTATTAATAGCACGTGTTTGAATAACTTTCTATTTATTGTGCATTACTTACCATCATTATATATTGATAAATCTGCACTGCATGTAGTAAATATCGAATCTAAAGAATTTGACATTTAATGAATTAAATCCATGACATTATTTTGTTAAATGTACATATTCATTAAAAAATGTTTGTTTGATTTATTTTTCTAAACATTTTAATTACTCTTAACTGTACTGTATATGCTCGCTTGTACTTGTCTTATATTTGTAAATTCATTATGCCAATTATTTTAATATATTGCCTTCGTGTTTTGAATGAAGTGTTTGTTTGCTGTATTGTTTTTAAACAACTACAATTCTATCACCATATCAACACTAAACATTCCCGACCTTCCCCATCTTTAGGTAATCCGCACATTCCGCCCTCGATGATTGTGGCCAAAATTATGGAACGGTTTCAGGAGAATGACACTAAGACCCGGCTAACGGCCGCCGGTGTTCCGCTGCTACAGTCATCCGACAGCCGCAATTCGTCCGGTCCACCGTCACCAATTCCGATGACACGGCATGCCTCTCTAGCGACGTCCGACGGTCGTCTCAAATACTAGCATCTCGATCGACATCCGCCATGGATTGGGTTTGAATGGAGTGGTCAATCGGGTGATCCTCAAGTGATACTTTTAACGGCGCAGCAGCACACAATTACTGTGGGATGGATGAGATTTTACTGTATGCTTAACTTTTAAAACAGACAGCGAGTAGGTGATAGACACGCGCACCTCATTTTACTATTCCCAATTTTTGGATAATCGTTTTATATAGCGGCACACCACATTTTTATCTACCTGATACTACTACTCAGAAAAAATCACCGTACTATTGTACCCTTTTTATACTTGTACCCACTTTCCCCGAGCGAGCTTTGATGAGATTGTAGACTTTTTAGATCTGTACTATTCCTTTTTCTACTTCTCACGACGATCAGCATTATTTATATTGGGAAGCATGTAGGTAAGCGGAAGGAAAACACACACGGAACTCTAGCTAAAAGCAAAAGTGTTAGCATCATAGGAGAATCATACTAAGCGGTTACAAAGTGGCTAAAAGTAGTGAAGACTGGTTAAAATGGAAAACGCATTCCTGCTACAAAAGTCTACCTTTAGTTTATCTTTTTTCACCCTCAGTTAGCAATTGGCAATCTCTGCTTCTTAAGCCTTGTGATGATGATGTGTGAGCGTGTTGTGTAGGATTATTTACTTTAGGTAAAGGATAGCTCTATGAATGGTGTAAGATATTAGATATTCCACTGTTTATTTTTTGTTTTGTTTTTGGTAGTAAAGTGCACGGTGGCTAAAATAGGCAAGCTGAAACAGGAAAAGTAGACTCAAACAACAGCATCACAATACAATCAAAATCCCCAGAGAATGATCAAATGGCATGAGCTTACGGGACTCATAACTAAGATTAAAGTCGAGTCCTTTAGTAACAGGGGAACACAACGTTAGAAAAGAATTTTACATCAATCTCTCTATCTCTCCTTTCGAATGCATATCTAGCAGCATAATTTACATGTCTTTCCACACTGTTAGGGCTTTTGGTGTGAATTTTTGCACACTGTAGAAAATATATCTAAAACCTACTAAAAATGTTTCATAATTCGATTAAAAAAGAAACCACTCTGTCCAGTTAGGGAGATACCGTTAGAACCATTTTATAAAACTGCACATATCTCAGACCGGAGAGAAGAAAAATCGATTTTCGGGTTAGAAAATGTTTTGAAAATGTTCACTCCGTTATTCCTGTTAGAGTCTGTTACAATCGGGAAAACGCAATGCACTTGTTAGATGAATAAAAGTTGTAATGTCGGTCGACCAGATACGCACAAGATGGGACCAATTTATCTCGTGTAATACAGGCAGCTGTAGCAGTACTAATGAAAGAAACTATTGTACAATAACTTTCAACTTCGTCTGGAATGTATCGGACGGCATGGATATAAACAGAGCCTAATTCATTCTGCATGAACGATTTATTAGCATGGCTATTTCGCGCCTAGTCGATGACCACGATGATTGACCGTGAGATTTAACTGCGCTAGACATGTTCTTGTGCAGTTATGTTAATTCGCAGGTCAATGCCATTAAGCCACAAAAAACTGATCAAACATTGCTTATAACATCTGGTTTGTGAACTTCAATGATTTTATTGTAAAAGTAATTAAACTATAAATGCCTGCGTGTAAGAATGATTTCCCCTTTGTACATCTAAACTACATGAACCAGTAAAGAGACATTCCTCTTGATGTCTTAAGCTGTATACATACATTTCAAATTAACTTATCCGAGACGATCGACTAAAATCGGCAGAATCCTGCATTAAAATTGCGTATTAAGAACCACCGTAAGTTCTGTTAAAGAGTTCCAACATAAATATATTAAGTTACTTTATTTTTATTGTAATATCATTACGCAACATTTTCTTCAACTCTGTTGTAAATAACAAATTAAATAATTTTTTTTAAGTCTTATATTATTAGCCCTAGAACTGGGCTACTTTCTAAAGCTAGACAACGATATCGAAAATCGGTACGCTCTCGGACTCATCTAGAATAGTTCCCAAATGGGTCACGAACGCTCAACCTATGCTTGGTAGGTGCGTTCGCATGTTATTTCATACAAAATTGAGCTGATGGATTCATCCATCGAAAGACCAGCGTAAAATATGTATAGAGCAAGAGAGAACTTGAATGTGCTACGCACTTCGACGATTTCTCTCGACAACCTCCCACCGTACGGAAGAGATAAAATAGAGAGCCGAGACCATCAGCAAATGAAGTTCCAACAGAAAAAAGGTACACCGGTGATGGTATTGGTGGCCGCTAAGAAGTAGTCCACACTGTGGCAAACAAGCGCCACAGAAAAACTACGGGCCTTATTTGTGTCCGCGACTTCGTAGGCTACGGTCGCCCTACAACTGCCGTGACGACTCTTCTCCTCACACAAAGCTTCTCCTCAGCAATCTCCCACTACGTTCTTCATCCCCCAGCTCGGTTCCCCCTCCTTACCCGCGTGCGGATCACTATAGAAGAAGGAGGAGGGTTCGTTTCTTCGTGCGCGTTGATGTCGTGGCGATTCTTGCAGCTGCACTCTGGTCTGGTTCCCTTCACTTGCTTCATCGTCGGTGGCGTGTGATATTTTAGCTTTTAAGGCGTATAAGGTGTGTGCACCGTACCGTAATAGTGATGCGTTTTTGTTGAACCACAAATCAAAAAAAGGTTGTGTGAATTTTGGGCTCTTTTTTCGACGCCGTTATCGCGGTTTCGGCACGACGCGAAAGTTTGTGAGATAGTGATCCAGTGTGAACAGTGTGTGGCTGAAAAAACAAGCAGCAAAACCGTGTAACAAGTGTCGGTATCAACTCGCAATCGTTCGGAAACCGTCAAAGAAAAGTGTGATAAAGCAAAACACAACACTGATCAGCAAGATCAGAAGCTGCAAACAACATCATTATGGAACCGATGAATCGATTGCCACGGGTTGGTTGCCTAATGCCTTTACTGTCGCTGGTACTGTTGCTACACAGCGGTTCTGGGAGCGGCGCTAAAGGTATGTATCGTTCGCTACGCGCAACTGCGCTAGAAAGTAAGAGCCTAAAGGCCACATGTCAAGACAACGTAAAGCTAGCCCTCACCAGGGGCTCATCTTTCGTAACGGGCATTCGGAGTCATCATAGAGAACAAGTTTCTCCTCATCTTCGACGGTGGGCTTCATCATCCAATCTGCGTTCTTGGTCAACGGGTGTTTGTGTGCGTACGAGCCACGCACCCGGTGTGATTGTGGCCTTGGAGCAGTTCGTTGAAACGGTCGTAAAAACAGGCCTGGTATCGACTCCGCTGGACTTCCTGATCGCGTCCAATTACGCGGACTGCTCTAGCGGGCATGATGATGACTGATCAACAGCGATCGCCATACGAACAATGCGTTCTTGGGAAAGTTGCACAGAACTTTGAATTCTAAATGGGAAGTATGAAACAGAGCACAAGAACTCTGAGATGATTTGTGATTCATCACGGAACAACTTCCTTAGAACAGAGCGCAAAAAGTTGATGACGCTTTAAAAGCTGTTACTAATCGTGCTCCACTTTTCGAAACACATGTATCCTTCCAGCAGGCGAAGAGTTCTATGCGGTTCGTTTCCGGGGTCTCGATTGATTCCGTTACTGAAGCGAACTCATGACTCATTGCTTGCAGCACGTCTTGCTAGCAGTAAGTATGCGTGTGTGCCAATTAAAACTGTTTCCTCGTGAAAGTTACTCCACTTTACCATTTGGACTGCTGCTAGAATGGATCAGCAACGCCGCCACACACCGTGTGTAGGTCAGAGGCGAATGGGATTAAAGATATGGGGAAGACGATCGGTATTTTTAGGAGTTTTTGAAAATTTTAGACCCAGACACCGACACGAGGTGCTAATTTACACGATCCCTCACAACGTTTCGGTTGAGAGGGTATGTTTTTTTCGGTGAGTTTTGCGTGGTCCGCCTGATAAACAGACCGATTTGTTCGATTTGATGTTCAAGATAGCTTCTAGATTGCTCTCTTATGCATTAACACACCTAACATCTCTAGAGGATAATTTTAGATCTAGATAGCTAAACAGTTTATAGGGGAAAAGAGCATGAAAAACTCTTATAAAGACATATTTATGGTGGGACTTACTAAAAATCTTATTCTATAAGCTGTATGCTGATTGTTCTATTCGCACAAAGTTTTTTCTTATTTTAACATATTATGTTTTTCTTATTATATTCAAATTTTGAAATGTTAGCCTAAAAGTTCTCCATTCTTCTTCTTGGTTTAAAGACCTACTAGGTTAACCCGGTCATCAAATGGAGACTTGTTTGTATCACATAGTTGAACAGTCACTCCTTAATACGGAGGAACAGTCTGGATGGGATTTAAACCTTTACCCTTACAAACGGACCTCCCCTAGATCTAGAGGTTTGATATGGACTTTAAACTTCACAACAATTTGGCGAGTAAATTGGCAATCCAATTACTTTGATTGCCAATTTACTCTCCAAAATCTACAATAACTTCCAAATATTAATAACAATACAGCTAGGCCATTACACATGAAGTAAAAAGTCCAACAATGAATAAAGCTTTTCATTAGTTGAAGTGTTTTAGTTCTGATCAAAAGCTGCGTCGAAAAAAGTCTGTCTCTTGTAATGGAGATACCATACATAAGTTTATAACAGCATCTATTATCCATAGAGGTGTTGTAACCTAATTTTAACTGTACCTATACTAGTATGAAAACATGACAAACATAGTTCGTCATTACTTCACTACCTTTCCAACATAGAACCAACATTTCCAGGAACTGGAGAATAACTCCTACGACGATGAAATGCTTGTATTGTATCAAAAAACCATACCAGTCTGCCGGTACACAACACCGGACAACACGGAACGATAATGAACGTTCCTTCTCTGTTGGTGAAGCAAACATGTTACTTACGTTTGTAAACAAACCGCGCGTGCGTACGCCTCCCCAGCTGATGGTTGAGCTGGGCTTTTCCCCTTTCGGATTCGGTAACTACAAAACAACAGGAACGACAGTAACCCATCCATTATCGCTGGTGTTTCGGCGGTGCCGAATCGATGTATTTGAAGGTCCGTTTCTTCCGGGAAATCAAACCCACCAACAAAGGGAACGCATTGTTACTTCGAAGCAATATGAGGTTTTCTGTACCTTTGCCGACCCGGCAAGAATTTCAAACTATTATTTGTTTGGAGGTTTTAAAGTATGCTTTAACGATTCGAAGGTAAAACATTCATAGGAATCCTAAAGAAGCATCGTTTGGAAGCATAGTTTTGGTGGCAAAAATTCCTTCGGCTGGTGGGTCGTTTGCCTTGCAGCATAAGATTCCGCACGAAACCTTCCTCTTTTACACTCGATACCCACCGATGCCGATGGCCTTATCGAAGGGTATAGTGTATGCGCATGGTATACATCCAACAAGCCCCCGGACGAGAAACCCATCGAAGCATGACGCATTCGGGTGAGTGGTTTTCGCAGTTGCACATGCCCTACCATTTCATTGCGGCTGGCGGCGATTTGGTTTTCTTTCTATCGTCCCCTAACTAACCCGGTAGTACACCATAAGGCCCAACTTTTGTGACAATTTCCTGCTAGTCTAATCGTTGTAATCCATTTCATACACAGTAACGGACCATGATCGTGTAGTAACGTGTTATATCTCCACCTGGGCGGTATACCGTACCGGCAGTGCATCCTATCCGCTGGATGCGTTCGACCCGACCCTCTGTACCCATGCCATTTACGCGTTTGCCGGTTTGGATGAGGAGAAAAATGCTATCAAATCACTTGGTAAGTTTCCACGATTTTTAAGGAACCATTATGCTAGAGTGAATAACTCTATGATCTTCCTTTCTTCTAGATGCTTGGCAAGATCTGAAAGATAACTATGGCAAGGGAGGTTACGAGAAGCTGACGGGGATGCGTGCAGCCCATCCTCATCTGAAGGTTCTGCTAGCCATTGGAGGTTGGAACGAAGGTTCGGAGAAATATTCCAACCTTGCGGCCAATCCCGAACGGAGACAAGCGTTCGTGAAGAATGCGCTCGACTTTATCAAGTAAGTCTCACCTCAGAAGGCCTCAGAAATTTCTCTTCTTCGCCTGGCGGAGTTCCTGCCACATTCACCACGCTTTTTTGTCACTCATTCTCTCTTTCCCTATCTCACTTCAGGCAATACGGATTCGATGGACTCGATCTGGATTGGGAATACCCGACCCAACGCGGTGGTAAGCCTGCGGATCGCGAAAACTTTGTAGCGCTCGTGCGTGAACTTAGCCAAGTGTTCCGGAAGAACAATCTGCTTCTAACGTCGGCGATCGGTGCGGGAAAAGAAACGATCGACGCAGCGTACGACGTTAAGCAGCTGTCCAAGTATCTTGACTTCCTGCACATTATGTGCTACGATTACAACGGCAGCTGGGATGGCCGGATTGGTGCTAATGCACCACTTACCAGCCGTGACTTCCTGAACGTGGAGTACTCTATCGAGCATTTGCTTGGGCTCGGGGCACCGGCCAGCAAGCTTGTGCTGGGTCTTCCGTTCTACGGTCGCACATTCGTCAGCACAATAGCTAAAGCACGGCTCGGTGATACGTCGGATAAGGTCGGGTTCCCCGGACCGGCCACCAAGGAGAACGGCTTCATGGGCTACAATGAGGTGTGCGAGGAGCTGAAGCGTAATCCATCGGACTGGACGCTCGAATGGGACGCGACCGCATCCGAGATGGTAGCGATCAAATCGAACGGCTCCGTGTCGCAGGTCGTCGTGTACGATAGTACGCGCTCGATCGCAAACAAGGTACGGTTTGCGGTCCGTCAAAAGCTGGCTGGACTGATGGTATGGTCCATCGATACGGATGATTTTAATGGGCTGTGTGCATCGGAGGAGGACACGTACAAAGACTTTGGCGATCGAGATCGGGTGGCACTATCGATTCCTCCGCCGGTTAGTGGAAAATATCCGCTACTAAAGACGGTCAGCAATGCCGTCATCGTGGCGTTGGATGAGCTGACGCAAGAGAACGTTATCCCACACGAGCCGGACGAGACGCCGGCGGCAGGTGGTTCGAGTACGGGACAATCGTCGGGCACCACATTGGTGTCCGTAAGCTGGCTGCTGGGTGTGGTGTTGTGCTTATTGGGTAGTGTACATTTCTCAACCGTAGCGTAGTTGGTTATACGATGCGGCAACGTGCTGGCTCTGTAAGTTTACTTGTAATTAAATTCCCACAAAAGTTGCCAAAAAAAAAAAAAAATTTTAACCGATACGACGCGTCTGGTGGAAAGAGATGATCTTCCGATGACATAGTGATATCCGCGTTGAGTACAGAGCAGCTTATAATAGCACATACTATTACAAATGAACTGGACGTTTTCGTATTTGTTCGTTTAAAGTCATTTTTCTCGAAATACTATTAAAACAATAACTACAGGTAGATTGATAAAAACAAATGTCCTTTAAGTTAGCCTCGATCTTCTAATGAGGAGCTTTACTACAACCAAGTAAAATCTATCAACTTTCTATTATTGGCTATATCCTGCAGAAGCATGAGTATCCAGCAAGTTCCTCAAATAGGTGAGAAAGTTATCCGCTTCATTCAACCCCTTTAATTGAAGCTGCAATTCTACCGATACTTGTGGGATCTTCCTAGTAGATCCTTTAAGTACGCGCTCAATCCTCGGCCGATCGTGTACCGTAATGTCCTCCAACCGGTGTCCCAGCTCATACTCAAGCAGGGCACGCGACAGTTCAAAATCAGCACAGTTAAGCGACATAATTACCGGATCATCTCCATCATCCTCCAGTTTCGTCACCTCCCGGGCACCTTTGCGAAGCGCATGATGCAGGAACCGTTTAGCCCACTGAACCTGTTGCAGCCTAATCGCTTCGTACAGTGCGATCCGATTGGATTGAAGCGCGAGGTTAGGTTCGTACTCCATTACCAAGTCGAGCATTTCGATGGAGTCAGCCTTAGCGGCCAGCTGTAATAGGGTAGCACCCTTTACATCCTCCATATCTACCGGGAACCGATCGTAGTCAAGCAATAGTTTCATCAGCGAGATGGTATTGATAAATGGAACCGTTGCCGCAATGTGTGCTGGTGTTTGACCGAAAATGTTCTTCACACTGGTGGATGGTTCCGGAAGCTTAAGTAACCGTGCCACAACTGTCTGATTTCCACCGGTGGTTGCGGTGTGTAGTAGGGTGTTGTGGCAGATTCCATCGGTTAACTCGAACAAACCAACTCCATCGGCATTGCGTAGATTGCGCTGGAGACATTCGTCTAGCAAGTACAGTACCAGCGTACGAGCAGGATGGTCTAGAGCCGAATGAATGGACGTTGTTCCGTAGCTGTCTGGTAGTAAAGGATTTGCGCCCATCTGCACTAATTGCTGGACGAGTTCTTGCTCACAGTGTGCCTCAATAGCCAGCTGCAGTACTGTTTTCCCTTCGGTACCGCTAGAATTTAGTATGTCGGCTAGATCGATCACTCGACTGTCCGGTTTGTACATGTCGTACAAGCAGCAGACGTTTTCTATGCGCAAAAAGTGTGTACTATGGGAGGCATTTTTAGAAAATGTGGCGTACACCGGTGTCTGCGGTGTGTTGATGAACATTGAATCGGTGATGTTACGCAAATCATGCAGATTGTCCACCATTGAGGAACTATCTCGGAAGCTTACATCAGCACAGCAATCCTTTATCTTCGCATAAGCAGGTACGATAAAATTTATGGACATAGCTCCAACATCAATCGGCCACTTCTTCAAATGTATCTTCTCGTCTGATGTCGAATGGAAGGTTTTTATTCTACCGATCATATCATCACAGCATGACACCACATTCCACCGACCGTTCTTCGCTATTTTGCAGTGCTCAACGGTGGTGGAATCGACTAAGAACACAATATTACCCAACACTCCAATATCGTCGATCCGGCGCACACTGAACGATCGCTCGAGGAGTGCACGTAGCATCTGCGAGTCACCCGTTTGTGCCGCACAGCACGGCGCGTTGCTTCCGTCCAGCGTCGTGAACTCCTCGACGAAAGCGATCGTTCGCCAACGTTGAAGTACCTTCAAGTACATCGCGCTATGATCGGGATGGGATACAGCTATTGCTGCAAGTTGATCGTCAATTTCTCTCCATATAATATTCCAACCGGATTGTTCGTATCCTTGTGTAATTGCTTCATGCAATATGGTTGAACTATCGAGCCAACTAAATCCAAGCACAGCCAATGCTCGCACCATTCTACTCGATGCCGTTTCAGCGCGCAACGCTACCGAGAAAGGATGTTCTGCCACTGTGCCGTAAATTGAACGATCGATCGTCTTTACTTTTCGTACCAACGCAACCTGATTGTACAGTACGAGCAGAAGCAAAACATTCGATTCGGCATCTTGGTAGCCGTGCATATGCACATCAACGCGTGCCCCGGTATCCAACAGCAACCGCACACACTCCCAGTGGTTGTTAAGGGCTCCCCTGTGGATGGCAGTTGACAGTACGCTTGAATCCAGTGTGCTGGGCGGAAATTTTTCGAGCAAGTACTTTAAAACGTTACACCTTCCAAAAGTGCTAGCTGTTTGGTAGCATTCACGTGCCATATCCAACGCCCATTGTCGTTTGGGCTGGAGAAAGTACCTCAATGCCGTATCATTGTTCGCTTTTATGGAAGTTCGAAGCAAAGACAGAAACACATCATCATCGATATCGGTTTTGGCCACAATGGGACGCAACAAATCGTTCCAGTGCAGTACAATTGTCCATTCTAAAGCTTTCGAACCTAAACGGCACGCTTTTCGCGCCAAAAAATTAGCACATGAGCGTGCTCCGCGTAGGATAGCTTTACATACAATCTCTTGATATTCTTCGGTGGCAACGAATTCCTTACAGCAGATGTAAGTTAATTTCATGAAACATTTTTCATTACCCCAATCCAACAACTGTGCCAACGCATCCGTTCTTTTCAACGCTGCTTTAGTGAGTATCACTTCGGTACATGGGTTAGAGAGAACATCTGGCCACGAGTAGAATTCCTCCCTAGGAAATGGTTCCCGTGCGTCTAGGAACTTAACGGCAGCTTCAAAATCACGTCGTATTATTGCACTCTCGAGCAGGTACTTCGGATCATCTCGGAGAGACTGGTAGTTTGGGATGTAAAGACTAAGGTACGCCGAAATGGACGGATCAAGTACGGCGATCCCTTGTACGTGGTGGACAATCGAAAGATAGGTTGCTGGATAGTGATCAACGTTTGGTGAGCTACAGAACAAGCTTTTTATTTCACCGCCAGAGGAACGTATCAGCTTACTCAATTGTGCAGGATTGTTCGATTTGATGGCTCCCAGGAGTTGCTCCTGTTCCTCAACCCAGATGGCCGTATCTTCCAATGTTGGAAAGCGTAACTGTCGATCCTGCTGTTCGCTAGATTTTCTACTATCAAACAAACAAACCTCCGTGTTGGCAAAGATGTACGCATTAACGATCAGCTTCGCGTCACCACTGTCCGTCAGCAGATTGTACGACATGGAATCATGTGCCAGCAGGTTGCGATAGTTTTTCCCCTGTATCATCGGAATGCGATGCTTGACGTAGTGAAAGCTATCACCAAAGTATCCGACGGTAGTTAGCATTTCACACAGCTCGAGCTGCAAATGTTCAAGGGAAGCGAGAATGTCCTGCTGCAGGATTATAGCACCAACATGCAGCACATCCACCGTGCGTATATCGTTCTGCTCGAGTATCGATCGTAACTTGGCGCGCCGTTCATCGAATAGATTCTGCAGGTATTGCTGATCAGCCTGGCGAAGTGTGCGCACGTGTGCAGTGTTCCAAGGAATCCCGAAACGCTGTCGGCAAAACGATTCCAACACCTTCCATTTGTTGTCGAGGAAGAAAATGTTCTCATAATACGGACGTAACATCTTATTCAACAGCTGTACTGCAGCTTCGTCTATCCTGTCATGGGTGTCTCCAACAAGCTGCTCGATCATTTCTCGTGTACGAGAAAGATAGTGGCTTTCCGAAGCTGAAACTATCGCACCTTGTAGCAAAGCAAGCTTGGACGCTACGGGTGTAGGATCGATCCACGTTAGCCGTGGATCTAGCCATCGAAGGTGCGACAAGCTCGTCACGCAAGGGTCCCACTTGGTACAGATGGTTTCGAGCAGTCGGTATGGAGTTGGGAACGAATCAATCTTCCAGTGCAGCAAACTCCGAATCGTTGCGATACAGTGGCAGGAAAAGCAAGTTGCTCGAAGACTCTCGAAATTTAGCTCGGATTCGTTTGCTACCATCACCTCCAGCTCTTCCACGATCGAACATTGCACGAGAAAATGCTTTTCTAAGTTCAGGAATTGACAGGTTTGTCCAATCAGGCCCTCACGCAATTCTGCAAACAGTTTCTTTGCATCGGAGAAATACTTTTGAACATCCTGCAAAGCACCCTGCTGTAATTCAAACATCACATCCCGTACACCGGCAAAGATTAGCAACGTTCGCAACTCCCGCAAACTACTACACCGTACCAATGTCCCGTAGAAACTGCGCCGGGTTTCTGCTAGCACTATGACCAACAGCAGGCTGATCGCCATCCTTATAACGGCCGTATGATGCGGTAGGACACTATAAATTCGTCGTTCCAACTCACCGTCTACTAGCAGCTTCGGGAGCGAGAATTCCCGTGCATAATTATTACGGTGGAATATTACAGTATCAGCAAACGCCTCGGTTAGTATCCGTTCCATGGCTTCTATTAAACGCCCGTTGGGCATATTTGGGGTACTTTTGGTATTTTTCAACGTCTCACCCAGCACGGTAACGGCGCGCTTGAGACAATCGTGAAACACTTCCACATTTGCCGGATCGACAGTTGGCACCCGTGCAAAAGTGGTGACGACTTTGTCGAGCGAGTACAGTTGCCTCATTGCATCGTAACACTTTCTTATCTTGCGTCTGATTCGACGATCCTTGCCACGCATCAGATGTTCCAAGTCAATCGATTCGCTTGCTACAATTTCTGCTACGATCTCTGAATCGCTCAAGTCAGTCCGTTTCGTGCGCGCCATTATTCGGCAGGCAACATTTTGTGGATGCTGCACGTACTCCAGTCGGGATTCTAGTAACGTGATGAGATGATCACGGTGTGTTTGCTGCATAGCTTTGAGCTCGACCATCTTTGATTCGGACCAGCGTTTGTCAACTTTTTTCAACTTTTGTAACATACTTTTTATGATCGTATCTTTGCTGTTGGATCCGGCCATGCGCTCCTGAGGATTTCCCCCCATACCCAACAGTTTGATTCTCTGTACCAGCTCCGCCATTAAACGATTCTTCCGTTCGGCGATAAAGCTCTCGCCCGCCTTCATCAACGACACTAGCTCTAGCTCGGTATTTTCGACACAGTTTTTGGCGAGAGCTAGCTGAAAGGAAATCATACGCATCGCGTCCACTACCAATCGCTTATTCACTAGAAAGCGATAAACCTCAAACTTGGCACATTGGTTATAGATGTTTACAAAAATGGCCAGACAAAATATCGCTTCCCGCAGGGGCAGATAGTCGAGAAATGGTTTGTGCTGCAAAAAGTAAAGATGGTTGTGCATGACGTGCAGCCGGTACAGTAAACGATCGTCAACATCCTCATACATGCCGGTATCATACTTCTTCGCTATAACGCTCCAACAATCGCTCATAACATCGATTTGATCCTTCCATTCGTCGGTGCTTTTCGTCGGACCATTTCCCGACAAATGTCTGTATCCATAGTCGGATAACTTCCACAGCACAAACATTCGCAAATTTGTCGCTAGCGGAAACCTTTTAACATTTAATTTAGTTACTGCCCAAGCAAGGCACTCAAATAGCCGCGTCTCGCTGTATTGCTTTATGGGGAGAAACATCCGGAACAGGTCCAGCGAATTATGCTTTAGTATCCTATAGCATGCGGTTCGATCGTCCACTCCATCGATCACGATCTGTATGATGTGCTTTAGCAAACCGATTGTTGACTGATCGTTCTGCGCTTGTGCTGCTGCTGCTGCTAACTTGGCCAGCACTGTATGGCTCTCGTCATCGACAATCATCTCACTGTCGTACAGTCCACTCTCTAGCAGGCAGCGCATCAAACCCAGATGACTCACGGCACTCGTTTGCGTACAGCAGTAGGCTAGTGGAGAATGGCCGTACCTTAGCTTGAACTTCAAAATGGTTTCGATAGTTGAATGCTGGAGGGTGTAAGCCAATCCCTGTTCGTCCTTGTTGCTGATCGCTTTGAACAGTTTATCAACGTACAACGAATCTCCATCTTCACTTTGAGACATGTGTAATCGCTACAACAAAACAAGCTAACCGCACTACGATGGATTCACTGCCAAGCGTTTGCTGGTTCATATGAGGGATGATATGCTCCCACGTTACAATCACTCTCTTTCACCCTTTCGTTTCTCTCTGCATTTTATGCTCTCACACCGCGTACTGACGGGGGTCGAATGGGAAGAAACATGCAAGAGAATTGGAGTTAACGCGCGCTATTGCAGGGTTTGGCAATGTTTGGCGGATAAACGTCTGCCACGTGGATGTAGAAAAGAGAAATATTTTAATAATTTTTAGGGGCTTGTTTCCTAATGACAAAATATCCAATTCACAACTTTTTTTTACCTTACAATGACCTATTCTATCACACTTATTTCTTCTGGTCATGTTATTGTAGGAGGTTTTTGAATGTCTGACGTTCTTAATGTGTAATCAAAAAACAAAAGCTCTCTTGCTTTAGATTTTGTAGACAACCCAACCTACCTAGACCAGGTCTAGTAAGCCAATCGAAACCCGGCGTAACCTAATAGGTCGTTAAGTTAAGAAGAAGATCAAGGAAAAACTTTTTATTCAAACGATGTCCTGACATCGATCATTTAACATGTGAAAATAGGAAATTATAATATTCTTTACAAAGTGTTTACTAGAAGCTACCAACAAGAATCAAAAGAAGATACGAAACTCGAAAAAAGTGAGGTGAGGAATTTGCGACAGGATAACGTAAAAAAGTGGATCTTTACGCTCAACTACAGTGTGTCATGTTGAACTACATAAGTTTTCCGGATTCTAGTGAAGCAAATGACCTAGTGGAAAACCTCTGCACACGCGGCACGGATCCCTCGTCGAAAGCTTAATCTTATCAAACGAGTGGAGTGGAAAGCCCTCGAACAACAGCAATCTAAGAAAGACTTCTCCTATATCTGACTGACAAAAGGAAACTTAGAACACGTGGAGAAACAGATCATCAAGTTAAAAACGCTTAAGGAGTTTTTTAGAAGACTTTGAAGAAAAAATAAAGTAAAGATCCTATGCGGTAAGCAGTCATTTTAAAAATCTTAACGGAGCACTACATATAAAACACACAATTTTCTTCCCATGCTCAAATCTCAAAAATGTATCTTCGTATTCCTGTTTTTATTATTAGCCATATTCGCGCAGCATCACATCTGATGCTAATGTGCGTTTCTGTGCGTATTTTTTTAACAAATCAATACATAATATTTATTACCATTTTTCGCCGTTTCAGACACTTAAACACTAAGCGCACAGCGCACGTACCTGGCATGCGTCAGCGTTGTGTCGCTTGGATTGTTGTTATACGTACTATTTGTGTTAATATTGTTTTACTCACGCACGCAGAAACCGCACCAAGCGCTCATAAGCGTTGCTTATTTATAGTTGTATCTTCCTGCAGGTTGGAAGCCACCCCAATGCCGTACAATACTTTAGAAGAACTTATGATTGTAGTTAAACATGCCTGTTTACATAAATTTTATTCAACGTCGAACCATAAATCCCCCACTCACATCTTCCGTGCCCGAAAAAGGATTGATCGTTCGTCGTCCGTTACTTGTACATTGCAAAACGTGGATGTTTGTAACACCCTCTTTGAATGCTACTATCATTAGTTTGAGCGAATTATGTTCCGTTTTGCCGTTTTGTCGTTTTGCACATAAACTCCGGACACTTTACATTGATTTTTGCGTCATTGTTTCTGTATTATTAGATTGTTTTGCACTACGTTTTCTTTGCACTAAAGGATTAACTGTTACGAATGTTTAATCAGGACCAGCTGGAAGGATGGAACTAGGTTTGTTGACTGAGAATCTACCATTTTTTAACAAAATAAAACCAAAAACACTCCAAACCCTTCTCGAACTCTGAATCCTAAGCAATTCGGTACAACAACAATAATTTGCAATATAAAGCTTTACCTAGGTTAACAGCGCTCAAAGGAGAAAAAAATCGCTATTACAATTGTGCTATTTCTGTTGTGTAAAGGCGGTTTTGTCTACTAAGTGATTGTGAGGGGCGTGGACATACATGTTCATATATATTTACACTAAACACTAAATTACTATTACTGTCACCCCCTGCTGTTGACAGCGACTGAACTGAACTGCATGACACGGGAGGAGAGTATTAACTGGAAGATCCTACTGTGCGCTAAACGATCCATGACACCATGGAGAGTGGATGCTGAAACGATCCATCCATCCTACTACAGCTAGACAGCTAACGTGACGAATTGTATTAAAGCTACGCAACATAGTGGAGATCATTTAGCGAACCGACCACAATTTATTCTTCTACCGACTTGGTGACGAAATTCACCAACGATAAACTTTGCCTTTCATAAGCACGTACGACACCAGATGATGTGGTGTGGAAAAAGATCAACGAATCAACGATGCATAATTGTGGACGTGATAGTTCCGGATGGATAGGTTATCAAAAATTAGTGGTTTTCCTGTGTAGGGGCTGATATTGTGAAAATAATAAGAAAATAATTTCGTTATCGATGAACAGGATGATGTCTCTTACAGCGAATGCATTACAAAAACATGGGCAATGTTTATGGCATCAAAACGTCGTAAGGCGAAATCATCGGAAAATTGTCTTGTTGTGGACACTCAACAGTGCTCCACGACGACCACACGACAGGTTAACTGAAGTTGGTGAGGAATTCCAAAGCTTTTGGTACTTTTACAGATCCTCACATTGGACCAAAGAGCCACAACAATCGTCTAAATGATGAGGAAGAATCTCGACAACATGTACATTGTTATGTACTTTAAAGCCTCTACTAACGTACAGTGACTTAGTATTATGAAGTATTTGTCGAAGGTCCAGAAAAAAAACTGAATTAGCCAAGATGTACCACAGACGATCGGTCACCAGACGAGAAAAGCTCAATTTTTGCAATGCATACGTTACCCGTGTAACAACAATTCCGTATTCCGCTTGGTCGACACATCCTACCCCTCCTCTTGGACTCTTGGGCTTTAACCTTGGACAGAAAACTCCGCTCTCCCTACCTAGTCTGTGAGGTTTGCTCACACGTACACTTCGTCTCACAATCGGCGATCACCGGCTAACCCCCGTCTCCGCTCACCATCAATCGGATGATCCTCGTTATCCTCGTTGCTGCTCACACTATCGTTCACATCCCCACCGGGTCGCCCCTTACCGCTCTCCACTCCTCCATTGGATGCAGCTTCCGGTCCGATCCCGATGACACTTTGGTGGTAAGATTGTGACGCCCCGTGACTGCCTCGGCCCTCGGGATACAACAGCCCAACATCACTACCGCTCAGGTTCTGGATGATTGAGCTAATGTTGGTGCCCAAGCTTTGCCGCTTGATAGGCGTTATGTTGAGATTCTTCGGTGACTTTGGTTTGCTGTTGCTGGTCGCTGATTGTCCCGTTGCCGCCGCCGCCAACACGTTACGATCGGCCCGATCGCCACCGACAGTCGCAGCTGATGATGATGCCGTCGACGACACTGCGGGTGGTGGAAACGAACCGGGCATATCCTGACAGGACGATGATGATGATCGGCCACCGTGTTCCGGTGGTTCGAAGGGTGTTAGCGTTAGTGGGGTCGACTTAAATCTATGCAATTCCTTCATTACCTCGTACTGCGAATCGGGTGCTAGGAAGATGTCATGCAGGTTTTTGGTCGAGCGCCGGTGCGCCTCCTGGCTCTGCTCGTTTGAGGAATACGGGTACGAGGCGATAAAGTTGCAACCGCCGGCCACCGGACCGTGTTCACCGTGTTCCGCACGATGAATGATGCTCGGTCCATCGTTCGGTGAGGTTTGCTGAGGATGCTTCCCGCTACCGGGGACACCACCGATCGACGGGAAGTTTGTACTGGGAGTGGCCGGTGACAGATCGGTGTAGTCCGTCCGTTCGCCCGAATCCATCGAACACATGCTCTGGCGGGAGTGATCTTTTGGCAGCAGTGAGGAACGGGGCATCACTGGTGGCTTATCGCCCAGCCCGAGTACGTTCTGTGGGAACGGTTGTCGGCTGCGTACGGAGGACTCCCGTTTGCCAAACCGCTGCGCAATGTACTCGTCCGCTTGGTCTTGCTGCTGTTGCTGCTGCTGCTGCTGCTGCTTCTCCTTTTTACGTCTTTGGTTCGCATCCTCGTAGTAGTTGTCGTTCTTTACGGACATATTGCAGCAGCTACTCACATCCGCAAAGTATACCTCCGACTCCGTTGGTTCTAGCAGCTTGCCAGTGACTGCGGATGCTGCTTCGGCTTCGAGTGCTTCCACTGTCTGGAATCCGCTATTTTCAATGCCCAGCGTGTTCGGTAGCTTTTGACGACGGTTTCTTGGTGGATGTCCGGACACTAGGGCAGTTGTCGGCATCCCGTGTAGACCACCACCGTGGGGTGATCCTCCCCGACCGGAACACTCATCGGGGCCACCGTTTGGTGACGGTAGATTCGGCTCATTGTACTCGTTCTCAGACGTTTCCAGCGATCCGGGCGCACAACCCACCTGCTGAGTAGCTCCGAACACGTTCTGTACATTCACCCGACCACCGCTCGTTGGTTGGCCGTTGTTGGACGCAGGACCGATACTCTTCGCACCAGCTTCCACCCGTTTCTTCGCTTTCCGCAAGGGCAGTGTGTTGGAAAACCGATCCCGCCCTGGACCATCACTGTCCGAGGGAGTATTTTCGTAGTTTTCTTTCACCGAGGGTTTACTGTAGCCTCCAGCTTGCTGTCTGCTTTTACCGCCACCACTGGTACCATTGCCAACAACATTGGAACCACCGGAAGATGCTCCCCCATTGCCGACACCTCCCCGACCATAATTGGATGGAAGGGCCTGCTGTCCCGAACCGTTCGACATGCCCGTTTGGCCACCGACGTACTGCTGCGGAATGCCGTGCACGTCCACACCCATCACCGAATGTTGATGGCACTCGAGAATTGCAATTCCGGGTCCAGCAGGTCCTGCAGCATTTGATGCCAGCATAGAAGAACCTGCGCCTGCCATACCATTCGGATCAATCAGAGGTGGGCCACACTGGCCCGGATGAATGTACTGATAACGTCCACGGCGGGCTGGACTGTTTGGATCGCTGTACGGTGGCGGTGGTCCCCAGATTCCGTACTGCTGGTCGATTACATTGTACCGCGGCTGACCTACCGGGTCACCTAGCAACGTACCGCCGGCAGCACCCGGCACCATACCCGGTACCACTCCGGCCCGATTCGAGAAACCGTACTGCGAATCGGGACTGTGCGGTGATAACCGCTGGGACGCATCATTACGCTGCCAGGGCATCCGAGGCCAGCTCCATCCCGGCATACGTCGTCCACTTGCGTTCAAGCGTCCACCCGTTCCCGACTCATCACCGCCCGGATTCGGTGAGTAGAAATTACCCGCCTGTCCCGGTGTCCAGAAACGATTATCTCCTTCCCACGGGTAGGCCGACGGTAGTACGTTCCGATGTGCATGGCACTGTTCACAGCAGCGACAGTTGCCAGCACGTCCACTACCAGCTAGCCCTCCGCTCGCGCCACCTCCTAGCATCCCCGGTCCGGGCGGTAGGACGGAGGATGGACCCTGTTGGCCAGAATAAAGCGAACGGCACCGCAGTTCCAGCTGCTCCCAGTACATCTTTTTCCGCTCGTGGCTTAACAGCTGGTACACGAGCATGCAGCTAAATACGGCCACTAGCACTCCGGCGACGGAGAGACCGAACACGGCGCGCAAACACGAGTACAGTGCACCGTGCACGACACCACAGTCCGACGTAGAATCGAACACGAACCGCACGCTATCGTCTACGCCAGTTTCCGTCTGCTTGTCCGCTGTTACGGAGTAGCAGGTACAGGTACGTGTTTTCTGTGTGTATTCACATTCTCGTAGCACTTGGAGACGGCTCATATGGAGGACGGTCGTAGTTACCGTCACCAGGGCACAGGTAAGTGCTGATGCCAGTCCACAGGCTCCAGATAGTTTGATCTACAAGTACAAGTACAAGACTCGTCAATCCAAAACTCCAGTATGGGAGAAAAGGGGTCGATTCCAAGAACTACGTACCAAATAGCTGTAACGGTTGCGTCGCCTCGCAAGGCTCATTATACAGATACCCGTCAGCATAAGCTAAAATAGGGTTGAAAGTGAGTTAGAGTCTCCTCCAATACTACAAAAAACGGACATTACTCCGGCATCTTACCAAGGTAGCAGGCACGAACGTTGGCACAGTTTCGAAGTACCCGACCGTGCTCGTATACGATCGAAGCAGAAAGTAGATGCCGAGAAAAAGCACCCCGAGTAGACTGGAGATGCCACCACATATCAAGCACCAGATGACGTACTTTCGGACACCGGATGTTGCTGAAGCTAAAACGGAAGAAGGAAATCACGGTGAATTGTTAGTACAGAATATAATGGTGTGGATGAGGGATACCGGTACATGGTGATAAGTAAAACATTATTGGAATATTAACCCGCTGTTGCTGATGGTGGACGCGGTGGTTCAACCGGTGGTGGAGCCCAGGTGCACGTTGGCACACTGTACTGGACAACCTGCATGAAGGGATACCCGTGCATGGTTGAGGCGTGTGGTTGAGCAATTTGCACCGAAACTTTACACGTATCTAACTGACAAAAATAACCGTGCTACGCGCTTGTCAGAAGTTGGACTTTTGAACTTGAATCATTTGTTCGTACCCCGGGACTCGACACAAAAGGACACAAAATACTACACACTACTATGGAGTAAAGATACTGCTAATATTGTTGCTGGATGTTGTACTATCGGTTATCTCTATGGCGGGCAGCTATCACACTAGCTGTATATGGTGGCGAACAACTACTTCCTGCCCTTTGTACCCTCAAGCAAACTGCGTGGCGTCGTTTATTATTGTACTCTGATCTCTGGTGATGTCTTGTGGCTGCTGCTGCACGTTGTTGTATTATACAATCATGCTCGAATTGCTTTAGACACATGACAGAGGGCATGATATTCCATCCGAGCGGCAGTTCACAACATTTTACTGACACCCTCACTCTGCTGCCATTTCCAAAGATTAGATCTCATCCGCACCCTCTGTGTTTTGGGGCTCTCTGTCCTAGAGGACACAGGAACACCCACGTTCAGCAAACCATCGCGTGTACATTCCCTTCGATTCTGCACACTGAAAGGACACTCCAAACTTTCAGGCAGTGCTCCATACACAGCTCTGGACCATTTGGGTAGCAAGGGGTTGTTTTCTGTTTTTTTCGCCACACAAAAGTTCAAACTTTAGTTGTACAGCTGCCAGTAAAAACTGTTTACTTCCCTGGTCCGCGCAAAGGCGCACTGGCTATAACCATACGCAAGCAAACACGCACACGGACATGCAGTTCACCAAACTTTTGACAGGCGAAATGAGTTTGCTGACTCGTGGTACTCGTGTGGGCACCACCACCACTACCACGTTTGGATGGATGGATGCTGTGGCATCCTTTTTACAAAACAGTGTGCGCTATCAAGCAGCATACCAATGCACGCTGAGGACACGCGCTCTCTTTGCGCGTGTTCCGGGAGGGTGTGCGATTGTTTGGGTGCGGGTTTGGTGGTGGAGTGATTTCGCTGCTTGCACAGAAACCAGTGCGCAGGATCCGACCGTCACGTGCCGTGAAATGTCCTGACGAAGACAGGCGCCCATCCATGGTAGACGGGAATCATTGAAGGGTTTATCTGCTTCAAAATGGCAGTTAAGGAGACAATGTTGATGGCTACTGTTGGGCATGTGGTAGAAGAATGTTCTTAGAGGAATTTTCATTGTTCAATCACTAGAGCGAATCTTATTCAGGACTCTCACGAATCAAATGAAATAAAAATGAGATAAATATGACCCCGAATAAGCTACCCTATGCGTTGGTCTGAATATCAGAAAAAATTTCATGATTAAAAAGATATCTAGATCCGTATCCAGTGAGCCGTATCTCTTTCACAAGCCCTTCTTGGTGGCAAAGACTTATATGATGATCAACAAACCCAGTAAGTTCCAGGATGGCTGATGCTTACCATACACATATGGAACCAACTTAAACTGGAAAATCCTTCTCAGCAAAGTTCTATACGCTCAGCTCAATGTCCAGGTAAAGATTAAAAATACGGGAACACTATTAGTTAAACACCTTCGATTTCAATTTGACGTCACGGTCGATTTGATCCGCTCAAGCTGGCTCGGAAACTCATCCACAACGAACGAATGTCTTCGAAAAGGCCAAAAGGGCAGGTATAGGTAGGTACATACACCGTTCACAAAGCGAACCCCACCTGGGCAAAGCGAACAGCAAACCCAACAACGCCGCGTGTGACCGACAACCTATTCCCGAGGTCCGGTAGCTCGGGGAAAAATTGTTTCAAATTATCCTACTTCCTACGCTACTCTGTCGAGTCATTCCCGAAAGGCGTCGTTCATCTGCTTACCCGCTTCCAGTCGTTGTGCAGCGCGAGTTCTCGGTGCGGGTCGTGGTGGTAACGGTGGCCCCCGGTCATCTTCGGATATTTCCTCCTCCAGTTTGCTGCTGTCCATGCCAGCCGCTCCATCACTGTACACCTCGATGTGATGACTGTGATGGCCACCAACACCACCACCACCACCACCGTGGTGTCCGTGGTGATGATGATGATGATGGTGATGATGAAGGTTGTGATTGTTCCCGTACTTCCGCTCGTCACCGAAGCGAACCGGTGAGTTCAGTCTTGAGCCATTGTGAGCATTACTACGGTTCAAACCATTGCGGGAAAGCATACAGGGCGGTGAAATGAATTGGGAACGGGAAAATAAAATCAGAAAATCAATCAAACCACACGATCAGGTGGGATCGTTCCGAGACTAATGGCGTTTGAATGTGACTTACAGTGAAATCTTTTTGGAGTCGAGATTCACGTCCAGCACGTTGGACGAATTCTCGTCACAGGAACCACCGGCACTAGAGTTGGCCCCACCGAGCCGGGTCGGTTGTTTGGTATTATCACAGGAGCTGGAGCTCGATGGCATATAGTGATGGTGGTGTTGCTGCTGCTGCAGATGATGGTGAGCGTGATGATGATGAACTGCTGATGGATGGTGCTGCTGCTGGTGCTGCTGCAGTACCGCTACACTGTTGTCACTGGTGTAATCAAGATCGGCTTCGGCTGTGGTGATGTTGTACGCCGGATCATGATGCAGATGATAACGATGCGGTTGACCCTGCAACGCTTGATCACCGCCAGCGCCATGATTGTTCGGCTGTACCGTCATCGTGTCGTTTGCTTTACCCGGCACATCAGGACAAAGACTCTGTCTAGAGGAACCTAGTGAAGCAGCTAGAGGGATAGGGAAAATGTGAACAACACAGAGCATAAAATTAAAATCTTGAATTAAACTCAAGACACCGATCAATGGCAAACAAACTTGTAGGCAAAACGTCGCTTATTATGCAACGAGTCCATGGAGCAATGATGGTATGGCTCAGCTCGTTTTTGTGTGTGTGTGTGACCCATTTAATGCTGGCAAAGGTAGCCAGCTTGGGGTTGCGTAAAGGGCACCAGACTACACACAAAGAGTACAAAGTGCATTGCTGTGGAAGTTTAATATGTATTGATGAATGAAAAAAAACTTCCAAAAGGAATCTTTTCTTACAACTTCAAACTGCCAAGAACTCAACACCGATTTTTTGGCAGCTTTTTCGGTCTGCTCTTCTTATCTTGGCTTGTTAACAGCATCGTTCGTGGGTGGACGTTTTGGAACGTTCATAGTTATAATTAATAGATCAGGTAGAACATCCAATCTACCTGCAGAAGCCTAAGCTGTGACGGAGCAGCTTATTTCACAGGTAATCCAGATCCCAAAATTAGTTTGTAAGGTTTTTCGAAGTGTCCCTTTTGCAAACCAACCGTCCCTTTTCGCTTTACTTCTTTAGTCCTACGCAACCTTTTTCCCGTGAGGTGTTTCAAAACAGCTTTGAAAATATAAAAATGCGCGTGAGAACTTAACGGACCTATTAGCCGTAAAGTTTGTGCCGTCTGGGCGTTATAGACGGCGTTAAGAACTCCTTTGTTTTGAAGAGCTTTTTTTTAAGTGCCGCCAAATACGGTCATAAAAAGCTGTACCTTTTACACGACCAACTTTATGAAGCTATTTTTACTTGAAGCAGTTCGCTTCAATCAATAGCATGTCAATGTGCCGTCTGCAGCAGGTACATAATTATACACCACCGTCTATGCCCTTGCTCAGGGAGACAAACTTGGTGGCAATGGTCACTACTGGAAGGGAAAACTTAAGAAGCTGCTGTAACTGAACCGAAGATGCCACGATGCACACAATCGATAGGTAACGATGAAAATTACCATCATCCGGCTCACGACGGCTCATCGACAAGCAAAGCGTTGATCCGGATGGACGTTGATGACCGGTTCGCTGATGGTGATCGAACTTCTGATCTGTTTATGCAAAACCAATCGCGAAAAAATGTTGTAAGATACAAGGCTTTGTGAGCTCATGTACATTTAGCAACTTTTTAGAGCAAAAGCAAACGTTTTAATTTAAAATTTTATCAATTTTCTGGGGTCTTTTGGGTTTGTAAAATGCGACACCAAAGTAAAAACAATTATCAATGTGTTATTTTAATTTCCTTTGTAACACACCACTTGTGTGGAATGTTTCTTTATACACACCATTTTATTCTGTATTCCATGCTCTGTTCTTTCCTGTTTAATGTGATTTTAATGTTCTCCAGCAGTTACTTTTATGTTTCATTTACCCAGTCTTTGGTTTGTTTTCTTTTCTGGCGACGGTTTTATGTTTGTTTTTATTCTGAACGAGTTGCAAAATTTCAATGTTCGTCCATTGTTACGCGACAGACGTATTGTGTACTTTAATGTTCGTTTGTTTTTATCTGTTTGATGGTTGGTTTTTTATTATGTGTTTTTCTTTTCCTACACAAACTGCCACTTAAAGAGAGTATACACAAAAAACACAGCAAAAATATATGCGAATCATGTTTTCTGCTTCTCTTTCATCTCTGGATTCGGGTTTTTTTCTCTTTTGCTAAGAAATAAGTAACACTTTTTGTCAGTCAACAGTTTTCGCTGCCGTAAATGCTATAAATTAGCAGCTGTTATCAGCTTAGTCGCTAAATGGTCTGTCAAATGTCGGATTTCGTTTCGCCAAAGCTTGACAGAGTGATAAGCACCTTTGGACGTATTAATTACAGCTACTTGTCTAGCCGTTTATGCCATCATCACTATTATATTCGTTCGATGGCTGACAAGGCTAGACAAGACAGCGGCTGCTATCGGCGACAAATAAATCAACCAGATGCATAGTACAAGCGAAGTATGTGTCGCTTGCAGAAAACATAATCATAACGGCTGTGCTTGTGCTGCACAACATGTCGAGAGACTCCTGTCTCGGAGCTCAAAGCGATCTTATGGCGATCATAGCAGGGATGAGCAACTCAACTTGTTTTTGGTTTTAGTTTTAGAATTATTGGATCATATTCTTGACAATTTCATAAATTTTTGGAGAATTTTGATTATTCTGTCGCTTTGAGACTTCTTTAAGAACCCCACAAATTCGATCCCAATTCCCCAACTCATGCGACAAGTTAAACATCCCTGTCTTTCAAGCTAAATTCGCCCAAAGAGAGGCCAACGAACGAACCATGTCGCATCTTGCCGGGCACACATACGTTTCACCCGTGCGTAATATTTGTTGTGGTAATTTAACAAACCGGCTTCCTGCCATCCATCAAAAGCATGGTGACTCGCACCGTTCAAAATCCAGAACATCGGGGGAATGCAATCTTTCCTGTTCTGTGTTGACTCTGTTGGGCACGTTGAGATGCTCTCTCGATGTATGAGACATTAAAGAGGCAGAGCAAGAACGATACAAAAATGGAGCACATTTTCAACATCGGTCTGAAGGTCTGGAGTGGAAGCCTCCAGGTGTGTTCTTCAGGTGTTCAAAAATCCAACCAACGCATCCAAACAACATTAAATTCTGTTCTTGCTTTTGCACGGGCGTTGGTTTCAAATTAGAATATAAAAATAATGTATAATGTACTCAACATCCCCGGTTGCCCGATTTGCTCCACTGCACAGCAGCAAACTGCCCCAGCTTGCAACTTGCTGCCGATGCACCCGCGCGATCATGTACGATCGCACATGGCTTGAAATTATTTTCATATTTAAATGTGTGACGTGCCTGCACGTTCCACGGTGCGTCTGCGTGTTGGCACCGTCGAGCACAACCGTACCGCATTCGCACAGAGAACAGGCAGACACCTCTGCGAAAGGGCCAATGTGTGATGCAGAAGTGTTTCTTTTTTTTGCTTCTCCTTTTAGTATATCACTTATTATCCGACAGCAGCGTTCTAGGTACTACGATGACGATGATCGGTCCGGCGCGATCGCGGTAATTACGCTCCCGGTAATCTCGACCTCGTTATGTAAGTTGAGCTCTAGGCACTCGATAACACCCGGGCCTGGAAGCTATTCCTCGTCACTCGTGTTCCGAAAATGGAACGAGACTGCTACCGATGCCAGCGTACCTACACCTATACTCGCAACAATGTGGTCTTTAGAGAATTAATTTTTAAAAAAAGCAGAAGTTATTTCACACAACAGCCGGAGGAGAAGAAAAAACAAACTGCAACCGCCATGCCACAATTGCTGCGGTCATTAAATGCAATTCTTTAGCTTCCCGATGTTGGAAGTTGAGCCGTGTAGGAACATAGGGGATAGAACAGTTCCACAAAAATGATTGCAAATAATTTGCGGCCAGTCCTTCTTTTTTTTTTTTTTTGCTGTTCAAACATTCCAATGCTGACCAGCTGTGTGCTTGTTTTTGGGGGGAAACAAATGAAGAAGGTTCAACACAAAACATTAAGGACATTGAGCTGCACTGTCCGGAACGCAGTATGATCGTCCCCTTTGGATAATGATCATCATTAGAGTGAGCGGTAAAAACATAACTTGAGCCACATATCTTCATTCGGCAATCTCTCTCAACCTTGCCCCGGTACCTAGTTAGGATTGTTTTCCACCTCCCTTATCCATAATTGCATCTGCAGAAGCCTTTAATGTGTGGTTTTACCACCGTACTGTCCCCGGTATATTATCAAACTTGTAAACACACATGCAGTCTGCATTGCATTAGACCAAAGCAGACACGGCGTTCTACATTTTACGCTTAATTTTCCGACTCATTTAGGGCGTGTGACCAGCACCGTGAGCACACATTAGCGTTTCCTGGTTGCACAGGGAGCTATTTTAAATTGTGCATTTTTGTAAAAGACACATGTGTTTTGATTTATTTCGATCGGCCCAAGAACACGGGCAGCTGGTTTTTGTGCGCTTTCTAAGTGGTTTCCTTTTTTGGGATATTTGGGACGAGCATGACGAGTGTTCTTATCGTAACACATTACCAGAACCGATTTGAGCGCTAGAATAGGAGTGAAAATGTCATGTACTACCACCTAGTTCTAGCTAGCAGATGCCTCTTTTTAATAGCATCTCGATATCGGTTGAATGACAGAACCGTTAGTGAGGTTTTAAGAGACAAAAAAAATGAAGAGACACATGAAATTTGATTGCTCAACGTCTGTACAAACTAATCGAATATTTTATCCAACAAACCTTTTAGAGAAAAGGGTTTCAAGGGAAGTACTGTGTTAATGGTTTGCACAGGGTTCTTCATAGGGATAAAGTGCTTCGGTAGGTAAAAGCATTTTAGTTGTGACAATTTTGGTCATAATTGTATGAAAAACTTCAACAGGGAAATTTTACAGATGGCCGTTTCGTTTCAGGGTTAGAAAATGCTAGTTCGTTCTCCTACGATCGGCCAACAAGGACCAGAGAATTTATGAAAATCTGTTCAGCAGAATATAGGACCAAATTTTCAACAGCAAAGGCATATTTCAAGTTAAGGATGCCAGCAACTGGAGTTCCTCAAGGCTGTCAGCTAGGCTTATTTATTCATTAAGGCCGGATAGCTAAGACTGAAAGCTATTGAGGAACTGCTCCATTGGGTTTTTGAAGACCGTCCTGCCATGTGGAATATCCCCACCACCATCACTGTGGCACAATGTTATTTTTGTTGGAATAAGATCAAAGTCTTATGCATTTGAATATACAAGGTGCATTTGAGGTCTTCAAAGTGAAAATTGGAATGATACCTGCTTACGACCTCCCATCAGCGAACAACGATCATCAACGACTTCAAATAATTGAAAACAATTTTCGAAAAAAGGGACATACATATTTATCAAAAATCGTAACAATAAACTCCGAACGCTCCTTGATGGACCCTGAAAACTCGGTCAGTGCTGCAAGTAATCTTTCCCACGTTGTCTCGTCTTGTACAAATTGGCTTTTCCACGTATGTTCAAAAGACACGGAACACCACATGACGGGACAATCTTGTCAACTTCACGGGTGTCCTTCCGGGTCCGGCTGCACACCCATCGTACGTGATCGTCACAATTATAATGGTCCGGTTCACATGTTGCTCGCTTCACAACATAAAGCATAAAGCAAACAGAAAAGGATCACCAAAACTAAAAACCCGATCCCGTATGTCGGTGGCAGTAGAGTACCTGAAGATGACACACACACGCACCCTCTGCATTGCAACCGAATGCAACAAATAACTGCATATTTTTAACCCGGACCTGGTCTCTTCTCACATCCCATAACACTGTTACGTCTTGGAATCCGATTCCGAAAAAAACAGCATGCACCAAAATTGTCAGTCGTCGACAGCGACATTCAAAAACTGGAATTCCTCTCCACCAAAATGACCACGGGTTGGTGTGGCAATCGATCGCTTTTCGGGTTCGGGTCATCATCCTTACGCATGGTGTGCTTCGTTTGGGATTTCTCGTCGTGTAGCGTCAATTTTTCGGATAACGGTGGGTTTGCTTTCACCAAGTCCAAAAAAACTGCATACAATGCAACGTGCGTTGCATGATGCGAAGGAAACCTGTTGCGCATCATGCTATAAATGAAGGGATCGCTTTGAAACAATCACATGGCCGAACAATGCGTGCATCTCATGGGTTGCTAGGACCAACGCGTTTGGGTGTTGGGTGTCTTGCTGAGATGACACTGTGCTCTGTACAATTCACGGTACTACAGCAAGTACACACGTTTACGCTTTCTCCGAACTTTGGGCGTTTGCTGATGGCCGGCTAGAAACTTGCCACGGTCGATCAGAGGTCTTCCTGCTTCCATCTTCACTGATTGCACCAAAACCTAATGCAAGCAAGCCCGCGGGAGGAACGTCAACTCTCTTGAAAGGTTTCAGGTAGCCATGGCAGCCATCAGTTGCTTGGATGCCAAAAAAATATGCCGACACGATGGCGTAGGGCTGTGTGTTTTATTGTGTTTTTTTATGTTTTTCTCCTCCTCATAGCTTCGAACCTTTAGGAGGTTGGCCATGCAATGTACTCTTCTAGGCCGTACCAAAGCAAACATTCCCAACGTCCATCTTCCCCGGGTATAAAGTAGAAGGGATAAGAGAACGGAGAACACAAACCACGACGACTTCAGACTTTAAACGCGATGAAGAATTGGTGTCTTTCATATGGTGAGGCTGGCCGGTGGTTTTGATCGAACGATCGACATAGCCACACCAAAACTGAAGCCATACGATCGTGTGAAAGATCATGGAGGAATCGTTTCATTTAACATTCTATGACTTTCACTGAATGGGCTAGAAAAAGGATGGGACGGATGGCCGATAGGAAGAACTTCTTCGCGTTGAAAGAACTGGTCCAGTTAATGGTGGCTGTTGCTAACGGTATCTTGGACGATCAGTCTGGATACCGGTGTGCCAACTATTAGTTTATGGACATGACACCACACTCTGCCGTGCTTAATTAGCTGATTTAATTTAGATCTAGAATACAATTTACACAAATTCCACCATGACTGTGGGAAGATGGGCACGTTGTCGACTGACCGTGGACCACAATCGGGACGCTTAATTAAACTACACTGCCACGGTTTCTTGGCTGGTTGAAACCCGGACTTGCACTCGAAACACCGAATAGGAAACACAGCACACCACAGCACCCCACGCAAATCTTCGAAACTGCAAGCGAGTTTTGCGACCGACAAACACAAGCTGCTGCCTTCGCCAGATGTTAAGATATTGCGGGGGACACTTTAAACAACGCATCCAACAAAAGCAACTCACTAACAGCTCATTTAACATCACACACATTAACGACACCAATAAGAGAACTCTTTCAGGACACACTGCAATCTACCCTTTTCGGTAGGGTTGGTTTTCTAACCTCTTTTTGTTTTCTTCTCGGTAAGTTAGTTGTGATACCACTGCAACCCAGCACAACAACGCAACACGCACTACTTTAGCGGCCCGATCGAACCACGCGCACTTTTTCAACTGAAAACTGGTTTTTTGAAACAAAACTTCTTTCCCGATCAAACATTCCTGAACGCGCGCGTGCGCCCGCTCGCTGTTTCTCTCTTTCTCTCGTGTTCTCTTATGTTTTGGGCGCATTTGTTTGTCCTCTCACCCCTAAACGTTTGTGGTCCTTTTCTCGCGTGCTACCCCGGATGTGCTAAAGTGCACTGTAACACACACATACAAATGCGCGTTTTACTCACCCCTGAACATTCCTACCCTTCTTTTTATGCTCCGAGAGGGAAATAGCGCAAAAGCGAAAAAAAGAGAGAGGTGGAGTGAGCAAAAGAAAAACGGGAGAGCGTGATCTCTCTCTCTGTGGCAAATTTGCAAATGATCCTCAATTTTTTAGGGTTTGCCAATCGATGTAATGTTTGTAATAATTGACTGCGTTTCGGATTATCCATTCGTATGTGGTTCACAAACAAGTTATTGAATTCATTAAATTATTATTGAATTTAACTAAAATATTTGTAAGGTTATTCTGAAAATCAAAATCATATATAAAAAAACAAAAATCTCTCAAAAAATTCTCAAACTAAGAAGGCAAACACTTTCGAACTTTTTTCACTTCGTTCTGCCATTCAATAACTTCAATAACCCATTTTACCATCCCTGTTCTCTGTTTTTTCACTCTCCTTTCATTCTCTCCATCTCCATGTTCTTATGCTCCTTTTCTTTCACTGCGATCATCAGGATCTACTTAAAACGAAACCACCACTCCACCAAAAACCACCCCAAAGAACTTGCCCAAATTACCCACATCTTGGCACCGTTGGACAACAAAAAGGGGTGAGAGAGAAAGAAAAAACACACCCGTCGGCAAACGTTTTTTGATCGTGCACGCGCGTTATATCGCGGTTGTGACCGGTTGTTAGTCGGATGATGGTGATGATGATGATCAATTTGGATAGGGCAACAAGCCCAACGATCGAGTTAATGCTGTAGGCGGTATAAGAAGGATAAAGTGCAGGATTTGCGATATGGAGCAAAAACGAAACTCAAAAGTCACCTGCGATCGCACACGATCGCCACACGCAATTTACATCCAAACTCGTTCTGATTACGAAATTGATTGCATTCGAACAGAAACTGATCTTCTCTACCTCTAGGGAGATGTCGTTCTAGTAGGGCGCTCCTCAAGTAGGTGGTGATTCCATATTTTTGAGGTTTTTTGTTCACCTTCGTTCTTTTCTCATATCTTATTCTCAACCCTCGTTCAGTATCAACGATCCATCACCTACCGTTCTTTATCCTTTCACCGGTTGAGGGAGCCTTCTTCGCTGCTCTTCGACAATCTGCTGCTCTTTCGTAATCCATTCTTCTTTTTTCTCTATATCCACGCACCGAACATACGCGCGTTTGCATAAAGCGAGTTATTATACCTTTGCTCTGCTTATGTTTTCATGCAGCTTTTATATTCACGAAATCCCCGCCAATCCGTTTACTCCTCTTTGCAAGACTTGGTTCTTCCGGCGCTGAAATAAAAGCATAATTGGGAACACACTCACTGGGTGTCTGTGAAACCTAGTAAGGAAAAGTAACCAAATGAGATAGAAGACAGAGCCCTTCATCACAAGACCACCACACGGATCGTCGAGAATTGCATGTCGTTTGTGTTTTTATTGATGAAGCTTTTCAACCCAACTCCACAACCAATCTTATTACATCCGCTGGTACCGGTTGCGGGCTGAACGCTTATGAACGGGTTACGAGTGGGATCCAGTCAAACAACAACACAATTCTCCCTGTGGTAGAACAAACTCAGCGGTAACAAAGCGAATTTGGTTAGCGAAAGTTTTCACACACTTGGGTACCCCTCTTTTTGTGGCATCGATTTAATCGATCCTCACTTTCCTGACTACGGAAAGCGCTGCTCCGGGAGTACCCATTCGAGCTGATTAATGATCACATAATTAGATCGACAGACCCTTCGAATCTGACCCGGCCCACTGTAACCAGACGCTTCCATTTACCGAAGCCGAGCGTGACAGCTCCAATTTCCTCCAATTTCCAGCTACCAAGACCCTCCCAAAAAGGGTCCATCCGGTGGGAAGACTTTCTTTGCTCCCTTTTTCGCACAAAACTAATCGCAAACGATGGTCCAGTTTTCCTGAGCAGATTGAGATGATGGTGATCCGTTTCTTTTCTTCTGCTTGCAATATTTCAGAAGCTTTGCTTTTCAATTTGCGATAGGGCTCGCTCCTTATGCCGTTGGCCGTTGGTCAGTTGTAGGTAACTTGAAGCGTTTTACTTCTAATGTGTGAGGCTGGGTGACCTTTTCCGCAAAAACCTCACTCACTGCCAACAGTGTTGCTGCCAAAGCGATAGGTTTGGATTATGAGTTAGAGGAAGAATGCTAAAAACCCATGGCTCTCGATCGGTAAGACTCTCACAGACTTTAAGCCGAGCGGATAATAAGGATGAGCAGAGTAATGATCCTCTGCAGATTTTTTTGTACCAGCAAAGCGGCGTGATTTGAATTAAATCATCAAAAGGTACGGGACCTCTCACGACCAGAATTGGAATGGACTGATTGGAAGGATTTTTCCTGCTCTGATCCTGTGCTCTAACGAAAACTGAAAATTTGTCCTTTCAGACACTAAGACGATAATGGCTCTATATAGTCCCGACATCAAAGTAATGGCAAATATAATTTATAATAAAAACATTCAGACAGTAAAACAATAAAAACCCGTTGTTAGTCAACAATATTACGCGCATAATGGATTTGCTGTTTTATTTTCATTCGATTTTACCCAGGGAGCGGATTGTGTTTTTTGTTTGTTTCTATCTTCTTACACACTAAACAGGGTATGATTAAACGTGTGGGTTTGTTTTTTGCTTTGTGTGTGTGTGTGTTTCTTTCCCTCTCTTCTCTTTCCCTATTTTCCATTTTCCCATTTTCCTCCCTCTAAACATGCCGATTTATCGATTCAATTCGACACTACTGTAGTTGCGCTAGTGGTACTGGGGAGAGGGCTAAGGGTGTGTCAAATGTTGATAATAATTCTCTCCAATTGATCTCTAATAGTTTCCCTTACGCCATTTTGCCCATTTCCTTTTTTGATATAAGTTTTTTTTTTTCATTTTGAGTGTGTCTGTGTTTGATTTTGTGTTTTTACAACGCATCGTAAGCTAGCAATCGCATTAATGCATAACAAGAAAAACGTTTGTTTTATTTTTTTTTATATTTTTTGCTTGAGCTACAGCAGCACTTCTAAGTTGAATCATTTTACAGTTTACAAGGTTCGTAGCGATTCCTCCAAATGGGTGCGCATTTATGATTTGTGTCGCTTCAGTGTCAGTGATTATCGTTGTTTATCGCTGCAATCGCTTTAGTTTTTTCCCATTTCTCTTTGTTATTATCTTCATTCGTTTGATTGCAACACCATATACCAAGCGCAATACTAATGTAGTAACGCAAATATAGCGAGTGGTAAAATGACAAGTTGATAAGTAAAAAAAAAACAAATCAACAATACTAAAATAGCAACATAAAAAACGATAAACAAAGAAGATAAAAAGGAAACTGTTAAAACAAAACAAAAATCTACATTAGAACAAACACTACTAACAAATCGTACTTTCAACAAGCATTTCTACCCTTTCCATTAAAGCACGGCTAATAACGCCTTAAGATGATAAGTTAGATAGTATCATCTTCTAATCTTTACTCTCTTTCTCTTTCCCTATGTGTGTGTGAGTTTTTTGGAATCATACGAAAGTTTTTATGTGTATTTCTGTTTTGTTTTCTATCGTTCTCTTTCTTTTTCATTAAATCATATTGTTCACTAGCCCAGTGTTTTGTTTCCTTTTTTTTTGTTATCTTTTCTTTTCCTTTCTGTTTTTCGCCCTCTTTTTTATTCATATCTCACCCACTTTCTACTACGACTAATAATAATAATGTAATCCCAGAACGTAAGGAACGGGTTTCGTTATCGATCAAAAACAGATTTCTCTCTTTCTCTGTAATGTTTCGCGCCGTTTGGGCTTTCTTATTTGTTTGCCATTTGCCCCCTAAACAGTTAATCTTTACAGCAAGATAACATACTTACGCATACACACCTACGTGGTAGTCGGGTCATCGGTGTACGGCATGACTAGACGCAGTCACATATCGTCCATCAATTGCTCTATCTATTAAGTTAATATAATTGATGTAAACCTCATTCAATGAAGTATAGATAGTACACACACACTAGCCTCACGGGCTCACGATAGGAGGGGCCTTTTATCATGCTTTCCTAGCTTTTTAACATCTTTTTTGTGTGTGTGTGTGTTTGCTTGTTTTTTATTACATTTTCCTTTTTTTCGATAATTTATATATTTCTCACAAACACACACACGGTTGAGTCAATAATGCTTTTGGTTGCTGTGTAGTTCAATACAATTTTTAATTCATGTTGGGGCTTTTTAAATCCTTCATTTATATTGCAAAAAAAGCACCACATAGATTCGGTTGACCCAGTTATCCTGGGTGAAGAATTTTGATGGAAAACTCATACCCGGAGGTGGAAATTTTTGGGACTATCTTCATCAAAGATAAATTTCGAGCGCGAGAGTAGGGTACAGAGTTAGCCGATCATGCCTTTGAAATCCTCCAAGACAAATAACTCAAATTTCATAAGACATCGATAACCTTTTGACCAAGTTTGAGAGGAAAATGATCGCGAATGTGTGAAAAGATAATGCATTCCTTGCGCAGTACAAATGTACCTTACTATTCTGAACTCTAGGACCTCCATCTCCAACTTCAGATGGATTGATGACAGAAAACAAGCGTATGATCGTGGCTATAGGTCTAAATATAGCTACGATCGCAAGATTGAACGATAATTTCAATACCATTCTAGCAGATTCTATGTGGTGCATTCTTTGATCCACCGTGGGGATACTAGGGCGATCGCGTAATCACCACCTACGTGCAGCAACTCTGTATCTATATTATTTGCGTTCTGGTTGGAATGCTTTTTTCATCTTTTTTTTTAGATCGCCGATAATCTGTTTAGTACCACATTACGTGATAGTAGTAAGCACAACGCATCGTGTTTTGTGGACAATGTGATAACGTGTCCCACCTGCTTTGGTGCGAGAAACGTACCAGAAATCTTCGGAATTCTCGCATAGGAAAGCTTTACTTATTACATAGATAGCGCTGATGAAATGGGAGAGATAGTTTGGAAAGTTATTTTCGTAACATTGTATTGTTGCTTTTTTTTTGTTATTTTCTTTTGTTTTACAATTGTTGTTAAGTAGTGTGTTATATAGAGTTTGTTGAAAGTATTTTTGTTTTGTTCTTTTTCAATTACAATTTACTATCGCCAACAGTAGGAAGGATGGATCAACCCAAGAGATCACCGAGAACGAAGGGCTATTTAAGTTCCGAAAAAAGGGATCAGAGAGTGATTGTTCGACCATAATTCGTCTTTCGAACGCGTTTTGCGCGGTATGCGAACTGCGAAGTTAGAATTACATACAGATTGTTTTGTTTCCACATACATACACACATGATAATAATAATAAGATAGCTAGAAGACATCGAGGAGAAGTAAAATGCACAACATTCGATCTTTTTTGTAACCACTTTTCGAAACATATAAGCTAATTCATTTCAGTTAACATTTCCCACTCTCAGCTTCATATCGAGTTTGAGACTAGGTGTTTTGTTTGTTTGCTTGTTGTGATTTTAGAATACTGAGAGAAATGCATTGGCGCGATTATCGCCGCAAAAGGGTCTCAACGATTGTTTAACCATATACCCCCGGGGCACCGGTGACTCGTAACTCATAATCATAATGATAATATTAATAAAAGCAATAGTATCACACAACTTTTAACGCTTGCACGGACAACACCACGCTGGATGGACGGGTGGTAATGGTGGTTGGTGGCGACGGCACCACACACTAACACAGGCCACCCTCATCCTCATCATCCCCTCCGGCAGCCGGTCCTGCTGCCGAACCCGATGGTTTGCCCTGGGATATCGTTATATAGTTGCGATTAGTGTTACAAACCGGAGGATGATCGGAAGTCTCCCAAAATATACTTACATCACCTGCAGCACCACTGTTGGGCGAAACATAAGAGGCTGCCGCATTTTCGATGACGTTCGCTTTCGGTGCGATCGAAACACCTTTCGGCAGGGGTAGATCGCGAGCCAACCGAGCATATTCCACATCCATGTGTCGGATGAACGGTGACGAGAGTGCACGCTGTGCCAGCTCCGGATCCTCATCGTCGTATGCCTGTGTGGGAAGTGGGAAGATGAGGTTTGAAAAAACACTTTTCAATAAATGCTCTTATTTTGCCTATGCTCAAGGAAAAAATGACCAAGAGTAAACCTTTAGACAAAACTTATAATAAATGCTTTAATAAATTTAATTAAAAATAAAACTGTTCTTGTGCCTTATAAAACTCCCAAATTTTTACAGCATGTAATCAACTAGTAAACATTGATCACTGATCGGTGGACCGACCACCAAGCGAGAGCGTAAGCGCATGAAAAATTGGAACATGTTTCTCGCTTTTTTTAAACATATGTTATCGATCGAAACCCTTGCTAAAGTTATTGTAAAAATTATATATTTGGTGAACTGATGAATTCGTAGTCCATTCTTTAATTCCATCCATCAGCATTCCAAAAAACCTAGAGGCGAATGTAGTCTATAAGACTCAAAGCCTCTATAAATAAACGAAAAAAAAATCCCCAGCAACCATTTTTAAAAGTTGTAAGCGTTTTGCGGAAGACGGTCCTAATGTCAAGCCATCAATTTGGCTCTTAGACCACCCTCTAGACAGGTAGTGCACGTGATCCCAACAACGAGGCTTGTGTACTAACCTGCAACAACGATTCCAAAGTTTGCACTTCTGCTACATCGCAACAGTTGCCCCACTCCTTAAACGCTTTCTCCGCCGCCACATAGTCACCGCGGGCGAGCTGTACCAGAACCAGTGCCACCGCTAGCCGCCCAATCGCACCATCCGAACCGACTTGCTGATGAAGACCGATCTCTCGCCGAATAGCGTCCGCTGCCTGATCGTACATGCCGAGCTTTACCATAATGCGGGCCACTTTGCTAGCGTACTCAGCACCCTGGCGAGTGGAATCTTCAATCTGTGTGGGATGATAAGACCATCAAAGTATACCATGAATTACCGCGACCTCCGGAGTGAGTCCTGCAGTTCGCTACGCACCGTAACAACATCCACCGCCTGCTTGTACAGCTGCAGTGCATCCTCCGGGTGCGTCTGTTCCAGTATCTTTGCCGCCTTGTCTAGTACGGTGGCGCCCGATTCAGGTGAACCGTGCTGCTGGTACAGATTACAAGACCGTTCCGCCAGCTTACGTATATCGCCGAGATTATTCATTTCCTTGCAAATCAGGATGGCTTGATCGAGACACTTGGCCGCGTGAAACAGGGCACGATTCTGACGATAGCAGTCGGACGATTTCATCAAACAGTCACGGCACTGGTCCAAAGACTTTGCGTTCCGAAAGCAGGTGGCTAGAGCAAAACAAGAAAAACGATTATACAATTGTGCCCTCCACATTTCGGGAACAAAGCGTAAGTATTGCGGCTTACCTGCTTTGTTGTACTCTTCAGCTGCATTATCATAATCTGGCCTCCATTTCAGCAGCGATGTCTTCAAGCTAAAGTGAAGAGACACAAAATAAGAAAATAATATCAACATCTTTCTCTTACACTATACCACACTGGTGTACCATTTCTCCGCTTGTCGGATATGTTCCTGTGCTTCCTCAATTTTGCTCGACATTGTTTTTGTTCGACCGCGGTGGGGATGATTCGATAACGATGTGAGCCACCAAAATGTGCAGGATAACTTCTGCTGTTGGTAGTGTTGTTCTCTTCGGAATCCACCCACCCCCTTGTGTGCGCGTGTGTGTGTGTTTGCTGTAGATACTTCCGGACAGTGGGGCGAAAGAAAATGCGATTCTGCACACGTAGAACTAAACACCCGAAAACCGATTCCCAGTAGTGGTTGGGGACAATTTTGCACAACACGAAACACCCCCGTAAAATCGCACTGAATATCGCAACGCTCGAGTACCACCGATAGAGAATAGCAAAAAACAACGGGCAATCGAATCTATTGATATCAAAAATTTTCTTCACTCTCCCCTACACTCTGGGCCTGACTGACAGCTCACACGCCTTGGGTTTCCTTTGTGTCAAAAAAATGGGGCCGCCAATCCTCCCTGTATGACAGGATCGCGATGTAGAACAGCTGAGAGCTCCCCGATGTGTGGAACGGATTATCCTGCAACGGAGAAATAAAGTCATGAGATCCGGAAAACTAAAAAGATCACCTGCGCCTGTTGAAATAAAGGCCAACAAGATAATTATATTTATTGCTGCAAACAGGTTGTATTACACAGCTTCCTTTATAGTGTAGTACCCCTGGCTGTGCAAATGCTGGCAGTTGAGCAAAACGACAACAATCGTAGCACATATGCGAGCTGTCAAGCTGTTGTTTACGCTTTGGGAAGAAAAACACAACACGCCGCCACTGCTAGCGCCGCATCTTTTTTTTACTGGAAAGGTAGATAAATTGTGCTTAAAATTAGTAATAACACAGCTCTTCACATGGAGGAAGTTCAGCGCCATTCGGTGCACACATTGGTGTTCCGTTCGTTAAAGCGTACCCACGATTTCTTTGTGGCCAATCAATCCTTGCTGCCGGAGATTGACGAAAAGCTGTAAGCATACATACAACAACATGGCCAACCACTGTCTCTCTATAATTCTGTTCTGCTTCTGCGTTGTTCTAGTGAAAAGGTAAAATTTAACATCAAGGCACGGGACACGTACGGCTTGGTGTTTGATCGTACGGCCAAAGCAAAAGCATTGGCTGCCAAGCGAGGTGACAGTGACCGGTCGGATGGGCAGAATGGTGTAAAGGATGGAGGTAAGCGCGAGGGGTTGTTTTTTGGTGGACAACGCTCCAATTTATTGAATTTTTCATAACTCGCATTGCAGTTTTAGCTATAACGGCCGGCGAACAGGAAGGAATAGCACCAGACGGTACCAACACCCAGACAGCACTTGTACCGGCAACAACACCGACAACCCAGAACACTACCAACGCGATGCAGATACTGCCGAAAAAAGCTCCTACCATTCCGAAACCCAAATGGCACGCACCGTGGAAACTTTGCCGTGTCATTTCGGGCCATCTCGGTTGGGTGCGTTGCGTTGCCGTGGAACCAGGTAATGAATGGTTCGCAACCGGTGCCGCTGATCGTGTCATCAAGATTTGGGATCTAGCCAGTGGTAAATTGAAGCTTTCCCTTACCGGACACGTTAGTACGGTGCGAGCACTGTCCGTAAGCCCTCGCCATCCGTATCTGTTTAGCTGCGGCGAGGATCGGCAGGTAAAGTGTTGGGATTTGGAGTACAACAAGGTGATACGGCACTACCATGGACATCTGTCGGCGGTTTACACGATGTCACTGCATCCGACGATCGATGTGCTCGTAACGGCGGGCCGTGATTCGACGGCACGCGTGTGGGATATGCGCACAAAGGCAAACATTCACACACTGACCGGCCACACGAATACGGTCGCGAGTGTGGTAACGCAGGCAGCCAATCCACAGATTATTACGGGCAGCCACGATTCGACGGTACGGTTGTGGGATCTGGCCGCGGGCAAAAGTATGTGCACGCTGACAAATCACAAGAAAAGTGTGCGGGCGATCGTGCTGCACCCATCGCTGTACATGTTTGCATCGGCCTCGCCGGACAACATTAAACAATGGCGCTGTCCGGAGGGAAACTTTATACAGAATCTCAGCGGACACAACTCGATCGTGAACTGTATGGCGGTGAACCCGGAGGGTGTGCTCGTGTCCGGTGGGGATAATGGAACGATGTTCTTCTGGGATTGGCGCACCGGGTACAATTTTCAGCGGTTCCAGGCGGCGGTACAGCCGGGCTCGATGGACAGTGAGGCGGGCATCTTTTCGATGACGTTCGATCAGTCCGGTTCGCGGTTGATAACGACCGAGGCGGACAAGACGATCAAAATTTACAAGGAGGACGATGAAGCGACGGAAGAATCGCATCCTATCAACTGGCGACCGGAGATTATTAAGCGCAGAAAGTACTAAGGATCGAACGGGGAGGAAATACATTTATTATGGATATAGGAATACTGGAAAGAGTGAAAGTAGATGTCCAGAAAGATCAGAAAATAAATACGATTATTCCATAAAAACAACTTCAGCCATTAAGAAATTAAGCAGCTTAATCGTCGCCTAATTCTATCGAAGCATTATACACATTTTTATACAATATTTTTAAGAAATAAAAACACATGTTTTTTTTTTAATTGAAATCTTATTAAATTTTCAAAAATCAATCAATCTCAAAAATGTTGTTTTTCGGTGAGGCTATTTCCATCCTTCACGTACTTCAAAATTCTACAGTATAAAAACAAACCAATGAATTCCGTTGAGCTTACAGTTCCTTGAATAAATTATTTTTTCAATCTTAAAATTGAAAAAATTTGAAAATTTACCTTACTAAACGTCACCCGCAATGTCCATTACACCATCACCGCCGCCAAGCGTCATCCGGAAACGTCATCCAGATGGCAAGTCATCGTCATCGCTGCTTCGCCGTTTCGTCGTTGTCTTCTACTGCCCTTCGCTAGCAGTGTGCGCTTGCGGTTATAGCTCTGTGTAACCAGTGTAGGCTGTAGTAAAGAGACACTGAACTGAAGATTTTCAACACCGATATCCGACACGGCAGTAGGAACACTCATCAACAAAGAGCGTTCACCATTCGCAGTAAGCTGTGACAGAGATTACAATCCTCCCGGCATTTAGCAGGAAGTGCCCAGTGAAGTGAGAAGTGGTGCGTACAGTTACCCCTAGCGCGGATTACATACATTTCACGGTAATTGCACGAACCGTGTGAGAGTGAGTGTGTAGAAGAAGCCTTCCATTTCACAACGAGCCAAGGAGGTTCCAAAGCGACCGAGGAGCTTGAATTGTATCTGCCGCCTAGCAGCAGCAAGAAGCCAGGGAGAAAACGGGAAAAAACCCCATTGTTGAAATGGCCGACAGCAAGAAGTGAGTAGAATATTCGCGTACATCAACGATTTGGTGTCGATTTTCCGAGGGGGTTGCCAAGTGTAGGAAGGTTATGGCAACAGAAGCAATCAAACCGGCAAAGTAGGAATCGAAAAAAAAGTAAGACGGATGGACCATGGTTACAACTTACAACAGCCTACTGTGTAGCACAAAACCGTCGGAAGTTACACGGACTTCCGATTCCGATTTTGTGATTACACAAAGAAAAGAAAGCAGAAGCGAACGCACCGTCGCCTCCTTTGCCGTGTTTGCTAGTGTGTCATATTTGTACGTAGAGGGTTTCTATTGGCTGAGCAGGCAGGCAGGCAGACAGCGAGCCAGCGAGCTGCTGTAGTGTGTGTGTCCCGGCGATACATGTGTATATGTGTGAGGAGGGGACGTCTCTTGCTTCAATTTTCGCTTGTCACGATATGCGTTACTTCGCGTAATCGTCGGTTAAAAATGCATCACACAAAAGTAAACCGTACAAGAATCCTTTTCCGCGATACGGGCAAGAAAACACGTTACAAAAATGCTCGCCTTTTGATTTTCTGCAGAAAAAAAAACGGCCGGCAATATGCTGTTTTCATTTTAGGAACTGCGACATGACCGCCGATTGTGGCTCGCTTGCTCCCATAGGAACATAAATATTGAATATTTTAAAAGAAACTTTCATTAATCATATTAAATGCGTCATCTTCTGCTAATAATTTTGAACTAAAATTGTTAAATTATGAAATATTGTGTGATATTGATTAGAAAAAGGAGCCCTTCCTGCGTATTTTTCTATGAGACGATGGTCTCTTTCTGTCCTAAGCAACAACCCATCATACACCAAAGGCTAATAACCTATGCACCTCTTGGTTACGAAAATATGACGCCTTCCTCCTTCTAAAAAGACAATTATGGAATCACAATAACACATTACATTCTTTGACCGAGCCTAACCTCTTTCACTTATTCTAATTTACTTTTAGCGAGGATTTGGCAACCGCCATCCTGAAGCGCAAGGATCGCCCGAACCGTTTGATCGTCGATGAAGCCGGCAATGATGATAATTCGGTCATTTCGTTGTCTCAGGTGAGCATTTTTCTCTCGTACATCGAAGTAGTCCTCTTTTCGTTGGCCGTTAGTAACTACAAGCGGATAAGCACGGTTGAATAGTAGGAGGAGTGTCAGATTAAAGAAAATGTTGTCATAGCTACTTGATCCTGGAAACAGAACGCAACAAATATTAGCTGTAAATTAATTGTATTTTTTTTTTCACAGTTCTTCAACCACAATTCACAAATCACAGATATGTGATTGTTTTATTATCCTTCTATTACCTTTATTTTATATTCCTTAAATTCGATTGTTTATAACTCTTGTACAGGCTATTACAAATATAGCCTATTCGTGAAATTATAGGGTTACGAATTAGAGAGGTTTTCCAAATTAAAGAAATAGAGAGAGAGAGTGAAAGATTTCACTGTATGCAATGTAATTTTATTTTTACTGAAGTTACAATTCTGTGTTATTTTATAGGCCAAAATGGACGAGCTGGAACTGTTCCGCGGTGATACGGTGCTGCTGAAGGGCAAGCGGCGAAAAGAAACCGTTTGCATCGTTCTGTCGGACGAAAACTGTCCGGATGAGAAAATTCGCATGAACCGTGTGGTGCGCAATAATTTGCGCGTGTGGCTCGGTGACGTAGTCATGATCCAATCCTGCCCGGACGTCAAGTACGGCAAGCGCGTCCACATACTCCCGATCGACGATACGGTCGAGGGACTGTCGGGCAATCTGTTCGACGTGTACTTGAAGCCGTACTTCCTCGAAGCGTACCGACCGATCCACAAGGACGATACGTTCGTCGTGCGTGGTGGTATGCGTGCGGTCGAATTTAAGGTGGTTGCGGCTGATCCGGAACCGTACTGTATTGTCGCCCCGGAGACGGTTATTCACTGCGAGGGAAATCCAATCAAGCGCGAGGAAGAGGAGGAAACGCTGAATGCGGTTGGGTACGATGATATTGGCGGATGTCGTAAGCAGTTGGCCCAGATTAAGGAAATGGTTGAGCTACCGCTGCGCCACCCTTCACTGTTCAAGGCGATCGGAGTAAAGCCACCGCGCGGTATTCTGATGTACGGTCCCCCCGGTACGGGCAAAACGCTCATTGCACGTGCCGTCGCGAACGAAACCGGTGCATTCTTCTTCCTAATTAATGGACCCGAAATTATGTCCAAACTGGCGGGTGAATCCGAATCGAACCTGCGCAAAGCGTTCGAAGAAGCGGAGAAGAATTCGCCGGCGATCATCTTCATCGACGAAATCGATGCGATTGCACCGAAGCGTGAGAAGACGCACGGCGAGGTAGAGCGACGTATCGTATCACAGCTGCTCACGCTGATGGACGGTATGAAGAAGAGTTCGCACGTAATCGTAATGGCTGCGACGAACCGGCCCAACTCGATCGATCCGGCACTGCGTCGTTTTGGACGATTCGATCGGGAGATCGATATTGGCATTCCGGATGCGACTGGCCGGCTGGAAGTGTTGCGCATTCACACGAAAAACATGAAGCTAGCGGACGATGTAGATTTGGAGCAAATTGCGGCCGAATCGCACGGTCACGTCGGTGCGGATTTGGCATCGCTCTGCTCGGAGGCAGCGTTGCAGCAGATCCGTGAGAAGATGGATCTGATCGATCTGGAAGATGATCAGATCGATGCGGAGGTGCTTAATTCGCTCGCTGTGTCGATGGAAAACTTCCGCTACGCCATGACCAAATCGAGCCCGTCGGCACTGCGCGAAACGGTGGTGGAAGTCCCGAACACAACCTGGACGGATATCGGTGGTCTGGAGAATGTGAAGCGCGAGCTGCAGGAGCTGGTACAGTACCCGGTCGAACATCCGGACAAGTTCCTGAAGTTCGGTATGCAGCCGTCGCGTGGCGTACTGTTCTACGGGCCTCCCGGTTGCGGTAAAACGCTACTGGCCAAAGCAATCGCTAACGAGTGCCAGGCAAACTTTATCTCCGTCAAGGGACCGGAACTGTTGACCATGTGGTTCGGTGAGTCGGAAGCGAATGTGCGCGACATCTTCGATAAGGCACGATCGGCTTCGCCCTGTGTGCTGTTCTTCGACGAGCTGGACAGTATTGCCAAGTCTCGTGGTGGTAATGTGGGTGATGCGGGCGGTGCGGCTGATCGCGTCATTAACCAGATTCTGACCGAGATGGATGGTATGGGTGCGAAGAAGAATGTGTTCATTATCGGTGCTACCAATCGACCGGACATTATCGATCCAGCTATCTTGCGTCCGGGTCGACTGGATCAGCTGATCTACATTCCGCTGCCGGATGAGAAATCGCGCGAAGCGATTCTCCGTGCCAATCTGCGCAAGAGCCCGGTGGCAGAGGATGTCGATCTGAACTACGTGGCGAAGGTGACGCAAGGCTTTTCCGGTGCGGATTTGACGGAAATCTGTCAGCGGGCGTGTAAGCTGGCAATCCGACAGGCGATTGAGGCGGAAATTCGTCGAGAGAGGGACCGTGCCGCTAACCAAAATTCGGCAATGGATGTAAGTTGTCGCGTGGATTTGGAGGCTGAAGGGTTGTCGGACGTTTGTCGGAAAAAAGTAATACTAATTCATTCGATTTTTCGCAGATGGATGAGGAAGATCCTGTGCCGGAGATTACGCGCGACCACTTTGAGGAAGCGATGAAGTTTGCCCGCCGTTCCGTATCAGACAACGACATCCGCAAGTACGAAATGTTCGCCCAAACGCTGCAGCAATCTCGTGGATTCGGTACCAACTTCCGGTAAGTTGTCAACTCGCTAGATTTACTTAAGGTTTTTTTTGGGGAATTATTTAACGAATTTCCTTTTTTCCGTATGTTATTTTTCAGATTCCCTTCGGGACAGGGCAGCTCAAGCTCGCAGGGACAGGGTTCGTCGCAACCGACGAGCCAAAATCCGGGCGACAATGGCGACGACGATCTCTACAGCTAGATTCCCCGGCATATTAGTAAAATCAACAGCAGCAACATCTATCCCTCCTTTATTCCCCCATTTTTACTAAACTAACCCGAGTTGGTCTCTCTGAGTCATGTGTGACAGCTGTGTGAAGTGGGTGCATGCTTGCGTGCGTGTATATTCTTGCACACACAATTAATTTTCCTTCATCACCACCTTCACACTTTTGTCCTCTCTCCTGTCCCATAGAACAGCAGGATTTGTGGTTATGAGAAGCTTTCATTTAACGTCGGATAATCGAGAGAAAGAGCAAAACAAATGACTGGTTAATAGAGCGTTTGTGTGTGAATGAGCAGTAGTAGAAGTAGTAGTGATAGTAGTCGTACTAGTAGTAGTAGTGGTAGTGGAAACCATAGCAGGAAAAGAATGTTGGGTGAAGGATAATATGAGGGACAAAAGGTGTGAGAGGGTTCGGGGGTGTAAGGTAAACGAGAAGTGAAAAGCCGATTCTACGACTGGACAGCACTAAAATGTGCTGTGTGTGTCTTTGAAGGAGACGCTCGCTCACTAAAAACAGCTACCGCTCGTGGTTAGCCTCTTATTCATAATAATGATTTTGATGAAGCAAATAAGAAATGAGATACAATTAATTCTAAGACCCCCGTAGTAGATTTTTTTCTTTTTCCTAATTTTTATCACACACACCATTTTTAAATCATTCAGTCTCATAAATAAGACACACACATGCAAACACCCTCTCTTCCGGTTAGTGATTTTGTTGTCTTACCGGCCCCCAGATCAGTTGTGGTTTTAAGAAAAAAGAAATCGAAAGGTACTCTTCATTTCGAATCATATTAATATGGCCGGCGTATATAGTAGTAAATAATGATTCAACACACTTACATATTCTTGAGTAGTAGGATTTATAAACGTCGATACTGATCCATTTCTCTTGATCATCATCCCTCTTGGTAGGGTGGGTGTGTATGTGTGAGCGTAAAAACAAGCGCCAGAATTTATCTAACCAATTGATTCACCCCTCCGATTACAGGAAGTGGTGAACACAAGCATACACGGATTCAAACTCAGAACAATGGTTGAGAGCGAAAATGCGAAAATAAACGGTACAGCAGAGCAGCAGACGCTACGAGAGAATCGAGAGTCGTATGGAGTTGAGCTAGTGTTTTCCGATGTTCCGCCTCGTTCTTCATCCTATATACACGTTGGTCACTAGGGAATCCTTGGCCTGTCGTATGTGGTTCAATCGTTTGCTCTACTAGCTTCCCGATTACAGTTCCTATTCACTTACTTAATTTAGCTTGATAATTGATTTCAATTTTCGTATCGCTGATGAATGATTGCTGAGATCACCCGAATAAGCAGGACCGCTCATATGGGACACGTATAGTCTCGTGATTCACATTTGCATTTGAAATATGGACTCAGTCCTAAACTGACGAAGACTTCTAGTTCCAGAGGAAGATGTTCTGAGCTATTGTTGACCCTTTATGCGAGAAAAGGCAATAGGTTATCAACATTACACTCGCCAGTTCTGGTCCATGTGGGCTGTGATAATGCAATCATGCCATGAGAACGATAACGGAAAAACCATTCCGAATAGCCGCTCTACGAAGCGCCCCCATTAAAAGGATTTGATGATAATGGTTTGGTTTTATGCTGGCGTTCCTTCGTGAGTGATTTAAAGGGTTTTTGCAACACGCCTAGATCGTGGTGCTGCTACATTATGTTCAATTCGAACGAACAACTGATGAAGCTCTTTGCGCGATGAAGGCTTATACTGCAAAATGTTTCTTGCGGGACAATATAGGTTGATTCTGAAGTACTGAGAAAGAAATAGCCGAAGAAGCGATATTTTTATTTCCGTTTCGAAAAAAAAGATGCCGTTTATTCATTACGACGCTTTACAATGTTCAGTTATATACAAATATTCTTATCAAACTACTACAACCCGCGCTACTCTCATAGCCAATTCCTTTGCTATGGGCGAGTTCCATTAAAGGATTAGATTGCTTATAACTTAAACAAAAGTTAAGAACGATACGGTTGTAAAGAAAATTATTCATATGGCCTTAAAATGACATACAGATAGAAAATTCTACTAAATAATAATGAACATCCATACATCAAAACGTAAAACATCCACACGGTAAAATCCGTTTCTTTTTTTGTTCATACACACAATCAATATTAATTGTAAATTAAATCAACCTCTCAACAATGGTGTGTGTCTGCCAAATTAAACTGCCTTCGTTTTACGCTGTTAAGGACACTTTTTTTTGCTCCAATTTTATACCTCTTTTTGTTGCCGCTGTACACAGCTGTTGTTTTTAAACCTATTTACACGACCTTACATAAATATATCCTTGGAATCGACCGACGACACGGTCGAAGGAAAAAGGTTTTTTTTCAATTTCAGATTAAAATGGATTACACTTTTAAAAAATCTGCAAAAAACGGAAGCTTATTTGTTTTTGTACAATTTAAAAACAGAAACTAAAACTCCATATATCTTGCGTTATTATTATATGCGTATTATACACCAAGAGATGGCCGCTTCACTTTACCCTCGAGCTGGTAATGTTTTGCTTGACGATTGCGCCCGTTGCACTGCGTGTTGTGATGGTGCTGCCGCTACGCTGCTGGACGGGCTTCTCTTCCGAAACCGGCACACTAGCAGCAGTGGTAGTAGTAGTAGTAGTAGTAGTGGCCTGCCTCCTTGGTGGTAAAGCTTTTTCGTTTTTGACTACAGCAGTAACCACCTTGGCGCTCGATGTTGAAAGAGTCGGTTTTGTTGGTCCACCATTTTGTTCCACCGGCACGCGCAGTGGTGGTTTGCTGCCTACGGTAGTGGTGCTTGTGCGGCTACTGGTACTGCTGGTTAAGATCGGCGGACCGGTGGACTGTCTGAGGCCTGTTGCTCGGGTGTTGTGGATTTGAATTTCCTTCATGCTGGCTAGCGTTGTGGCGGTTTTCTCAGACAAAGCTGATGATGTGGAGGACGATGTGGATGCAGAAGATGGCTGCGGCATCTCAATCGGTCGATTACGATTCGTACCGACCATCTCGATCGCTAGCAGATTCCATCGCTTTAAACGATCGATCAAAACGGCCGATTTTGCCTTCGGCAGCTCAAGCTCTCGCAATAGCAGAATTAGCTCCGACTGGGTGATACGATGTGGACCATCATCCTGGTCGGGTACTTGTAGTACCTTGGTGTCGCCTTGTTCGGAAACTACAGCAACAACTGGGGTATATTTTAACGTTGCAGCAGCAACCGTACTGTCGGTCAATTTCTGTGGCTGTGACTGTTGCGGTTGGGTGGCGACGATGGGTGACGCCGTAATTTTAACCGTTCGCTCAACATTGTTAGCCGTTAGGGAAGGCATATCTTTCATGTTGATGAAGCAATATCTCGATGGTTGTAGTTTCTTTTCTGGTGATGCTGCTTCCTCCTTTACAGCGGGTACTACTTTCGTTGGGAAGGAAGCTGTTGCTGCTCCATCCAGCGGGGGGGATAGTTTGAATTTGATTGCGTTACTACCACCAATCGTCATCGTCGACGAGGTTGTGGCCAGATCTTTCACATTAATGAAACCCATCCGGCCATGTGTTACCTGTACTTTCTGTTGCCGAGCGGTTAAAGTTGGTGAGCTTTTTTGTGGCTCAATCTTTACGACAGTTTGCTTCGGAACGTTGTAGGTTGGTTCGTTTTGTTCTGATTCGTTTTTCACTGCCACACCGGGTTCAATTTTTTGCAGCTCACTCGTTTTAAGATCAAGTTGCGTTGTGGATTCATCGTTCGAATCTTTCGTTGCTGGGACAACTACATTATATTCAGCAACATCATCATCATCAACATCGTCTTCAATTTCGATTTTTACGATTGTCTGCGGTAGCACGGAAGCTATCTCGGGTGGCGGAGTCGGCGGTTTTGTTTCTGGAAGACAAATGACGGACATTTCCGAAAATAGATTCGAAGCATTACAAAAAATCTCAATATTGTTGGGGGATGAATTTTCGAGCCATGGCATAAGGGAGAGATCGATAGTCGTAGAACGAAGGAGTCAGTCGTCAGCAAAGGAGAAATGTCCATCACGCGGAAGAGCAGTGATTAAGTGATTGATAAAAAAAAACGAAAGGAATAGGACTAAATGCTCTTCCTAAGGGACACCAGATAATCCCTTCCTGATACTAAATGCTCCTCTGAGGGACACCAGATAATCCCACGAATCGCGTAATCTTAATAGCATGCTGTATGTGTATTTTTTAAGGAATGAAGTAGATTCCATCACAGCAAGCCGAAACTTACCACAGTTGACCGCATCCTTGTTGAGCGAGAATACGTTCAATATACGCGGTGCGTTCGCGCTGTTCGGTGTCATCGGGCGGCGTATAATTGCGGCCGTGTTCGAGGGCAGCAGCTTTTTGCACTTTTCCAGCACAATCGTCGGTTCGGAATTGCGTAGCCGAACCTTCGTCATGCCGTACGTCAAAGGGGAACCGGTACCATCGTCATTCGGTTCGATTTTACGTTTCAACGTACCGGCGACCGGAATCGAATGCTTTTGCACAGTACTGGAAACAGTTTTCTGTGCCGGTAAGCTACGTCGCACTACCGGCTGCAAACCATTTCCCACCGGGTGTTGCTCCTTTGGTTTAACCGAATGTCCAGCGTAGGTACGAATGCTAATGGACGATACACCGTTATCCTGTTCGTCGATCCCGGACGGTGGTACACTGATCCGGCGCAGATCCGACGCACTACGGGTATGTGGTACACCGGCTGGCCGTGAGGCAAACAGTTTCGGCCGTATGGCAGATCGTAGTATGGGATATTCGATTGGGGCGTTCGAGTAGAGCGAACTTTTCTTCTCGCCCGATGGAGTGGTGCACGTCAGGCAAAAGTAACAATCGGTGGCATGATCGGCCGGTTGACTCCACAGCATCGGTATGGCGAACGGGAGCTCCGGCTTGGGGCACATGCCATTCTTCCAGCGTAGCAGCGCATTGTTGCACACATTACAGACGGACGGTGGGCCTTGCAGATAGTTTTCCTTGCTCGTACGCACCTTAAAGTATGATTCGTACGCTTCCAGCAGCGGCCGAGTCATGATCGATCGCTTGTGGTGCGACAATATGTAGAGGCCGCAGACGAAGCAGAACAAATTCTTCGGATTTTTACAGCAAACCACCTTCGACATGTTGGGGTTGGTTAAGCTTAGCATTTGAGTGGAGTTTTGTGCGTTTGCCGTCGATAGCGGTACGCTGCGTGGGCTTGCCTTGCCGTTCGGTGCACGGGCAACAGCAGCAAGGTTGTCATCCGGTGATCCGGAAGACACCACCACCCAGTCGCTGTACGTTTCGTTCGGAATCTGCTTCGTTACTGTGTGGATCATTCTGTGCCGCAGTTATTTGTGGTGTGGAATCAAACCATGCGAAGGAGAGAAAAACAATACAACTTCATTAAGGTTGCAAGTGACCCGTCCACTTACAATAATAACAGTTTCCAACAGTACCACTAAGCAAACTGATGACACACTCTCTTTGCAATGCTGCTAGTCAAACATGGACGAAGCGTTTGCCCAGTAGTACGCGTGTGTGAATTTGTGGTTTGAGCGAATCACTAATCGATGATCACATGCACTAGGAATCGCTTGGCGTACGTATTGCAACGGTTTGCGGACAACGGAGCACAGCAGGGAACGGAACTGATTTAACAATTAATAACGCTTCTATACACTTAGCAAATGATCTTCCGTTGTAGAAATGTACGATGTTTGACGTTAGCTCGTGTTGTTTACCCGCGCGGACGCTCTCAGCCGACCTGTCAAAGTGACTGCATAGGCAGTGGTCTCTTCCCGTGACGCTTTGACAGCCAGCAAGGATAAAAATAAATAGAGCAGCAAATAAGCCAGTCGCACAGTTTTGGCAAGATTTTCGGAGCAGACTGTAAAAAAGTAGCTAGTGAAAAGTGGACTTATGGACGTATTAAACATAATTTAAAGAGGATAAGTTTGTAGCCTGCAACACCATTGCCATGAAGTAAAGCGTACTACTAAAATAAGCTAGTGTACAGGACCATGAACTGGTTCGGTCCTGTACACTAGCACTAGCTCGGCTACAGATTGAACATCCACCAAAATATCATTTGCTAACCCCAGGATGATCACCACACATTCTTCGTCTTCCTCTTTTCCTGCTCAGGGTTGAGCACGCCAGGTCGCCAATTCGTTTCCAGTGAACTCGATCTAGGGCTGCATTCAATCTCCAACAGGTTTGATTCCACCTGACCTTTTTAACGAGCTCTTAATTTGATCATCGTTAGAATCTCTGAACAGCCACCAAGCTCAGCTAGCCCGTGGTTCATTCCCCGTCATCACGCCGTCAAAGATAGTCCGTAGTACACGCCGTTGGAACTATTCCGACAGCATGCTCGTCATTATCACCTAATACTGCACCCATTCCATAGTGGCCCACAAATGTCACTACGATCAGCACCACAGTGTACTTAAAGCCGTCAAAAAACCCTCCAGCTGTGATCTTTGGTAAGTAGATTTCGTACTTTATTTAAGTATCGCTCTTGAGTTTCAAAATCGACAACAGATCAGGAACTCATTTTTCACTATAATCACACTTGAACGTAATAATGAGTGCATCGTAAAATCGCTATAATACTTGATGATGATATATGATGAACACAGGAAACTACTCATGTTTGTTTGTCACTCGCCATTAGGCTCCGTTCGTCCGGTATGAAGCTTCTAGCTCAATCTGCAAGCATTTAAAATATGCAAGTTATGTACGCACAGCGTAACAATCCAATTAAATTTTACCCTAAAGCACTGCTTAAAAGTCCCAATGTCCCGGATGATGAAGATGATTGTGTACTTCCGCTGTCGAAACCGAGTGCTCGCGCGATCGTACTAAAGAAGCCTAGTAGATGAGAGCAATGGAAAAGTCCAGTCAAGATTACAAAATTGTCGTAAAAAAGATTCGCATAGCATGTGCCCATAACCTACTGAACCCGATTGGTAAAGGACGTCTCGAACTAAACCAGTTTGAGTTATGAAACAGTTCACACGAAGCGCGGATATTACGGATAAACTCACCAGTAGAAGAAGATTGCGATTCCGGCCTGGGGTTGGCGGCACCGCGTACTGGCTGACTATTGTAGGGTGAGTACGGCTGTGAGTACTCGACGGGCTGTTGCGGATAGTACGGCCGTTGCACATACATTGGTTGTTGCGGGTACTGAACTGGTGATCGCGGTTGTTGATAAACGACTTGTTGTTGGGGCTGAAGTTGTTGGTACTGAACTTGTGGTTGTTGATACGCAATCACACGGGGCTGCGGTTGTTGATACACAATCGGCTGCTGAGGTTGAACAGGAACCGGTTGTGGGACCTGTACTGGCTGCTGATACACGATCGGTGCCAAGGTTTGCTGAGTTGTGGTGTCTTCCTGTTGCGACCTTAGCAATACCGTTTGCAACGGTTGTGGTGCTTTACCTTTAAAACATCGACCCGTTTTTTAAATATATTTCTTTAAAAAAAATTATCACTCCTACGTACTTTCGTCATTATTCACTACCACGTATTTCGGTTCACTTCCATCTGAAAATGCTGTTAAACGGTGGAAAAAGACGTTATCATTAGTATCGTGAACCGAACGTGAAAAAAGAACGTATAATAAGGATCTTACCTGCCGGAAGTACTTCTACACCCGGCCCAAGCACAGGAGCACCGTGGCACGAGAACCATGCAAGAGTCAAGGTACAGAACGACAGAAGGCTCGTGGAGTAACACATGGCCGATTCACAAGCGTGCTACCACCTAAATGATCCGTCACGTTTTCGTACGAAATCAGCAGAGCATCCTCACTTTGCCAAAGTATCGCGTAGATAGGTGTTGATTAGCCAATGGAGAGGGAAACCGGTTCAGGTTTTTTAAAATATGGATTCCCGCACAAAACCCACCATCAAAACAGCCGTTAGTAGGAGACGCTACTGGACTTTGGTTTATTTAATTCATGACGACTTACAGTCTATCACTTCACTGCTGGATGTTCCTGACCCTGGCTGGGGCCTTGTTGGGAAGTACATCCATTGAGTAACAGAAGCTGTGTAGTAATATTTTTCGGAAAGAAACGAACCGTTAAATGTCCGTATCCAAAATTAGTTTTCTATCGTTGCTTTATCACTTGTTTGGTGGTAAAGTATTTTGTTTACTCTTTGATTCTGCCATACTTAAAATACCCATTGGGTAGGTTAAATTTATGAGTGTAACCACCATTTAGCGGTAAAACCAGTTGTACGGCGTCTCTCAGCTGACTGGATATCAAGTCAGGCTAGCGTTATCAATTTGCATGGTAATCGTAACATAATTTCCAGAATCTTCTTTCGGATTATATACTAATCATTCTCGTAAACCTCGTCGTCGTTGTATCAGGTTCCATCGGTTCATCCATCATACGAGGCCTTTCATTCTAACAAGAAATATCGCCATCCAAAACATGCTCGGAAAGATCTTTCTAGATCGATGGAAAGATCTCCACCAAGAGACTCCATCCACTTTGTCCAAGGTCGAATTCGTCATATATACATATGTATATATAAAAAAAACTCGGAATCAAATGGGGTCTCGCTGTTCAAAAAGCTTCAGTAGGATTCTGCAGGGTGATAATCGATCACGACGCGTCCTTTAGGGATAAGTGATCCGCATCAATAATAATTCTTTGATTTCTTTCCAATTCAATTTTTTTATCTTACAGAAAAAAACACAATAGAGGCGTTACATTTTTATTTTTTTTTGTTTTTGTATTTTTATTTTTAGTTCACTTTTGTTTGCTTACTCCATTAAATGTGTTTGTTTTTGTTTTGCTCCTGGTTTAATCTTATACCACTTATAAGCATCCACACGCTCCAAATATTAATGTGTGTCCTTGGCGGGCTTTTCCTGTTGTTGTGGTTGGCTGTACGAATATAGCGCGCGCTGTAAGTCACACACCCGCTCCCCCTTGTTTTAGTTCGAGTTCACATGGGTCCCCCGTTTTGCAACAGCCAGCTGTTATTTGATTAGTCCCCTCTCTTCTTTTCCTAACACACCGCGTCCTTTTCCCAAGGGATGAATAGATGGGTAACACCACATTCACTCACACACAGCACGATGCACACGCGTCTCAGTCCAATCCCACATCGAATCTGTGCAAGAAATGTGGTGGATGAAGTGTGTGTACGTGTGCGGCGGTGGTAGTGGTGGTGATCCTCGTCTCCTTTTGATCCTTACACTTGGTGTATAATTCCCCAGTTCCTTCCCGCAGAATGCGAATAGCCATTGATCTCGATGCAGAACAAACGTTCTTGATGCGTGGTCATGAATATCACGCATCAAGAGCACAAAACTTTATCGATATGGCTTCTCGGTCATTAAGTAGGGGAGGAGTGGGAACGAGACGCAAGAGACGTGCAAAAGGTTGAAATAGTGGGGAGGGAACACAACGCGCACTGCTGCGGGTTTGTGTATTTTTGTGGTTGCTTTTTTTCAGTGGGTCATTGAGTTCAGTTGCGCGCGCGGTTGGAATCCACCATCATATATCCAATCCAAATCCTTATCACCATCGGCCTCTCTGCTAGTCCTCCATCATGTGTTTGGGGTGTGTGTGTGTTGTTTGTGTGGGTATCATCATCAGTAGAGCATCGCTGGTGTGCGGGGTAGGTTGATTACAACCACCTTACAGTGCCTGCTCAGCCTTGATGATCTCCGAAATGCCATCGTACATCTCCTTGACGGCCTGGAACTCGGTCAGTCCCATGCGGCGCTTGTTGGAGATGTCGTAGATGCCACCCTCAGCCTCGGAGTGCTCGCCGCGGGTACCACGGACCTGCAGGTTGTACTTGTCGGCGGTAGCCTCCAGCTTCGCGTAGTCCTTGGCCAGCTTCGGCACCTTGATGTGCACCGAGGCACGGATGGTGGTGCCAAGGTTGGTCGGGCAGAAGGTCAGGAAGCCGAGACGGTCGTGGTGCGAGAACGGAATGCGCTTCTCAATGTCGTTGACAGCGGTCACCAGACGGCGGTACACCTGGCCAAGATCGCCACCCATCTGCATCGAGATGATGCGCAGATGGTCCTCCTCGTTGCACCAGACCAGGAAGGTCTTGTTGTCGTTGTGGTAGATACCGCGACCGGACGGCCAGAAGCGGCACGCGTTGGCAGCCTGCAGGAAACGGTCACCCTCCTTGAACAGGAAGTGATCGTCGATCAGCTGCTGCTGGACGGCCTTGTCCATGCCGGTGAGCGGGAAGAACTTGCCCTTCAGCTCACCCTCCAGCCCGGAAAGGGTGGACGAAACCTTCTCCTCCATCTCCTTGTACTGGGCCTCGGTCAGGCAGGGGTTGAACGGGTAGCCCTCCATCGAGCGACCGCAACGGACGCGGGTCGACACGACGAACTCGCCGGTCGGGTCAACGTTGCCAAAGGCGTTCACATCACCGAAGTCACGGGCCGGGTGCTTGTCGGTCTTCTTGAAGCCCTTGTGGTAGTCCTCAATGATCGGGTCGAACAAATCGGCGAACACGGTGTACGACTCAGCATCCGGAGCGTAGATGCCGACGCCGGAATCGGGGTTCTCGAAACCTGTAAGATGGGAGCGCAGCGAGCGAGAGGCGTTCAGTGCGTGAGTACGAAACACGTCCAATGGATTTGGGCGGGGTGGAAAACGTACCAGATTGGACACAGTCCAGCAGAGTCGAGCCGAAGGAGGTCTTCTTGTTCTTCAGAGCTTCGAAGACTTCCTTGGTCAAGTACTTCTTCAGCAGGGACTTGGAGTCCGAGGCAGAGAACTTGGCGAAGCCAGCCTCCAACTTTTCCAGAACTGCTGCGTCAACCATGGTGTCTGATTTGTTTCTGTTGGGACAAAATATTATATGGGGAGAGAAAGAATACGGAGGAGAGGACATTAATAATGATTATTTTCACGTTTTGTTGGAGAAGTTTTTTTTTATCTGAAATTGAATATTTTTATCGAGCAAGCAGCTTCAAACGGCGAGTGCTATTGTAAAGTTATTTGGTAGTAGGATTTAATAATATTTTTTCCGATGGCAAATTATACTACTAGAGAGCTCCACAACTGCTTGAATAATTTACTGAGGGGCTAAACAACTTGTTACAGTGTCAACCTTCCTGCAACGAAAGACTTTAAAACCAAGGCTGGCAAGGAATGTGATGTCCTTTTGACGCCTCCATTGCATCTCTTATTTGTGTGGCAAATTATTTTTCCCCGAACCTTCGCCCCCTCGCCCTCGCTTTTCCATTGTCAATCCCTCTTCCTTAATTTGCACACAATGTGTGTGTGTTGCGCCACGCTCAATTGCCGGAAGCAACAGATTCAAATGCATTTCTCGAATTCATCCATGCAACCCCTCCCTCACTCTCTCCTGCTCTCGCCACCATCCCCCTCCCAGAATGCCGTCATCAGGTGCCGGTGGCCGTCCGCCGCACACCCACTTACCTCGACAAAAATACCATCGAGTTTGATACACACCCTTCGCCACCGTTGACCGCATCGGCATCGGTTCCGCCGCCCGTACCGGCCGCTGTTTCATTCTCTACCACCTTACTGTCCTTCTTGTCCTTCGAGGCGCATCCACCCATGGTTGCTGTTTCGGGAATGTGTCGTTGGTGGTGTCGCACTGGTAGTGGTGGTGGTATCTCGAGTAAACGTCGAGATTGGATTCGTTTTGGTCCCTTCTTCTGGTAACGGGTTTGCGTTACACTATTCGTAACGGTGTTACTACTACTGTGGAATGTTTGTCGACTACTACTGCTGCTGCTCGTCTGTGAATTCTTTGCCCATTCACAAGGAAGTAGTAGTTTGACGACGGTGTTGGAACGCAACCTGATCACAGAAGGGGTGGCCACGATTTCTTCTACTCTTGGCAACACTCTACTATCACCCCCTTCATGGAATGTTCAACTTTTGAACGGAATGACGACACCTGACCTAACGCTGAACACCGGGATGTGGTGGTATAGAAGTGGAGTCTAATCGAATCTCTATCGAAAGCGCTTGTACACGCCCACGGACAAGCCTTTTTTGGTGTATATAGAAGTTTGTGTTGGCCGCTTCTTCAATCAGTTTAAAATTCAGCACTTTCAAAAACTTGGCAAGTCTTTTTTCTAGTTTTTGGTTTAAATCACTGGATGTACTATATATGTTATATATAGTTTAACTTCCACTCACGCTGTACACTAATATGCTTCTTATACTTAAACTGTTCTACTATCTCGTGGTGACTCTTCTTTGGCTGGTGATGATGGTGTGCTGCGTGCTACTGTTTTTAAATGTTGGTACGATACGATACGATAAGCTATGTTGTTGTTCGTTAAATCAAGTGTCTTAGCGTTATTAAATTTAGATAAGAGGAAACCAGAAGAAAACACTACTCATTCCCTGGAATACTTTGCACAAGTAGAGAGAGAGAGAGAGAGAGTAGAGTTGACCAGTTTTCCACTCAACTAAACTGCATTTAATTCTTCAGGATTGGTGTTTCTGCCTTCTGGCCACAACTCACAACAAGTTCCTTTCTCTCCCCGGAAGGCGTTGTTCGCCAAAAACTATTGTATTTTATAGCTTTTTTGCAATATTGAAATAGCATTCTCTCCATCTCTCTCGGTCTCTTTTCTAGCACCCAAAGGATACAGGAAGATTCAACAGTCCCTCCTCTATGCCCATCGCACACACTGGCCGAATAACCGGCCGTTGAAGGTGCTTGCACTTCCCTGACGGTGCGGGCATAGAGGCACCCCTTCGGAGAAACACAACACGCGCGCGCACGCACACAATAAATCGAGTCGCCGCACCCTTTTTAGAAGCCGAAAGGATACTACTACAATCCACCAGGTTCACAAGGCCGCGACGAGATGATGATGTTCGTCGGCGGAAGAAAAATCTCTCTCGTGCGCGATCGTGTTAATGTCGCAGGCTTTGGAAAACGTGTGATCACACAAAACCGTTGAACCCGGAAGGATCCAAATATGGGTAAATTTTTGGTATAATCCTTCTTTGGCAGCAAAGGTCCACTCTCTAAGCGCACACTACAAGCAGCAGCAACGGGAGTTTTGGGCGCTGTTCTCTCCTGGGATTTGTGATTTTCCTGAACAACACACACTTTTCAGCACTGAACATTTCAGCAGGATTTACACATTGAATTCGTCTCAAATAGCGGACAACAAAAATAGGCCGCGCGCACGTTTTCCGTTGTGGCAAACACATGAAACAAGCGCGCGAAAAGAATGGACCAAAAAAGAGTTATTTTATGTTTTTTTTTTTAGAGCGGTTGGTTTGTTTGAAAATACCAAACAAAACACAACAACACGGCCACGATTGGGCGGCTGGGTAAACAAATACGCGGCGCGAGACAGGGTTAAAACGAAACACACAAAACGGGGTGTAGTAGCCCGCCTCCTCTAGTCCGGGGGAGACGACACACAGATGTGGAAGCCGCGCGCACTAACAAACCGGATTTCAGGTATATCCTGCCGCACTAAGGACACGGGAAAGACAGACTTAGTTTAGTGCTGGGCCCGACTAACCCCTATATAATCCTTGCTGGCCGAGGAGAACGACGAAAAAAAAATTGTCTCTTCTAAAAACGCGCTCACACTCGCTCTCGTTCTCTCCAGGACACAGAGCGAAAAGTAGGATCCTTTTACGTGTGTGTATTTATTAAGATAGAAAAAGAGAGAGCAAGCTGTGTTATATGACGAGTGAAAGAAATGGAGCCACTATGCTGTTGCTATCATTAACGCACACACAACGACAGATAGGCTAAGTAAAAAAAGGACGCTCTCTCACACACAGTCCTGCGGCGCCTACTGTGAAAATGCTTTGTTGTGTAGGGAGGGATACGCTTTTCCATTAGCATTTCATCTCCAATACGCTCTCGCGCTCTCTCTCTCTCTCTCTCTTTCTCTGTCCGTCAAGGGATGTGTCAAATTTTGAAATCCATCGCGGGAAATGTTCGGACGGATTGGAAAGCATGCATAGAAAAAAAGGATACACATTTCATTATGGTCCTTGGCTTTTCCGGTTTTGTTATTTGTTTTTCTATCAATCATACATTATTCCTCTTTTGAGCCTTCCTTGCTCTGTATGCTTGTGTGTATACAGCAAATGGGTCACACACATTTGCCCGGCACAAGGATACAAGGGGTGTCTCGCGTATTTTCTCCCTAAAAAGGAAGCAACAGCGATCATCACTTACGCTCACACACAGACACACCCATGTCAGTAAATCCCCGTGGGGTGAATAATCAAAAGCACGGTATGGCACGAGCGCGTGTATGTGGTTCCGTGCGTCCTTTTTTGACAGCATCAGAGGGTGCTTTTCTTGCAGCAGGACGAGGATGATGCTGTTGCAACACGGCAGTTTGTCTAGGCGCGTTTACCACTGCCGGCATTGCCATATAGGGCGAGAAACGCAGACAAGCAACGCACACACCGAGCTTCTTAATACTGCACCGTCACAAAGAGAGCGAGACAGAGAGGGATACAGAAATTCGCTACTAAATAAGGATGTGTGTATGTGTTTATCTCTCCAAAAAAGGATAGTTCATCCTTGTGTCCAATGTCCTCTTTGAAAGGGTTGAGATTTTGCAATATAGGGACTACCGAATGTCCTACACGACTGTGAATGCACTTTCGCAAGGTCGCTATCCGCGTTCACTGATAGTATGCGTGTGTGTTTGCCATTGATGCTCTCTCACACTTTATCACCACCGCCTATGAAACGCGCTCGCTCATTTTCTCTGGCTGCGGGAGAGCGCAATGAACGAACACTCGGTGCAGGACACGCGTTTGGGCCCCCTCACAACACTTCCGGGTACACCCGGAAAAAAAACCCCGTGGTGAAAGGACAAAGAAGGACACACCAGTTATTAGGTGTGTCCTCACAATACACGCACACAGCAGCCAGCGAACGCACCAGGAGAAGGCTCTCGCTCGTGTGCGAAGTCCTGTGTGACAAATTATTGAATTTATTCGATCTCCCCACTCTGCTCTAACTTCACCCAAGCTTCGGCCCACTTCTGCGACCGCATCTCAATCGCTCGGATCGGTGTATGGATCAAACTTATAGCAAGTCCTTTTTTGTGCTCAGGAAAAACATAATCAAAGAATGCGGAAAAAAGTTCGTAATTAAAAAGTTTTAAAGATCTGTTTGGTTGATTTCTATGCAGAGAGCTGGCACAGAACAGGAAAGGGCGGACCGTTTTAAAGGGTGGTGTGGGCTTCTAATCAGGAAGCATTTTCCCCAGGCAACCGCTACTGGGGTGGGGGGCTCACTGTTTGATGGTGTAAACAATCGGGGCTCAGAGATACCATGAGACCTCTGAAGGGAGGGATCCAGCAGATGGAGGCGCTTTTCCTTCCCCCGTTCAAGCAATCTCCCCTTTAACGCAAACAAATAGATTCCCATAAAAGCGCAACGAGTCTTTTTTTACTACTCCTACTCCTTTTCCCCTACCGAGGGCCTTTTTTGCCCGCCTCAAGTGGCAAACGTGCAGTAAATCCATTAATAGAAAAGCTGGGTGTTTTTTGGGGTAAACTTTTCACCTTCACGGTCGTAAACAAATCAACTATCAGAAGAAAAAACTACTGCTGTTCAACAGGAATGCGCAAGTAGGGAATGCGATAAAAAAGAACGGAAGATAAACATTGGCGCCGACGAGTGTCACCGAGTTCCGGAGTCACGCACGCAACATTTTATGACCGGAAAACAGGATTCAGCATACACACACACAAACACTTTTTTGTGCCGGTTGTAAAAGAAAAAAAAAGGTTATGGAAAGGATGTGTGCCGTTGGGAAACGTTCCATTTTCCCACTAGCAACAATAGCGCCACCTAGCGGTGAGTAGCAGCGTCTAAATGGTTTGATACAGTGTGCGCACCGCATGGTATGAAGGCTTATTTGATATTTTATATTTATACTTTTGTGATTAGTTATTATATTTACTTTTTCCATTGCACTTTTATTTATTTTTTTTTTCATATGAACAATTATATATCTATATAACACACAGGAAACAACAATTCCATCCCCTTGTTACCTGTTGGGCGCGATCTTTTCGATTCTTCTCGCTACTTCTTTGACACAAAAAAAGAAGTTATATCGCACTTTCTATTTATTGTGTGTTTGTGTAGGCTTAAGAGCACATAGAGTGACAGAGATTGTGCATCTACACACCACAGCACGGTCTTGTTTGCACAAGACAAGACGCGAAAGTACAATATTATCGCAATGAGAAGGCAAGATAAGATCACCTCAACAGGTACTATAAGTGCATGTGCAAAAGCACGGAAGACACGCACGCGCGCCTAGTACAAGTGTGATTCTTATATTGCTTTCCGTTTCGATAACCTGGGGGAGAATTGAATTGCCGAAAATGTTGTAATCTTTATCAAGCATTTTGCACCTAATATTCATTTGTTCACGATAGCTCGAAGAAACTCTTTCCCATAATGGTTAGTATTAGTGTAAAGAGCAAGCGAGCACGATAGACTGGAACTGGAAACATTACCCGTCCAACTTATCTAGCTCAAAGTATCCACTCCAGTAGAGCCAAACGATGCCGATGCCGTACAGCGCGAACCCACCGTAGAACACCGCTAGGTACTTTCCCCACCAACCGTTGGCCATGATGTTGTGTCGAGGGAGGCGGACACCAAAGATGCACCCCGCAAAACCTTTCCCCTTTTCAAAAGGGAATTCAAGCACGAGACCACACCGGTACACCCCGGATAACAGTAGTTCCGACGAGATCTTTTTTTTCCGGAAGAAAGAGCACTCACTGCACACGTGAAACGCCGCCGCCGCTTCTTGCGAGGTCGGTGCAATTACTGGAGCATGGGTTTCGGTAAGGTGAGCAAAATGCTTCACCGATATATGTTTGCCTATCTACCGAATTGGTGGGGAGAGTATGATGTTGTGGTATCAAATAAGAAAAAAACGAGTTGCAATTATAGTTGCGTGGACTCGGCGGAAGGGTATGATATGCTCGGTTTTCACTTTTCAGAAAGAAAGGTCGAAGCGAGACGAACGAAAGATAGAGAAACACAAAGTTTATACGGCTAAGATCGGACGCAGCTTTCACTACTTTTGGTGGTACGATCGCCGATCGCGTGGAGATATCTCATTGTAAGTCTCTCTGTGAGCGTGAAGATTGTAGTAACGAGATGTTTACATAAACTGGAAAAACACGGATAAACACGTCACTTCCGAAACACTTCCAAAAGTTGCACATTCTTCTTCATTGAGGACCTCCTTCTTTAAAGACGTTTGCATGACGGCAAACTCCCCATTATTCCTCTATTCCGAGTATTATCAACTATCGCTCTTAAACTGGTTGGTTAATCTTTGGTCTAAACATTCTTTGCTTTTAATGCACACCAATTTTAAACTATTGCAACCTTCACTAACTCAAGCCAAACCGCCTGTTCTCTACCCGGCGCGACTTGGACGACAACGACTCTCGGACAACTCACTACCCTCTCGTAACCCGCACTTGTACACGCACGGATAGCAAAACGAGGACTGACAGATTGGAGCCTCCAATCCGGTACATACACAAGGAAAAGAGGGAGAGAAAGAGAAAGAGATACAATGACCGGAGCTCGAGCGAGATTCGAACGAGGTGGTTCACGGTAGCGTGAAGAGGCCACCGAAACCCCTTTGGAGGGCAGCTGTTTTGGCAGCAGTTCCTCCATCCACAATCACCACTCTCCTCGCGTAGCCCGATGGCCACGCTTAGCAGCTATACACACACGTTACCGTTCTATGGCATCCTGCGTCCTTATCAACGTACCACAAACGAATGTCTTGAATGTGTCGCAAAGAATGAATACCAGAGGAGCGCATCATGTCCACCAAAAAAATAGGAAAAAGAAACCAAATTGGTGTGTAGTATATACCGTCACGCATCTGTCTTATCGGAGGTGTTGCACGCCGAACGGGTTGGCTGAATTGTCCGGAGAGAAGCTAATGTGACGGGGGGGTTGGGCGGCTCGGTTCGTATAAGCACCGTTCGAAGAAGGGCAAAGGAAAGCTTATTAACCCTCGCACCCACTTGAAGTTTCCGCACCATTGGGTATTGATAGCATTAAAAGTGGAGGGAGACCCGATGTCAATTGGGGCTGGCACTAAACACGCACCTAAAATGGGAATATTTTGCTGATCCTCTTTTAGACTTTTATCATAAACTGCCACTATATGCTCAAAGCCCCATTGTTTCGGATGGATGGGAAAGGTGGGAATGGCGGTTGACTTATTTTCCACATATTACTAACCACTTTCACGCGGACGTTACCACGACACCAAGAAAAATGAATTGATTGTTCCTTACTCTTTATCTCGTTACAGCAAACGTTCCGTGTGATCACAGTTTTTTTTTTCTTCTTTGCTGGTGTGTTTTACGTCCAATCAATCAGGATGGTAATCGGAGTCCCGGGATGCGGGACAAACACAATGCTTTTGCCCAAAAGTTGGTGCGCGATCGATTGATAAAAGGTAAAGGGTGGTTAAGGTGGTATTAAAATTTATGACTAATCAATTTAATTGATCGCCTGTCTGTGAGCGCGCATATGACCATCGAAATGCTGCTCGAATGCGGGAAAATGCTGATAACGGTATCACCCATCCACCATCCATTGTGTGTATGTGGTTCGCCACCCGGTTCCTGATATTGCATATCGCGCTGATCATGTGTCTGAGATGGGGATAAAAATGGCCGCCCCCAAAAAGTAGAAAAAAAACCACACTCCATGACATTCACATTCAAAGGTTACAGCACACAAGGTTACACGCGTCATTTGTGTATCCCCCGGGGGGAAAAATTACCAGGTACAAAAATGCATTTTACCACACTTTACCCTGTTATCATGATGGGGGTAGGATACGGCGAGACACACCTTGTCGTGTGCTTCTTTTATCATCAACGAGAGCCATAAATGGTTAGATAACACCTCCATAAAGATAAAAAACGAGCTTGCTGAATTCTGTCTGGAGTGTAACAGCTGATTGTGCAGCATGCAATAGGGGTGTGCAAAATAAGATAAGGAGTTTTTTTATTATTTGGAAAAAAAACGGTTGCAGATGAAGGAATGATTAGCGCAGCGAAATTAAATCAAGATAATTGGTGGTACGCGCGCGCTACAGCTACAAAAACCCACACGTGGTTGTTGCGCTGTGTCGCATTTTGAATGTGCGGTTTGCATCATTTGCCGACAGGTGGCGCTGCAGTCGCGAGAGAGAACGACCTGCACGTCACGTCGTGCAGTACGCTAATCGAATTTTGCATTTCATCGTGAAGTTTTAACTTTTTTTTTCTTATAAATTAACTTTATTATTTGATAAGCTATAGTTTTGTCTATAATTTCTTCAATTTTTCTAGATTCTAAATTCAAATTTGCTACCACATTCAAAAAATAAGTGGTCTACAGCGAGATAGAACTAATTTCACCGTCGTGCGCCTAGAGAGATTGTGTGTCGCATCCATTGCCCATTATATAATTCAACGCTTACAGGCAATTATTTTTAAACGATCACAATTTTCCTCGCTGGGTGTTTGCTTATCACACGAACTTGGTGTGGTGGTGTACTACACCAACAGTAAAGCAAACAAACGAAAGCAACGAAATACGCAAATGTTTTATTTTGATTGCATGTGGTCAATCCTTTGGGCCAATAAATTCTACTCATGTGATCGAATACATCAACCCTCAAAAATCACAAGCCGTAGACGATGGCTATTGCAAGTACAGCAAATTTCTTCCGCGTGTTTGTGCGTTGTTAAAACATAAAAAGATCAGCTCCGTGTGAGGCTGCAGCTTGATTTATTTTGACATTTCTCTTCGTATTTCGGCTACTCAGGTAGGGGGGAGTTTAGTTGTTTATCCCGTGGTTTTTTATCTACTGATTTTATTTGCACGATTTGTTTTCTAAGTTGTGTATTTAATTTCTTCAAGTGTCAAATAAAAAGGCAATAAGTTGACCTAAGGGCATGAGAAAACGTAAAATACTACACCTTTCAATTAGCTGGTATCGTGGTAAGAGTTGAGGGTACCTATTGATAGAGTTTGCTAACAATAATTACGTTATCGCACACCTTGCTGCCGCCTCAGGTGACGTTCCCTGCATCGCAAGCTTGACGAGAGATGTTTGTCAGGTGTTTTGTTAGTACAAAATGTAGATAATGCTGTATCAGTCACGGACCTACTCCTCCCTTGAGGCAAACGTGGTTTTTGTGTCAGCAGCGTTTAGACTGATAGATCACGGCACTGCAGAACGAAACGTATGAAGGCTTTAGCTTCTTTAAAACCTGCAACGTTTCTTGTCTTAGTGACAAATACTGCGAATCTCTCACTCACCCTAGCCCTCGCGGTTTTATTCATCCTGTCTAGCGAACCAATTGAAACAATTGAAGCTATTCGAAATAAGTTGAAGCAGTTGAGCATTCGCAAGCCAGAGAACCATTATTAGTGCTCGCAGAACATCTACCTAAATGAATCTTTTCCTGCACCGCGTGCCTGCAAATTATGCAAAATAGAAACCCTACACTATACGCGTTTACCATTCGTTGAGGGACCAGAGTAAGTGTTGCTTTACATTCCACAAACCCACGAGAGAGTGCAGCACACAAATGTCTAATGTTATATTCTATGGGGCTCGAAATTGATTGCTCTATTAGAAAAATGAAGAGGAATTGCAATTTTGGCCACAACTTTCCTTTTAATTTTGCTTCGCTTCTACTACAATTTTCATATTTATTTCATTCATTTTATTTTATACAGATAAGCAAGAGGAGGGCAAGGAACAGTCAAAATCGCATAAAACGTTTGTATGTCACTCGAGCACGAAAAATTGGCCACACCCAGCAAAACACAACAATCTTTGCGACCGATTGTGTCTCCGCCGAAACGGTTCTGGGAGACCGGGAGCAATTTATAAATAATCTTCTGTCTTCCCCACCGGTTGTGACTAGGGGCAGTTGGGTAAGTGGTTGCGATCCAAACCCAGAAGTCGCTTGTTCTGCGCACCGAGCTCTATTCCTGATTGACGATCGTATGATCCTCTCTCTATTCTTATGTTCGCGCTATAGCGAACATAATAAATTTTTCTAGCCACGACCCCCCTCTTTTTGACTCTGTGGGTTCGAGCAAAATTGTTACATAACAACACTCCCACCGGGTGGCAAGAATTTAATGCTAAAATTTATTTTCGTCATCATAATTTCTGTCCTCGGGTAAACAACTTCAACGAGATGATATGGTTTCGAGAAAGAAGATCGAGTGAAATTCCATTTTGTCCTGCATATTTCATACAGCATTAAGCTTGCTCAGCAGATTAAAGATGCTGATGCTCCTCGTGGAATGCATAATATAAAGAGATGCGGTGTTGCATACAGTAAATCCATACATGCCCTGTAAGAAAAAGGGGAAACATGCACACAGGAAACGTCTATTTAGAATTGGAGGGAAGCCCCACACACACACACACATTGTGTGACTTTCCTCCATTCCCTACTCGGCAAGCTGGAAAATGTGTGTTTGTGCACATCATGTGACGCGCATCACTGATCAAATGGGGCAATTCTTTTAGCAGATCGGTGGTGTGGCGTGGAAAGTCAATCATACGACAGACAGACAAGCGGTAGTTAGCTTCTGCTATAATGTGGAATGTGACTGTGAACGGATGTCGTATGGAGAAAACACATTGCACCCTTCTTTTCCCACCAGTCGCGTGGGGTCCCTCCCTCTTCCCTTAGCCACGATTGTGGAATGTGCGCCGCCATCACACTCTGAACGGTACACGAGTGAATAATGTTGCATTTACACAATACGATGACTGCTGGCAACGATCACGAGGTCCCCAAGACCCAATTGTGGCAAAAAAAATCTATTAAATAATCAACAATTTTCTGTACGCCAAAGCATTTATCATCCACAGTGACAAGTGACAACAAGCAAGCAAGACATTATGGTGGTTATAATTAGAAGAATTTATCTTTTTTGCGGGTTATTTCACAACTAGCAGGAGTTTTTATTTCAATTTTGAAGATTAACACAACATTAGGCAAGGGAAACCTTAATTTGCTCATTTGTGCGTTGCATATACAACCAAGCCTTTTCCCCATTGCACATTAATAAACGCTTCGGGATGCTGGTGGGCATGCAACAACGGACCACAAATAAATGGCCACGTCTCGTTTGCTTTAGGAGATAATTATGCAGGAAATTCAGGTGAAGAGTTCTGAATGTCCCCTATCCGACTTCTCCGACCTTTTCGCATTCTTTGGTGAGAGGTTTCAATTCTAAACATGCCAGCAACAAACTAAAACGGGCAAATTATTGTTGTTAGAGCAAATACACACGCAACACTCATGCAGGGTTATAAAAAGAGCTGTACCATTACCCAAGTATATTAGCGAATCATGAGTGACCGATTTCGCTAACGTTAAGCATAATAAGGCGCCCCTCGTTCGTTGCTTGCTTTTGGAGAGTTTATTCGGAAGGCAGCGGTAATAGAGGAATCCGTTTCAGCCTTCTATCTGAATCTCCGGTGGATGCTCAAAAACACGCACACACGCAAGCAGGAGCTTTTTTAAAGGAGAACTTTATTAAAAGAAGATGGTTCAAAAAACATGCAGGTATTTTCGGAAGTTTATTGGAATTAAAAAGGAGAAAAAACTAACTCAAACGAAGGAAGTCACTTGCATACATTATACGAAAAGTCTCACATTTCGATTCTTACTTGTGGTTTTTCTTTGCCGTTGATAGAAATATAATATTCCAAAACAAGGTTATTTCCAGGCTCACCACCCCCACTGGTGTATAGAATATAGTGCATAAATTATAAACCTTCCATTTTTCGATGAACAGTAAACCGCTGAATAATTTAATAATCTCTCTCCTTCTCTCTGGGCCTGGTAATTCTACTTCACATACCCAGAATTTGCTATTTCAGCCCTGTACGAAGTCACATGTTAGTGGTTCTCACGCGGGCGTGTTGTGATAATTAACCACAACAGAAAAGAAAAAAGAATCTGCTCTTCATTCCAATCTAAAAGGGAACATTCCGTAAAGAATGGTCAGAAATCAGAAACACCACACTGCAGCTATATAAATGACACCATTTCATCATACAGCTGTTCGAAAAACGAAATCCGAGCAAGAGTAAGAGGGCATATCGAAGCAGAAGCAGAGAAACATGAAGCCTTTTTCCCGGGGAATGTCCTAGTTTTCCCGGTTTGCCCGCTTTGGATTACGTAAACCCAACTTCCTCCATCACGTCCCGGTCGTCCTCGGACAACGGGAATGAGGGGGAAAGGTGGGCTTTCGCATATCGATTCGCAAGTTGCGTAACAGCAGTTCCCGTTTATGCATAAACGGCATGTCCTTCCCGTACGGTACAACTCCGTTCCATTGGTATCTGCAGAGGTATTTTCTATTTATTTTTAATCCCTCTTCGAATCCTCTCCTTACCGCGCAAACTGGGCTGAGGTATAAATAGTTACGCAATCAAAGACAAACCCACACGGCGAACCGGAAGAAATCGTTTGCGAAAAAAAAGGAAAATGCACAGCACACAGAAGCCCCGTTTCCTCGTTTTACTCGGAAAACTCGGTGACCTTGAACTCGAATTCGCAATCACCAGCTATCCGAACTCCATCCCCCCCCCCCCCCCCCTTCCCCGTGTTGCGCTAAATTACGCAAGCTGGAGAATATGATGCTGCGCGCAACATTTTCCATGTTCGAGCGCCCGAGTTATACATTCGGGTTGCTATGGGAATATGCCGTTGCATTTGACGATCGATTGCACTGTGTGTCTGTTGATGTGTGCGCGCCCGGGATTTTTGTATTGTGTGCAGTTGTGTGTTAATTTATCCGAAGCACTTGCAGCCTACAGCGATGGAGGAGGTCACGTGACTTGAGTTCTCCGTAGGTGGATCTCGGTAGGGCCTGGAAAAATATTCTTTTTTGCAATGTTTAAGCAATTTTTTGGATACTAACAATGTCGAGATACATTCTTCGCTTGATAGAGACTCCGGTACATAAATGTGGCTTACTCAAAATAGGTTAAAAACTTTAGAATTATGTAAAAATAGGTGTTGTAATATGAAATTACTGCAACAAAAACATCGTATTACCTAATCGAAAGTGAGCATCGGAAGGGACCCGTTCCGGTGTTGGTTGGTGTGCGTAATAGTGCTTCCGGTGGTACTGTACGTGTGCTGCTGATGCATGTCCAGCAACGCGAGTCAGGTTGCAGCAGCCTATTGTATGCAAAGTACTGCTTCTGCTGCTGCTGCTGTTCCTTCTTCCGCCAAAGGCAACGAAGAAGAAACTGGAAGCCTCCTCCGCTAGCTCCTCCTCTCATCCCTTCCGGCAACCTTACAAGCGTCATCATGATTGCTTCGTATTCGTTGCTTGCTTGTGTGTGTGTGTGTGCGCGTCACCCTTTCGAAGATCTTCTTTCTTACAACAAAAAGATCCGCCACTATTCCACCTTGAGAGTCTAATTTTCCCGCGACTCTTCTTTCACTGGCTATAGAAGGAATATCTCTCTTTTTTACTCTTGGAAGTCCAGCTTTATTTCCGCTCCTTCATTCGCACAATTCTATTGAAGGCTTTCGTGTTCACGTGGTAAAATCGGTGGTATGTGTTAGTGATGCCTTGTGTGAAAATATAAGTTTCAAGAAAATACATTTCGGACAGGAGAAGGGTGGGTGGTTTGAAGAATTCTTCCCACACACCACACTGCCCGACACACCAACTTTCATTTTGCAATCGGAATAAAATTCGCAACAACCGGAAGCGAGTAATTGGCGCTTCGCCACCCGTGCCTTCTCTCATGTTGTTCCGATACCCCGGGGGCAAGAAAGAAGACGACCATTTTTGCTTTGCGCCATCATGTTCGTCTTCTGTTTCTTGGCGCTTCTCGCCCCCCCCAATTTCTGGATCATCTTTTATTCGAGACCAATTGGGGGAACATTTTTCCCTTCGCTTTCCTTCTTCCGATCTATGTTTTAAGACGTGGGGAGAGTTTTCTATGTCATAATTTTACTTTTTCTTTCTTCTTAATTAAAATTTATGCACTCAATACTGTGCAAAAAACTTCATATGCCTTCCAAACAACCGGGGGGTGCAACGAACTGCAGGACAATGACCGGTTTTCGAAAAAACGGCTTTTGGATGCCGTTTGGATGTTTATCGTCCAATTTCATCATCGAGTGTGCACCGCACAGTGTTTGTCCGCTGGTACGTGGAAACCGTGGACACATTTATTAGCGCGAACCGCGACCAAACACACCACACACAATTACCCCACCATGGATGCACACACACACACAAGCGCGAGAGAAGTCATAAGCAGCACCACCCGCTTTGCCCTTAAAACGCCCATCAATTGGCGACGGGAATTGTGTGCAGCGATCGCAGCAAATTGGCTTTAAATTGAACGGAATGAAGCTAAATAAACAGGTTTATGAGTCAGAAAGACGCGCACCATAATACCATCATGGTATCGGCGCGCACCAACACCACACACAGCACGCGAAACAGCGAAAAATCCACCGCGGCACGCACGTACAAACACACACACACGCGCGCGAAAGAATTTTACGCAACTTTTTTTCCGGCTAAAATCAAACGCCGGCCGGCTTCGCGGCCGACCACACGAATTTGCACAATTCGATAAAATAAAAGAGAGAACATTTGACATTTTTGCACGCACATACACACACACAAACATACACGTTCGGTTTGCAAAAAGTCGTGACAGATGTGCTTATGTAACCATCATCCCCATGGCATACTGCAATTGCTAATATCCTTCAGTTTATGTCACACACCACACTTCTACGGAACGGAAGATCCAAATTGTTCCAGAACTCCACCACCACCATCAGGTAATGTTCACCACTCATTTCGTTGTAATTCATAACATCCACTTACTCTCGGACAGGACACTACTAAATTTTGCCCCGGAGTAGAGAGGTTCGTTTTTTTTGGCCATCGGAAAATATAGTAATCAAATCCTACTACTTACGCTTTACCATAGCTTTCAGTGTTTGCAAACTGCTTGGATGGGTTGAAGAACTTCATCGCCAAACGCCAAACCAATCACTCTCTCCACCAGGGAGAGTGGCGAGACAGGTCAAGTCAGCAGGGAAAGGATATCACAGCCGAAAGACAGAAGGTAAGGATGTAATTTTGAGTACGAATCCAAAGCGGGCGCCATGAGTGAATCCTTTCCCGCTTGCCAAACCTGTCCACTTTGCCACTCGGTCGGTAGAGCACACTTTTTGGGGGGCTTGACACACTGCTGTCGTTTCACACTTGGAGTGGATAATATTCCACCAAACTTTTACGGGAGCTCACCTTGCTTCCAACCGGCCGAACTCAACGAGATTTCAAACGAAATTGAACAAGTGCGTGATCGCGGCGAGATGATTTTATTGCCAGCCAGGGGTCGCACTTCGGGACTGTGGCTTCGTGCGATCGTTCCCGCTTCGGGTTCGGCCAGCGTGGTGCCCGGTAGCGCGAGCGAGACCAAACGTACGGCCCCCAATGTTTAGGGCCCGGCATGTGTCTCGCTCCCATTCGCACACACAAACACACACATCGACACAGCTAAGGGCAGAGCGAGCGATGGATTTCGTTTGCTACTGCGCGTGGATACACGCGACGAACACGTATTTGTATGCGAGCTTACGCTATAGGGACCACCCCACTCCTCAACCCCCCGACCCAATTGTATCACACATCTATCTTTTTTGTGTCGGATGCGATGAGGTAAACATACGCGACATAGCGATGTTAAGCTGCTTGTGGACGGTTTCTTTTGTTGAATGCAATTTATTTTACAAAATTAGGGATTATTTTTATCGTAAAAGGTAATGTTTCTAAAGATACAAACAATTCTTTGCTGTTAAGAAAATATTTAATCCAAACTTCATAAAAAAAAATAATTTAAGCGGAAATTACAGCTGAGATTATGACGCACCGATCGTAAAGCAATTTTAATCAAATTTAAACAATTTTAAACTACTTCTAAACGGTCTAAGTCATAGAAATTTGGGCGGTCTGGTAGCGGAAACGAAAGCGGTGCTGGTCTTTACACGGCAGTACCGGGATTCAACTCCCATCTAGAGCGTCCTCCTCATAGTGAGGACTGACTATCCAACTAAAATGATATTTTTTAATTTATATAATTTTTAATAATGATTTTCATTACGATTAAAAAGCAAAATATAACACCCCCACGTTATCGGTTCGCTCTTGTTTATCGCCTCAGTGATTGTGATCAGGACGGTTCTCTATCGTGTAACAGCTCCGTAACATCCCCGAGCCCGTTTTCGTCGTATAAGCTCCACAGTTCGCATTATGCGACGAAGCTCTTCGTTGTGTGTAAAGTATTCGAATGTTGCGTTGAATGCAATACGATACTACCCTACCGCTCAGGATACTGTCTTTGGCTCGTTCTAGCAACTTCGAATGAGCTTGGTTGTGCGCATAAACGCACGACAGAGAGCGAAGAATTGCGTCAGTTGAATATGTATGATGTGCTCAGCCCTCTAGCATCTGTGAGGAGCTTCTTTTAGCAAAGCAGAATGCTGATTCTTTAGTAAATTGGCTCAAAGATAACTAGAATCACGCTCCAGTGCCGTTTGTTTAATGTAAAGCGGTGTTTAAGATAACTCTTACGTAATGCAAATCTGTAGCCGGATTCTTCGCGATTATTGAGAATAGTTTTCAAACTTATCCACACTGTAAATAAGCGAAAATATACTCTCAACCTAAAAGAAGAGCTCTTTTGTATGCAAAACCATCATCATACGAAAACAATAATAAAAACACAGCTGTTTCATTTGATCGGATAGCAAAAATTTGGACGATAACTCACGCGCAGATCGTACCACGAAACAGCCCTAGAACCTAGAACAAAAACTGCTGTTGTGCTTTTCGCACACAAAAACGGAGAAATGGTGCTCGGTGGGGAGCTCGAAAACTCACAATGAAACGAAAGGATGCATCCTTCCCAAAAAACCAAATACAACCACCATCTGTGGCCACGTTACATAACCTTGAACTCGCACAAACAGTACGACAAGAACACGCCGAGGGGCATGGCAGTGCGCGAGTGCATGAATCATTGAGGGTGTGATACGGATATACACCACCCAACCCTTCGGTACAACATCTTTCCTGGAAGCAGGGGGCTCGTTTCGGGGGCATTCCAGTATGCTGCTTAATCTACTATCGATTGATCCTGCTTCGTCACCGTTTCCCATGGAAAAAAGGGGAAACACTTGACGTCACGGCACAGCGACTCGCATGCACACGTGATAACACACTATCGGAAGTCTTGAACGTGCCGTGCGGTAAACTTGGCAAGGCTTGAAGTGCTGTTCAAGGGATGGAAGGGATTACAACGAGTGGTCGCATTAGGACAATTAATTTTATCGCGCTCTGTCTCCCGCTCTTTGCCGACCATGAATGGATTCCGTGACACAAGATACTTTACGCGAGAAGACATTAATTTAGATTATCGGTTAGTTAATTGAGACAGAAACATCAGCAAGCTCGTTGGGTCGATGGTGTCGATCCCATAACCGTAAGAGTGTGTCACCAGTATGATCGATTGAAGGTGAAAGCTCATTGAGGTTAGCAGGGAGAATATTGCAGTGTGTAGCGTTGCTGATGGTGGCCAAATTTCTGCCTGAAGTATCAGTGACCGAGGAAAGAGGAAAGAGCCAACTTTCTAGAACGTTTTTCGTGCTGGACGAATGTGGAAGCGTTACGTTTTAGATTGCACAACGCACGAAGGATAGACAGAACTGGTGAGGGTCAAATGATCGATAAATCGAACCACTGGAAGTGAAGCAGATAGCTTCAGGATTAGTTACTCAATCGCTCGAAAAAAAACAACAACCAGATAGCTTAACGGTAATAGGTTTGGTTTTGTTAGTGCAGAGGATTCTCATTGGATTATGGTGATAATTTAATTGCAGACACGTTTGTTAATGCTAATGATGACACAATCAAATTACTACTAAGTTTAATGATAAAATGGCACTAAAGAGGAGTGCTTTTGTGGAAATTTGCCGGTTTAGTTGAATAACTCTGAAGTAATGATCTTAAAAAGTCTCTTAATATCTTAAAAAGTAAACAGATTTCATTATTTTGAAGATAATATTGATTAAACTTGCCCTTAAAATATTTCAACACTCAGAGGCGAATCTGATACGCTTTAATTTGAAAGTAACGCTTATATGGGTTACAACGTTACAATGTACATATGATAACACTCAAATTTTTGGAACTATTTGACATAGTATTTTAAAAAAATATCAATAAGTTACCGCAAAGTTGTATGAAAATTAACTGTGCCATTTTCTTCCCAATGCAACACGCTTGTACGTACGATGTTGAATCGTTAAATGCTTCCATGTGGCGTTCCACTATCGATATAACGGTCTAATTCTGTCGAGCAAAGAACGAGGGACTAATATCATAAGTGTTGGAGAATGAGTTTCCACCTTTAACCATGTCTCGTATCGTTTCAACCTTGCAATTTAGGTTATGTTCGCTATCGACACGTACGGTAAAGCCCCTTCAATGCATTTGTTCAGCTCACGCGAACTTTTTACAGGTGAGGGCAGAACAGAAAATCAATTTGTGTCTCGCGGCTTCATTGTTTGAGAATTGCTTTTTCGCCTTTGCTATGTGAATGACACCAAACAAGCAATTCATTATTTTCAAAATGTCTAGAAAAGGACGTGGGAAGTGATGTCTTCCTTAAAAAAAGATAATCTGTGTAAAATGCATCTGTGAGTATCCCTTTCTGCATGCTGTGACCTTTCCATTCAGGTTATGGTTGAAAATAACGTTCCCTAGTCCCAGTTGTTGCGTCAATCTTTCGTCAGTTTCTACCGCGTTGCTGCCACAAAACCGACAGGAGTAATGTAACGCAAAGAAAGGAAATTGGTACGCGGAATAAGATTGCTACGTGGCAGAACGACGGTAGCATTCCCGATGTTCCCTGTTGGTTCGTGCCACATCGCTAGCATCGCTAGCGAAAAAGATCGTTCGGGAACTGGCAGTGTGACGTGGAAATGACGACAACCCAGCCCGAGGCTGGCGAGGGGTGCCGCGGGGTTGTGGCACGTTATTTTCAAACCGATCCCGGTCCCGGGGCTAGTCTTATTTTTGGCCCCAACAACGTACACCTTGGCGAACCTGCAGAGGGATGGCGTGCTGCTCGCACGAGATCGGAGAAATTAAAGCAAACGCCATGTTGATGTTTCGGGTTTTCTAAAAATCGTTCAACGTTAGCAAAGGATGCGCATAGGCGTTACGCTTATAATATTCTTCAAAGCATACAATTAATTGCTCGATACTGTAGTCCAATATCTTCCACCTGAAGTCCACGTCTAATGTAATAAAATCCACAAGATCAAACCATTTGAAAGCGATCGTACAAAAATCGGGTCCACCATTTTGTGGATATCTAAGAGCTCTTTTTTGAAAAACCTCCCAAAACGTCGTTAGACACACTGTCTTTGTCGTTGCCTCGCCGGTCTCTGTAAACAAGCACTTAAACTACAAAAACTCGTGACCGTGTGCGTGTGCGAAGATGCACGGGTCGTGCGCCCAAATAGACAACCGACCGCTAGATCGCTGATCACCATCTGGTCGTTTGAAGTTGGGTGCTGAAAAATAATACCACAGACACCAGTGTGGGTGGCAATTTAACTATCCTCACGCCACGTCGCTTCGTGCAAGCTTCTTGTACTGCTCATCCCTCATCAACCCCACCGATACCGGGTGCGTTACCGGTGCCGAGAGTTTATCTTTGGCTTCGTTGCACGTTTGCACAGTGCAACCTTTCTTCCCGATGTCCGTTGACCGGTTGTTGGCAACAGTTCTTCGTTTGGATTTGAGGACCGTTTTGACTTGATCATACGGTGGCCATTGCCAAGGCAAGTCACACGTAGCCACGCGCACATCCTCAATGTTGGTTGCATTTTTTATCGCATTTTGGCATCGCTTACAGTGTTGAGAATAAATGTATGCTTGTGTGGCACTAGATCGTGGAAACAAAAGATAGTTTATGAGTAATCAATCTTCAGTCCTTTATCTGGGAAGAAGCTTTGAATGGGCACCGCTTTGAAACCGCCCTCCTGGTCGAATGGGAGCCGCTACCACTAGCTAGCTAGCAACCTTGAATTCTATATTTTAAGACGATTTTTTTCATTATATTGGTTATATTAACAAACTTTTTTAATGAGCCAATAAAACGCAAGAAAGAAGTGGTCATAACAATGTATTAACATTTCTGAGATCAAAACGCAACCCAAGCATTCTTCTGCTTGCTTAACCGAAGATGCAGCGATCACTGTAAATCCCTAGTCAACAAGTCAATCCATTGAAGCAACGATCAACCACCACTGATGATTCTTTATGATCGATTTTCAATTCCAACCTTTGCCAAAACGATTCGATTACGATTTGTTGCTGGCTTCTATTCGAGCTGCAGAACCGCGGGATGTACGGCGACGGGCCATGTTTGCATTACAAACAATGGTCGTAATCTAAATAGTGCTCACCGTTTCCTCACCTCAGTCACATCACAGCAGCAACACCCCGCTCATTGATTCCACGGTTGTCGATCGTGCACGGTTGGACGGGATGTGAACCGTGAGATAGGTTATATTTTTAGTGCCAGAACACACCCGCAATTCGCGTCGATAAATGGCATCCGAAACCTCGTCGGTCGGTGGTAGGATGAAGTACACACACACACACACACATCCAGACTCCCTACAGAGTCGTAGAAGTTGAATGAAAAATTTAATGGAAATTGTTTCGCGTTTTCGCACTCTTTTCCTCCGTTTCTTAAAACCACGTCTCTTAACATTGTACGACGGAGCAATTTATCAATTCGAAGGATTGAGGGTGTGCGGAGGTTCGGCGGCGGAAGGGAGAATGTATTTCGCATCTGGCTATTCTGTGTGTTATATTCATTTCAAACTGTGGAGCGGTGGAAATTCTCGGTATTTGGGGGAGCGAAAAAACAAGCAACGCTCGCTCACATGCAAACGCACGTTCGGTTGGCAATCCATCATTTGTGGCATAAATGATCCATGGCAAGAGCAGCAACCCCTTACTGGATGGTAGGGAGGTATGTTAGAGGAGAGGGAGTGTATTTTTGGTGGTGTGTTTATGGTACGATAGCCATGGTACAGTGCGCAATGCAAACGGTATTACCGAAGACGGAGACCGATCGGCAAGCTGCGTGCGATCGAAAAGATTTAATCCCCGGCGATTGAGTCGTAATTTTATTGACATAACTGTAGTACAGCTACAGCTTCAAATTGCAAGGCAAATAAATAGGGGTTTGGGATTATTTCCAACACAAACGGGAAATATGTGTTACAATGAAAGTGACTGTTGATCTTTTTAAAAACAACTATTAATTTCGAAAACCTCCATAAAACACAACTCAGTTAAAAAAAAAAAACTCCTGACACACTAGGCACTTCTGTCCCACCAGAAGCTATCCGACAGGACATTAATCTTTATTCCTCTTTTGTTTCGATCTGCCTTCGCAAGCTCTGTTGTTTTTCTAATTTCCTTCCTTTCTCCGATGACTTTTTGCCTTCTAAATTTAAACACCGATAAACAGCCAAACAAATCCGTTGGCGCGTATCTTCTAATCTGGTGCCATCGTTCGCGATTGCACCGGCGATCGTCATACTTCTGGGTGCCCTGGTGCACCCCACAACTGCGTTGACAGATGTGTGCCATTGCTGCCGCATGCAACCATCCAAATTAGATCGATGCAATTTCATAATAGATTTTATAATAGGATGCTTCAGATTCGTGTGTTGCAACTGCGACGGTCGAATGTGTACGATCTGCTTGCTATCATCGACGACGATGGAGCAGCCTGGTACTTGACACATTTAAGGCTAATTGTTGGTAGAAAGTAATTTTATTTACATGGTTCTTGAATGTGGTTGTTGAGATTTTACCACATTAATAACAGTTTAGTTCATGTGAGAATACTGTCACATTTTAGTGGCAATGTTCTCAAAGGATGTCACAAATTATTTCGAACAAAAATTGTCTTGAAAGCACGATATTAGTATGTATAAAAGTACGTGAGATGTTTTCTCTAGCTGTGATTGAAAATTTCACAGATGTTATACAATCGTAAATAAAAAATTTCGTGTTTAGTTTTACAACACATCTGAACGAAGAATTAGTTATCATTAGCCACAATTGTGATATAATCTGACACTGAAGCAGTTGTTCTCTTTCACGTACTGCCTTCGCCTAAAATGTTGTCAATTTTTGTAGAATATTTTGGAAAATCTCTGAATGAAATTGTTTTAAACTTATGGAATATAAATTTATTCCAAAAAATGGTTTATTGCTAAACGAAAGAACTTCTATTTATTCGACATTTTTGGAATATTTTTAAACCATTCAAATTTAATGGAAAATACAGTGGAAAATCCCAACCTGATTCACTTTGTGATTATTTACATACAACCAATGTTACAACAAAAAAAACATTCCACTGCCTCGCTTCACTAAAGACTGCACTTTCAAATGCATCTTGCACATGAGAGTATATTTCCAGTCGCATGGATCAAACAAAATGTTTTTAGCACATGTACGACCTTCCTACCTTCCTTTTATGTACGGCCGGCTCTAAGATCAAATAATATTTTTTTATTGACCTAAACCAACACAGTAGTTATTATTTTTGCATATTTCCAAGCGCCACAACGCTCTGAGCGCCGCCCAAAAGCTGTTAAAACATTAGCGTATTTTTTTAAAGCATTGAACATTTTCTATTTGCTGCACTCGCCACGGACTGGGCGCAACTTTGCGTTTGAAATTTTCTGGAGCGACACACGAAACCAAACGGTCGGCCAAGCCGTAAGGTCGGTAAGGTCAAAGCGAACAGTCACTTTTCTTCAATCCCGCCGCGTGTTGTTTTCCTACCGTTTTCCCCCTCGTTGCTTTTCTTTTTATGTGCCGGAACGGTGAAAATAAACGAAATAATAATTAAACCTCCGTTGCTCTCTTGAGTTTATGGGCTTTTCTTTTACTGATGTTTTTGCGTACGGCGGAACGGAATCGTGTGCATTTGACGTGCATTTGCTTCGAATGTTTTATGCTTCGAACGACGGCCATGACGACTGTTGCAGAGCCAAAACCCTGTACCGCTGCACTGTGCACTCCGGGAAGTTGCAGCGCGCCTTCACTGCGATCCGGGGTTTTTGGTTTCGATTGTGGTCTTCTGGTTGTGTCTTTGGTGTCGTTTAAAAATAGGTTCGATCCACCGGGAAAGAATCCGGTTGTGATATAGACGAAGAGAGGATACGCTCGGGACGCATCCAACGAACGTAAATGCGTTGGATACGCCACAGATTTCTGCCCCTACCCGTTTTCACCGGTTGAATAGATGAAGATAAATTTGGTTAAGATATTAAGTTTTTGCCTTCGGTGTATCCAGCTTTTCTGAACCTCCCCGGCAACGGTGTGCGTCGGTGCATTTGCCCTGCAACTGCAGTTTGGTTGCAGCCAAAACGTGCCTAAATATAAACATCCGTCCGTTTGGATGATACAACGGGTTCGGTCACAGACGCCCGGGGCTAAACTGTCACCCGTAATAAACGTCTCGATGTCCGTGCAATGTGGCCGGCGAATCCGGACGATCATCCACAACATGGGGCTGTGGATCGTGGATTCTACCAGAGCTATCTTCTACGGTTGGTAATAGTGGTGCATCAGCAGCACACGGATGGCAATGATTTATAAGGCGTTGCCGGGTCTTTTTATAGAAGCCGTGAGTTAGAGCTGTTGCGGTACGGTTGAAACCGAACGCCAAATACAGTCGTAAGACGAGACACCATCACCACCAGACTTTTGTTGGCCGATCTGCAGGTCGATCTCGAGTGCAACTGCAGGCTGATCCCATCCTCATGATCAGCCAACTAAATCTCTTTAATGGGATCGGGTCATAGCAACTGCAATTGTTGGTAATAGTTTTCAAGAGCAGCAAAAATTATTCGCCCCCAAAAAGAAAGCCCCATTTTGCTTCATCAAACATTGTTGCCATTCGGAAATGGACGGTGGAAATCGTTGGACGTATTGCCAAGAAACGTTTTCTTTGTCATTGACTCAGAAATGGAATACATCCAAAGAAGACCTTTTCGGAGTGATACTTTATAGTCAAATAGGTGGTGTTTTCCGAATTTCTCAGAGCACAAAGGACGCAGCAACTTAATCCTATATCGAATTTTGTATGTTGAATAAGAGCACGTTAAGCTCGTGGTTAAAGTCACAAAAATTTTCAACACGCAAAAAACATCCAAGGCTTAATCCTACCGGAAAACAGAAGAATAAACTCAGTATTATCGTAGCCACAGCACACTTGCATTATATTTCACCTTCTAGAATTCATCTACACGAGATTAACGAATAGTTGCGGCCAAACATTGGTGAACAGGTGAAATAATTTAGCAGCTCATCAGCATTATGCGCCTGAACGCAGGCCAAACCCCAACAGAAACCTCCGTTCTTCACCCCATTCATCCTTAAAGCAAGCTACTAGACTTGTGTCTAGTGTCTAAAGCGCGTATCTTTTCGAGGTTACCTGTCGGCAGAAAGGGACGATGGAGGTACGGCTGGGGCGGCAGCTCCTGCCACCGCACCACGGCCACCTTCGCCCTGCAGGAAGTCCATGGTAGAATTTTTAACATCAACCTTTGGCTTCTGGCCCGGTTTGTTGTTGGCCGGTTTCTGCTGCTCGACGATGATGAAGCTATCTTCGTTGTTGGATGGCAGAACTGGGACTTCACCTGTTGGGGACGTTGCCGCCGGCTTTGGTGGTGTCGGTGTGGGTAGTTCCTTCTTTTCCTTGATGAGTTTAGCTGGAGCAGGAGCGGGAGCTAGGGATGGTACGGAAATGGGTTCTTTGGAAGCAGGAGCAGGAGTTGGCACCGGTTCCGGTTTCGGGACATCTTTCGGTTTCACTTCCTCCACTACTGGAGTTTTGGGAAGGGTTGGGGCAGGTTTGGCCGGTTCCGGCACTTTGCTAGGTTCGACTGGTACGGGAGTCGGTACCACCGGAGCGGGTTTGCTTACGGACACCGGAACGGATGGAGTTTCGGGTGTTTTCGGTGGTTCCGGTTTGGGGACTGTTGGTTTAACCGGTTGTACCACCGCCGGTGGTTGAGCTGGTGACTGAACGGGCTTCTGTTCTGGGGTAGGTTTCGTTGGTTCTACGGGGGCGGGCTTTTCCGAGGGCTTTGGCTCTGACGCTTTCGGTTTCGGCTCATCGGAAGGTGTCGTCGATTCTGGTAGCGCTTGTACGTTTCGATTTTTACCAGTGAAAAATGCAAAAATTCTATCCAGTATTGGAATGCGCTTTCTGGAACGGGTAAAAAATGATAAAAAAGAAGAAGAAAAAAGGAGAAAGAATATAAGAAATAAGAAATTTGACGTACAAATAACAAAACACAAAAGTAAACAGGGAAAAAGAGATAAAAACCTATGAAACAGAACGTAAAAGGGCGATGAAAAAACATAAAACTAAATCAACAAAAGCTCAACATTGATCAAAAAAGTAATAAAAACAAATCAAGACAAGCATAAACTATCGATGGCGCAATGTCAATCGAATACAAGCGAAGCATTGCACTGTTCTAAAGCTGATCCAATTTGCCTCCGAAGCGTTCTGACTTTTTCGGTCGCGCTTGAGCATTCGCATTAATTGCACTGTAAGCCTTGCCAATTGCTTGGCAACATGTGTTCTAGCATTTTCTTGTTTCCTACATCATTACTGTCAGCTGTACGTGTTTTTGTGTCACCGTGCATCAACATTCTTTTCCTTCTGTCCCTCTCCTGTGTACGTGTTAATTCAATTGTCGTGTCTCGCTGTATTGACGTTCCATTTTGGCATCGCGTTTTGTTTGAGTAGGTCCGACCGGCAGGAAAATGGCTGCAATGTGCCTTAGACAAGCACAAACATCTGCAATTTCAGTGGCTCCCACACGCATCACCATTAGTGCCATGAATCTAAAGTGATAATCGCATCAAAAGTGGCTTCCGATCGTTGTTTGAAGCAAAAAAAATGGATAAGCGTTCGTGCATGGACTGTGTGACATCAGCTTTCTCTTCGTTCTGCAGTTTTTGGTACTCTGCTGCTTCCTGCACACCTACGTTCACAGTACGTTCAACGACCGATAAGATAGCTTGGCCAGAGCGACGTCTATTATTCGTGTACGTGCCAATTCTCGGACGATGCTTCCAGAACGTATCGCCTGGCAAAAATCCTCTAGCAACAACAGTCACCCGGCGCCTGTCAGGTCTATGATATCAGTTCCTGCTTCGCGTTTGAAAGGTTGTTGCAATATGAGCTTCGGCGACGGTTGCAGCCACGGTTTATCTACTTTATCAACATCGTTGATTATTTTCGTGCAAACTGCACAAACCTTTTTTAATTATTTCTATTGCACTGATAGCACACCCCTAGTGTTGTATGTCTGTGTGTCTATGACGTGTGACGGTGGTTGATTTACAATCCATTACTCACGCAGATCGAGGAACAAATGACCCGAGTGTGATGTCTGAGAAGCTGTACGACGGTGCACTTTGGGCAAACGAGAAATAACTTTCCGCCATTTGGTGCTAAACCGGATAGAGACTAAGCAGTTTGTTTTTAATGGTCAAATTTTGAAGTAATTAACATTTTGTTATCGTTTAAAATACATACAAGACATTGGTGGCATTCCGAATTGTTTACGAAATGCTACAATGTTTATGGGTAATGATCTCACTTGTGCTATCTTATCTACGAAGTTGCCGTTGGATTATCCGCTTAACTGAGATTTTGATTGTTTAAGATATGGAAGTGAAGCGTTGCAAGCTTATGGTTTCCTTGTAGGTTCCTTGCCACTCTTAATCTGAGTAAAAATCGACAAGATCGAGGTGTTTGTGCAATTGCTAAACTAATCTTAGCGGGAGTGACAGAAGATCGGGTGTCATATTAGCTATCATTTTAATACCAATACAGGGCGTTAGTATTTAATAGTTGTTTTAAACCTATTTATGATTAAGTATTGATATAAGTTTGAATATCGTTAGCTGGCAATGTTTTCGTATGGCGGAGCGGATCAAAACCTCTTCTATACGTGCCTAAAAGTATGCAATACATATGTCAAAACTGTCCATTAAAAGATGAATTAATGATCAGATGGACCTCTTATGTTCGATTCAATATAACAGTATTTGAATTTTGAACCGAGCAAACAGGCAACAAAAAGACCCTGTAGCAAGAAGGGGTTAAATCTACCACAGAACCAGCTAGCTAAACAAACGTCACCGGGCAGCTGGGCATATTTTTCGCAACACTTGAGCCGGCTTCTATTACCACCACGACGCCGATCTTCGTTACGCCATCTTCACTTCACTTGACATTGAACTTGAGAAATGAGCAGAAAAAATAATGCAAATCGAGTATGTTCGGTGTTTGTTTTCCACTTTCGAAAAATTGTCTAACGTAGCCAAGGAAAGGGAAGACAGACGTGGAGAATGTATATTTCCCTTACCGCAGAGCAGTGGCGTTTATGGCCACCCGAGAGAGAGTGAAGTGAAGTTTATGTATGGCAGTGGGGTAGCAAAGAATTCGAGTCAAAAATATTGCCATTTATTTTCTTGCCGGTGTTTGTTTACCTTTTTAATGTGCCTAAAACAAACGGTTTGTTGCGATGGGTAAGATGATATAAAAGGATGGACTGAGTTTTGTTCTGGGATATTTTGCTCAATATATTCCACTTAATGTTTTGTTTTTGTGTTGAAAATAACAAAACGTATTTCATTTTCATTTTTCAACAACGGACAATGATCTTTTGTACAAAACAAAAAATCTTGAAACAGCTGACAGCATGACAACACGCCCAGATGACCGATCATCACTCGACAAGTGCGCCATTTTTCCACCCCGACGCGCATCTGTCCGTGCAAAAGTTACCTTGACATTCGCACTGTAAGGACATGCCTTCATGCCTTTTCCTTGCCATACAATCTGTCACGGTCAGCGTGGCGTCTTTGAAAGGAGATAGGTACTGCTGTACCGTTATTCCTGTCCTTGCGCCCTGCGTAGTGTCCGACCCATCCTGTACACGAACCGCAACCGCGACCGGAGAGGAAATTCTTTTAGGAAAAGATTTATAAATAACAATCCCCGGTCCCGGTCTGGTCTCTGCGGTTTCGTGCGGCACACGGTGCGAATTCACGTCAGACACACCCGTTGGGGCGCATTACGCGCTACATCCGGTGCGTGTTATATAATGGCGTTGTTGTTTGTTCTCTTCTCTACTCCCAAGTATATGGACGAGTTTTTTCTTGTTCTGTTCCGTTGTCGTTGCAAAATTGGTTTTTACTACAGTTTCGTTTTCCATTTAGTCGCGTTGTAGGTGTTGTGCTCTAAGAGTGTGTGTTTGCGTAGAAAAAATTAAGCTAATTAATTAGGACTGTTTGAAAATTCAAGGCAAAAACAATCGTACACTTCGTTGCTGACATACTGCTCGTTAGCTTTGCGTCCGCAACATATGGTTTATGTATTTCTTGGAATGGTTTTAAGTTATGCAAATCGTTGAAAAAATGTATGTCTACCAACAGTAAAATAGATCAACTGTTTTAAGGCTTGTTGTATTTCAAATATATCCCGTTTTCTGTTAATCTTTATCGTTCTGTTTGCACAAAATATATTTTTTCTTCAAAACGGTTTGTCATATAAACGAGCTACAAAAAACATTGAAAAGATTAATTTTCATGGTAAATCATAATTTATTTTCAAGTTCAAAATATAAGAACCGTATTCCAACGGCCGCTAACCCTTGAAATGTATCGTGTTACACAGATTGCATACTTTACGGGGCTTAAGCATGCTCGAGACGAATACGAGCTTTCATGCAAGCGCACAAAAGCTTGCTTGGATCACAGAGTAACAGTCAGAGAGTGATCTTGCAAAATACTCTCCTGTGTTTTTTCAAGGCATTTGTTGCACATGCGCTTTACTGCATTCTGGTTGTGTTAATCTGGTCGATGACAAATCGGACTGATGAATCAAACATGAATCAGTGTACGGCAAGGGAAACAGAGACACACTCGCTTCACCCCATCGAAGCGCCACCTTCGGAGGCTAACAGCGATCGTATCAACACTCACTCAATCGATCGTGGTTCGATGAGCATCGGTAATGATTATCTATTTTCAGTAGCTTCTAGGCAACTCTGTGTCACCATGTTGGGTGGCAATTGGAGGCCATGTGCGGCTGTATGGAGAGACCTCTTGCAGCGTACTTGGAGCGCATGCAGCTGCAGCATATTTTTATGGAGTTGGAGCATTGTATGCAGCAAAAAATCTATTTATTTACACGTATAAGCATTATTTAAATGGGCACTTTCGTTACTCACCTCAGCTCGTCCATCGCTAACGAGAAGTACCAAAGGGCAAACATGGTTGCTGTTATGGGTATAAGCGCGTACTTTACGAAGAACGATTTGCTGTAAAAGGAAGAAGTGGAAAGAAACTCATCAGTATACATGGCCAATTCCTAACGTGAGGGACAATCGGTCGGAAATTTGGTCGGATGCTGGTGAATCAGTTGTTAATTGCACTGCGGATCGTGACGTGTGATGACAAAAATGTCACTATGTGTGTGTGTGCGCTGGTAACCTCCACACAAACACGGTATGGTCGAGTTGAGTCAGTGGAGCACGTGACACGTTCGTGATGACGATTTTACGGTACACGACGTGTGTGAGTTGTGCGTGTAGAAGTAACTTTCACATATAGCTTCCAAAAGTTTATGCTTCCTAAGAGCAGCAGAAGAAAACTATTGTTTACTAGTCGCTTTTTTTTCTCTGATTTAGATCCACTATCTAATATAGGGTTTGTTTATGCAATTGACTTTTGGGAGAATTAATTTTCCAATTGATTAAGCTAAACTTAAATATATTTCATATTTTATTTTAATGGTGTATGATCACTTTTTAAATATGCTATACAGTCAATAACGTGCACCGCACTGTACCGACGCCGGTTTTGAACCTTAAATAAAAATTATCTATAATATGGAATAATAAATTATACAAAATTGTAAAACACATCAATTACTTTTATTTAAAAATTTTTACAAACTCTTTAGAAAATTTTTGTTAAGTGTTAACCTGGCCATAATTTTTGGAAGGATCGAATGTAGTAGTAAAAAATTAATAAATTAAGGTAAATAAGAACAGAACCTTGAATCAGCTTTACATGTGTCGATAATGTATAAAACGAAATCATATATTTATCTTAACGATTGCTCGAAAAAATAAATCTTTTTAGTGTTTTAAATTACTTTTATATCCATATTTATTTTTGCTTGTCCAACTAATGCCAGGTTTTGCCATTATGAAAATTTGCTCGGTGACGTACAGTCTACGCCAAGACTTCCTGTTTGTTTATGCTAGAGTGCTTATTTGCCAATGCATTTCGTACCGCTTAAACACAAACAACGCACCAATTGCCGGCACAATTCCTGTGTGTATGTAACAATAGAAGGGCGCCGTCTCGTCTTACAATATACATGTTTAAAAAAAAAAAAGCTATCCGGTTGGCGCCCAAGAAGCGTCCCTTTTTCCGTATCCATGGATAAACGCTACCAACACTGTTGCAATGCACCTACTCGCGAAGGATTTGGAGTATCGATTTTGTCCCCTGCGTGACCTTTTTTTCCTCCGTTTTAAAATTTAGTTCCGAACGTTCGCTTCGTGAAGATGAATAATCAATTTCCAAGTTGCATAACGACGGTGGCAGCGAATGGGGTTTGATTCTGGATAGAGTTTTAATTGGTTTCGAGAGCATCCACTAGCACACTTCGGTCATGCATTACGGTGTTACGCTTCAGATCATCACGTTCACCTTACGAGATTTCTCTATCCGTGTTTTGAAGTGGCTCACATGTTTTCTGGCTTTAGAGTGTTTTAACTCATTGGTTTGTTCGCTCTGACAGTGGAGTTATTGACTCAGAACGATACAAATAATGTCGCGCTCTGTGCACGCACACCGCCGTCATGATCTATTTTCAGGAAGCAAGCAGAAAATAAAATTCCCAATAAATTCGGTTGCACGTTGTGTCGTTAGCCAAACCAGGGGAAAACTTGTCCACGCCGGAGAAAAAGGCACTTTTTTATGGTGTGTGTATCTTTTGGTCTAGCTTTTGTCGAAACGGAACGGAGGAAGTGGGTGGCAAAATGAAAATCAGGTCAGTCAGTCGGACGTATAAGGTCGTAGCGAGAGTAGAGTATGAGAAAATTAATTTTCATACAAAACGCACCACACAGTTTTCTCTAAATAATGTTACAGAAAGGCACATGTAACTGGTTAAAAAAATGTTGTAAATACTTCGAGATAATCTTCTTGTTCTTCTCTCACACCACCTCTCGCAAAGCCAACGATGGCCAACCCGTAACACGATGACGTAACTGTCGTAAGGCCTCACCATCAAGGTGGGGTTCGATTCTCATGGAAAAAGGATGTATCTGACTCACTGACACAGAAGAGACGTTTAATTAACAATTTTCACCCACGAATCACTCAGCAACAATTCAACGCACATACACACGAACACTTCCGGCAGCTTCGAAATTTGGACATGCACTTTATGCAGAAAATGGATAATCGCTGGTGCACTTTTCGGCACAGTTCCACCGTGGCCTAGTTACTTACATTTCTTGCACCCGAATCTTGAACGTTCCCGTGGTACAACAGTACACTGCACGTAGTGGTAGCAGAAACACTCACACGACGCTACCAAGGGGTGGGTTTCGAATGCTTTTACCGTCAACCCGAATATCGGTAACGGTCTGTGTATGTCTACCACCCGGTATTGTCACTTGACGCGCGCGAGAGGATGCTGATGGGTGGCAGCAATAGCAATGTGTACCGAGTTTTATGTGCAAATTTTCACGACTGCAGCGCGTACACCAGCAACGATAGGCGAAGATGACTTGGGCGATTGTTTATACCCCGTGTGTAGTGCGAGAGATATACAGCACAGGGCTACGTTTTGGTAGTAGTAACTGGTGTAGGTAAGCAAGAGGAAATAGAAGGGGAATGACGATACCCGGGAGAGTGTCGTGAGCAGTGTTGCGGGAGAAGAGACCAAAGTAAACCGTGAGAGAGTGGCGTTTGGACGATGGTCTCTTTTAATATGGAGACACATCATTAATTCTGTTGTAAATTGAAAGGATTTAATTTTGCTTGAATTTAATGTGTAACAAGTAATAAACCAAACATTTTCCATCCCTTATTGAGGAACCTACCGCTAGTTTACTAGCATTAAGGCCATAATTATCCCCAAAAATAACGGTTGGACTTTCAAAATATATTTTGAGATCTTGAGGGAAAGCTGCTATCGATTGAGAAGCAATTTTGTAAACCCGTATCCACCTTGTCCTGAATCTATTTCAAGGACTTTTTTGTAGACACTCTAATCCTTAAGAGCTTAAAACGTGGGACAGGACACTCAGGAATAGCGCTAATAGCATGAAAAAAATCTTACCACGAAATGAAATGCTACCGTTATTAGCAATAAGGCTAACAATCAGAGTAGGCCATTCTAATAGAATAAAAACAAATGCATTCTTTACTATCGGCTTAACGGAATCTCTATTTAGGTATTTTTACGGAGTATTTTTTGTATCTTTTTACATTTTAAAATCTTTTATTTATCATCTCATATGTTTATAGACCATCGGCTAACGTACCGATGGAATGGAACCAAAACCACACAAACACACTTGTCACCAAGCTTCGCGGTGTGGTTTTCTTGCATTTTCTCTCAGCAACAAATTTGAGAGCTTTTTTGACCGGAATGTGTATCTTTGTGTTGGTTCCGGAACGTTAAACAAATGCTTACCGGAACGTTACGATAAGCTGCTTGATGGATCTACACTTGCACAACGCTTCGGACCAAAGTCCTTTTCCCACGAATTAATTATGAGATAATCTACCCAAAACGAGTACACTGTCAATGTTTGAAAGTGAACCACTCGTCTATCTAACTAGCTCTCCTGAAGTGGTGGGCTCTCTGCGGTAATACTTTGAAAAGAACGTGACTAATTCACCACTCTGAGTCGTACATTACCCTCTCTACGTATGTAGCTCTCGAAAGAGCACACCGGGAAAAAACATTAAAAGAGAAAGACCATGACGTCGATGTGCTGGATTGTACGCCGTTACGCTTGGCATCGTATCGTACACGTGAAACTCTCGTCTCTAAAGGTAAGAAAGGAATTAAGCAGATAGGAGATAACTGTGCGCCTGCCGTTCGTACCAAGAGAGAGCATCAAATCTCTTTGTTTCGATGATTTTATCACCAACTCCTCGGCCGTCGTTGGCTGCGTACAGGTTGCGTTTTGTCGCTGCTCACTATGACAACTGTGCTACTCACCACGCCATTCGAACGGCGAGCAAAGCTCTCACGCAATGGTGGTGAGAATATTCACCACAAGCGTAATTTGAATACGAGAGCACGTGGTGCGTATCTACATGGAGGCGCCTGGTTATTACTGATAGTGTCAACAGTTTGTGTAGTTGTGAGTTTTGTGTTATGTCTTCAAATAATTTAAAAGTTCACTTGATTAAGTTAATCTACAATTACTCGCACATTAAGGATCCGATAGGAGAGTTCCGCATATCGTTGGATGCGTCTTTGGAGGCTAAGGGGGAAAAGTGATTTTCCACAATAACTTGGCGTAACCCGGAATGCTGCTGGCGGAATTTTCCGGGAGTTTTTGGAACCCCCTAAGCCCGTAGAAAATCGACGAAACTCGCCCAGTTTTGATGCGATCAGGGCGTCTAGCACATCGTTGGATACGTCTTTGGACCGCGCATCTTTTTGTCCAACAATTTAAACCAACTCCTTCGCCTCAGTTTCAGTCTTATTTAGATCAATGTTCAATAATTATTCAAAATTATGAATGTGGGGAAAGTTTGTTATAAATCCGATTACATGGCTTTGCATGGATTTAATATGATGGAGGGCCCCAATTTCCAGTCCGCTTAGGGCCTTAGAAAAGCTAGATCCGCCTCTGGCAGAGATCGACGTTGCTGCCTTATCTTCATACAGTCGTCTAACTTGTATGGCCTAAGTTGATGTAGTGTTGCGATTTAAATTGCTATCTACTGCATCCGTCATATTTAAATGGATTAATAAAAAGCTTAAAAAAACATTAAATAATTGTCACCGTATTGTGGCTTCCCCTCCACTTAAAATATACGCACAGGTATTGGGGAAAACCCCAGACTTCTGCGATAAAATTGTACCAGGGAAATCCCTCATCTGGTAGACCCGTTTCAATTACACATTGCATAGCGGTACGCATTGTGTACGCATGCCGGGCCATTTCTACCGTCCCAATTGAACAGGCAAGCTACAGTCATACAGCAAATAAACCATTATGCTCCTGCGTAATGAATCAGCTGATTACAATGCTGCGCTTCGCACTATATTGTTATGATTCGTACCAAGTGTTATACTGACGGAGCGATAAGCGCACAACACACATACAAAAGCGGTCATAGATTGCAAAGGGAAACGAATCGTGTCATCGCAACTTGCTTCCCATCTTAACGATCTTGTGGACCAAACACGCCAATTGAACATTAATTGAAACCGAGCGCTTCTATCGTAACGGCTTAAATGAAACAAACTGTTTCATCGATCGTTTAAATGGTAAGAAACAACGTCCCTTACGGCTTGAGGGGGAGAAAGTGCTACCGATTTGTGACCACTTAATTGATTCATTAAAGAGGGTCAATTTGCTTCATCTGTTCTTCGGTGCACCATTCAGAACGCACATGATTCATCTTCGTTCTGAAGAGCGTTTGGGGTTTTACCGCAGCATCAACGCGTAGTACAAACTTTGACCCAAACCATCTGGAGACGAATCTCGAGAGTAGCTGTTGTTGCTTTGTTTGTTTATACGGACGATCACTCTCAGCAGTCGAGCAGAGCAGTCGTAAATTATCAGCCGCATAAGATGGACGAGAGATGCAGATAAGAAGTGTGTCGGTTCGGACGATTCACTGACGAGACGACCGAAGACGATGCTGGACGGTACACTAAACCTACTGACGTTTCGCTGGCGGATGTATAGAAGTCTAGCGTAACTTTAAATCACAGTACGTGCTGTCCTGGTTAAAATCCGTTTTCTAATTAGCACCTGCTAAATGATGTGTGAACCTTATGCATATTCAAGACACAGCTGCAGAGGTAATCCACTTCGTTTACGTGATCTTCGATCTGTATCGTCTCGGAACGTTGGTAAACTTAACTACCAACTTTAAATAACAGATACAGAATAACACTTTAAAATAACAGATTAGAATTAAAACTCACCTTTTTTTTCAACCCCACATGGTTTAGATCACAGGGTTAATCCGACATACATCCAAACAAATACGTGACAATTGTTTTATTCATGTGAACCCTTTAGCTTAGCTACAACATAAAAATCAGCTTAATATCTTGTTGACTTGAACGGTAGTTTTAGTGCTCAAACGCACAAGCTTCATTCAAAAACCCAACCCCAGCCCAGATTTGACCTCGTCGGATGCTTCTACCATTTGCCTGCCACGATGCTTACTAGTCTGTGTGTAAAGGGGCAACCCGAAGCAGCGGGAAGAATCGCTCGTAACCTTCTGAATTGACGCGATCGTCTGCTCATTGTGCGATCAGAACTGGACCAAGCAAGACGTCCAGATAGGAGCAAGTTGTCGACGGTCCCATACTAGTGGACTTCTCTTCTGTAAACGACTGTGTGCAATTGTAGATTGTTTGTGATAATTTGTGTCTACCAGCACCAGTTAATCCTGTCTCGTGTGGTGCGTCGTGTATTTGTTTTACGTGCAGAAAGATAAGCAGAGCAACCGATCGTTGCTGGCGATCAGTGAAGCAAAGGGTGGCAAAAATGCGGCAACGCATTTGGAACCGTCCCACGATGGTGCTGCTAGTGCTGACTGTGGTGATCGGTGGCTGGTGTAATGTGGTGCTTGGTGTAAGTTGATCGGAAAAATAAATAATTCATCCCTGCCTGCATGTTCCAGAATCGTGTCCAGAACTAGTAAGATTGAAGGCTTATCAGAGAATTCAAGTGCTATTGTTGTGTTGGCTTGTGGGATTTCTAGGCGTTGTAAGTTGATATTTTTCCCTCGGGCGCCATGTGAATGTGGCAAGGATGTTTTGGTTCTTTCCTATCAGGTTTTCAAAGTCACAGCACAATCGATGATCGTGAGAATCAGCAGCAAGACAGGAGAACCTGAGATGAGTCAAGACTCTTGTGACATTGACCTATAAATCAGTTCAGTCAGTTCAACAATTATTCCTGTTTTCCACTCACCAATTAAATTGTTCTACACGAAAGCGAATGCCCACAGTAACGAGAAGCGAAAGATACAACAAAGTTCACCATTTTCCACCGATACTGCTTATCTGCTTAAAGGACACTTTCTTCTAATCAACACATTGCCTCATCTCGCACGTCCAGTCAGTTCTGCAACGTCTCGTTGCTAATAACCTCGATCCCATTTCTTCCGGTTTCAAGATAGCGATTCCATTCCGTTCGCGAAGACAATGTCATCACAGATCCGTACGAGGTCTCTGTGTGTGATGGGCCTTCTTGTGTTTGTTGCCATTCCAAGAACGTGTCGGAACGCGTTATCAACTGTGTTACGATGCTATCAAAAGCCAGCGCAGTACACGCTGATGCGCAAAACGAATGCTCTGGACGATGCTTTGTGAAGGAATGATTTAAATACTCAATCGATCGATCGATCGTTAGGTCACTTGTGTATGAAGGAAGTGGATTTCATCTGCATGTTGTTTTCAGACGAATCATGCTCAATATGATAACGGGGGGTTTGTATGTTGATGTATATTCCTGAATATGCTTCAAATGAATATGTTAAGATGGAAAGCGTGAATTAACTTCAACAGCATTCGTTGTTGATCAATTGTTCCGATGCCGGAGATCACTTCATTATTTCTAAAGAGGAGTTTTTGGTCTCTCTCTACTCCTCTTGATCTGTCGTCTATTTCCTAGCAGCTTACATAAATTAATCAATCTTAAGTGATCGTTCGATTGATAAGCCGTTTCCACAACAACAACTGTGTTTCATCTAATGTATTCCACCTCTATCTCGCTCTATCACGCATGAAACCCTCTTCTAGATCTACGATCCGCGAACTGTACCACACAGCAGACATCATGTGCATATGATGCCGGAGATGCATGGTGCGTACAGCCAGGTCCATCACCAACGGGCACAACAAGAACCTTTTCCTCAGCAATTCGTGCAAACGGAACACTACCAGTACGAGCAGCCACAGAAGCAACAACCCTCACTGATAGGATCACAGCAGCATGGTCCTTCCGGTCCACAGTACCAGCCGGGTGTTCCACTCGCACCGTACCCAGCAGACGTCCAACGATCGCCGGCTTATGGACGCGCCCAAGCTTACACACAGCAACCCGCCCTAGTGCCTTTGGCTCCTCGCTTTTCTTATGGCGAAGAAGATCGATTGATCGCAGAAACCGCTCCGGCAAAGCTTGAGCGCCCATCGGTTCACCCTCTGTTAAAAGACTTCAATGGGCTGGAATGTCCCGAAGGCAGAACTGGCCATTTCCCATACGTAATGGATTGCCGTCAGTTTTTGAGCTGCTGGAAAGGACGTGGCTTCATCTTGAATTGTGCACCAGGAACACTGTTCAATCCGGACACACGCGAATGTGATCATCCTTCAAAGGTGTCCTGTTTGCCGGTGCCATCTTTGAACAGTGTCAATGAGCCTGCTATTCGGGCTCCACAGAAGCTGGCCGCTTATACCGATCAGAGACAGCAGCCACTTCAGGCGCAACCACAACGACAGTCATCACCACAACAGGAAGAGCTTAGTTGCCCTCCGGGTGTGATTGGACTTCGTCCACATCCAACCGATTGCCGGAAGTTTCTAAACTGTAACAATGGTGCCCGGTTTGTGCAGGAATGTGGCCCCGGTACAGCGTTCAATCCACTCATCCTAACCTGTGACCATCTGCACAATGTCGATTGTGACAAAACGGAGAACGTAATTGTAGATTATGATCGTCCATCGTCACCTGTCGCCCAGCGCCCAGCCTACTATCATCCATCGCACATTCCTGCTGGTTCACAACCAGTTCCTGCAATCGTCAGCCCACAGATTCCTACTCACCAATACCAACAATCGCCCCCCCCCGCAGGTCAGAAACCGCAACAACCATCCTACTATCCATCGCAAGTTCCAGCTGGTTCACAACCAGCTCAGGGAAACTTTAGACCCCAGGTTCCAACGCACCAACAAGCTCCCAACTCAGGCCAGAAACCGCTCCAATCTTCTTACTACCCGTCACAAATTCCCGCCGGTTCACAGTCATCTCCAGGAGGCGTTAGACCTCAGATTCCTAGCCACCAACAATCGCCCAATCCAGGTCAGAAGCCGCTTCATCCAGACGTGGAACAACTAAATCCGCTGCCAACAGAACCTACTGTGGACGAATATGAAGAGATCGATGCCGATCAGGATGCGGTTTACGATGGGTTCGATCTCCGTTCCAACTTTGGAGCACCGGAGATAGATCGCCGCCAGCCGAAAGCTTCAAAACCGACACCAACCGAAAAGCCCTATCCGATCTACGTAAGACCTCCGACCAAGCAACCACAATCGCTTCACCGCGATGCGGAACTGGTGCAAAGCGTTCAGCGACCCGTGTACGTTGCGCCTTCGACTACGGCCCGCCCGCCTGGAACTCCTTATCCGACGGTTCGTAAGGAAGATATCGACATCCAGCAGCATCTTGATGCGCTTAAGCTTATGCTGACACCGTACATGAAGGAACACAAGCAGACCGTTCCGCTGAATGCAACGAAGCTCAGCACCATGATGACTACAACGACGACAACGACGGAGGCACCACCGATTGTGCAGGTTGTCGGACTTCCACAGCCTGTGCCACGGGACCCAAATAACCGATCCTCCTCCCCTGCAGCACCTTACGTCCTACCGACACCGGGTGAGGTGAATGAGTTTTTCTACGGTGCATCCGAACCGATCCCGCTGGCTGCTTGGCCATTGCCACCACCGTACATCACCGAACCGGCCGAAGGTACCTACAACCGACAGCATGCATCAGCGCCTGAGTCCGTTGTGTATCCCATTTACCGTAGGACAACAACAACTAGCACGACAACCACCACTGCGAAACCGGCGCCATCGATTCGTAGCCGTTTCGGTGACAATCGTCCCAATCCATGGCGACCGATGAATGTTCCGCATGTAACGACAACGAAAACAACCACGCCACCAACCACCACAACCACACAGGATCCTTGCTACGGAAAGTTCGTCTGCGGCAATGGAGTTTGCATCGATGAGGCGGAAGTCTGTGATGGACGCGACGGATGTGGAAACCGTGCTGATGAGCAGGTTTGCGATCACATCGGGTACGAACTGAAGCTATCCAAGAAGGTGCAGGGTAGTGTGGAGGTGCGAGCCTTCGATCGTTGGGGTTATGTGTGTGATGATGGATTCACGATCGAGGCGGCCAATGTGGTTTGCCGTGAGCTAGGATTTGCTGGTGGTGCGATCGAGATAAAGTCCCACTCGTACTTCCCACCGAACGCTACTGATCCGGATGAGTCGCAGGAACAGGATCAGGGACCATTCTTCATGATGGATGCTGTCCGCTGTCAGGGAAATGAAACTTCGCTCCGTGACTGTACGTTTAACGGGTGGGGTGTGAGTGACTGTAATCGGGAGGAGGTAGTTGGTGTCGTGTGCCGTACACCGGTCATGTCCTGTCCGCAGGATTATTGGTTGTGTCACGCCTCGGAGGAGTGTGTCCCCGTACAGTTCCTGTGCGATAATGTTCGTGACTGTGCGGATGGATCGGATGAATCGCCAGACCATTGTAAGGCGCCGCTGGAGGTTCGCTTGATGGGTGGTCCGTCCGATCGTGAGGGACGGGTGGAGATCAACTATCACGGCACTTGGGGGACGGTGTGTGATGATGATTTTGGTGTGCGAGAGGCACGCGTAATCTGCCGACAGCTAGGCTTTAATGGAACGGCCGAAGTAAGGAAAAGTGTCTATCCACCGGGGACGGGACAGATCTGGCTCGATCAGGTGGCATGCAACGGTACGGAGGCATCGATTGAGGACTGTGTCCATTGGCACTGGGGTGAACATAATTGTGGCCACACGGAGGATGTGGGTGTGCGGTGTGGTGTTTATGTGCCGACAAAGCCACGTGCAGCAAAGTTGAGAGCTACGAGACCGAATCCAAGGTTCGATTTTGTGGAACGATCGCGCAAAATTCATCCGGACTCGTGTGGCCGCGTGTTGGTGGATCCAACGCTTCGCAAACCAACGTACGGTGCGAGAGTTGTGCATGGTTCGGAAACGGTCTATGGACATCATCCGTGGCAGGCATCGTTGCGCGTGAAGACGTTGCATTGGTGTGGAGCGGTATTGATTACGCGTTATCACGTACTGACGGCGGCACACTGTTTAATCGGCTATCCGAAGAGTACGTATCGGGTGAGGATAGGGGATTATCATACGGCGGCGTACGATAAAGCGGAACTGGACATCTTCATCGAGAACACGTACATCCACGAGCAGTTCCGGGAGGGTCATCATATGAGCAATGACATTGCGGTGGTTGTGCTGAAGACGCCGGTCCGGTTTAATGATTACGTGCAACCGATCTGTCTACCGGAACGGGATGCAGCGTACGAACCGGGCAAGAACTGTACGATCTCTGGTTGGGGTGCAACCGAGGCCGGATCGAAGGGTAAGTTGGCAGTGGGCAAGAGAGAGAGAGAGGATTCTGGCAATAGTTTATTAATTATTTCTTTTTACAGACTCATCGTACGATCTACGCGCTGGGACGGTTCCTCTACTTCCGGATAGTGTGTGCCGAAGGCCAGAAGTGTACGGCGATTCGCTGATTGACGGTATGTTTTGTGCCGGTACTCTAGAGCCCGGTGTCGACTCGTGTGATGGTGATTCTGGTGGTCCTTTGGTGTGTCCGAACGGGGATGGTAAGCTGTTGGAAGACTTTGGCATGAATTCTTGGTCCTAATCTATACTTTTTTCCTTTCAGGACTTCATACATTAACCGGTATTGTGTCGTGGGGAAAGCACTGTGGATATGCAAACAAACCGGGCGTCTACTTGAAGGTGGCACACTATCGAGACTGGATTGAGGCAAAGCTTAATCAATCACTCCATCAGTATGGTGTGTAAGCAAGCCCTTCCTTCTCTCAAAGCAAGGTGCGTCAAGAGCTTGAAAATTAAACCGTAACTTTATCGTGGTTGGGATATTAAACTTATTACCTTTTCTTCTTTTTTTTTCTTTACCGAAGATGACGCCTAAACGAGGTAACAAGTAGTTTGGTATAAGAATGACAAAACAGTAGAAACAGCAGCAGCAGCAGCAAATGAGCCTTTAAAAACCAACACGACTGTTGTGTATGATGTACCTTAAATCCTTTTTGATTCGATTGCATTTCCGACACATTCTCTTACTAGATTTAGTGATATTGATTAACATTGTTGTGTTTTTAATAATAGGATATTAGTGTAAAAATGTATGGATTGAAGATAATTGGAATGTTGGACTATTAAAGAACTCTTAATAATAACTATCTTGGCTAAACGACCTGCTAGGTCATTCCAGCCAACAATTGGCTTACAAGTCTTGATGATACCAGGTAGTTGGATACCTGGTATCATGAAGACTTGTAAGCCGTGTCGGCCGACCGTGTCGTGTGAAGACCGGCGCCGTTATCGCCTGTAAAAAAAAACCCCCACTTTTAACCAGTCCATTTGTCTTCTCAATACATACATTACTACACTACTTTACACGGAGCGCGGTTTATGTATAACAAACTGTTTTGCTAAAGTTTTATTATCCGAACAAAAACATCTTATCTCTTTTATGCTTTCGTGCTTGGCGGATGATTACTAGAACCGATATTCGTTAGTGTAGCGAGTTTGGCGCCAAACGTACTGCGTAGATGTTGGTAGGGATGGGTAAGTTCTGATGGGACGAGCGGTATCCCAACAGCACGACGTACGCGTGGTGAAAGAAGCAACAAGTTCTGTCCCAACCCGTACGCACTCGATGTTACCCAGTACAGACAGAGACACTATCGGAAAGGAAGAGCGATAAGGAAGGATGTTTTGTAAATGACTATTAATTCGAACTTACCGATGGAACGGATGCCGCTATCGGTACCATGAGAACGCTCAACGCTCGGAACAGGTTGGTAAAAATGGTCTGCAATTTGGAGGGTAGTTTCGTACGGGATGCTGCTTGTATCTGTGGAGCAATTGATCTGGGTTTAGTTTTTGCTCGTTGCTTTCGGCTCTCGGCATTATGTCTTACCTCAATGATGCTTAGATTAATGATGCCTAACGTTACGGGAAGAATCAATGAATGGTCCAGTTCGGTTAGGTTCGGTATCCACCCGAAGCCACCAAGGGTTAGCTCGGTGTATGCGATCTGTGCCTCGATTGCGGTCGGATCGGGCATCATCGAGACAAGGTTCCGTATCGCTACCGACTGTACAATCCACAGCGGTATCTGACCCCAGAGCAGCACCATCGTCTTGGCTGGGTGACAATTTTCTCTCACTATTAGTTTGTTCCATTGTTTCTTTAGCTGAAAAAAGGCAATAAGAATAATGGGTAATATTTGCTTGTTTTCGATTGCAATCCAATACCCCTATGATTCTCACCGAATGATTGTACATGATCCGGGCTTCCTTCTCGCTCCAGTTAAACTTTTTCATCGCGTAAGCCGTTTCCGCCTTCAGTTCTTTGATCAGTTCGGGCATTTCGAGTGAGATTTGCTCCAGTCGGGTTAATATTTTGTTTTGATAAACGGCCAGCGGTAAGGTGACTAGCGTACGGAGGCCCACCGTCGTGAGTACAATCGTTGCCCACCATGGTAGTCCGGAGAGGTCGTGCAGGTTGATCATACCATGCTGTACGTATGCAACCGGAGCGCTTTGGGAGAGTGATTGCCAGATGCCGCTGACGGTGGCTTCGTAGGAAAAGTTTCTTCTTTGTGGGTGTATCGAAATTCCAATGGGTATGGTGCATTGTACCGATGGTATTCTGTGGGGATGCCGTAAAGTGACACCCGCCGTATGTGCCAAGGGTCGAATGGATCTTAGGTAGCTCATCGCTTAGCACACACGCACTAAAGAATGAATTAATGATGATAAAATAGATCCGGAATAGATAGACGGAATTTAGAATGGAATCTGGCGTAGTGTAGAACCAGACACTGAGGTGTGGCTATTCGGTTAGTACTGATTTGCCCGCAACTTCCGGGCGTGATGTCCAAGGCACGCCAGTATACCGATAACACTGATCAAAATGCCAATAACTAAAGCGGACGCATCACCGAAATCCATTCCGGAAGCTGCTGCACGGTCAACACTCAGCACCAGGACGATCAACAAAAGGGATACAAGCTGATGAATCATTGCACGAAAATCGGAAAAACGTTAACAAACACACACAGGAAGTTAAGCTGCTAGTGAAGCTTGGGCTTTAAGTATTCCGTTCGTTATCAGTTGGAAAGATGGGAGTGTTTTTTTGTCCCCTGCAATGTATCAATAAGCAAATCCCGTAGCGAATCTCGAAACTCACCGTGTTTTGATAAGCGGCTGTCATGTACGTATGTGCGATCGTTGTTTGTTTTGATTGTTTGTTTCGTTATCTAATGCCATAGGATGCTAGTAAATTCCTTACCATAAATATCCCTAAAAGTGTAAATTTGAAAAATTTGTCTGTGAAATCCATGGTAAAGCCAAAAAACACACATTAAAAATTAAATTACCTTATTTTTTAGTTATTTACCCAGTGAAAAAGCTTCACCAATAATATTCCCACAATCTTGATAGCTGTCAAAAGGCGAAATGAGGCGAAAATCAGCAGCTGTCAAAGCCCGATGTTGGTTGTTTTGGAAATCTTGAACAAAAAACACAAAAAAGGCAACTAGGCGGTATCGAAGCAAGAGGTCTACGAATTTCAGCGTTGTACACGGGGTGGTAGTGTTGCCGTATAAGTTATTTGCCAGCGGTCTACCTCAGCGAACATTTTACTGCACGATGGCGAAGAAAGCGTTCCAGCACCAGGCTGGCACGGCCATGGAATGTTTGAGCGTAAGTTGTTGTGCCTTTTTCGCCTGCGTTCCCTTGACCGCTTGTGTTCGCGGGATGAGTAATCGCCTTGAGCTTTTGTTGACCCTCACAATTCGTTCAAGATAACCCTCGAGTCCGTGTGGGGGGTTTAGGTCTTTGTACACCCTCAAATCATGCTGGAAGGGCACGTTCCGATTGACCTTTCCCAAGGTTCCCTTGGTGGATGGGCGGTGGCAGCAACGGCACACGGTGTCAATTGAAGTGTAAACAATGCGTCCAAACGGCCGTGAAATTGGTTCTTGTTTTTTTTTGTTGTTGTTGTCGTCTAGTTCTGTTTAAACCATTCATAGTAATTCGTTCCGCAAACTGGCACCGACAACTGGTAGCGTGGAATTGTTGCTAATGCTACACATTTCGGTTGGCTCTTTCCTTTCCAGATTCCCATAACGTTACACAAAGAGAAGGACATCGATGAGGAGGGTCGGGAGGTGTTAAAATGTGGATTCAAAATTGGCGGTGGCATCGATCAAGATTTTCGGAAAAGTCCACAGGGTTACACGGACTATGTGAGTATCGGGAATTATTCATCTCTGTTCCAATTTTCGAGCGCAACCAACAATTCACCGATTTGCTCTTGTAGGGAATTTATGTCACGGAGGTACACGAAGGTAGCCCGGCAGCTAAATCGGGTTTGCGGATGCACGATAAAATTTTGCAATGCAATGGGTACGATTTTACCATGGTGACGCACAAGAAGGCCGTTAGTTACATACGTAAAAATCCCGTCCTAAACCTGCTCGTTGCTAGGAAAGGCGTTACGTCGACCTAAGCATCTAAGCAGCCTACACTAGTAAGTAGCTGCACGAGAATCCGCAACGTCTGCGTAAATAGGTAAGGAAAAGGATAGTAATACTCTGGCTGCTTCGGGGGAATCGAGAGACAACAACATTCCAAATGTGCAACTGATTTCCGTGCATATTTCAAACATTCCATACAATAGTCCACTACCATCTCTTCTTATCTCTCTCTCTCTCTCTTTTCCTTACCAACTCTTGAAAAAGCCCACGTTTTACCCCCTTTTTGCATATGCAGCTCGCCCAGTAGTAGCTCAGTTTTACATGCATTTTTTGCACACACACGCGCGAAAAGGAATGATCGTTTTTATTGCATATTTCTATTGATTATTTGTAAGCATGTTAGCCCCTAGGTGTATAGAGCGAATAATGATAACAGCGAGATCCGTGTTAATAATGTGTGCGTGTTTTTTATGCTAAAGCCAGTTTTTACACCAACTGTGTGCAGGCGACACCGCGAGGGCTGCGTGAATGCCCACAGGACGCATTTACATCGTTGCTTATTATAGGGAATTGTCTCCGTTTTTTTAAGTGTGTTTGTGAGGCGAGATTTTAGCGCATTTTAGATGTGGCAGCAGTAGTAGTACTAAATGGTTAAATTAAATTAAACAAAAAAAACAAAAAAGCGAGAAACGACGATGAGCAATTATGACAAATCGAGTGGACAAGGTGTAACACAACACAAGAGGGTAGATATCGAAACAAGAAGCTGATTGAAACTGTTGAATGGTTATTGTTTTGCCCAAAACAAATAAAACCACACACCCTGTACACATACAGCGCTACATACATAAATACACGCACAGACATCCATACACATTTTATAAAAGAAAACCTCCTTTCGTACGGGATAAGTACTCGTAGATCGCACACCGCAAACGCGACGGCACATGGCCGTCATCACTTTCATATTTTAGCTATTAAAAATGTATGCCAAAGTAAGATTAAAATGTGTAAAAAAGGAACATCGCTGTGGTGGAAGTGTAAACCTTTAAATTGAAAGAAACAATTAAACAACAACACCAGTGTATTCCGCTACATTTTTAAGTATTTCTTCGTTTATTATTATGTGATTTAATTTATTCCTCAAAGCCAATCATTTCAAAACGATCGTCTAGAGAGACACGAACGTGGATTCACAGTTTTGTATCCTTTTATTTTGCATTTATATATGTATTATGATGACCCTCGCTTTTTCTCATATTTCGCACAGGGTTTGGTTATCATACGGATGCGCGTTAAGGCGCTGAATAGAAGAGGTTCTATGATTTGTATTTTCCAATCATGGAACGATGGGAGGGCAAGTACAAAATAATAAAAAAAAACGACAAGGACACATACATACACATACACACGTATAAAATTGCTTCTGATTGTGCATACACGAATAGAGCAAATGTGATTCCAGTAAGCTATATAGCATAATAGCATATAGAAGAACGAAAACTAGGATGTTTTGAATTTGAAAATAGGTTCCATTGAACAATTAAAACTGAAGTAACCTTGGAATAGCTATATTGTGCTAAATTGTAGTTACATCAAATAGCAACAAATTACGCTTTGAAAGGACTTGGTGGTTGGTGTACTTTAAGATAATCTTTTTTTTTTCTTTTTAGTATCTTAGCATGCTTTGTCCCACCCGCCAAAATAGATCCAAAGATCTCGTTTTTGTGTGGTCCTGAATTTAAAATTCTTCTCAGCATAGTAGTCCACTTAGCAACACTCTTGTGCACTCAACCAACACAGAGTAAGTTCGTTTTCTTCGCTCCTTCGATTGATTTTTGTGTTGTTTAGTTTGGTTGCTATTGTTGTGTTCTGTTTTTTCCTCCTCTTTTGTTTCATTAGTAACCACTTAATGACTACATCAAACTGCCCTTCTTTAGTTTTTGGATTCATTTTGTTCTATTTTTTGCTTGTTGATGATCACCGTCCATGTATTACATTGGAGTTTCAATTTTCGGTTACTTTTTTATAATTCCTATAATTCACCCTTTTTCTCTTTCGGTTTTGATATTACAGTAGAAAAAAAATTTACTACTACAAAAAAAATTTGTTTTAGAAAAAAAATATTGATTTTCTAAATAAAAATTCGCTTGGTTTCCGGTTCCTACGGGTTTCCGGAAACGGTAACACATAGTACAGACGGTAGAGATTCTAATTTCTCTTTATTTGAGTGTTGAAATGCTAATTTTGAATGCCTTTTTATTTTTATGCATTTTTTATCATAAAATTATCCCTTCATTTAGATGAGCTGATTTTGTTTGAATGCCTTTTTCATATTTTCAGTGAAAACAAAAATCAGTGGAAATAACAATGTTGCCAACAATAACAAAAATCAGTAGAAATAACAATATATGATAGGGAGAAGAATGTTTTAAGTACAGAAAAAAGAATATATTTATTATTTGAATTACCACTGATTCCAAACAAAATATTGGACAAAAAGAACCGTTGGATACATTTTCAAAAAGCTGCCTGATTAATTGACCAAGAGTTGAAAAAAAACATTTGTTGGAATAAACGAAATTAATCTCTAGCAGGTCCTAATGGTCTATTAGAAGTGATCCCTAAATTCATGAACAATTATGCTGATAATCCGGTAGGACTGCTCATTGCTGGAGCGCCCAAACGAGACCATCATTCCATCGACCAAAGGAGCTTTCCAAGAAAAAAAAATCCTACCGCCTGTACTGTGCTTGTCATGTGGTTGGTACGTATCCAATGATAACATCTACATCTACTGCCTCATTCCATTAATTATTCTTTTAACTATTGATTTGTGCATGTTGAGCTTAATTTTTGTTTGTTTGTTCTATTTTGTTTCATTGTTATTTGTTTGTTTGTTTGTTGTTAACCACCTTTTTTCTTTTATTCGTTCGACCGCCGTTTTTTGTTTCATTTTTTTACCATCTTGTTTGATGTTACTCGTTACGTTTGTTTGTTTGCTTTTGCTTTTTCGTAGCGTGCTCTTTCTCTCTTTCTCTCTTCACTTTTTACTTTTTCTTCTCTTTATCTTTTGTAATCTTTATATCACAGATGATGTTGATTTCAAGCTTCTTGCGGTCTTGAAGGTTTTGTTCTTTAGCTTTTTTTTTTTTGCTTCTCGCACGCACACATACCCACATTTTTACTTGCTGCTCTTTGTTTTTTGTTTTACTTTCAACTTTTTTCAGTTTAAAAATGTATGTGTTTTTCGTTTCACTACTTTCATTTGCGAACGTTTTGTTTCTTGTTGTTTGCACAGATTTTCTTTACTGTTCAATTTACTTTTCGATCGTTCGTTTTCTCTATCCCTTTTAGTTTATGATTTTTCTTTGTTTTGAGCTTTCCACCTAGGAGTTTGCTTGTTTCACTAAAGCACGGGATCGAAAGGGGATTCACGTGTGCTGTTGTTTGTTTAATACTTTGGCTGTTGTTTTATCGCAGTACGTGTTATTTGTATACATCTCTCTCTTTCTCTCTATTTATCGCTTCCTCTTTTTCTCTCTATCTCCCACCGACACTATCAAAATATAGAATCCATTTTATTTTTATTACTCAAGTCCTTACATTCTTTGTGTATTTTCTTCTTGCTGTTGCTTCAGTTTTGCATGATCAAAATAATGATCAAACGGAATATGTTTTCAGATTTGTTACAATTCATTTATAACACATAAAATACTCTGTTTTTATTTACTTTTCAGTAAACAAGCTTTCACGCACATGTCTGTTGTTTGCTTCTATCTTTTGCTCCTGTTGTGGAATGTAATGTTTGTTTTACTCTTTCTGGCACGGTTTGTTGTTGTTGCTTAAATTGCTCGTCTTTGCTCCGCTTATTTTATTACCGTCTCCACCAAGTTGTTATTGTCTTTGGAGCTATTCCTCCTTGTTTGCTTGCCTTGCTAGTTTACGGAAGCAACCGTTTGATTCTTGTCGGATTTTCTTTATGGCAGCAATTCGTAAAGCACTTAGCTGTATGTGTGCTCCATTGTTTTGAGCTAAGCACGGATCCAGTAAAGATTGTAGCCCAGAACCAGCCTGTTATTAAATAATTTCTCTCTCATTCTCTCGTTCACAATTTAACTTTTCTTCAACTTTTACTTTTACAGATGGAATAATAAAAAAATTATTTCCCTAAATCTTTAAACACAAAAAAATATATGAACATCGTAATGCTTTGTTTGTTTAATACTTGCTTGTCTGTTTTGCAAGATGTCACACTACACATTATTCATTGTAATATTTATTACGTGTTGTGTTCGATGTTGTACGTTGCTGGAACACATTCGACGTGCTTCTCGCGCACCTGTATCTCTTATTAGTTTTATATTGTTTCTTCGTTTGCTAGGCTCACTAGTAGTTTGTTGTCTTGTTCTGTTTCTGTTTTATTTTCTGCCAAGGCGCACACTGGTCTGCTTGTCTGATGTTTTTTTTATATTATAGTTATTGCGTTTTATTATTTGGTGTTTTTTTGATTACTATTGTTTTCTTATTTCCTCTTTTAGCGGAAGCGGTTTTGTTTTGTATGGATTTCTAATTTTTTTTACAACAATAAATTTTTAGTTTTTGCTTTGCTTTGATGATTTTTTTCATGCAAATGAAATTGTTACAGAATACCATTTACCGAAACAATTGTAAAATTTGCTCATTTGATAGACTAATTATTCCTCCGAAATGGAGCAAACAATGAATATACCTGTTTTAAAGTAAAGTAACTGATTTTGCCTTTTCTAATCACCGAAAACCAAAATGAACTGTTTCTGAACTTTCCGTCTGTATATTCGGAGCATTGTTTGGAGAATTATCCGTAATCCTTAGTTGATTTGTTTTGTTCCGTTCAGTTCACTAACTTGTTTCACCTCTACCGGTAATCTTCCTTTACAATCGTTTTCTTCGCTTTTAAATGATGCTAGCTGACTCTTAAGAGTTGTCAAATTTCTTTAGCATGCTTATATTCTTCTCATCCCTTTAAGTTAGATTTTTTTCCCTCTTACTGGCACTTACTTATGATTGAGAATGTTGTGAACAAAGATTATTCACCAGTGGTACCTTCCGACGGAATTACATCCACACCGTGGAATACCTGTTCATGCTGCCGTCCGCTAGGGTTGTTCTGATCCAGCGGAACAACCACAACTTAGTATGCTCTGATGTTTGTTTCGTTTTGTTACTACTTTTTACCATTTGCTTGCACTTCTTGTCACTCATCTTTATTACATCGTTATTATTGCACTATGCTTTTTGTTCGTTTGTATGGAATTTTAGGCACACTTTTTGCTGTAACAGACAGTGTTTTGTTCCCTTTCTCTTTCTTCTTCTATAAAATGTTCCTTTATCTCTCTCTTTTGCAAATCATTTTTATGTTCTGTTCCATGTATTTTCAATAAAATCTGCGTTTCTATCACCTTTTTGTAGATATTCGTTCGTTCACGTTTTGCTTTGGCTATTCTCGCGTTAATGTATCTATTAGCTTCTTGTAAACATCAAGTTATATTACCCAGATAGGCAAAATCTGTTCTCTCCTTTTCTCTTGCTTTGTTCTTTCGAAATTCTTCCTTTTTTCCTTGCTTTTTTCTTATAAAGGACGGTTTATGGTGTTTTCTTTTATGCTTTTTACTAATTTGTTGATTCTTTTCTGTTTTTTTTGTGTTGCTTTTTACAATTCGATTGAGATTGCTTGCAAGTTTAGATGTTTGCTTTTGTTGTTTGGTTGTGCCAGAGCCAGCTAGCTTTGTTAGTGTTTTTTTCTCTCTAATTTTCATCCATTTTCTCTCCTTCTTTTGTTTAACATGTTTGAGGTGTTTTCGGTTCCACTGTTATCTCTGCTATGTTTGAGGTTTCTTGCTTTTGTTCCACTGTGAATTCGATTCTTTTTTTGTGATTCTTATTCCCGTTTGTTACTTTGATTGATTCAGTTTTTTTGCTTGTTTTAAAATAGTGGTTGAATTACGTTTTTTTTTTGCATATTATTAGCATCTGTACAAGTTGTTGGGATGTATTTAGATTTTTGTTCAGTTTTTTCCCTCTCGTAGTAGCCCGTCGCTCGCCGTTTTTCGTGTGGGACCAGGTAAATTATTAGCATTTGATGCCTTTTTTCGGCCTAGATATGAACAAAATATACAAAAAATACATCAAGCTTGCTTATCACGCACTGAGGACTGCTTTTGGAACGATTTTAGACGGTTTTTCTACTCAAAAGAATTCATTTCCAACGTTTGTAACAATTTGAGCCTCGGGACAAGAATGCTTGAAAGTGGGCGCATTTTGCTCTAGATGATCGATTACTAAATCATTCGTTGCTACAGATTGCAGTCTTTGCTTCGTTACGCTACACTTTGAGATTCTCTGCCGCCTAATAGATATTTTTTTTTGGTAAACTTCGTTTACATGATATGCCCCGATGCGAATCGATTTGGATGGCTCAAGTGCTTTTTATCCTCGAAGTCCTCGTGCGATTCTCGCAGTCACGACAAACAGCCAAACCGATTAAATACGTGCTACAATAAATAAGCTACTAAATAGTTTGTTTTGGTTTTTTGCCCAAGATAAATCCACCACATGTACTTGCTACGCAGCATGTTAATAAACGTAGAATACGCACCAAAAAAAAATGTGTAAACCCGGAGCACCCGGAAAACATCGTCATTGGTGTTGCAATTTAGTGGGCTTTCTCTATTCGCTCCATGTGCTTTTTCTCTCTTCTTCTAAGTAACACAAATGTGGTAATTGTCATCACAGATTGGTTGCGGTTTTGTGTGTTCGCGTATTCGTTTCTCGTTATGCGTTGTAGCTGTGTTTTTGCTTGGGATTGCTTGTGGGCCGTTTTCGGTCGCTCGATCGCAATGGCAAGATTGCATACGAGATGATCGTGATCAAGCAGATTCGTGTTTCTTTTAACCGTCATGCACCGAGAGATAGAGAGATCTTCGTTATGGTTATCAAAGGAAAGTCGCGATCGTTCCCATAACCACTATCAACAGGAGACTGGACATCTTCGTTCGTTTCTCACCATTTTTTCTGCGATACTGCACTAGCTTTAGTTGATTTTCTAAAATATATAGTCCTGTTGTATAAATAAATTCTCGCCTATTTTCTATGTGTGATCTTCCTTGCTCTTCTGGACCTCTTATTGCGTGGGTGGCTTCGTTATCGTAGGTATATGTGTGTGTGTGGAGTTAACCAACAAACGAAAAAAAAACATACCACCGTACGATAAACCGAAAAAAGAAGCCTTTTAGGGGAACAGTCTTTTTAAAACAAACAAATCATCCTGACCCCTACCAAACGGATATTCACACTTTCACACCCGGCAATCCGACTAATTACTAATTGCTCTTTTTTTCCCGGTTTTCGAGGGCGCTAAGGTGCCTTTGCGCAACCGGTGTCGAATGAATAGCGACTATAGTAGTACTCGATCTTGTACAACTTCTCTAGGTGGTTTTTGTTCAAGCTCGCTCAGTCTTTCCCAGCTGCTTCAGAACGTTGGTTCGCTCGGTTCTTCATCTTAATCCCGTGGACATGCCAGCTGGTGGTGATGGTGGTATATGTGTATTCATCTCCCTTCTCCAGATTACCATTACGTTATCACTATTGCAACAACATTTCGATCTTGCAGTTCTTGTGTTGTGCCATTGTTTTTATCTTGGCAGATCCTCAATTCGTCTTCTAGCCACAAACAAACGAACGTAATTGACTATTGGAATAACACTTATTCCCTTATCTGGTGTGGTGGCACATGTACGTTGTTGTCTTTGCTGCTACTGCTGCCGCATTGATTTGTTGGTGGTCTGTTGTAGACTAATCTTTTACTTACGGTTTGTTTGGGTGTGCATTAAATTTGAATCATCTTTTAAATGTGAACAGAAATTGCCCTCATGGCGCACTTACTCCATTATATCCTTGCGAATGTACTTTAGGATGTACTGATCACGGACTTCATCCGAAACGGGATTGAATCGTAGTGCCGGTGGAAGAGTGTTCGCATCCAAAGGACACCACTTTTTGCCAAGCTGTGCACTTATTTCCTGCGCAAAAGACAACCAATCATTAGACTGATAAAAATGGACAAGAAAAACGGGGAAATAATCTTCCGACATACCTCAATATATGGTGTAATCATGCCGGTGGCAATGGAAAGATGCATGTGGGACACTTCCAGCACTTTCAACTCGCGGCCACGCAAACGCGCAACACCGACCAAACTGTACTGATCAAGTACGTAACCGTGGACGATGAGTTCTTGCAACTTTTTGCATCGCCAAGCCATCATTACCAGTGGATCTTGTCTGGTGTGCATCACCAGCTCCATAACGTTGCGATACTCCATAATGCGCTGAAAGAAGGAAGGGACGAATTATGTAAAAAATGGACCAAAATGGAAAAATGATCAAGTACCCTTACCACTGAATCGACCCAAATCAAGCTACGCAGGGTGTCCTCGTAATGTTGTGAAAGATATTCCAAGGCTTCGCAATTGATCTGTAATATTCATCGACTTGCGGGTGATTGGCAATCGCTTGAAAAGGCAAATATCAACGAAAACATACCTTCTCACAGAACAACACCTTCAGATGCGTTAACGGCATCGATGGCCGTAAGATGTGGGTGTGCAATGTTTCAACCGCTTCGTACGCACACACCAGCGTTAGATGCAGCTCGACGTCCGGATTCTTGGTGCGAAAGGTTGCCCACGCATCCTCCGACAGCCCAAAATGATCCTCATCGATACCGTGCACGTGCACGATAAGCTGCCGCAGCACCGGTAACACCTGCAGCGTTTGCAGCAACTCATCGCACAGACTATCGTAATCGATGGTAAGCACACGCAGTGAGGTACACTTCTCCAGCAGTGTTGGTTCAATCAAACCGAGCGGATAGTGTCCCGGGTCCTGCTTGACTGTGGCAAATGCTAGCTTTTCCAGAGCCTGTGGTTTTGCGGTGCACTGTGAAAGAAGGGGTATTAAGTATTATGGTTTAGGAGCAAAAATAAGAGAGCACAAGATAACTCACAGTGAGAAAGTCCGAAGCGTGGAGAGCGAGAATTTCGGAACAACCCAAATCAAGCGTCCGAAATGGTGGATTTTTACGGCTCAGCAGTGCTAGCACTGGTTGAACGAAGAGTCTAGGGAATATAGGAGCGGAAAATAAAGCATCGATTAAAGGCAATCTTAAAAAAAAGCATTTCGAGGCAAACTCACTTGAGAATGTAATTCCATTCCTCTTCGGAGTAGAAACGGCCGGGTGTGACCAGGGTTGCGTATTTCGGCAAGATGGAAAGATCGAGCAAACGAGCACTTTTGCTTAGTCTGAAAGTATAAAATAGAAAAGCCACCACTTTCAATCTAGTAATCCGGTAGTAACGGAAGGAAAGAGCAATGCCTACTTGTAGAGAATTTCCGCCGTCAGCTCCACATCGTACAGATTGCAGGAATCGAATGTAATCTTCACCTCGTTTACGATATGAGCCAGCTTTTGCAAAAAAAAACCATTCTTTTTGTTCTGCTCACGGGCAACATCGAACTGGATACGCTTAAAAAATCTAAAACAAACAAAGGTTCATGCGATTTTTTTTCTCTTTTTGCTTGCAAAAAAAGGAGAAAGTTGATTGCGCGACATGCACATAGCATCGCATTTTACCTGGGTTGAAAAATGACGGACCGCCAGTGCCAGCATACCGTCGACGCGTTCAACCGATCCGGATGATTCAAGTGCTGGAAAACGTTCGTTATCACAAGGGCTGGCAGCTGGCCCCAGTTTGGGCTCATCACGCTGGTACCGCACGCAGAAGCACGTCGCAAATGCCCTTGATCGGGGCGCGATTCGGTCACCACTTTCACTTCACGGCTGTTCGTTTCCGACACCGTCCCGTCGACTACGACGATGTCCTCCACAAGACGACAATGATGAGGATGATGATGATGTTGGTGATGATGACGTTCGCCCTTTGTTGTCGTTTCCGGTGGCGTAGTAGTTGGTCGTTCCCTTTGACGCCACAAGCCCATCAAACACTTCCACCAGCGGTGCACGTAGTAGTAGTACGACGCAATTTTCCCGATGCACCACCAACACCACTACCACAAACAGCAGTGCACCAGTGCAGCGGTCGTTGTCTTCGATCGCCAATACTTGCAGCACAATATTGATAGTAGCACTTTCTCACAATTTCATCACAGCAACCGAACAACGCTTGCACCATTTGAAGTAGCGGCAGCTGCGACCAAAATTGTCGATTTCCTTGTAGCTGCGAACCGTTTGTATGTTTATTCGGTTACGTTCACCTTCTCCCTCCTTGATCGCTAAGATAAACTGCTGAGTGCTGCTACCCTTTGTGTCCGCGTTTGCTATCGTCGCTGTTTTCACCCACCGTCGTCGTCGTCGACAGCGGTTTGCGGTTTGCTCGCTTCCGTATTAATGCAAAGGAAAGCGAATTCAACGCGCAGCACTGTATTACGATGCCATTTGGTGGGTGTGCACAAACACTGTGTTTTTGTGTGTGCAGTGTTTCTTTTTTTTCGGTGGTACAATCAATTTCACCCCCACCCACGCAATCAATGCAAAGTTATTTTTCTTTTCGTGCCACTCGAGCTCTGCTGCAACACGGGAAAGTTATGAATAAAGGAATAGATGACCTGATGTTCTGTTTCTGGGGACTGTTTGTCGCACTATTTGCCTCGAAATTGTAAATTTTAATACGTTCTAATCACAGGATGGGAGAGATTGTTGGGTCGAAACAAAAGAGCGATGTTGTTATTTATATTTTGGAAAAATACTCAATTCATCCAATATGTTTTAACGAAAACGTCAAACACTTACAGGGAGATTGAACGAGACTTTTCGTCAAAAAATAGCATCATAAAATTCATCAAATAAACGATGTGCATCTATTAATCTTTGAAGCATTTGTAAGTAAAAACACTAGAATGATATTGTAGCGACATGAAAATTTTTCCGAATTATTAATTTTTCAATTTCCTTCCCAAAAACGATTTAATTTCTGCGTGATTTTCAGAATTGAACAAAAACAATCACTGCTCTCAACTGACACGTGTAATCGCTACTGCAGTTGACAGCTGTTTCTGTCAGAGAACTGACATTGCTCCTGTGCGTGTGTGTAGGGGAAAAAAGAAAATATTATTCTACGAGCATCTTTGTAAGGTTTTTGTGCAAAATTTAGGATAATAAAACTAAACTTTACGCTCTGAATAACGCCCACTTTTCTCTCTTTTAGCCGTAATCGTTTCTTGGCAATATGGCCGGCGTTATCAAGAAGGTTAGTAATTCTAGCTAACGACGCAATCGAACGCGACGTGCCTTGGTTCGATGTCGAATGAAACTTAAATGATTATGTCACAAATTGCCGGCAGTGGGGAGCATCTTCTAGCAAACTAACCAATTTATACGCCCGTTTTTGTTTTAGGCTACCGGGCTGACTGGTTTGCATGTGGCCAAAAACCCACACCACACGCTGACGGCGTTGTACAACAAGATTCTGCGTGCCGTCTCCAAGATGCCACAGGATGCTGCCTATCGACGATACACCGAGCAAATTGTGTCGGAGCGTGCTAAGATCGTTGCTACGGTATGCCAATTCGATCTTCTCTACACCATTATGGAGTCCGTTCTTAAATGCTCGTGTTTTATGACTCCTTCTTTTTTTCAGACACCAAACCTGCTTGAAATCGAGCAGAAGATCAACTGCGGTCAGGTTGAAGAGTTGATAGTACAGGCAGAAAACGAACTAACACTCGCGCGCAAGATGCTCGGCTGGAAGCCATGGGAACCGTTGGCTAAGCAAGCACCAGCAAGCCAGTGGGCCTGGCCACCAGCCAACCTGCCCGAATTGAAGTGAAAAGCGTCCTTCATTCTCTCGTAACTGTCCTTCGATTTTCCCTTCCCTCATCAGAGTTAAGCTTGTAGGCAAAGATAAGCAATTGTTAGGGTCGCGTTTTTCGGTGTAAATAAAATCAAACACGGGCGGCCGATGAAGAGTAGCTAAACGTTACGGTTTAATTTATCCTGACTGCTATATAAAACACCATGATGACTGCTCCAGTTAGGCAGGCCCTCCATCTATCGAGTGAAAACTATCTTCAGCTTCAACCTATAATCGCGGCCTGTAGCCAACGATGACCCATGGCGAAAGGGACAGTTTCAGTAACCGTGCGAGAAAGTCAACAGTCCACTAATGCGCGCTTTACCATCGCCCGACAGTCCACCGAAATGTTGCGTGTAGCTTGCCGAACCATCCAGCTTAGTGTTTCCGCTCTGGCTCTTCCACAGACTGGCGATCGCTTCCGCATTAACGTCCGTCCCGTAACCATCCTCATGTGTGGCACCAAAGTTTAACGAAAACTGGCGTTTGTGTCGTGGTTGTGGCTGTTCGTTCGTACGGGAGAAGGTGAATTCGTTTAAATCACACTACAAGGACCACTTGCAACAAACGCTTACCGCCAACATTGATCCATTATGTTCCACCTTTCCCAGCGATTTGGCCTGGCTGTAAAAGGGTGCCAAAATCACCAGCAAAGCGTACAGTAGCACTAAACTTAAATTAAAATGCATCACGAAAAAGCTTTCTTTCGCCAACTATTCCCAACTCTTCCTTACTACAACTGGTTGATGTGTATTGCTGTTAAAAAAAACCCGATCGATCGATCTTTTACGACTGACGCTTCTGCGTATGGGAATATTTGTTATACATATTTCATTCTACTGATAACAAAACGTACTGATCGCTACGCTACCGAGAAGGTTGCCTTACATTAGGGGATGATGAATGGGTATTCGTAAAACTTATCAGCACTTTAGTTTGCATTAACCGCCCAACTTAATTCGTGGCGCTTGTTTTTCAACGGAACGATTTCATCAAAATGTTGTCTTTTTAAATTTGAATAGCTCATAGTAAATGGCTCACAGTTGATCCCATCCCTGAGCTGATCATGCCATGAGAATGTCGCCCGAAAGACCCAGCCAGCCAAGTCCTTTTTGGGTTGTGCACATGGACAGATGAAGCGATGGTGTTAATGGCGTCACTTGAGTAGTTTCGAGGATTGTTGAGGCAGGACAAGACGCTTGATAAGTGAGTACTATGTTAGCATAAGTGTTTGATCAAGGACAGATCAGATCAGATCAGAGGACTCTGAACCTTCCGGGGGAAGTGGAATTTTGGGGTGAAAATTACGCAATTTATATTCAGAGATTGGAAAAATAATTCAACCAACAATCATTCGCACCAACAGAAGATATCCTTGATACAATCGCAAGGGGAGGACGAGAACGAAGACATTGGGTGGGTACATATAGATTAATGGATGAGCGTGAGGAAGGAGCATCAATGGCATTAATGAGAAGGGAGGCAATACAACAGGCTTGACCATGTGTGCGACAAGATTCCAAGGGTTTCAGATCCAGCAAGCGACAGCGTACAGGATACGACGGCAACGCTGATCCAGAAGTGCCAAATATATTGCGCATGACAAAGCGATTGAAAGTCCTCTGTATCCGCTCCACCATTGATGTAGCTTAGAGGGGATCAAATGATTGAGGCATATTCCAACGATGAACAGACTAGAGAAACGAACAGAGACGACTTCAAGCACCTGATGTCCGGCCGGTCAGTCCGCTTATAGGAAGATCCGGCTCTGGGATAGATGAGAGAATATCATAGATACTACCGGGCCTTCACTACGTATTTGCACATTCCAGACCATTTACCAATTTGGGTTAAGATGAGAAGTATAATTATTGACAACGATAAGAGAGGCAATAGTCGGAGTTGCTCTTCGGGACGCTTTTCATATTTTCATTTCTTTTTCTATTGCCGGATAATTTGCACAAAACACATAATGAAGAATTTAAACATCATGCGTGTATGAGATTTTTTTTCAATTCGCCAGAACAAAAAAAAAAGATTAAAACCCATGGCAGCCGACAAGACGCCTATTGGCGCGTATTGCACCTATACAACCGGGCAAAGGTGCCACATTTCATGGCCATTTCGTAGAAGAAAATATATTGTAGCGAAGGAGAATGTAGAACATTGCTATCTTAAGTTATTCGCAGGTTCTAGGTTTTTGGATTTCGGAGTTTGCATGCATCCCGGAGTTTGCGGGCACACCGGATTTTGCGGGTGCAAAGGTAGGTTCTACCGGGCCTTGACTAGTTGAAGTAAAATTCACCTTTATTGTTTTCGTGTTCGTCTTTTGTTTAAGACTGCTTTTATGTATCCATTATCGTTAGCTGATAATTATAGCAAAGTAGAAAGTAAAGTCAGTGTCGATTTGTTTTACTTTTACACACACTTCCACCTCTCTCTCTCCATCTTATGCACTCATATGTTGTTTGTGCCTTTTGTGTGTTTTTCCCTATTTTTTAGTTGACGGTTAACACGTGTTAATGTGTCTTTTTCGTTTGATTTAGGGATCATATTTTGTATCGGGTAAGGAAACAGCAGAGAAAACAGGTATAAAACAAACCGGAAAAGAGTGATTCCCGTTTTGCAGATCAAAACAAACTATTTGTACTGCATTTTTGGTAAGTTTGTGGCCTCAAATTTAAACACAATATAGAAGATGGGAAGAGAAACGTAGATCGTGTAAAAAACTTCTTTTTGCTAATAAACTAATTGGAACGTTGTTTTCTCGTTCTCTCGTTATCATGTGACACAAAATCCTCTAACACAATGATAATTTTTGTATTTGTGTATTCTTATTCTTGTATGGTTTCGTCTGCTAGTACGTTCCATCGTTTCCTCTGTCTCTTTGACTTTTGATTTAACTGTTTAGTTCCTCTTTTTTCTCTTAATCTCCCTTCTTTACTTCTCACACACCTTGGCGAGCAAACATCGAAAGAATAGAAAAACGTTTCGAGTTCAACGTTTCCTCGTTATTTTTTTTTTCCTGACGCAACCTTACCGACCAAATTCATTTTTAGCCTAAATCTTAAAATTATTACTTAGAATTTCTTTGTAAATTTTTGTTTTGCCCTATCTGTCGCTCGCTCATTCTGTTTTAATTTCTTTCCTTTACTCTCTTTCTTTGCATCTGTTTTTCACAACTATGATCCAATTTGTTTGTTTTCTTTTGTTTATTATTATTTGCCTAAAATATGTCTTAATTTTTGTTATACTTTCACTTTTGCTTTACATTACACGGGCGCTTACGCCATTCTACTTTCTCACTTTCTTTAGCTTTTAACCTAACTTTTCCGTTTCTTTTGTGTGTGTTTTTTGCTTTTTTTCTTCTCCACTTTCTGGTCGCTCATAAAACGTTTCGACACAAAGTTTTTTTTTGCTGTTTTCCAAAGAGTCACTTTCAATAGAGTTTTAGGATAAACTCAATCGCTCGCATAGAGCTGCTTGCTAGTTGCTATAGTTTTTTGCCCTATAAATGTATTATTTTGCGTTTCATTTTTTTATTATATCGATCGTATGACAAATGTATTAAATGGGTAAAATAAAACTAGATAGAAAAACGACGAAACAATACATTCAATTTTTGTACAGAAATGACAGAATAACGTAAGTCTAAATAAACTTATAACGAGGATTATCATAACCCTACGGCGGTTTGTTAGGTGTTTCAAATTAATTCTGCACTAACGAATGGTAGTGAAAGTAATGTTACAATTTCAACTTCACTCACAGTTTTAGTCACTCCGCTGTGGCGGTGATTAAAGGCAAAAAAACCAGATCGTTCCATACATTTGAACGTAAAATCCCTAACACGCCAGACCACCTGCTGCTCCTGGCGGCTACCCGACCGTTTTCTCCGTGTAATTGAGCAAACAATAAGCTTTGTCCCGCGACACGCTTGAGCAAGACGCGAAAAGTTTATCACAAAATTTTGCAATGTTGAGAAACGGGCTGGGCGCTGCAACATACGCAAAACACACGGCCAAACGCAAAAGCACCAAAAAGGGGATCGTTCGTTTGCACACCTCACAGCCCAACTCACAGGTCCACACTTTCTAGCTTCTTTATACGTTTTTTGTTTGTTTGTATTTTGCTTTCATTACTCGTTTACGATAGTTTATAGGATTGGTTTATTTTATTATTTGGTAGTAAGTTTACGTAGAAACGTGTTTCATGATATAGTTGTGTTTTATCGGGCTTATTTGCGTGTGTATTTGGGTATAAGAAATGAGCAAAATCGATATAATACGCTAAGGTAAGAGAAACAAGGCAGACGAAACACACCGAAATAAATAAAAGAATGAAATAAGAAAGGTAAACAATTCATATCCGTTATGTTTCGTGATGAATTCTGCTAACAAAAACAAACTGCCACAATGCTTCTAAATAGACTTTTTTTTAACCAAAAACGGAAGACATACCGTACAAAGTATGAAAAACAAACAACATTAATATAAATCGTGTTCGATAGAAACAAAAATACACAAAAAGAAAACGGTTTCTTTTGATTTTGTTCATAAACAAGGACTAACAAACAAACTTCCCCTTTAAACTGTTGCAAAGATATGGGATACAGTGCTGTGTTAAAATGTAGAAACACATTCTGCCATTGTGGATACTTGCGTAATAATAATTTACTTAGGTACGTCTCTACTATTCAATTCTATCATCCATCCTTAGCTTATCATCATCATCATCTTCGTTATCGTCAAAACAGCCTTTAGGAAACATTCAAATCAGCTGATTGATCCTGCTTTTGGGTACGTATTAGTGTCGGGTAAAGAAAAGAGATTATGATGCCAAATTTTCAACACAAAGATTTGGTTTTTTGTATGTAAAACTTTGTTAAACAGTTTTCGAAAGCGATCCTACAATTGGATCAATCCAGAAGACGATTTTGAGTCTCTTTTTGCCATTATGAACAAGCAAAAAGACGGTCAAAATACATTGGACTATAAAATAAGACCATTTAACACTTTTTACTCTAGTTTTGGACATGTCTTAATCACTTCCGATAAAGTTTTTAGGTTATAAAAAATTGTTACGTAATAATTTGGTCAGTTTCGGAACATTGTAGAGGTATCGAAAGCCGTAGTTTGAAAATCAGATATAAAGGTGGTCCTACACTACTGTCCGTCACTATATGTGTGCATTGGTCGGGCTGTAAGGGACACATTTCATTATTTTATTCATCCAACGAGTATGGAAGAATGGATAAAAATAAACAAATATAGGAAAGGATAGCAATTAAATGTAAGCTTATTACTTCTATCCTATTTAAGAGTCATTTGTGACAGCAGGGATTCAGTAGGCAGCAAGGAATCATCCGGATGAGATTCGGTACCCCGTCATGCGTCTTAAGAAAGCCAGAAGGAAGCATCAAAATTCTTGAACAAATGATTCATCCCGTTTGACAATCGAACGGCTGATGTAGTGACATAGACATCGTTTTAATAAGTCTAGTAATAAGTCTAGACTTATTACTAGTCCCCCGTAGTGAGGACTGACTATCCAACTACGTGGTATCGGGCAGTCTAGTAAGCCATTTCGATGGCCGGCATGACCTTAGCTTAGCGGTCGTTAAGCCAAGAAGAAGAAGAAAAGAAGTAAGCCATTAGATTGTCGGCATGGCCTCGGAGGTCGTTAAGCCAATAAGAAGAAGAAGAAGAAGAAGAAGTGATAAATAACTTATAGGACAGGAATAAGAGACTAGAGCGTCTCAGAAGAATGCGCTGCCTTTATTGACTCTTGAGGAGCAGAAACGAAAAGCTTGCCATTTAATTGTACCAAATAAAAACCCAACAAAAAGCATGTATATAACAATCCCAAATATTCGTTTTAAGCAGCCTAACGATCCGATTGCTTTATCATTATCAGCTGCTAGCTAAAATAAATTCATTTAAATAGCCCACCGGCCTAGGGTGTGAAAAACCACGAAAACTTGTTCCATTTTTTCATGTTGCATCTTCAAGTAGAAAACTACACCAAAGCTTCTATCTGTTCGCAGAGTGTTTGTTTGAGTTACAAAGTTTTCATTATTGTTTCTTTTTTTGCGTGTAAGCACGCAAAAAAAGACTATCTTATCTTGAAAGTGTAAAAAAGCCATTACAAACAAAAACGGTGCCTAATTATCTCGTCCTAATAGTAGTTTTAGCAATAGTAAATAGTACTAGTAATTGTAGCAGTAGTTGCTTGTGTGAACAATTCAAAATAGTAATACAAAATATACACAATCACATTTTAAACAGAGAGAGAGAGAAAAAAAAACAATCAAAAAGGCAAACAGTGTATCGCCACACTTTGTAGCACCAACGAGATGTGGGATGTATGATCGAGGATTCGTTTCCATCCCGAACCATATTATCACGGAGAAATATTTAGGGCAGATTTGGGGCTTGTTGTCGTACCGAGTAGTGTGACGACTACGCCTACGACGAGTCTCTCTTCTAAATGGATCCACAAATCGTTATCCTCCTGTTGGTCCGTGCTGGTGCGTGCGCGTGTGTGTTTATAATTAGTCTGTACTACGTTTTATCTTATCAAGCGATCAATCCCCGCTCGTATCAAATTGGACAAAAATTATCTAAATTACTGCCCTATCGCTCTGTCTTAACTATCGTCCGTACCAAACAAAAAAGTGCACAATTGAATAAAGTAAAAGTATAAAAAATACATAAACAAAAGAAAATGTGTAACTTATCACTAAAAAAAACAGCACTCACTATGTTCTGATCGCTCACAGCATTTCGAGCCAGAGTCAGTCTGCGGTGTACGGTGAAGCGTGTCGCCGAAATTTTCGATCCTTTTTTCACGTTTGGTGTGCTTTTTTTTGTTCGACTGTTTTCACCATCCCGTGCGGTGGTCGGAAGCCTGATAGCAAGTCACTTCCTTTCACAAGAGCGCGCATTATTATTGTGTTTGACAGGGATGGATGGCAGTATCTCAATGAACGAACGCCCGCATTTGCTGACCGTTCTAATGAGCAACATTACACCGTGCTTAAGATTTCCAATTGTTTTGTCTACTGTTACTCGGTCCCGGATTCGACTGTGATAGCATCTCTTGATACTGGCGCTGCAACTCGAGCGCACGTTGCATCTCGGCAAGCGATGAACCTTTACCGGCTGCCGATAGTGAGGCTGAGAAGAGATATTAAAGGAGAAGGACAATTAGATTTTGTTACCACAAATAACGCTGGCTTACACTTACCAGCTGCCTGTGCCATCGCGAGCTGATAGGAGTACAGCAGGGGCGAAAATTGCATCATTTGCGCCTGTAAGCTGTTCATGTTAAGGTTGTTTGTTTGAAGATTTTGTTGAAGTCCTGTTGGGAAAGAAAACGAAAGATCAGCTGCATTACTTTAACTGTTAAAATTGCAATGGATTGTATTGAAAGTTAATTAGATTAAATAGTTTTCAGGGATGTGGGACAGACATTAGGTGAACAGAGAGATAGAAAATCATGTTATTCTATAGATTAATACAATTATCTTCTTATTTTTGGCCTAACGACGGTCATTTTATGTCTGCAAACTTTTTTTAATATGATGTTCTAGATCAGATCGTTATGCCAACACGAAAACAAGAGTTTAAGTCCAACTACCATTAGCTCACCTCTAAAAAGCTGCTGATGTAGTGCCTGTACGGCGGCAGCCGCTGCCGTGGAATTGCTCAGATTGGCCAAATTGCCCAAGCTGCCAAAGTTACCCAGCGCACCGAGCTGTCCCAAACTACCCAGCCCAGCCAGTGCGGTAAGCTGAGCGGCAGCTGCTTCCGCTGTCGCGTTTGCCGTTGCACTGTGCCGGCTGGAGCGGGAGCTGGACGCGGGTGGCGGTGTCTGATGTTGGTTCGGTGGTGTTGGCGTTGGTCGGGGCGTCGGTGTGGGAGTTTTCGATTTCGAGGGCGCCTGCGACTGCAGATGGGCCGCATGCAGCTGATGCAGATGATGGTGGCGACTTTGCTGTTGCTGCTGCGCCTGCTGCTGTTCCTGCAACTGCTGCAACTGCTGCTGTTGCAGCTGTTGCTGTAGCTGCTGCTGCTGTTGCTGCTGAAGCTGCTGTTGCTGTAGCTGCTGGAGCTGAGCTTGCTGCTGGCGCAATTGTTCCTGTTGCTCCTTTTGACGCTGTTGTCGCTCCTGGCGCTCTTGTTGGGCGGCAGCGGCTGCTGCTGCTGCTGCGGCTGCTGCCGCTTGCTGCTGTTGCTGTTGCTGCTGCTGCAGATGCTGCAGTGCGACCTGTTGTGCTTGTTGTGCCTGCTGTTGGGCTTGTTCCAGTTCGCGCAACTCACGCTGCTCACGCAAACCGGGGGTTGAGGAGGGCGTTGGATGGATTTCGACCGGTGACGGACTGCTCTGGGCGGCTAGTCGAGCTTCTATTTCCTGCTCCTGTTGCAATGCCTTCACGAACGCCGTCTTGAGACGGTTAGTGTGTTCAGCCTTCAGTGCCTTCTTCACGTTGCTCGTCACGCACTGCTCGCAAATAACTTTAGGATCCTTTCCAACTGCAAAATGCGCAATGGAAGAAAGAGATAAAAACACAAGAGAAACAATATTAGAAATGGTTGTGTCCTACAACGCCCACCGCCAAAAATGAACATTGTGGTAGGCGCATCGATACATTTAAACCCATGGTGGTGGGTTGGAAGGTGACAAAAAAGGAAACAACACAAAACCTGGACTGTTCTGAAAAGTGGGATTTCCTCTTTTACCCTGTTTCTCCCATTTCCAGACGGGCGTAAAGTCGATCTTGCACTGCGCACACCGGTACGGTTGCTGCGGTGGGTTCGGTTTTTTGTCCTTCGTCAGATAGTCCACCACGTGCTCGAGCCCGAGCAGATACACGAACTCGATGTTGCTCGGGTTCGGCACAAAGTGCATCTCCGGTGGTGGCGGTTTTGGTGGTGGGATCTGAAAGAAGAAATTTAAGCGTCAGTTACCGCGGTCAAGCAACTGGTACCCTTCGGCAAGGAAACACTTCCCAAACCTACCTGGAGCAACGTTTTCTCCAACTGTTTGCGCAATGCCAACTTTGCAGACGCTTGCCGTTGTGCTTGGCTCTGTGGGTCTTCGCGGGTTGATTGGTCCCGATCGCGCTACAATTGAAAAAAAGGAAGAAGAGAAAAACATAATGTTAGAACGTTTGAAAGCAACCAAACTCCCCGAAGCAAGTGTTTCCTATTGACGAGCCGACGTTATCTTTTCATGACTCACGTTAGGGTCTTATCAGCATTAGGCGTGCTTTTATGCACAGAAACAAGCCAATTAACAGCCTTAAAGCTGGTAATGAAATCAATTTCATGAAACGTATTAGGCAAATGATGTAACAAAAGGAAAAGTAACTTGCTGTTGTGAGATTTCATACAATTGTTGAACGTTAATGTGTACATCATATGACAACACTAATGACATGCTTTTCTACTTGGACCATAAACTGTGATTTAAGGCATGTTGATGTATGGCACGTAATATGGGGTAAAAGAGTCTCAAAATAATGTGTCAACAGCATCCCTCATAGCTCCACGCCTACAGATCAAACTATTGCTTTTACGTACTGTTTTGTAGCATGATATGTGTTTGAAAATTTTGATAGCAAAAAGACAACATGAATAAGATATTATCGTCATTTGTACACTCAATATCGTTTGTAACGGGTAGAAATCTGATGGTGTCACGGCAGATCATAACGATATTAGGTTGTTGGTAGCGCGCCCCATTACGCAGAAAATCCATCACGATCGTCAGTGTGATTGCGACGATTCGGTTAACGATTGCGTCGTATGTAATGGGCGGTGGTGACCTCTAAAGCCATGACTGTCTGACACACGTGTAGATAAGAAGCCGGTGTTGGTATTCCTTCAAATAGGCTTCATTTAAACATGTCTCATCCAGTGTTTTGGGATTTTTTGAGCAATATAATCACATCCTAGATTCGTTAGCAAAGATGCAAGATTAATTAAATACGACGACCATCCAATTATCAAATTAACACATATATCGTTTTATACGACAAGCTTTTTAAAGTGATAAAAGCCATCGATCTAGAACTTTGCACTAAAAGGAAGCGAAACTCACCTTCAGCGATACGGGTTCGACAGTCGTACAGCTTATCTGGGCCGGTATGGGTGGCGTTGGTGTGATGGATACCGAGCTACTAAGCTGCCCCAGATTCTGGCTCTAGAGAATAGAAGAAGAAAGAATAACGCATACAAATATTAGTGTGGCATCTTCGGCTACAGTTTCGCATCGGGGGAAACGGTCCAGCAAATCCATCCGTAGTTGGAAAGGGTGGCAAATCGACGCGACACTTGGATTAACTTTACATTCACACACGACTCACATTGCGCTGCTTCATGGCCGCGGTGGGCGCATTGGTCGGTGTGATCGTCACCGATGGCGTGATGATGAGATTGGACGCAGCACGGCCCAACCCGATCGGTAACCGTTGTCCGGGACTGCTCGGCGTTAGTGTGGCCCCGCCCGGTAGCGAGGGCCTCTGCGAGAGGGACACCTTCGGTACGGGTGTGATATTTAACGGTGAACCTCGATTGCTGTAAATCATAGGAAAAGCGTGTGGAATATGAATCCCGTGCTCTGATAATTCAGAAACGCTTCACTTACTTGACCGGATTAGACATGGGTTTGCTGGAGGAAGAAGATTTCGAATGGGCCGGCAGTGGTACGGCATTCGTTGGCGTAACACTGAGCGAACCCTTCGTCAGGGCAGCCGGGATCGAGGCGAGCGGGTTCGGGAGGTTCGTGTTGCTAGGCGTTACGATCAGATTTTCCTTCATCATGACTTGCTGCGATTGTTTTAACTTTTTCAACAGCACCAACTTCGTTTCTTCACTGCGGAGTTCTTCGCGCAGCTTTCGAAGCCCTCGCTCCCGTTCGCAGATTTCGGCCGCCGTTAGTTCCTTGATCGGGTAGACCGGAGGCATCTCTTCGTCCTCGGACTCGGACAGTCCGGCCGTTACGCTTCCTGAACCTCCGCCACCACCAGTACCACCTCCACTGCCCGTGCTACCATTCTGTGATCGTCCGTTTACTTTGGCCGGAAGTAGTACGATGTCTGGCACTTCCGCATACGATTTAACTTCCGTACGGGGTCGCAGTACACGACGGCCCGGGATGGGAGATGTGGTGCCAGCTTCGCCACCAACACCACCAGTAGTACCAACTCCGCTGCCTCCTCCTTCTCCACCACTAGGTGTTGCTGGCGCTGGACTGAGAGCACTGCCTCCTCCAACTCCTCCTCCTCCACCACCACCACCCGGATTGCCAGCATGGGAGGATGACACAGGCGGTAGGGCGGGTGTTATGGTTAGCCCGGAGTTTTTCGCCAACGCTCGCAAATCACGGGCCGTAGCCGGTGTGATCGTGATCGAAGAACGGCCCGAACCGAGGCTCAGATCTACCACGGCCGAATCGTCCACCTCCATGCGTTCCATCTTCGTACAAAACGGCAACTTGTCACCTTTTCACTTTTTTTGTTTTTCTCTTGTTAATCTAATCACTACAATTTTTACACAATCTATACTTCGCTAACTGGTGTGGAAAAGGGAAAAGAGAAAGAAGCAATGAATTTCCCGTTACACAGATATACACATTCACACAGCGATTCACACATGATGACCGGGGCTGCTTGCTGTAATCGGGAAAGCCTAACAGAGGAGGGGACCACGTTTATGCACGTATTTCGTTGTTATTTAAAAAAAAATTTACGTTTCTTCTTATTTTTTTTAATCAGTCTCTCACCCCCAAACATTCCCCTTCCCCAACAAACAATATTAATTCTTCCCACCCCTTGTTAGCATAAACCACCAACATCTCATCTCCACCCCGCCAAATCTTCAGCACTCTCTTCCCTTCCCACCCTTGTCTAGCAACACACGAATGGTTGGATGGCACGGGCTACTGTGTGGTGACGGCCAAGAACAACTACACAACCAATTATCCATCGCGCTTCACGCGCGCGCCCTCTATCTCTATCGTACAAATTCTGCCAACAAATCACACACGCAGAGCTTCGGGCCCGCGGTGGCTGAATGCGAGCAAGGGGCGGCCGCGGAGGGTTTTTTTGGTGGTGCATGAAACCAACCCCCGGAGAAGTGGCTAAAGGGAAGAGGAGATGGAGGCGAAGGGGTGGTGTGAACGAGAGGTTCTGCAATTACATAGTCACTATTATCGTTTCGTTGTTCACCTTTCCGGGGGGTAGGTGGGTGGTTGGATTAGGTGTTGCTTTCCCTAGCGATCTAGTTTTTTTTTCATCCACAAAATAAAAACTCAAGCCCGGAAAAGCGTAGCCTATTCGACGGCGCGGAAAAACTATGGTGTTTGAGATCGGGATTTTATGAATGGTTTTAAAAAGCACAATACAATATGCAATTGTAAACACACAGTGAGGACACATGCCCACATACACACACACACACACTTCAGACAGCAAACACGCACACACGCACTGCACGCACTACACGCACTTCGTCGATAGCGGCGGCGGATAGATGAGACCCTTTTCTCCAACACACACACCTTCCCTTCCACGCACCCACCAACCCACCCGCACAACACACTTTTCCGTCCTTCTTCTTACGCCATGATACTTTTCGGTTGTCAACTTTTCTAACCCGCTGCGCACCATCAGGCACAGGCAACCAAACCGTCGTTCCACCGTGTGCTCTAGATATCGACGAGACGTCGGAGATTCTTCCTTCTTCACCTTCTCTCCCTCTTCCATAACCTGCCTACACCCCGTTTGATCGACAATCGCAATGCACCCGTAGAGTTTTCACTCGGCAGCCCTTTACCCGTGGCTGCGCCTTGCTTGTGATAAACGATTGCACGGGAAGCGCGCCGTGCATACGCTCCGGCTATTATCACCCGGGAAGCCTGGCCGCTAGTTTACACGTACGCTTTTCTTCACTAATAAAAATACACTTTACAATGGGTTCAGGAAGGCAAAAAACACACACGCAGCGCACTCACACTGCTGCTGCTGCTGTTGCTGGTTCTGCTTCTTCTTGCCTCTTTCATTCGGCGTGTTCAATAAACATTATGCTGCGCTCGCGCGGGGCGGTTGTATGCATCTTGTGGGTGGGTGTCACTTTTGACAGCTGTAGGGCCGGTTATGTTGCTTGGGTATGCCTGGAGTAATTGTGTAAACACGCCGGAAATATTGATAGAAAACAGATGTCTTCTTCATAATTGGCAGGGAATTCATTCTATTTGTTTCATGAAAACTATTTTTATGTATAAATAACGCATTGGAATCCGGCATGCTCAAAGAGCCGGAATTGTTTATTGGACAGTAAAGAAATTGGACGATTGTATGCAATCGCCAAGCTGCTGCGCATTATCTCTACTCATCTTGGGATATTAATTAAAGTTTTTCCATTCAATTTCGGTGATAATTTTAATTTAAAATTTATAAAGCTATTCTGAAATCGAAATCGAAATGGAACTTAAACAGAGAATAAAACAAAATGCTGTACAAAATTAATCAAATGATCGAATGATCAATGCTGTCACATGATGTTTACGAAACAGTATAGCTGACAGCATTCTGGTATGTTCAGTTGCTGTCAGTTTCTCTTATCAACAAATACAGAGCGCTATTTTGGTGTTCTTTTTTTTAAAAAGGTGTTTTTTTTAAAACCGTTCTAGTCCATTCCATTATCAGCTATAAGCTCCTGCGGTGTAATTCTACGGATCTGTGTAAAGCAGTTAAGAATCAAAATGGTACGCGCCTGGTTTATGGACAACGAACCGACCGATCAGCGTTTGGAGCATCAGCTCGATCCGCCCAAGTTTGTAACGCTGGACGAGCTCTTCAAAACTACCGGAGTGGAGTATTTTAAGGTACGACGTTGCTAGAATAAAAGAAAATCGGAATAATGATACTAAACGTAGACAGTGCTTTGTTTCAGATTAACGTGCCAACATACGATACGGATGGTGTGCTGGCGAAGATCCGCAAGGATCGTGGCTATTCGTACGAGGACGAAATTACCTGTTCCGAGGCCTGTTTGCCTGATTACGCGAACAAATTGAAATCGTTTTTCACTGAACATTTGCACACGGACGAGGAGATCCGGCTGGTTATGGATGGGTCGGGATATTTCGATGTCCGCAAGTAAGTAGAGATCGCGAGCTGAAAAGGTGCTATATTAGCTCGATTCGGATTACAATAATCGGGCCACGCTTTCTTCTCGTTTTAGTGGACCGGATGATGCATGGATAAGGATTGAAGTCGTGGCAGGTGATTTGATCATCATTCCCAGTGGTATTTATCACCGGTTCACACTGGACGCAAAGGTAATTAATATGCAACCCCTAGTTGTAGCCTTTTGTTTAATCGATCTCTGGCATCGAACTATTTGATAGAATTACATCAAAGCGAAACGATACTTTGTCGGGGAACCGGTTTGGCTTCCGTACAATCGTCCCGCAGACGATATGGACTGTCGCAAGGACTATTTGAAACGATTGGAGGTCGGTTTTGCGGCATAAACTCGTTCGTGGCGTAGCAAAGCATCGTCATCGTCCAACACGCTGTTTGTTAATCATATATACTCGAGGTGAAGGCATTATATATGCAATATTATTGTTTTCTAATAAAAAAATGTTCAAAATTAAGAATGTACTAGTATTAGTATATCGGGCATCCGGTAGGATCTTGTGGCCAGGTGACGGTTGCCAGAGGCCTTACTTACTCGGGGTTATTATTAGCGTATTTTATCCTTCGCCTGATAGAACTCGTCTGCCGAGAGTAAACGGTTCCCGTGCAACAAGAGAGAATTGTAGCCGTAAGGCCTATAGGATTGGATCATAGCAACGATTACAAACTATCTGCTTAGCTCGAAAGAAAAGCATCAGTTGACGAAAGCGATCATGGGGTAAACTCCACAACTGGATCAAGCGGAATCCCACCAGTCGGAAGTTGGATACTTTTCCCAATTCGGATATGTGCTCATTAACCCAAAAGTGAATTCATATTTGAATATTCTTTCAATAATATGCCACTCACACACACAAATCATCCGGGTTTATTCCGTGTAGAACCGTTGTGATTTATCTTTTCTCTTTTGTTTTGTCTTGTTAACCGTCCATTATACATTCGCGTACATAATGTAATAATGCTTTTACTTACTATTTTTTTGTATTATCGTTCATACCTGCTCCATCCGCACTTTCTCTCGTTCGCTCTTCTCTTTCTACAGAGTTCCTTATCAGCTTGCTTTACTTGTTTTTCCTTTTAACAAAACCGTTCTTAGAGAACATCGAATCGAACGACAATTCAACGACAGAAGGACAGCGTCCAGGATATCGCTTAGTTGCAAACTCTAATCATTCTTCTTCCTCACAACGTATTACGTGTGTGTTTTGAAAAACTAACTCTGGTAATAGTACCCAGTGATTCGTAGCAATTTATAATAATCATAATAATAAAGTTAATATACTGTAATGCCTTTTTTAAAGAGCTACCAAAAAAACCTATCTGCTGTAATCCCGGGATACTAAAACTCTTGTCTCCTTCTTTCGTCTTTTTTTTCCCTTTTGCAAACGTAATTGCATCAAATGTGTGTACGTGTACCTTTTCTTTACTAGGTGTATATGTATATGTATATTATATATATATATAATGTGTGAATCGTGGATCCTTTTAAAGCGTTCCTTCTCGTATTTACTTATGTTTTTACTCAACATCGCTCCTCGAACACCCTCGGTAATGTTCGCTAATATGTGTTAATTTTTTTCTTTCTTTTGTATGTATATGTGGTGAGCTTGTTAAGGTATGAATTGAAGGAGACTTAGGTTTGCCATAATGCCGGAAGATAAGGAGTAGAGAACCGCTTTTTTTAACGGCTCTTTGATTCTTTGTTTTTCATCGTATAAAAGGATCACTATTAGTCGAAGAATTACTGTACTCAAGCTAGACTTATTTTTTACTATTGTTTTTGTATTACACACCATATTGTTTGTTATTTGCTCCTTCCGCTACTCTTCGCTAACTAAAAGATATTTGTAAAGAAAACAACCACACATGTTGGAACCACTCCTTACGTCCTCGCGCTGTCTGTCTCTATTCATAGCAATCATCAACGCATTTCCTCCCGTTCGCCGATCTTACTTTTGTAAATATGTGTATATAGGTTTTTTGTTTGTTTTCTTTGTATCCGTTTACATCACCGAAAAAAGTAATCAATGTTTCCTTGTTTTTTCTTTTGCTTTTCACTTCGCTCCTTCTCGATTTGTTCCAGTGCGTTGCTACTCATCACACTTGTTTTCTCAAATGTTTCTTATTGAGCTATAAAATGTACTTGTATTTTCATTTGTTTGTTTTATATTTGTTTCTTATTCTTCTGTTGTACCGCGTATTCTTTTTTTATCTTCAACTTTTTTTCTTCTTTTCTATCAACGCATATTGTGTGAGGGTTTGCAGCGTTTGTTTTTGTACTGCTTCAGTGTATGTGTATGTGTATTTTTTTACTTACTAACAGTTTTAGTATTTTTCATCTTTCCCTTTATTTTCCCCATTCCCGTTGTTGCTGACCAGTTGCCATTTTTTCTTCTGCATTTTGGCCACTCAAAACCCACTTCCAGTCTGTGTTTTCATTTCTTTTTTTTCGGAGTAGATTCGCATTCGTTCACCACATTCACCACACACACGTCTCCCACTCACACCCGTTTCAAATCCCGTGTATCACTACTACTACTAAACTGTGTGTTTGTGTGTACTCTTTCCGATCTCAACCTGATCTTTAATCTTTCTACGGGTGTAAAAATACTTAAAACAATGCAATAGTCTTTCTATTCGTTCCGTTAACAGTTAATATAGACATCAAGTGAAATAAACTAAAGGGAACAGAAATGATTAAACAAACAAGGAAAAAATCTCTTTTCAACAGAAAATAAAAGTGTTAAAAAAATAATATGGCCTGCGCATCCCGGTCTCGTATTTTAGAAAGTATCTTTCCTCGTATCTACGCATTTTCAATGCCAACTTTGATGCACAATTTCTCAGGACCCAGGAGGAACACCGTAATGGGTTAAAAGAAAAGAAGAAGGAGAGAAACACAAAAAAGCGTAACAAATTTAACAAAGCAAAAATGGAAAACAATACTAAGAGCGCTTGTTGCATTATTCATCCATTTGCATTTAGTATGCCGCCATAAGCTTGACGCTTTCTCCAAGCAGCACCATCTTTTGATGTGGTCATCCAAGCATAAGGATCACTGCCCGGAGGACACATACAACTTTGTAAGCCTACTAACGTCTCCATTGCAGCATCTAAAGCACAGAAACAGAATTAGAGTGATAATGTTGGAGAAGCCTTGCGAGATTATATTGCGACAACTAGCCGGGGTCAACGTGTTTCCCCTTTACCAAATGTGTCTTTGCCCGTTCTCATATTTAACCTACAAAAACCAAAAAAAAAAAAACGAACAATAATATAAAATCAATCCCTTCCCATTTTAAGCCTGCATTTGCTTCTTGAAGAGTGCATCGATTAGCCGCAGTTTGGCCTTCTTCTGCTTGTAGAGAGCGTACGTATCCTCGATCGATTTGCGGTCCGATTTAAGCATCTTCCGGCCGGTCGTCTCTTCGAACTGTTGCTCAAAGTCTTTGATCGTGCGGCGCAGTTCCTTCTTTTCTTCGCGTGTCGCATCGTAATGCTGCCACAGTTCGTCCGCCGTCATTGAGTGGATGTTTTCCGTTGCGGAACTGCTGGTCGTGTTGTTGGTTGTTGTGGTCGAGATGGTGGCATTACCTTCGGAATCGTCCGCTGATAGCTGACCGGTGGTGGTGGTGGTGCTGCTGCTGGCGGTCGTTGTGTCCGTAGGCGACTGGATCATGGAGGTGGCCGATGGGGGTGAGATATCTGTGGACGGTGTCGTTGTACCAACGATTGCGAGCGCCTCGTGCTCAAGAATGGTTGGCATCTGTGAGTTGGCCACACCGCACGGGCCACTGATCGAGTTGGCACGATTCACCAGCCGTTTGATTAGCCGGTATCGGTCGTACAGGGGTCGGGCCGCGTCACGTTCCTCGCGGCTCGCCGGTCGACCATACATGGACTCCAGATACAGTAGGGCACGCTGGACGGAGGCTTTCTCCTCCGTCAGCTGCACGTTCGACAGCATCTCCAGATTTTCGCTCCGTTGTTCCGTGTCACGTTTCTCCGAGAGGCGCTGTGGATGAGGCGAAGGAAATAGTTAGTAAATGTATATGGAATTGAAGGAAATTGGAAATTGACGTTGGAAAATGAAGAATTTATAGTAAAACTGCCACAGGCACAGGAATCCGCAGAAAGATTGCAGATCAGAATAGACAGTAAGATGTTCCCTGAGTGTGGATGAGATGCCCAGAGCTACGACTCCAAAACCTCCCAGATTTTGTGGCGATCACTCCATCTCACTATTGCACTAATATGACTGAAAGACTCAACAATCTACGGCTGATAAAAGTTTTTAGTACCCAAGATGCCCTATATACGGTATTCCAAGTATCTGACAAGCTCTAAGCTTGCTCTAAGAATACAGTTTTGCACGTTCATTTCTTACGTCATGCCCTATCTGTTTAGCTTAGTAAGATAGAATGCAAGACGAATAGCCTGTCCGCTATCCTATCAACGATGAAAGAAAAAAAAATAGAAGGTGTGTCCTGAGTGTCTTTAGTGATTATCTTGCAAATAGATAAAAAAAATCCACCTCAACAATGTGCCCTTACAAAAGGTTTTTAGCAAGATCGCACTCGTCGTTCACTGAAGCTATCGTAATGATTCCTGGACGCTCGACTCGGTCATAAATTCTTCTCCATGCCCTCCGTGCGATAAACGAGTTATCTCATAAAACCTTGTGCTAACATCACATCATTCATTCTGGTGGCAGTGTGATGATGATGGTGGTAGCAAACGGAAATCAGCTTGTGTCCATTACCGAGCTCTCCGGCCTGAAAAGATAGGTCCTCCTTCTCCTCCCCGCTTTGTTAGGTAAATAGGAAGAGTTTGCAATTTGCAAACTAAATGTGGGGCTTCATGCGCCTGTACAGTATGGGCACTTTTGATTCGTCCACTTGGTGGTTTGTGGAATTGATCTATTCATTCACAACTTACACCATTCCTCAATTTTACCAGCAGAAGGGGAGGCAAAAGGAGGGTTCAAGGTCTTCTACAAATGGACAACTGATTGGTCGTACGTGGAGGATACCAGACCCGGATCCCAAACAATCCCCAACGGTTCTATTTTCAATTTGTCCGAGCGCGCGTTCGCCAGAAGTTTCAGTTTCCGGCCCTCGGTTGGTTGGACAACAATTGCGACCAAAAGGCACGTAGTGCTCACGTTCTGGGGTATCAGTGATACGCAGGCTGAGGATGGCTGGCGCCGACCGGGGAGACATGTTGGTGCTTCCGTTCCCCATCATTGATTGTGTTCGGTCAAGAGATCAACTGTGGGCAAGTGAGAGAAGATTGATTTTCAATCGATAATGGCGGCCGGGGAGCATTTGCCGCCGCATCTCATCGGCAGCTGGGCGAAACTGGTACGCAAAACGTGAGCAATTCTGTGTGCACGGTTCGAAGAACCGGATGGACCGGCCCTAGTAGAGCGAAAGAGTTAAATCACTCACACAAGCTAAGTAAAACATCAAGCAGTAAAGTTTGAAGTTTACTATCAAGTTTATTTTTTAGTTTTTTTAGTTTACTATCAAGTCAAGCCATTATATCAAGATATGGCATTCTGGCATTATTGTTATAATGACAAAGTAACTAAATATAAGGTCAACAATAGTATTATAGTTAATAAATGCTTGGCTAGCGTGACACGTGAATTTATATAGCCTTCCGCAACAAAATTGTCCGTAAAGTGTTAAAATTACCAATCTCATTCAAATTCATTACCCAGAAATTGATCACTTTGTACTACTTAGGTGCGAGCTAGACCAGCACAAAACGGTACGTTGCTTGCCACGTGCCCAAATAACTCCCCACAGCACTCCAGTGCTTGTCCATAATATTTGTTTGCCTCCCCGATTTCGAGATGGGGACGATAACGAACGCCTGCTAAACGACGTTAATGGGACACACGACTACTGCTCTTCGATCATGTGAACGATCATCTAATTGTGTATAATTATCTACCACCCCCAGTTTGGTGAATTCAGAATTGGATTTTCATCATGCTCCAATGTCTGTCAACCACTGTACCAACGACGTCATACTATTGTCATTTGAAACAAAGACCTGTGTAATGACGCAAATGTTTTACAGATTGGAGATACACTACGACGTACCTTTTCAATGTCCGCAATCGTATCCTTCATCTTGGCCAACCGTTTCTCTTCTGCTGTATCATCCTCCACGTTCTCACCGCTGGTCTGCTGCCTCTGTCCCGCCAGCATGGTTCCACCATGTGCTGATGATACTTTCGCCGAAAATACGGCCAAATCCGCTTTGATCTGATTCTTCTCCTTGCGCAGCTTGTGTATCTCCACCAGCACACTTTTCGTTGCCGGATCAGCCGACTTGTCACCGTGTGTTGGACGACACCCATTCTCGAGCTCGAACCGATCCTCGAACTGTGTTAGCTTCTTCTTCAACGTACCGAGCTTCCGGTTGATCGTTTTTATACGCTCGTCGAACATGTTGTTAGCGGCAGCAGTAGGTCCAGAGCCCGATTTCTGATGATGGTGATGATGCAAGGCTGATGAGGGTGCATTTTCCGCACTCATATGATGCGCACCGTACAGCTTCAACGAGCTTCCGGAAGCGACCGGACGCAGTTTGGCGTGCGATGCCGAATCCATGCGCTTGGCATGATCAAACTTATCGTCGGCAAACCGTTGACAGACCAGCGCCGGTGTATCATCCGGATAGGATTGGCCCCAGGGAAGCTTTTCGCGTGGTGAAAGTGGTTCCTGTACTTCTGGCTTCTGTTCCTGCCGCAGTGGTTCTATCTCTTCATCATCGATTAACTTGGATACTTCCTCGATGGCTTGGTTCTTCTCCAGCACGTTGTTGTCATTGTAGTCTGACAATGGAATCGCCCCATCCCCCATCATAGTATCGTCCTGCAGTGTGGCATCTTGCTGCTGCTGCTGCTGGTGGTGCTCTCGGTGCTTGCTAGAGGATCGTACTCGCCGTTCCAATTTACCGCTCGGGTGTGTATCGTGCTTGGAGTAGAAATGATCATTTCCAGCTAACAACACCGATCCACCAACGGTGGCTGCCTTCACTGCGAGCTTCGTGTGCTTCGACGAGCTGTTCCGGGCACGAGGCGATACCGACTTTCGACCAGGCGGTGGACGTGTCTTGGAGAAACGCTCACAGTGCCGTCGCCGCTCGTGCTCACCATCCTGCTCACTGTCCGAGTCACGGCGGGACTTAAGAATGTCACGGCACGGCGATAGACGATGATGCGATTGCTGTGATTTGCTCCCGGAATGATGCAGATGGTGATTTCCACCTAGATGATGGTACAGATGGTTACCATGATGATGGTGGTGATGATGGTGATGAGAATGGTGGTGATGATCCTTACCACCATTGCCAACACTTTCAACACTTCCGATGAAGAATTTCTTCAAATCATCCGCACTGTTTTTCAGATTCTTCTCAAACACCTGCTGCTGTTGCTGTACACCACCATCCTCATCAATCTCACCGTCGATCGTTTCCTCCGCGATGATGTTCTCTTTGTCGATCGAAATCTCTACCAACACTACGCCTGCCGTTCGTTTCTTGAAGTCTTCGTGCGATGACACCCGCCTGATAACCTCCTGACAGTTGGGCAGATGTTCCTCACTGTTCGAGCGGATAAGCTTCCGGTCCTGGCTGATCGAGGAGGTACTATCCTGACGTTCCTTGCGCTTGCGGCAATTCTGCCACTCGGACGAGTTGATCAGATTCGGCAGATACTGATTGACCAGTACCGTCGGTGGAGGTGCCGGTAGAGTGCACTGCGGCTCGTCTCCACCATCACCAATATCAACGTCATCGCTACTGATGCTGTTGTTGCCACCGATTACATTCACTCTCTCATCGTTGCTACTGCTGCTGTTGATGCTGTGGCTGCTGCTGCTGCTACTGCTGCACTTCTTGCTCCCTTTACGACTTGCTGCGCTGCTACCATCAACACTGGCAAGTCCGCCGGCACTGTTGTTGCTTGCAGGGCAATTGCTGCTGCTGCTGCTGCTGCTGCTGGTTTTGCTGATCGTATTGCCGACGCCATTGCTGATGCTAGTGCTACTGCTGCTGCTGCTGCTATTGCTGCTGCTGCTGCTGCTACTACTACTGCCGTTCGTTTTTGTTCGACCGCAGCTAACGACATCGTGACGATCGACTACCACCACCGGGTCAGACTGACCGTTCGATGAAAGGCTGATACTGGTCGGGGAGATAATCGTTGTCAGACGACTAAGGTCGTCTTCATTCTGTCCCAGTGATGGGCGACGCATGCCGCACTGAAAGAAAAAAGCGAAAAAGCAATTCGAGATTAGTGAATGTTTGTGGATTTATAAGGGAGAAATATAGGTGATGGAGGCGCCTGGTGCTAGTGAAAATTGTTAGCAATTTAAAATTAAACAAACATATATTCAGAGTTTTTTTCCTCTCTTCTTCTCTATATTTGTAAGAAGAAACTGTTAGATTTAGTTAGAGTCTTGCTTTCAATGATTCGCCTCACCAGGAGCATCGATGGAGCAGCCTGGTCAGCCGAAGAGTTCAAACTTGAACAGGCCAGCTTTCACCTTCTACCATCGATTGATTAAACAAAGTCGGGCCACGGATGCATTTCTGGCCGAAACCATAGAAACGACGCACTCTAAACATACATACTTTTCCGCGCCACATCAATCAATTGCCATATTTTATCGATCCAAGGTCATAGGATAGAAAGCAAACCAAAAAAAAAAAAATCGCTCATACATTGATCAAATACTTCAGCATTTAATCGATGAGCTTGAGCTGAACAACATATTTACGAGAGCTGTCTAGCTATGGCAAATAACAAACCGCTATACAGCAGTTGACAGAAAGCTTTCAGTTGTGATGTTTTACGAATAAATAGGGGAATAAAAAATAGTCACGCTCTTCTTGGTAATAAATGGCCCAAAAAAAAGCAAGCTTTGCACTCTAATCCCCATCGCTTTTACTTTCCACTTTTTCTATCGCTCTTTCACCCCTTAAATGACCTTCGAATAGGGGAGATAAACCGTGACGTGTGTGTGTGTTGTATATCGCGGAACTGCATTCGCGTCAATTTAATTTCCTCCTTCCTGATACATTGTTTTAAATTTTCCCTCGTGTGTCTTGCCATGTGATCGATGCAGCTTTGCACCACACCAACCAGAACCGTTTGCCACTTTTAAACATACGTCCCGTCCTCCCTAATTTAACGTAATTCGCCCGTTCAGCCCGTTTAGCGATCTGTTCCATCGACGCAAGCTGGTGAAGCGTAGGGTGGTGTAAATTGTTTCACGATCAATAGATAGAAAATGGACGATATACTATGGTTGAACAGCTAGAACAACCACACAGGCGCTAAACAATTGTCGCTCGCGGGTATTATTGAGCAGCAAAACATACATAAAAATAACAACCGCGACGGCGACTGCCGTTGACGAGGGGCGCGTTTAGCAGCGTGTTTTAAATTGTTCCAATTGTTTACCCGCCCCGGAACAACACCGTTTGGTGGCAGTGGTGAGTGGCGAGAACCCTTGCTGAGTGATACGTGATTTTTATCGTAGCTTTTTTGTTTTTAATTTTTATATGAAGTGTTTTAGCCGAAGCGTTACGGAAACGGTACACTTGCACTCGTGTGTCGATTAGTTTGTTGACAGCAAAATGCAGTAAGAAAAGGGTATGCTTGCGGGGGAGTGGGGATGATGGGTTTTCAATTTTTGGGCAAACGATGGGTTGATTATTTTAAGCTTGTCGTTGGAAGGTTGGTGGCAAGTTGCATAGTCTAGATGCAATGGTTCTTCAGAACTATATCGGATCTTAACACCTTTCAAAATACTAGGAAGGAAATTTAATTATGAAGAATCTTTAATACATTTAAAACTAACAGTTCAATCTAAATACTATTCAATTTTGTCATTTTTTGCTGGAGGCGCCCAGTACTTTATAGAAGTGAGTGTAATCCACTTGATATGCTTTTTAGAAGTCCACACGAAATACCAAAAAAAAAAAACATAACAGAATCTAAGTGAAGGATTTTCAAGCCTTTTCTAAAGTACTTCCATCCACAAATGACGTCGTTTTATTCTGCTATCGCTTCTCAATTATCTCCCAAATCATCACATTTTTCCTATCGTCACCCGGATTGTCATTTAGCACCCATTTACCTTGTTCGGAAAAAGAATAAAACAACACCAAGATGACAAAGATTGACAAACTAATCACCTTTTGGCACGCGCAAATATTTTGGGCCCATTCTTACAGGCTTATCTGGGTTTGGAATTCCCTCATGACGGTTGTAAAGAGACAGCGTAAAGTACAGCCCATTTAATAGCGAGGTATCGTAAAAGTGATTCGTCGATAGGCACAGGGCCATTGTTGTACTATCAACCCACATGATAATCTGGCCGATTTTGACAACTCGAAACAATGCGTGTAATTGGAGATGTTGGGATTGGAAGTAACGTGTGTTTTCTAGAACGTGCCTGATAATGGATGTCTGGCAGCTGGTTTGATCAGTGTGTGTGTGTGTGTCAGTAGTGTTGTGCTCCAATTTCTCTTCATTGAGTAGGTCAGAGGAGTACATGCTCTGTAACGATAGAGTGTGATGGTGCATGATCTCACACTATCTCTTGCAGAGGAGAAACGTCTCGATCGAACTCCACATTACTAGCATTCCTAGTCAGCGTATGATTACAAATTGTACAAATTTTCAAAATCAACACACCGGTCAAGCACCGCCACACTCAGACTGCAGGTACTTCAGATATCCGAGCATTATCTAACAACAAACAATGTTGTCCAGTCATTGTTTTGGTAGAATCATGTCCCGTGACATGAGATTTTCTCCCAAATCATCCCACTTGAACTGAGCCATGGATGCAAAAGATACGACGCGCTACTCGAAAACAGCAACAGAAAAAATAAAACAACCGGAAGCCACACAGAGCTTACGGTGCGCGAAAACCTAACAGCACTCCAATGCTTGCGGTAGGACCGAATCACTTTCTTCTTTGTGTATACAAAAAAAAAAGGCCACTTGAGTATGGTTCACCACTTGAACGGGAGTACAGTGTGGTTTAACGCTTTTCCCCATCGGAGTGAAGCGAAAACACAAGCGGCACTAATAACGTGACACCGAGAGTCCGTCGTATTTGTCGCGGCATTACAGTGCAGTATGCGAGCAATGGAATCTTCCATTTTATTTTTGCGATAAAAATCCACACAGAACTTACTTTATTTCTCCATTGGCGAATGTGACAGGCATGGGCTAGCTTGTAGATCAAGCCCTTTCTACCATCCGCATGATCGGATGGATGTACGCACAACATGCTGCCGAAGTCCTCCTTGCTACGAAAATGTCTTTCGTCTGAAGTATTATTGAATTTCTTGAAGTTTTTGCCCTCTAGTGCACTGTATAATCCACAACCCTTTGAAAGCTTCTTCACCAGACACTCTCTCACTTGAGCAAGGGAAAACACTATTCCCCAGGCTCACTTGAAACCTTCAATCAATCACTAATTCACCTCCACTGGAAGCTTGCCAACTGCACTTTGTTTCGTTTAAGTAGAAAATGATCTTGTTTACACTGACTCTCGGTCCAGTCTTTAACACTTGTCTTGATACTCTCTCTCTCTCTCGTGCTCGATTGAATGGCGGGACTTGTGTTCCGCTTCTGATGCCGGTCGCATAACTTGTGGGAGCTCGCGTGTCTCCCGGGATCGGTTTTATACTGCAGAGCACGGCAACCGGACGAGATAAAGCATGGGCTTCACTGTCTACTATCTACGGCACACGCACACTTACAAAAGGATGTGCGCTCTCTGACTACGCATCGAAGCGCGAGCGCGCGCACACGGTTGGATTGATAGAATAGAGCCCTACTACGGTGACAACAGGTTCAGCCTCATCACACACTAGCGAACAACGCAGTAGAATCCATCAAACACCGGTGCGGTTGCGCACCTTGCTGGGTTGATTCCCTAGCCCAGTGTGTTGGGAACCGCTGTTGCTGCTTTATCACCTGTAGAGTACAACGTCTTGTCTTCTGCTTATCTGCTGTGTCTGACAAGAGCATTGAATATGAGCAGAAAGAAACCGTACGTGTTCCTGTACATTGTATCTGTGGCTGGCTTGTAAAATGCGTTATAAAAAGGCAGCTCTGTCTCCGCGTCTCCTTAGACTTCTTAACTGACTGGGGATCAAAACCCATCTGGACCTTTTTTACATATCCGTGGCATCTATGAGTCTCGTAAACCATTAGATGTCCGGCATGATCTAACAGGTCGTTAAGTCAGGAAGAAGGAGCAGAACCCACAGCTTTATGTGGGTAATACCCACAGGAATTAGAGAAACAAAACAAATTAAACACACCTCCACGATCCTCCCGGGCAGAGTAAATAAGTATGCTAATTATACGGAGCCTCCTTTTCCTAATATTGACAGAAATCGTTCAAATAGAGCTAGTTGTTGTGCTGCGTGGGCTTACTGACTGGAAATGTGCCTATTGTAGGCGCTTCGGACGTAAAGCAGCACGATACAATTGCCAATATAAACAAACAAAAAGCGGAGAGTAAACAGCTGTTCCGTTACATTTTACAACGCCATTTCTCGAACGGATAAAGCTTTACTGGGAATTCCAGCATTCCTGGTGATATCACCTCGATTGGATGTAAAACTGTGTTGTAAGAGTCTCTTTTCAATTTGAGTAATTGGTAAGGGTTTTCTATTGAGGATCAACGCAGAAGATGATAGAGGAGCTCTGACTCAAGTCTCAGTGAAGGAATGTTATAGTATTCCTTAGGATCTATTTGTTTAAGTCACGTTTTAGAATTAGACGTTTGAAACCTATATATTTTTGAAGAACATAACTCCAATAATAAATCTTCCCAAACAACAAATTTTCTCACGTAGAAACCCAATACTCACAAGCGGGACTACCAGTCTGTGCGCTTCTTTAAGCAACACCATAATCCGGTTTAGCACGCTGATCCGTTTCCTGATAAGGCCTGACGACACACAGGCCGCGTGCGTGCAAACCAGCATCACCAACTCGCTGCAGACATCGTGGCACTCTCTTTTTCCGCTCCATTTGATCGCAACTACAGCCTCCCTAGTCGCTTGCCCCGCTTGAAGCCCTGGACATTGGATGGTTTTTGTAAAACGTCCAGTACCATCCGGAACGAACGGTACTGCACCGATTTAATCTGAACCGAACTGATTCACACCGCAGCATCGGGTGCGCGAGTGTTAGCACCTTCTGCGTCGTTAGTGTCGTCACAAATTCGCATGACGCCTGTTTTCGCATCCTCGACGACCCAAAGGTCCCCAAGGTCGGTTTACCTTTTTATCGCGGCGGTTTGATGCACGACATCTCTCATCCACCACGCGACGGTGCTATAATTGCTCCGTTTTGCGGGTTGGTGTGATTTCGTGTTTCCTGCGGCCTCCAATTTCTCACGCCCCCGCAACTCACGAGGCCGCAGCGGGGAGCTACAAAAACTGGAAAACACCGTGCAATTTCTTGTCGGTTGCTCTCTTATCAGGCACAGCACACTGATCAAATTTGTTTACATCTAGCGTGTGTGCGCTTCTTCTTGCGCCACGACGAATGGGCCCCGCGTCCTTTTACGCTTTCCATTTCATATGCCTAGATGGTGGCCTAAGCGCGGCAAGATGGCATCCGATTGCTTCGCTGTGCGGGGTGTTTCCGACCAGAGTTCAACATCATCGCCACCGCTCAAAGATCATTGATCATTGATTAGGTTCGCACGGTGGCAGAAAGTAACAACAGTCAAGTCAGCGAGAATTCCGAGGTAAATGGTATTAATTAAATCTGCAAACCGAAGGAAATTGGAATGCGCTAATTGGAACTGATAAAGCGGCGGTGGTTTATCGGTTATCGGTAGTTGGAGACATTGTTGACGGTTGGATACTCAACATTTCTTTTTTCCCACGTACCCATAAGGTGCCCCAACCACATCAAGTGCATGTTAAAGTTGTACGACGAACACGCCACGGTAAAGTCTCCTTATCGGTACGAAATTAATTTGTCAGCAATGCGAATCCGTGACTCATGGAACGCTTGATCAAAATATCTTTACAACTGGCGTATTTTCGTAAGGCCCAAAATGGGCTCATACGTCTCGGGTTAAAAATAGCCACAAAAAAACAATACGCGAGTGTGTTTGTGTCTTATTTTGGTTTATAATTAGACTGCATTAGCTCATAATCAGCAGTGTCTGATAAACAACATGGCTGACTTATTCTGATAACCACAAAAAAAACAGGATTGTGGTTGATATTGGGTAGAGCTACTCGATATGATGTAATGTTTAGCATTTTTTCAACAAAAATCGATAAAAATATCCACTTTTTGTTTTGTGGCTTTTCGATCAAGCTAAATACAAACTTTTAATCTTTTAAGAGAATCTTGCATTAAACCATGGGCTCCGAGCTCTAACTGAAATGTTGTCCCAAACAATCAATACCGAAAGCAAACATACACCTTAATTCATTACCATTAAACCATTTCGCCGTTTAAATATGTATAACACATCCGCGCGGAGGACAACCCAATCTCACATTCATCATTTCACGTGCTGCTGGCAAGCAATATAAAGAACCTTGGATCCAGCCAAAAAAAAAATGAAAAGAAATACCTTGTTTGGACATTTTCCCAAAATAATCGTTCTCGAACGTGCATTCACATACACACAAAACCTACTGCATTATTAATCATCACCAGGCGGGCAATTTCAGAGTTTTTTCATAAAGAACCTGCACGGTGTGTAGCTGCGGCTGGCGGAGGGCATGTATGTACATAGCGCAAAAGGAAATAAAGTTGAGCGTGGCATATGGTGGCAGAAGCAGAACGACTTGCGTCAGAAACGATCCGGTGAGTGAGACAAGACCGCATTCCATCTTCATCTTCTCTATATGCTTTCGATTTGCCATACGATCGGAGTTTTCAATATGTGTCAAAAGTGGTGATCCTCTCAGGACCAACAGTATGTTGGACGCAAATACGCAATGAAAACACTCTCCACGACGACGACGACGACGAAAGATATCCAGTTGAGGTTTTGGCTTTTGTTTTTGTTTGCTTCAATGATTCGCCCCACTTCGCTCGGTAAAAATACCATTCATGACTAGTCATATGAGCGGGGCACGCAAGTGCTAAGATACGTCATCTCGACGAGGTGGCCCCGAAAGTTGGCAAAAGCGGGAAGCGAAAGATTCTACCAGCAGCCATAAACATTACGCACGGATTTAAGTGCATCCCGTTGGATAAGCGACGGGAAAGGAAGCCGTAAAGTGAAAAAAGGTTAGACTTAAGAGACGTAATCCCTGACTAATATACCCCAGGGGGCCAGAGCGTGCACGTGAATTTTGAAGGTTGATAAATGAATGGTGGCAATATTGCTATAAAGGTCCAGCTTTTAATACACTGCCCATCTTTTCCTATTTATGACTTACCGGCTGAAGCGTCTGGTCGCACTCTTTCAGCTGTACTGCTTTATTTCTTTATAAATTGAAAACTAGCAGCTTTCGAATTAAATCCAACCTTTTTCAAGATGTACAATTTATAGATAGAGGTGGAGTCTATCACAAATTCTCGACAACTATTTAAGATTAAGGCTGGTTCTTTAACAAATCCAGTTATTCCTAGAAATTGTTCCCTTTATTCTGAACAGAGTCTACCACCAAACCCTGTTAACACCTCTGGTAGAAAAATAAATTTACTATCGCCGTAAAGATCACGAAAATGGTAAAAATTTGTCCATAAACCAATCGAACACGCCTTCCTGTTGTTAAATTAATCGTTAATTTCTGCCTTCTCGTACACCGGCTACACTCCATTCGTAAACAAAAATTCATCAGCAGCGATTGTAACGCTGCCAAACAGAAAAACGGGCCCAAAACCGCGCGTCCATCTAAATACGTTTCGGGGCATTACGATTTGCAACCGGTGAACGAGCACCACCAAATCATGCATCATCACACACTTTTGTTCCATGTGTGTTTTGTTATTTATTTACAATTATTCACCAGCAAAAGGAGAGCAAATAACAAAAACTAAAACCTTCCACTAAAACAAGACGCCAGGCACACGTCGCACCATCCCACAGCCCGAGATAAGCTTTTCGCTCACGCCCAAATAAAACACACAAGAATGAACCAATCCGGTTGGGCGGCTTGTCCCCGACGACGACGAAATTGGCGCATTTTGAAGCAGCAAAACAAACATCATCACCGGGGAACCGGTCATAACCTGGGCCGAGATACAACAACAACAAAAAATGCGAAAACAAAATTTAACTGCTGCTGCTGCCGTTACGGTAAAGTGCCAATGTATGGCGGCCAAACACGCCGGGATTGATGATTGCGGCCGGTACGGGCTAAAAATAACCATTTTGCCGCGTTGTTAAAGCGAGATGATGGCGATTGGGCGACAACAACAGCAAATCGACTGTTATTTGCTTGCGACCCTTTTTGCCTTCTTTTCTCGTTGTAGTTTCTGTAAATATTGTTCGGTTCAAGCAATGCGACGAGGTGTGGCTGTCGGATGGATTAATTTGTACATGTTGACTAAAAAACTCGGGACACTTAAGTAGGATGGTTTGCACACATTACTATTATAGTGGTGCTAGGATATTTCCTCTCTTTTATGCAATTACAATTACCTTTTTTTTGAAAAATGGTTTTAAATTCTATGTCCAAAATCACGCTATAATACTGCAAAGATGCACAGAGGGTGGATCGTTGTTACAGGACTTCAAATTCCATCCGGGACGTCCCATTGTAGTGAGGACTTATTATCCAACTACGAAGTATCTTCAAGTCTAGTAAATTATTCGATGGCTGGCATGAACCAGTAGATCGTTGAGCCAAGAAACCAAAGTAAAGGTTCGGAAGAAGAAAGGACCAAAAAGAATACTTTGAGTTGAACGAAATCTTGATCATAGCACGATATGTCAAGCCAGCTTGAGGATTTAAAACCCAGACAATGGGACAAAGGTTATAGATGACTCAACGTTAATATGTTGGACTTTTTTCAGTTAAAAATTCGCTTATTCCATCAATTCATCAGTGATTTTTGTCTAGAAATTTGTACGATATGTTCTCCTCTTTAAGTTGATGTGCATTTTCGCGATCGTACTGGGCCACGTTAAGTCTAGCATGCTTGGGATCTACAAGAATCCTTAAACGCTTCCTTTCATTTTGTGGAACGTTTTTATGCAGGTGACAACCTGTGGGAGGCTTCTTTTATTATTAATCTCGCTGGCCACATCCAGTTTTGTAGATTCTGTTCAATGGTCTGATCGCTTAAAATGGTTGGACGACTAAATCCATTTTTCCACGCCATAATTTTTCCCTTCTTTAGAAGGGAATCAGAATCTAATACGTGATGAGCTGCTAAGGACGAAAAAATTGGTTACAGGACAGGATTGGAGTGACGAGTTTTACTTGGGGAATATAAACCAAATTTTACCAAACCAAAAAAGATAAAACAACGACTAAGACGTTGTGAGAAAAAATTACTTTTATCAATATAAAGTAAGCTACCTTTTTATACTGAAAAGCAACACAAATTGTAATAAATAGCATCTAAAAATCACAACTTTTTGATTAACATTTATACCAAGAAATGACAACTTCTTACCACAGTAAACTAGGCAGAAGTTTAAAAAAAATTATCTTTTGCACAATTCTTATCGATCATCCCTCTGTACCGACAAATATAATTAATATTTGCACGTTTGATCGAGCATTCATTTCGGAATGGCAACCTGCCAACCATTAACAAACCACTAAGGTCAATACCGAGCGAGGGTAATAAACTGAACCTTCATTAAGATCATTGCTTCAACATCACTAAACGTCTGCGTCTCCTAAACAAACCCTCAAACGCACCAACAACACTTCCGCTGGTAGCGAAATAGCAGCAGGTGATGCGGGTGATGCGACATTTATCTTTCCGAAACAAACAAAAAAAGAAGCTTTTCCCAAAGGTACTTACCACGCAAGCGGTTACAGTTTCCCAGCAGTTTTTGGCAAATGCTTCAATTTTGGGTGGAATCTTCGCGGTTTGACGGCGGCCAAAGGCGACAGCGGTTTGTAGTCGCTGTTGCTGATGTTGCTAGATCTTAACGTTGGGGCTTGGTCCAGATGGTTCGTCCCGGTTGCACGGCCAACAAGAAAAAAAACGGTAAGGAACACTTGCGACTAAATTCAACTGAACACACGCGTTTAAAGCACACCGATCGGCTGCTGCCGTGCGACTTTGGCTGACAAACGAATCTATTCTCCCGAACAGAGATCGTTTCGTTGTTCGGTTAGGGCCCCAATAGAGACAAAATGCTAGGGATCCGTCTCCTCTCCTCTCAACGTTGCTTCGGCGGAACGCGAAGAGAGATACACGTCGTGCAGGATGTGAAGTCCTCCGATGACATCAAGCTACTAGGACCGGGATGATGTCGCTATCGAAGGATCGCCGCTAGATGCTTGCACAGACACGCGCACACTAGTGCACTAGCCGGTAAGCGCCGATCGTGCAGTAGTACTGCCGGTGGCGCAGTCGTGTAGCAGTAGTAAACGAAGTACTAGTGTATGAAGCTAAACGTAGTACTAATGCGGTGCTATAGTAGCGCTTCTTTCACCCCCACCCACTCTCGCTCCTCCCACACACACACACACACTTACACGCACACACACACACACACACTCTAGCGCTTTTGCTCTCGCTCTCTTCCGTAGCCCTGCTCTTATGCACTGGTTTGCTCTATCACTCGCGACACTTCTTCAGGGGTTTCGAATGAGATGACGATGGCGGTACGGGAACTTACAACACAATAGAGTACAACAACTGTTGATGCTGTTTGCTCGAGTTCATCGAAGTGGCATATCCCGATCTCTGCACATTTTTACGACCTTGCTGGGGGTCCCCGCCGGTGCCGGTGCGGTGGTGGGCCGCGAAATCTATGGCTGCTTCAGGAAGTGCGTTGACACGAGGCGGTAGTTCAGCATGGGAACCGCCTGCGTTGCCCCAGATTTAGTGCACTACCTGGCCCGTACGATCGCACAGACTCTAAACGCTTGGTGTTCCCGCGAACGCTCGGTCTGCTGGCGACGGTCCGATAGATCGGTTAACACGCGAGGATCACTTTCAGGAGGAAAGCGATTAAGTTTTTATATTGTATTTTCACTGGCAACTACGGGACTCCTATAGAGAACGAAAAATCTTCGAGATTTTTAGAGTTTTGCTGGGTGATCACTTGATCACTCGCTTGAAATCTCGTTCAATTTCTCACAGAACACAATCGACACGATTCTAGCAGGAGTTGCACCTGCTAGGTCTAGAACCTTGATCTCTGGTTAATATTCTAAAACCGACGCGATACAGGCACCGAACACTAGAGCCGATCAGTCGCCGACAGACGCACTTCTATCGGCGACCAGACCTTTCGCAGACGTTCGCTCTGCTTGTTGCTGCTGCTTGCCGTTCACACAAGATTTTTTTATATCTGAACACTACAATTGGCTTCAATAAAGTCGGCTACGTGCTCACACAACACACCCCTCACGGAAGATGCGATCCCCTTCTTGATGAAGCTTCCAACGATGTGTTGATTATTCGCCGACTGTCTCTCGGGCAGCTATTACCCTTGTACGGATGTTTCTGTGTTGCCGGCTGCAAGTAAAACTACGCAGTTGTGTAGTGCGATTCGGATACCAGCTCGTTGTGTAGTATTTCGATTCCGCTGCAACCAAGTGTCGAACTAACTCTGACCAGAACTTTACGAACTCTCGAAGGTTGCGTATGTAACTTGTGTGTTATTCGTACTGTTGTGGGAAGAGGGCAAGTTTGTGTTGCTTCACCACACGGACAAAATCGCACTCTCTCTCTCTCTCTCGCTCTCGAAACTACCCTCGAAAATGGTCAGCCAGAACGAAGGCTTGTTATTACACACCACCCTTACAGTGCGAGAGTGGCCAAAATCGATGGTTGATGAGCGGCTAAACGCTCGCTTTTGCTAGAGTACTTTATTTGCCCGTTGCTGCTCCGGCATCAATGGCTGCACTTGGTCGATTCGGCGCACTGAACCATACCCAATACACGAGACGCCAAAACGAATTCTCGCGAGAAACCGTGCGTGCCTACACACACACACAGAGAGAGACCCTGCTAGAGAGGGTGGATTAATGGTGCGTTGTTTTGTTTTTATTTTGGCTTCCCTTGTTCCTGGGTTTGTTGTGTTTGGTTTGCTTTTTTTTCTCTTCCTATCGGGTTGTGCATACGCAACACATTCCTCGCAAGTTACGGAGAACACGCTTCAGATAGGCAAACTGCAACTCGGCACAAAAGGAGGAATTTGTGTGGAGGGCGTCGTGCACTCCGTTTCCGGTGCTTTTAGATTATTGGCGTTTAAACACGACGTATTTTTTTTTTTTTGTTCGAAAGGGCGTCAAGTGTAAACATCCGGTGCGGTAAACACGATCAGCACACGATCACTCGATGCTTCTACCCTGGAACGAACAAGTAAGAAGTAAAGAATGTTTATTAGCGGGATGTAAATAATAAATCAAATTGTATGCAATACGCTGTGGGAGCATCCAGAAACTTTTAGAGTAATAATCGATAAATCGATACACATTCCTAGTGGTGTGTGTCACGGTAGTGTCCTTCTGTTGGACATCACAACGAGGAAGCCATACATAGTTTTCTTTGTAACACATTCCTAGCACAACAGCTAACCTGTTGCCCATAATTACGCAGCGTTACGGGTAAACCTAAAAAAAAGCGGAAGGTCTTCAAGGCCACGACTCTTGAAGACATGTCGCTAATGTGAAGGGGGAACTTATTGCAAGCAACACCTTCCTTTCATACGAAGGTGTTGAAACATAGACCTCGGTTACAGCAGTGCAACAGGAACTCTGGAACTGATGGAGATGTAAATTCTTCTGCCGGAATAAGGTATTCATTACACAATTTTCCTGTTGCAGCTCTGTAAGGATTCCATTGTGATGATGCAGTGATGCAATGTATAGAGCGTTGTTATCAAGTTTTGCCGACTTTGACTTGGAAACAAGCAGAAATTAAATCCTCCTGTCAGATGAGACAGTAGTACAAACGTTGCAAAATAGCCTCTCCCAACGTCTGGAACTCCCTCCTCTACTACGAAGCGAACCAACTCAAACGAGAGCAAAAGTATAAAACTTCGGCCACTTTTGCTGGTATGCTAATGTCCGAAGGAATTAACTGTCATAACATTCACCATCGAACTAGTTTCCATGTTTTTACTAGTGTGGCACCTGTGACCTCACCTCCACTGGGTCACCTCTACTTGCCATACGTGCGCACGTGTTTCCTTTATCGATAAAATACATTTTCATATTGATTACGACCAGTTCAAGCAGAACGCCTAGAACATTGACATTGACAGCTGTTTCCCAAACAGGTGGGGAGAGAATCACGATTACCGAACACGAACCACAGTTCATTGCTCTAGTTCTCTAACACGTTGTATTAGGATGTGAAGGGTGCACGGATTCGGAGGAGCAAAACGTTATGAATTAATCATAAATATTTTCTTACCTTTGTATCAGCTCTATCCTTACCCGTTTGGAGCCTGCTTGTTTATGGTTGTGTTTATACGGTAACAAACAGTTTAAGACCTCATTGAAAGGAGCTTTGCATGTCTACTAAACTTGACTCAACGAAGGGAATCTTCCAAACGGCCAAATATATTATGTCTACAATTGGCATAACAACAACAGCCAAAGTTGGTAGCAAAAGTGCAATTTTATAAGCTCCACTTCAAGCATTGGTGAAAGCATGCCGATACTATATCCATACAATAAACAATCGACATTAAAAAGTTTTACAATCAAAGTGCAATAAATCCAGTACGCTGTTGTGTGACCTTCGCTAGGAGCGATGAAAATTTAACATTCAAATCGTTTGCAAATCACATTTAGCTACCATTCTGTTGGCGTGTGGAGTTTACCTTTCTGCTAGCAAAACGGTTTGTGTCACGCACGTTTTATTGCAAATAAAGTTGAGAATAAAGGTAGATTTTTGGGGAGGCGTTATGGAAGGTAAGTGGTGTAAGCAACTGCGAGTGGTCATAAATCATGAAGCAATGAAAAAGTTTCGCGAGGGACAAAGAAATCAAAATCAATCACTGTATTTGATGATAGAAAATCAGAATCTGGGCTTAAAGGTTCGGGATATATGATTGCCAGAAACGGGATCAAATTTTCAATTGTAATTTTATAAAAAACACAATCCTAAATGCGGACAAAAGTGGTGTTTATATGCCACCGATGTTGCGTAATACCCAGCTGCCCAACCTGCTCAACATAACCATTCGAGAGGTCCAAAAATGTGCTTTAAACTTACAGCTTCAACAGAGAATATGCAATGCAGCAGAGGAAATAAAGCAGAAACAAGAAAGCTCTGGAACATTCCTCAAAAAAAAAAAAAACCGGACCGCACTATTTCGTTACTGTGCAGCATTAATCCGGTTCTTGCTCAGAAAGAAAAAGGGACACCACAACAAGCTACGCGTCATCCAAACACAACAGCTGCTCCTACTTCTGATGCTGCTTGTTCTGAAGATTGTAGAGAAGCAAGAAGTTACGGATGACACTCAACATGGCGTAGCAACCCACGCACCGCACACGCCCGGAATAGGGTAGAATCAGTATTTATTTAAATAAATTATATCTTCCCACCCCGAAAAGATGCGATCCTCCAAAAGGAACCGGTTTGTCCGGTTCATCTGATCCCAGAGTTCGGTCCCGTGTGACCGGTGCGTTCGCTAGAGGGCGCATGGGGACAAGATTTCATTCTCCAGCGGCCTTCGGAGGACCGGTCTCGTTTTGCGTCCTAAAAGCCGGCCGGTAAAATGGCACTCCTTGTGGCGCGGTTTTCTGCACATTGCACATTGCGTTGTGCACATGACAATAAAGTATACAAAGAGAAAGAGAGAATGAAAGGAAAAAAAGCACTGAGACAAGCGTTTTAGGACATGGTATGACTGCAAGTACAGTACACTGTCCAAAAAAGTGTGGACCAAAGTTGACTGCAAGCCCACTTTTTACGATATGTTTGGACTGGTCGGAAAATTATCGCTGAGCAAGGGAATACGCTTAAGGGATATTTCTTACATTTGTTTGAAATATTTCTCCCAAGAAAGCCAATTTCATAGCACTGGTTGTTTGAGTGGCCTTTTTATGACGTGACCAGTATGACGTTCTTGTAATATTCTCATCCACATGTTCAAGTACATTCGTTCTACGTCACTACAAAGGAACCAGTTCTATGCGTCTACAGCACTTCGCTCATTATTGGGTCAAGTATCATACACGACTAAGAGGATTTTACCATCCTTTCATCAAGCTTTTAGTCCCAAAGAAGTGGACAGAGACGACTATGGGACAGGATCATCTTCTAAATCTTCTTCAATTTCCATTCGGTAGAGTTAAGTAATTTTGCAGAATATGTTAAGTTATTAAAAGACGCCTGAACATGCCTGAATGTATGCATTAATGAACTCTCTCGTGATTTTCTTCTTTTCAAGAAAAATAAATTTTTGAACCGGCAAACATCGCCAAAGGGCTGAAAATATGAAACGGAAAAGCAGGTTCAATTTTCCTCTACCATTATCTTACGCGACTTTCTGTTTCAACAACGTGTTCTAACGTTGATCTCATCTGGCTGCAGTTCTGGTTCGCTTTGCCAAACACGTAACACTACGCCTTCCCTGTTGTGTGCCCCTTACACCCGTGCTTTTGCGACACAGAACCCGCTGCGACCCGTGCCGTCGTGCTGAACGTTTGTTTATTAATTTTGGCTTCTTCTCTACAGCGCATCAGCAGCAGCAGCAACGATCACGACGACGACGATGATGATGTCGGTCGAGTCTTGCATCAATTCCCTTCCAATATGTTTCACTTTTCTCCTCAATTGGTAGCAATAATTTGCTCAGTGAAGTGGTAGCTCGGCTATTTTTATATCGTCGCGAAGCCAAAACCATTCCATCAAACACACAGGGCACAGAAGTGGGGGAGAACGCTCGATCGATTCGCCGGTTCCTTTTGGACGCATATGCTTGTGCGAAAAACGGCCTGTAGAAAGCGGACTACGTCATCGGTAGTCCTTTTGTTCTGCAGTCTTGCAATGATGGTGCCAATGACTGCATCTGAGATAGGGCATGCATACGGTTCGGTTCGGAGAAAGTGGGTTCTCGAGAAGAAATGCATCCGTTATGATAGCATTGGGAAGCTGCTGCAACATTTCTCCTGGACAGGTGAACAAAATTAGGTTTGTAAATGTATTGGAACCGGACGTGGGATCAACCGAGCGCCTCCTAGGCGATATGGCACACATAGGTCCCCAAGCGAGAGATAGAGAAAGAGTTTGGGTGTGTGTTTATGAATATTTGCATTGGGCGCTTCACACCACAGCTTAGGAAAGTTCTGACGTAAAACTGCGAAACAGAGAAGCTCGTTTAGGATTACGTCAAATGGGAGGTAGTTTATGATGGATACAATTTCCACCACCAATGGCATGTTATCATAGCACACACTTTATTCGACATCATTAGCAGCTGAGCAACGTTGGAAAATGAAGCTCAATGAAGCCAACCTCCTGATGTCTCTAGCTTTCGGCACACAAATAATCAATACCGATATTGAAGCATCTAAATTCGTAAGACTTCCGGCCAGTCGCCATACGAATCTCACCAAATGCTCAAATAACAATCAGGAGTCTTCCATGCTCCTCCATATGCCCGAGCAAAGGAAATCATACAAATCGAATTCGACCATGTTGCTACTGCCTGTGCCCTTAATTAATTCACCACGACCGCCGATGGAATGATTTTTATCGATCTATCAGATCTGGAATAGACTGGGCCGCCAACATAACTGAACCGCTAATTGTTTTTTTCGCTGCCACTCCTCCATCCATCCAAACCCAAGCAGCTAAGAATTGTGATGCAACAAGTGAGTGCAGAAATGTACGCAACACTAACCTCATTCCCTTTGCAACTCCACAAGCGGACGGCATTGTTGCATCTCTTACCGTTCTAAAAATAGTCTATGAAACAATCTACCCTTTCCCGGTTGCACCGATTGTTGCGTGGATTGCCCTAACTCCGTGTATTAAATTACTTGTAAACAGCAAAAGCAAACAAATCGAAACGACAACAAACGGCGGCAGACAACACGCTCCGGAAGGCAAACTTTATATTGCACAGTTTATAAGCGGTCGATCCATTGGTCGGTGATGCTTGGATGACACATCGAAGACCTTCTTTGTGTCATCGAAACGGATTTCCTCAACAGCCAGGGCGGGGGATTTAGGTGAAGCTCCATTTGAAGTGTTCCAATTTTAGCACAACAAGTAACCGTATCATAAAAAAACAGCTGTTTTTCGCTTTTTTGTGCCTTAACAGGAGAATACTACTAATCTTGATGTCATCTTATCAGTCGCGTTCGTGTACGATCATCCTCAGTTTAATCCCGTCTCAGACTGACTTGGAGGGCCCCGGGAACGATAAAAGAAATCTCATTAAAGCAGTGTTGTTCACGGTTTTTATGCGATAAGATACGGCACCGTCGTGGTTGTTATCGTTATCTTGCAGCGCGACTCAATTGAGTTGAATGTTGTAATCGATAATTACAACAACTGACTTGGGTGCTGGTCGCGAGGTAATAAAACTGGAGGCGGAAAATTCCTTCCACCGTTGGGCGTGTGGTGCGATTATCACCGAATTCCTTTATTGCTTTTTCACAACCAATCTCGAGAGTCTCAAGAAGCATCACCTAGAAACAGAAAAACTGTTTCTCAAAAATTATCAAAAAAAAAAAAATCTTTCGGCAGGCCAGATTAGAGAAGGCTCGAGGAATCAAACAAAAACATTCGCTTGTATCGCCAAACCACATCATTTACAATGATCGACTGTTTGTCAACAACAGGTTCGTATCGGCAGACAGTATCTTGTTGTTTACGCCAACCCCGCACGTTCCTCACAAAAAAAAACTGCAGACATAATTGTTATGATTCACAACACACCTCCAACCGTGTGCGGCTCAATGCGTCCTACACCGCAGACACCGCAGCTCGTTGGCCTTGAAATCTTTTTTTGCGCGGCAGGATGATATCGGTATTCTGTAGTTCCTAAATCCTCGGACGGTGTGGTGTTATCCTTCCACTCCCTTTTTCAAAAAACGACGTAAAACGGCCATTATTAAATGACGCCGTAACTCGTCCTTTCGGGGAATGAGACATCAAATGTCAACGCAATTACAGGACTCAAGGACTCGAACAACAATAGCTACTAAAATCTTGATGTTCCTAGTTTTGTTGGAAAGAAGAGAGAAAAATAAAAGGAAAACAACACTTTCCCTTTTGTTTAATTTGAACACAAAAGCGACAGAACATGCTGAACTTTCCAGCTAATGCATTCAACAATGACCAGAAAGGTGTTCCGTTCAATAGACGACGGTGTCCTTGCGGTGAGTTTTTGCAGACACTTGTATGGTCCTATTTTAGCTTCTATGAAACATCCGAACAGGGCCACAATCCTTGCCCTCGTGTCACTATTTGTTAGAAAAATCATTCCTCGTTCAGTGTAGAAAGGGGGCGTCGTCAGTTTTTCGATGACTTGAGATATCGAAAAATATTGTCTCGAAATTGTGTTTACGCACGACGCGAAGGGTCACTCTCGCGCTTATAATCTCTCCCCTGCTCTCTTGGGCTTCGATCGGAATGCTCTAAACTCCGAACGCTACACATTCCGGAGACCGCACAACACAACAACGAAAAAACTCGGACGGGATGACGGAGGTTCGGTTTTAAGTAGGCCTACGTGACTTAGGTCGTGCATTAAATTGGTCTGAAGCGAAGATGGATTTTAAACGCGTAACATCGTGACGAGCCTGTGAGATGTTGATGCTCTGCTACCCCTGCGGCTGTGTTGCTCTTGCTTCAAGTAAGCAGACAACAATAAATTGAAGAATAATTAAAATGTTTACCCCGTTAGAGAATAAGCGTAGTAAAAGCTTACTATAAAAAGAGATAAATTTCAATAAAAAGTACAAAAAAACTCTTTTATTTTCTTCTTGCTTGGTTCAAAGTAATGTATAAGCTTCATCACCATCAACAACAAAAAAAAGGCACAGGAAGCTTTACAGCTTGAAGCCTTTGTTCGTCCTTGAAATGTTGGCTTTTCGTATGTCAGTAAAGCCTGTTTCTTGCTCTTCAGGGGCCTCTATTTGTATCCTTTTAAATTTTTTTTAGCTCATTTTGGAGTTGTTCCTTCTAAGCAGGAAATTATGAGATCGAAGACGAGAAAATGATGACATCATTTGCATAGATTACAACATCCCCTATGATGAAATTACCTTCCTTTGTGCACCCACTTCCGGTTGACTGGAATCGAGGGATGGAGTTCGCTCACATAAATAATCCTTCACACAAATACGCCGAACCCTTATCGGTACCTCAGACCTTCTTTTATCGCTTTTCCTTGGCACTATTTATAGTGTCGCACTATTTGTACCGAAACACGCAATGCACACACAGCCACACGTCTGGGGAGAGTCCAGCTTTAAACATTACATTCCAATGTACTTCCACTCTGTACAACTCGACTGCGTACTATAGGAACGGATGAGAAGGGCAAACACGAAGAAAACACTTTACAACCTATCCTTTTTTTCCCTAAATATCCTGAGTTTTTCCTTTTCCAAATCCAAAACAGACACACACAAAAAGTTTCTTTATCTGTGGCTCTTTATCTCTCCTTTACTCTAGCGAGATTTAAATGCGCCACTCGGTAACGTCCTCCTCTCGTGGCGTATGTCTTGGCTTCTCTAGCACGTCTTTACTGCAGCGTAAGCGGAAAATCAATTCCACTGCCTCCCTCCTTTTGGGAGGGATTTTTCGCACAAGCTTTCGTGGATTTGCCTGCGCTTTTTATGTTCTCCTTAGCTTAGGACACAGATAAACTTTTGCTCTTCCCAAATGCTAATTTGATTGATGTGTTGTGGCACACATTTCTTTTGTATTTAGAGTAAAGACTTTACGAGATATTGACATACTTTTGGAAGGATGAGGATTGTTCTTTTTTTCAAAACGGGAAGAAAGAAAACTACACTTACACAAACACACACACACACACACTGCCACAACTAATTAAGCGTGATGAAAATCATCATTATTGAACCTCTTTAAATTTCTTTTCGTACATTGGTCGGGGCTAAATGGCTGCTTCACATTCTAAACTTTGCAATTCGTTGCTCGCTTTATCGCGGAACAGGAAGAGTTGCCACTATGGGAAGCTCCAGTTGGCACGGGTTTAATTTTTTGTTCACTTTTCACGAGATGGTGGCGGTGCACTTCACGCCGAACGACCCGGATTTCGTGACTGATTTGAACTAACTTCCCGTTGTGAATAAGCTGCTCTCGTACCTCGTTTACTGTTTTTTCTGGACGGCTTTATCCTTTTTTTAGGTTTAAATTTTACACGGTAAAAGTCTAAGGTTTCTCTCTTTCGCTCTCATGTTCTCGCGCCTAGGGAGAGGGTTATTGTGACAAATATCCTTGTTGATGCTTCAAAAAGGACCTTATTGCTTGCCCGATGCCACGTTTTTTGAGAGAAAGAGTCTCAACGAGCGAAAGAGAGTGCGTGAGAGATCCACACAAAAGAGGCTTATGCTCCCCAGGTTTTGGGGGAGTCTTCAGAGTTTCTCCTACGTCAACAATAGACATACATAAACACGAATTGGGATGAATTTTCCTCGCAAAAGACGACGGTTGCAAATGACCTGTTTACGTGCCTTTGAGGTCTCGTTCAAACAATTTCTATAAAGATAAAAATATTTAAAAAATATTTTCGTCACAGCTTTCAGTTGTTAATCGTATAAACAAAGTCCAAAAATGCTTCAGTTGCAGTAAAATTCTTCTGATAATGAGCATTTACATAATTATATTCAAAAATAGCAATAGCATACACGAAAACATTACTTAACAAAGGAGAATTAAACTTTCGTGCATTGGCGGATAACGGTCGGACCATGATCTCATTGTTTCTTCAAGGACCCACCCCCATAAGGAGTCGCCTAGCGCATGGCATGTCACGATGTTTTGTCGATTTTCGTTCCACCTCGTTCGTAAATATAGTCGCCTCTCCCCTCGAGCGGCTCGTATTCGTCCTTCGAACAATCGAACATCACCAGATATAGGCTATCGAAAATATGCTTCCGAGAGAAAACGCCAGCCAAGGATCTCGAAATCCTCCCACCGGAGGAACTTTTACACACCGTCGGCGAGCTTTTCCAATTCCATTCATACAGGTGCCACAACCGACGACCAACCGAGAGAGCGAGTGAGAGAGAGCGTAAGATCCTCGTCCCCTCGAAATAAGCTCACCACGGAGAGTTCGCCAGGATCTCCTAGTCGCCGATGTTATCGCTTTCAGGATATGGTTGCATAATCGATAAACGTGAGTGTGCGCAAAGAATGTGCGACCAACACAGTTTTACACCCGCCATCCGGTACCGGGACGAGCGGAAAAGCGTTCGTGGCTGGCTTGGTTATTGATAAAATGATGATCCTCTCCACCTGCACGGGTGGTGCTGGTAAGTGGTTTTTGGGCTAGTCCTTCACTAGAAACAACATAAGTAGCACACATCACGTCTCCCGGTGGTGTAGTCTACAACCCACCGAGAAGAACAACATCAGCAGCACTGACACAAAAAAAAACCGGACAGGTTTGTCGTATTCACAGGTGCTCAGGAAATTGTCAAGGTTTTCTACTTCCGGCACAAGCATCCGCGTACATATTGCGCCGTTTGTGAGGTAGAACTTCAATTCAGAAGAAGAAGCATTACGACAACAAAAACTCACTGACACAGAAAAGCATAGAAAAGCGAATTAATAAAAGGGAGAACCACGATTCTTTGTACACTGGTCCCGGTGTCGTCGTCTAGGGTTCGCTTTCCTGCACCTGCCAACGTGACGTATCGTTCACATAAGCGCCCATAACCATTTGTCCGTACAAAATATGACACAAGGACGAACCTAGCCGATGCGCGGGTATTTAACAGAAAGCTAGAACTGCTTTCCAATGGGAACGGAAATCAGGGTGAAAGGAAAAGCATTTTTATTAATCTTTTATGCTCGGAAGTACAATGAAAGCTTTTGTTAAAATGAACCTCATGGTGGCTGTCGGAGGCAGATAATATATTCAGAGGAAAAAAGGAAATAGAGCCAGCAAAAAAAATCTAACTTATATTTAAAATATTAAAGGTTTCGATACCAGAAGAAAATCTTTCAATAAGAATGATGAAATAAATAAAAGAAAAAAATAGCGACTGAACAGAAATAAAAAGTACGAAAATCCAAAAAGTAAATAAGTACACACATTGAACAAGCAAGCAAACATAATTTGGTTGTTTACCATTGAATAAGAAAAAAAGCAAATTTATTTGCTTTTTTTTTGTATTTGAATAAATCAGAGAAATATCAACGTAATGAAGGCATATGCATTCACAGCTGACGCACACAGCCAAGCCACAGATCAGATCAATGCACGGTTAATGACAAGTTAGTTAAGTGAAATTTAATCCACCGACCCACAACGACGTCGTTTGCTGTGTCGCCACGATCATCGCCTTCACACGTACCAGCGATATGACTGCCGATGACGGGTTACGCTCCCCCGCCCGAGACACAGCAGAAATATGCAAATTGTTCGCTATATCGCATACCACGACGGCACACGATCGTCGCAATGACGCAATGCGAGAATGCAATAATGGACGAACGACAACACAACGCTCAACCCGGTCCCGGGAGTGAGTTAGCTTTTTATCAACAACTGCTCACTGGGCTGGGCTCTAGTGTCGAGAGTTTGGCCTTCGGAAGGATTAAGCGAAATGGTTTGCGATGAGTATTGTTCTTTGTAATCATTTTGTAAAGCATTGAGAAGGCAGCCACTTATTAAGCGCGTTAGAGTGATGTAAAAATAGTTCAGTAACGTCAAACATTGAATTTTGTGCGCTTATTTTAAGACCGTTCCATCATGATGATTTGCACAAAAATGGGGTGAATTTATGTTTTAGTTAAAAAGAGCAACTCATTGATAATGAACGCGTATCAATCCACGATAAAAACGTGTCTGCCTTGATTGGTGTTTAGCTTCACAATGGACCAGCTTCATGTGCATTCTTTGCCTTCCCTTCTGCCCTGAATCTAACTGCTAATCGTATTAGACAAGGTTGCCTATTTTTGGGAGCTGTTAGATTGATTAGATAACTACTTTCAATAATGATCTTATCGATTTTAGAAAAGAAAAACAAATTTTAAATACTATAGATAATATAAAATGGCCATTTATCTAGACTCCTTCCTCTTCCTCTTCTGACCCGGCACACGTTCCTCCACGCAAACGCTGTTTGGCCACGTGGACAAGTTTTGTATTTGCATCGACCGTCCGAATATAGGACAAAAGCACCCAGGCCACAGGCCATGATGAGCAGCTCTACTACTTTCGCATTCGGAAGTATGTTACAAGGCAAATAGCTAACACACACAAAAAATCGGGCAACGTTACATCGTGCCATGTCGCGTTTGTGTCGCCGCATGTGCTTTGCGTTCTATTGGCTTTAGGAGTTTTCGCATTGCTTTTCCTAGTTTTGTGCACGCGTTTCCCCATTTGGTATGGTGCCTAATGCAAAGCTGATACGGTCGGGTCGTTTCCGGTGTGTGTTTTACATTTTTCATTACCGGGTTCGCAGTTTTCCGCCATAGCCGGAGCCGGATATTGCTCCCAATCGATGGAACGAAAATGTCAAAAGGAGAAAGGAGGAGCAACATTTGCTTACGACGTCGATTAGTGTTATTTAAACTGCATTTATTATGCACGATCGATACATAACACAAAACGCTAATCGGTTACAACAAAAAAAAAAAGCTTGTTTGCTTTGTTGATAATGAAATGAGAATTTAAAAATAAATTGATCAAAATAGAATCACAATAAAACGAAACAAAATTCGCTCATCACCTTTTATGGGCCAGGAAAACTGTATTTTGCGTCTGCACAATTTACGTCCATTCTGGTGCATCGGTGCAAGCGGGATTAAAAATAACCGAATGCGACATAATAACCTTCACCGTAACATTAAACAGGATTAATTACTGTGCTGGTGCCATCCCGGGCATGTGACGGAATAATAAAATAAGCCGTACGGCAGTGTACAGTCAGACAGGAGAGCAAATTGAAAATTGGAATGTCTTTAGCTATCGCCAATTTTTGGCAAACGATTTGCAGCTGGCAAATTATCAGCGCACACAGGTTGTTTGGTCGATTGGTTCGTTTTGCTATTTGCGCGCTAATGGGTGTTGCGGATCATCGCATTGAGAGCCTCCACTAGTTTTTTTTAGATGTTATTTTCATGATAAATTGATTTTGATTTTACTGGACAGACATGGCGCGTAAAGGGCAAATGTTTCGTTCGGAACGTTTCAAGAAAATTGCGTCGTTTATTCTTAATAAAGCATGAAAATAAAGCATTACACTAATTTGATGGTAATAAAATACAAGCTCTAGAATCATTTAAATACACTTGAGCACCAACAGTCTGGCAAAATGCATTCGTTTGAATTATTTCTGTTGCATTTTTCAAGCTTACTCAAAGCATACAGTTCAACATCACCGCACACACACCAAAAAAAGGCATAATACAGTGTTCCAGCACCATGGTGCGACCTTCACCGTATTTGCATTGGCCTGTGCGAAGTGCAGTTTAAAATAAACGCATCACAAAACCGGAACGGAAGACCGTCTGTGTGTATCAACCCAGCGAGCGAACGAACAACGTGCGTGCGATGCATTAAATATACGATCCGATATGTGGCAGGCGAATGCGTCCCCGAAGAATGTGCCCATATGCACCATGGTGGGACATTGATAAGACTTTTTCTGCACAAAAGCGGCCTCCTCTACTGACACACTCTGTGTACGAAGTGAGGCGCAGCGTAACTTAAAATTCGAAAGTTTCTAGAACGAACAGAAGGCTGATACGCTGTGGCAAAGGCAGAGGGTTGGTATAATATATTTCTTCTTTTAATAAGGCATTGCAATTGCGACTAGTACATTGCGAGGTCGTGACGATCCTCTAATGGCGGTAGGTTTGGACTACTTTTTATCATGCAATATCCAAGAAATATCTAAAGTTTGACTTCAAAGACACATTGCCAAGTTCATGGATACGAACGAAATTGTTAAAAGTATTTACGCATTCTTGGGGAGGATTGTAGGGTTTCATCAGCTGCATTCGTGCCATCTTTTAATTTATTTTACAGCCGCATATAACGATCGCTTAGGAGTAAAATTAATCGCTGCAAAGAATTATTTTGGAGTCCCGCCAACCATCACTTGCCAAATAAATATGGTTGAATAACTCTTAGATAGTGTTGGGTAGTAAGCTCGTGAGCTACCGGAAGACCTCATCTCAATAAACTGGGAACTCTGAACGCTCCTTTCTATTAAAAAAAAGGAGCTCTTCGCAATCACGAGGTAGATCTTTACACTCTTCAAGCTCTTCGCCATCACAAGGTAGCTCTTCGCCTGATGACATAGACATCACAGGTTTGAGACTTTCTTAGATGGCAGCTATCTGCTAGCAAGTACTGATTTACCCAAGGGTGAAGTAAACATTAGATATTCGGAACTTCGCACAGTGAACAATGATGGCTCAGTACCAAACACACACACCATGAAGCATGCTCCAGACCGAGAACTGGTCAATTTTTCATTACCAATTGAACAGCACATATTAAAGCCCTCTAACGAGCCGTAGGAAAATCCTTGACAGTCATAATGCTCAATGTTAAAGCGAATCGATTCCCCTCTAGCGAGGGATTGCGATCAATCAATAAATGGAATGAAAATGCATTTTTCCCGTCCAGCTCAGCTTGGATGGTTATTATATGATCATAAACCCCAAATTCGTGGCACGGCAGGGCAAGCGGGACAGGCAAAATGATACGCATCGTGAGCACACATTCGATCGCGGAATAAAAGTGAAGATCGCGATCGTCGCTACAAGAAGCGAACCGAAGTGTGTATTGGTAGCTTTAATTATCTCTTCACTATGATGAGGAAGGGAAAGTAAAAATCCTTGAGGAGTTGGTTGTGCTGGTGCTGATGACGTTCCGCCAATTCGTTTTGTTTGTGAGATAGATTGCAAGACAGAACACAACACAAAAAAGCCACACAAGAGATGGTGTTCGACGCATGCTGTCAAATGGGTCGAGCCTCCGTTGATTCGGGTTTGCAGCTTTTTTTTTTGTCTCTTCTTCTACGGAGTGTGATAATGATGCGTATCACTAAGAGAAGCCTCACGACAGTATCATCTTCTCTGTTGCAATCGTATCAAAGAGACACGTACGACAGTTGCGAGAAGATGAGTGTCAAGACTGAGATTCAGGCGAAACACGCTTATCAGTACGGTGTAATAAAATGTGCTGTTGCTTAATACTTAGGGTATAGGGCTTCTAAGGTAGGGAACTAAAAATAGCGAATTGTGCCTAGTGCCTCGATGATTCTTTACGAATTGCACAATACATCATTAAACGCTTCAAATCAAAGTCAAGGGCTATCGATTACACACGGGGTGGCGTGGTGTGTGATTTAAACAGCACACGTGACGTACTATTATTGTCTACGACCTTGCTAATCTCATCGGCTTAAACATCTCAAGTGTCAAGCCCTTTCCTTTCACCGATCGGAAGCTTCTGGAACATTTCGTTCCTATCGTTATAGGCAGCCGCCGAAATGCTCGTCAATCTCGTACCGCATCTGGTTGGTGAGGTTTAATTTCACCTTTAGCATCGTTTCAATTTTTGCTGATTTCGATAAATGTTGCCTTTGGCTTCCTATGGCCCCCCCAACACCCCATCATAACACAGCAAAGAATCTCTCAAAATAGTGCCAATTGTGACCGATGTTTTGATGTTTTGATGTTTCGTGGGGTTCGTTGGTGTTTTTCGGGCGAGCCGAGCGAGGTTTCTTCTTTTGGACGAAAATGCTTTGTCGCTAAAAATAGAAGTAAAAGTTAAGGCACACTCGAGTGCCAAGGGTGGGGAGGCGCACCAATCGAATAGGAGGTTACACGGCCTCGGGCGCGTCGTACAAAATGTGTGTGATTGGATGTACATCCACAGTGGGGACGGCCCTGTTGACACATGCTGCTGCAACTGCAACTTTCTTTCCCGGGATATTTTACTTTGCTGAAAACGTTCACTGACCTTTTGCGAATTAAAGAGGTCTGGAGGGGCGAAACTCCTGTTATCCGAAAATCATTGCGCAATAATGTTTTTCTCTCTTTTTCGATGGCCTTCCCATGGCGTGACCATCCGTGGGAGGGCGTGTAATGTTTACATTGGATTGATTTTCCCCAAAAATGTCGCCTTTTTATTCTAAGTGTACCGGGTATGATCGATGTAAATTACCATTATTCCCCTACAGCACCTTGTTTACATTAGCAGGTGTAAATCGGCTGCAGTACTGCACTTTTCCACCTGCAATGCACTATTTACTTTTCTACCAAGAAGGGGCTTACCTTGCTTTTTGAACGCTTCTCTGCTAATCCAAGTACACACTGGAGGGAAAAAATCTGTCTCCTTTCTGCTACGTTTTCTCACGTTGTCCCCGCCTAGATGGTTCGAGGAGGTTATTTGCTTTCGGATGATGGTACACCGTTTTATGAACGATTTCGATTTTCGTGAATTTCGCACCCGAAAAGTACTCGCTTTCACACATACGCACACGCGATTCAAATCTCCCACGCTACCAAATCACACGAGCGATTGTTATCGCTATCATGCCGCTAATTAATCGGCAAAAACACGTCGTCGTACGCTTTGCGAGATTAGCGAAGGTTGCAAATATGTTTGACAAACATAAGAAATCATTGATAATTTGTTTCTCCGCCCGTATGTGTGCGTTCGCGATATGCTCAACACTTTACTGTGTGTGCGTTTGTGGGCATGCAAGGGCCTGGACCGTGTACGTCAAATGCAATTCGGAGCTGTATATCATACCGAGTTGATTTCTTCACTTCTTGTACCGCGAATGTTTTGATGTGCGCACAAGTTTTGTCCCTTTCGCTTTGTTTCCGGTGTTCGCTGGAGAACATCGCACGCACACTGGGTGGAAAATGTGTTGCCATACGGCCAAAAAATCAAAAGCGCAAAACATCCATCACACACAACTTTTATGTTGCATACAACTGATCGTACCAATTATAATGGAATAAGAAAATAAGAAAACAAAACCTGTATACGTTCCCTGTGACGTTTTGATCCGTACGCCTTCCCATAAAAATAACATTCCATTGAGCCCGTGGTAATCACAGTCGAAAAGCTAGTGGTAGCCAAATTATTCTCACTTGTTGGTGTTTTCGAACGAAAGACAAAACGCACGGCTTCCAAAAAGAATGATCCATAATCCGGAATAGTGTTCGGGTTCGTTGCATCGAGACGTGTCGCCACAGGTGTATCGCTTTGGTGGTCCTCGGAGATTCCGAGAAGTCCGCATAATGGCATTCCTCTGTCCCGTACGCATACGTCGTGGGAAAAAGAAGAAACGTAAGTATGTTTTGAGCTGTGGAGGTGATCTGTCCCCACCCTTAGGGCGAGCAGATGAATTGTCCCTGGAAAGCGCATTCCCTAAGCCAGGTGAACGGGATTTTTTCGGTGATCGTATCTGATTTAATTGCTTCGTGTGTGTGTGTGTGTGTGTGTGTCTGTGTTCTAAATTTCTCTTACGCACAGCGATCGGAAGCGATATCGATAAGGATCTATCGAGCAGCTTAGGGTTGAACCATGGTATGGGCCGTATTACCGGATCGGCCAGCATCGAAACACTCGTGCGGGTCGGAATCGAGAAGGAGCATGGACTCAGCCCGGACAGCAAGATGGTTGTGCTGCACGATTTTACACCCTGCGTGGACGACGAGCTTGAAGTGAAACGGGGCCAAATAGTGAACATACTTTATCGTGAAAATGATTGGGTGTACGTGATCGGGCAGGACACACGGCAGGAGGGTTTCATACCGCACTCGTACTGTGCCCCGTTCAACACGCAGCTGGCCGATCTTGCCATCAAGAAGAAGCTACCACGCGATATTGCCACCATGGGTGCACCGGGCAGCGGTGGAGGTGGTGGTGGGGGAGGTGGAGGAGGACCAGGTGGTGCGACAGGTGTTGGCCTAGTGGTGGGTGGTGGGCTAGGGAATGGTGTTGGACTAACGGCGGCCGATTTAACCGATGGAATGCCGGATATAAGTATGGACGTGCTGGACGACAGTACAGGACCGGGATTGCTAACGAACGCGCTGAAACACTCGCAGGCGAGTCTCAGCTCGGAGCCCGATTTCTTGCCCTTTGCCAAGGACCCGAGCGGTCGGTACATTGTGCTGTACACGTTTATTGCCCGCGACGAGAACGATGTGTCGGTTGAGCGGGGCGAATTTGTGACCGTGCTGAACCGGGAGGATCCGGAATGGTTTTGGATTGTGCGGAGCGACGGGCAGGAGGGTTTCATACCGTCCGGGTTCGTTTATCCGGCTGAAAACATATTACAGGGCCATGCAGGGAAACAGCAGCAGCAGCAACAGCAGCAGGGCGGTGTAAATAGTATGGGATCGATCGGTAACGACATGAACAGTCTGCAGGCGATGAATGGTGGAGGAATGTCCGTTGGTGGACAACATCAGCAGCAGCAACAGCAACAGGCACAACATCAGCAGCAGTCGCAGCACCAGCAACAACCCGGTATCGGATCAGATGATCTACGGTACCACGGCACGGAGTTGGTCATGCTGTACGATTATAAGGTTGGTATAATGTTACATCCCCTATTGATAAAATTGCTTTAAGCTTTATTTCAACGACCACCTACCCGGGTGTGTTATGCTTTTTTTCAATAACATTTAATATAAAGGACCTATCGACTTGAAACTTTTGTAATGCTTAGAAAAACATTTTTTCTATCATATAGAGAAAAAGCCCAAATTTTTGTAATTTTTTGAAATATAATTTGAAGTAAGTTTTCAATTTTTACCCCTGTTTTCGTATATTAGGACATATATTATGTACTGGCCTTAATGGTCAGATTTTGCCAATAGAGACGTTTAAAAATAACATCCTAATTCACTTTCTTTTCACTATCGTCAGGCACAAGCACCGGATGATTTAAGCGTGCGGAGAGGCGACTGGATTTATGCGGACCTCAACAACCAAACCGTCGACGGATGGCTTTGGGCTTACGCACCGAAAACCCGCAAATATGGTTTCATTCCCAAAGCATACGCCCGTCCGCCTGCCATGACGAGTCTGTAGAAGTCCTGTCGTCGTCGTCGTCCCATTTTCATCCCCCTCCTATATATTGAGTAGCTTTTAAATTATTTACATAAACCAGCAACAGTGGCCTGTAGGTGTAAGGTTCGGCTGGCCTTCGTTCGATGTGTCAGCCTCTTTCTTCCATGTGGGTATGAATAATTGCTATTATCCACTAATAGATAAGGGTTTCTTTTAGTTCCAGTTCCATTCGTCCCATCTCTCTCTTCCTATCTGTACCAGATGCATAAAAAAAGTCCCTTTAGCGATGCGATTATCTTTAGGATATATTGTAAACCTTTTTAAAATGTTTTTTCTGTGTGTGTTTTTATATCATGCGCAGCTCTAGCTCAAGTCTAATAACTTTATTCGTATTAATGTATTTTTTATACAATAAAATGAACGTAAAATGGAAATGGGGAAACACCATTCCCACTCTTCACTCAACCCGTCCCTTGCTCGTTTGTGGTTTATGATTCTTCCGAAGCTTTCAAGCTTTCCGCCATCGCTGTTCGCTTTTGCTTTAGTTGCTCGTACTGCTTTCGGACGGTTTGAATTTCTTCCTTCGTAACGGTGACCGGTACCTGACAATCGGTCTGCTCCTTGCGGATAAATTCCAGCGTTTGCAGCTTCTTTTCCAGGAACTCTAGCTGCTGCGATTCGAGCTGCTTGCGGTACTCTTCCAGCCGCGTTTCTTTGATCTGATCGCAGTGGATGTTTGTCAGCTTGCGCAACGAATCCTTACGGGTGATCCAATGGAAATGCCTGTATTCGGTATTGACAACTTGTTAACTAACGTCTGCATACAGAGCGCCACTCCCTTTTTTGTACTCACGTTGGGTAAGGTTTGTAGACAAGGTCTAGCTTCTCCAGTACGTACTCGAACCGACGATAATCCCAGCGGCGCAAATAGCGAAGGAAGCGCTTCCGTTTATCGATCAGCTCCTTCAGCTGGACCTTCACCACCGACTGGCGCGGGAACTTTTCCATGTAGTCTTGCAGGCTGCGTATTCTTGCCGTCATGAGACCCACTGAAAGGACAGGGTAAAATAGTATGAAACTATCGAACTTTCTAAAGGCACACTACAAAAACGCACATTTCGCCTCCATAGAACCATAGTCGAGATCATGCCGGTACACTCGCCGGACCATATCTTCCTTAAAGTTTTCCACCATCTCGCGGCGCCGATTATGCTCCAGCGTAAACAGATTCCGCACGTGCTCGTTTGCCGTTTCCAGCTCTTTTGATTCACGGTAATCCTTCATCAACTCGTTGCCGGCAAACTGAGGTAGGGCCTGCAGATCACCGGACTTTTGTGGCTTGTAGCATGGTATCTTCTCCGGTCGGACCCATTTGATTTTTAGATCCGATTTCAGTGCGTACGTTCGGATTGCGATTTGTTTAATGGAGGGTACTGTGAGGGTTTTAAGTTTTGCCAGCGCGTTCATGGTAGTTGGTAAATTTCTTGACTATTATTGTTACGAAAGAACACACCGCCGTGCACGACGAGTTTGAGAAGGATTTTGCTTTATTTTTCTCTCTGTTTACGTTTTGTATGTCACTGGAACAGGGCGAAATGGGACTGTGGGTTGCGTGTGGTACAGTAGGATTTTGACAATTAAATATAATTAAGCCAAAACTTACTTATATTAGAAACAAGGAAATTATTTAAAAAATATGTTGTAACATTTAATTTACTAAATAATTGCAAATTCATTGAAATTGACTTGATTTGCAAAGTAAAAATAAAATCAAAACGTAACTAGTGCTGCCATCTATGCGTCAGCATCAGGACTATAGATAATGTGTAGGGATCTCCCATGATTCGAAGCTCATTTTTGAACCAACCGTTAACGTAATACGAATTAGAATCTATCCTCCTTCTTTTACTATATTCTCCTTTTAAATGGATTTACCCACCATAAATACTTTGGTGATTTGGTTATGGAATTTCAAGTTTCTTCTGCTTCTATCCTTGTGGAGGGTTTAAAAAGATTTTGAAGGTTAGGTCGTCAGGTGCCATTCTAACGACCTTCTGCGATCATTGTGAACTCATCACTGTATTCTTCGTTATCCTTTTATGCATGGAATGTCATCAGTTTTGGATAGAATGCTTCAATCAGATATGTATTTGAGTGCTGTGATTGTAAATGTTCAAAGGTTCAAGTTCCAATCAAAACTGCTCCGATTGATGGCTCGATGAGATAAGTTGAGCAGACAAGTTCTAATACATGAATATAAAAACAATACTATCTTCAACAATTACTTAAACTATTGAATTTGCAATGCATTTATTATGATAGTATTGAATGTACCTTGAGAAGATCTATGTGTGATCTTACATGCCAAGATAAACGATCAAATGTTGACTTTCTGTTGCGGATGTTCTTGAAATGATAGGGGTTACGGATTTCCCGTAGTTGATATCAAACTTGAGAGGCAAAATTGTTTAAAGAACAATTTAAAGCAGCTGTGATATGATATCAAACTACGTAAGCAGATGAGTCATAATAGTGCTACTAGAACTATGAAAGTGCCAACGATAACAACTACAAAAACATACAGAATGGAATGTAGAGTCTATGTCTGTACATCCGGGAAACGATCATTCCATCATTTGTTGTGGATGTTGTGCGAAAAGAAAAGATCAAAACAGGTTTTTTGGTAGACTTATTTTTAGCTGAAAAACTATCAAAAAAGCTTAACCACTGTAATAAGAACAGAGATAAGGTATCGAAAGGAAGAGAGAATGAGATGAAAGAAGAATAAGAAGTTATAAAGATTTCAAGCAAATCCAATTCGCTACGCATTGATTATGCTTCATCAAGTGTTTTATTGCTTAGTTTTGATGTGATGCGTACAAAACCGAACAAACAATTTTTTCTGCTATGCTTCTTAAGGGAAAAAATAATACTTCTACTCTATATGAAATTATAACTCAAGCAGGAAGTAACAATCCCATTCTGAAAGAATAAGTTCAAACCACCCAAGATGATCAAGATTATCAAGAAAGAAGAAATGAAATGGAAAGTAAGTAAAAAGCAAAAGGGTAACAACATGGCAGCAAAGCATGACCTAGAAATATCGTATGTTTTATGCCCTTCCATCCATCCGTCCAGTCCTTATAATTATGCTCCACATATTCGAATCCCTTCACTGGATTTCCTTCAGTCGCCTTCCAACGGGTCACAACGCAGGTATTACCGAGGATATCACTACCTCTATCTCGAGAGTACGTCCGTAAACAAAACGAAATAGAACAAGTCGGATTGTGTTGGAAGTAATCGCGTGGTCCTTACCGGCACTACTACTGCCATCGTGAAACCTTTCACGTAAGCACAATGTCACGAGCGGATGGTTGTTGGTCCGGATAGGAAGTTTGATTGATCTGCTCCGAAGTAGTAGACCTTGTACTTTAGCCATGTGACTATTAGCACTTTTTTGGAAGCACTAAGGCATGGTTCGCCGACTTGTGGCAAAGGATTTTGTTACATTTGTAAGTGAAGACAACAGACAACAGAGATGTTGAGCGGCTGCAAGCGAAGGTCAAGATCGTTATTTTCTCTTTGTATACCCATTATGGGTAAGTTATAATAAAAGTAGTTGTTCGGTGGGAAAAAACGTAGATTATCTGATTGATGTTTTTTTTTGCTTTTACTTTAACGATTTCCGTGTTCCTGAACGTTCTTCACACCAGCGACAACTGTAAAAGTGTAATGACGCAGAGAAGATCACCTTCTTAAGCAGCATCTCTCCTTCTCTATCTCAGCTTAAGACAGCAACCGAAACAGTTAGGCTCCACCCGTCTTCGACCAACAGTCATCTTTCACAACACGACACGTTCGTCTGCTACGCTCCGCATCCACACCACCGGTCAACGACCAGCCAGCCAAGAAACGGCGCTTCTCAAGGATGCTGCTATGCTCTTCCTGCCCGCGATGAGAAAACTTTGTCCGCATGAAAGTGAAAAAAACCAAACCAAAAAAAAAAAACACATGTTGGGCGTAAAACTTGAACTTGAACGTAGAAACATAACCATACAGGCCCCCTGATACATTCGAGACGTGTCTTGTTCGGGCGACATCTTCTCACGCCGACAAAAAAAAAAAGGCTACAGCGTGACTCAATCACCTTGCACTGATCGCAGGTGATCGTGTAATATCGTCCAAAGCCGGCCGGGCAACAAAACATAGCCCCCACCTCATCCACATCCACATCCTTTCCTCCTTAGTGCTTGAGAAGAAGAATTCGTGGTTTGAGTTGTTTGTTTTCGTCGCAGGAAAAACCCTATGGCCGAACACGGTTCCGCGGTTCAGACACTACCGGAGGAGGGATGCTGTACAATCAGCAGCGCAGCATAAAAACCATTATTTGACTATCGATTTAAAGCAGTTGTACGGACGCTAGCGAACGGAACGCATACACATCGGATCGTATACTTCGTTCGAGCAACGTTTAGTGTTGATTGTGAAATTGTCGCTATAGCAGGATGAAACTGTTTGTGGCATTGTTTGCCCTGTTGGCGGTCGCCCTTGCTGCACCGGTGGCACAGTTTGGCTTCGGATATCCCGGTCTGGGAGGAGGTATTATAGCGCTTTTTGAGGCGTTAGCCGCTTCAGAGAGCTACAGAGCAGTGTGAACAAGTGTTGTAGTGTAGCGCTGGTTTTAGTAATAAGGGACGCAGTAGCGTGGCTTTTAATAAGAGAAGCAATAACAGTGTGAAAGCTATCATCCCAAACTAATAATAGTTTTAAGTTGTTTCGTACAAGTAGTGTTTGAGTGAATTTTAAGTGTACTATTTCTATTTCCTTTTTTTTTCTTTACTTGATCGGTGATCTCTGCTGCTTACTTCGAATCGTGCTGTATCTACTCCTATTATCGATACTCTTAAACATGGATAAAATGGTGAAACGTGTGTGTGTGCCAAATATTTTTTTCAATTTCCTTCAAAAGCCAAAGCTTATCGAAAAGGTAGCAAAATTGTCTAAAAAGTCGTTCTTCCATTGTTTTTAAAACTTAAAAAATTATTTCATCTCTCTCCTAAACTACGTTGGTGTAACTGAACCAACGCATTCGGTGCGTTGTGCTGCACCACCGTCCCTGAAACATTCGGTTTATGATTGTCGACCCTTTCGTCGTTTCTTCAAACGATCGTGTTACTCAATATGTGACAAATGAAATCGATACAACCTGTCCGCTGCCGCCTAATTTAACCTTCCTGCTGCACATTGCACACACAAACGCGCTTGAATATTTAATATGCACACAACACAAACACAACCCTACAAAACAGCACTACGGAGAGGTATGATAGTGTTCCAACATTGAATTTAAATCTCGCTAAACCTTTTACTAAGCACACGTGGTACGATCGATTTGGATGATTTTTATTTCCTGTTTTGCTCATGTAGAAGATGTTTAAGTTAAGAATTTAATTTAAACAACAAACTACTTAAGCAAGTCCTACGATCTCTTTCTTCTCTCGGTTGTGTTAATATTTGCTCATCTTCTTCAAATACATGTTTTATTAATTCTGTATACATCCCGTGAAGATGGAATCTCATGAGTTGAATAAATTCCTACCTAAAAATCCCCCAAATTCTTGTAAAACTCACACCACACCATCTTGTGTGAGAAGAAGTCGGTAAATAAATATAGAATCCATTTGTATGGTGCTGCTACCGATGGCGATCCGTGGAGATGCTGCCAAGCCTCTACGGCGTAAACGCGTTTGATTGAGTTGTTCCAGTCCTCATCTTGACATCTTTAGTGGCGATTCTGTTTGCGATTCCATCGACGGATCGGGTTTTGCAAATAAAGATATGAGGATGATGGTGACCCGTCCGTGAGAAGGTCGTTATTTGAGATAACGGAAATGTTTTAATTTGTTTGGTCTTTTTGTTACAATGGGGATTTACAACACAAATTTATTAATACTTCTTCAATATTTGGAGAAATATTTAACTTTTTTTTATAGTTAAGTGTGTGTATTTCAAATTAATTATTGTAATATTAGTGTGTTGATTCTAGCGAAATCGAAATGAAGCTAGAAAACGCCTAAAGTTATGCAAAAGGATGTTTTCTTCTCCTAGGCACTAAGCAAATACAAACTTGATTTGCATACCTTTAGGCTCTGATGCTGTGATCGTACTGCGTACTAACATTCTTTCCGCTACTCATCTTCCCAATTCCCTATCCATCCTCACCAGTAGAGTTTGTTGCTAATGTAGATGGTTTACGGTTCTTCTAGGCTTTTTTCCAGTAGCGGTTCCGGTACCGGTAGCGGTAGCACCGGTAGCGGTAGCACCGGTGGGTGTACTAGCCCCAGTTGGATACGTAGCGCCAGGTAATGGGTTTCGGGTCGTCGTACCTTCTCCAAGTATCAATACCGTGTGACGGGACTCTTGATTTATTCAATTATTTATACACCTGGAAAGACTCGTTATTAATCATCGCATTTTTGTCGCACCTTTTTCGTTTCAATTCTTTGCAAATATTGTCTACGACGCAATCGAACATTTGGCACGAAAAAGGATTCTATCCTCGACCGCGCTTCCATCGACCGTATCCAGGACCCCATTACGGCGGACACTACGGTGGAGGACCCGTAGGAGGGGGCGGTTTCTCCGGCAGCCAGGCCAACGCACAGTCCGCTTCGTTCAACATTGGGCTCGGTGGAATTTCGGGCTCGTTCAGTAACTCGAACGCTAACTCGTTCGGCGGTGGCCCTGGAGGTGGTTTCGGAGGCTCAGGCTCGCAAGCATCGGCACAGTCCAGCTCGTTCGGCGGTGGATTGGGAGGATTCGGAGGTTCAGCGTCCAGCGCACAAGCGTCTGCTAACTCGTTCGGTGGAGGTGGCGGTGGTTTGTTCCCGTAAGTATCTGGACAAGTCGATGGGATGGAAACTCGTACGACAAGGTTAACATAATTCATCATCACCATTTCCATAAATATTCCTTTTTTTAGATTCTACTAAATCGGAAACCACGCCTTTGAGACTGTAAATATAAGGTGCCGGTGATTGGGCCTGCTTAGGCGACAAAATAAAAATGACAAAACGACCCATTTACACTACTACCACCACACACACAACTGTACCGCCAACGGGAAGGCCGTTGGACGGTTTTGTTACGCTGAATCCATCTTTGTGTTGTAAGCTATTTTTATTTTTATTTATGAATAAAAAAGGAAAAAACCATTTATGTTAAAAAAACTTTAAATATGTTTCTAAACTTGTTCGTGTTCGTGAGTTTCACAAAACAGGTCGATGTTGTGGTTTGCCCTTCGAGTATAGGCCATGCCGGTTTGTTACTCGAATCAAAAGGCTTCAACGCAATGCAGCAGCGGGCTAGGAAACGAACCTTTTACGACATTACAATGATTTTTGTTTTGTCTTGCTTGAAGTTGAAATTCCAATAGCTACAACGTTTTGTGAAGAAGGATCATTGACCATTCCAATGCCAGTTAATGCGATGTGACCTTCCTCTTTTGTGTGTGGCGATTATGTTTTGGGTAGTAGTGAAAGTGTTGACACTCCTACCCAGAGTCAAATGAAGCACCTGAATTCATCAAATGTATTTTTTTGTTCGCTTCATATTGATTTTGTAAATAATTTCGTACAGCTTTTAGTTAAGATTTGAATGGTGTGTATTACAAAAAATATTATTCAATTCGCAAGAATCGATTGTAGAAAATGTGTTAACTGATTCAGGTATAAAAAAAATACTACTTAAAAACATATTTCTTATTTGTGTCTTTGGATGTAATAAAAAATCTGCCCTTGTGCTCATAAGATTCAAAAGACTTCAACGCCTGCACTATGTGTAACAAGTGACGAACCTAAAAAATGTAATTTCCTTTCCGAAATATTTTGAACCGAATAACTTTCTACACTTCATTTGAATTTGCCATGAAATATCAGCGAATCATCTCATTCAAGGCTTTGATAATTGATTGCAAGATGATCTATCCCTGATCTCTAGTGACACCAAGTTCACACCTAGAAAGAAGGTCACGTTTGTCGCATGTGCGTGCGTTCGTGCCAATTGGTTTCAAGAAGCTAAATTAAAACTATCAACAAACCAAAAACAAGAGAGAGAGAGAGAATCACATTTTGAATGCTTATGATCGTTGGATGTATATAAATCGAAAGAAAGAAGTATAAATCTTTGGTGATTTTAATAAAGAATATAATTTAATTTTTCGTTTAATCAACGTCTTACTTTTTGTGGTGATCATCAACCAAAAAGTCCTAAACCTACGCTTCCCAGTCCGAAACCACTCGTGAGACTGCGGAACCCGTCCGAAAGACTACCGAGCAGACCTGAAAGGATTTGCAAGATTATTTTCATGAAAGTCACAGCTATAAGAGCCAGTCTATCGTGTATATGAACGTACTTGAGCTTGAGGATGGTCGAGAGGACATTCCAAACGGCATGCTGTAATAATTGGGCTGCGCGTAGGGTGAGAAAGACTGGTAGGGAGACGGTTGTGGTTGGTACGGTTGTGGTTGGTATGGCTGCGGTTGGTACGGCTGCGGTTGGTACGGCTGCGGTTGGTACGGCTGCGGTTGGTACGGCTGCGGTTGGTATTGCTGTGGTTGAACGTACTGTTGCGGCTGGTAGATGCGTGTCTGGATTTGTGGTTGTGAAGCTACCATTTGTTGCTGGTACACCATCAGTGCCTGCTGGTATTGGGCCAGCTCACGTTCGTACTGTGATTGTTGTTGCTGTGGCTGAACAGTAACCGATTGCACTCGTTGAGGAGTGAACTGTTGCGCTGGCTGAGATTGATTTATCATTACTACTCTGGGGCTGGACTGCACTTGTTGCTGTCGTTGGTAGTTAGCAAAATTCGCACTCGATGTTGTCCTAGCGTTAGAAGCTGCATGGAAATGTTGTTTAAACAATGAGCATGTAAAGGTACCCTTTAAGATCACTTTAGTTGAAAACGCCTATATGTATGCAATCACGTGTTAAGCGAGCGTCTGCTGTGGGATGTTTAACATTCAGTTTGCTAGTTTTCGATCTATTTTATTTTTTTAAAGGAAAATGTTCGCACAATTTCACCAATATTTTAATCTCACAATGTTTTCAATTCACCATTTAATAATCTCAGCTAATCAAACAAGCCCTAAGCACTGGATCACTGTACGTATTAGTAAAAATATATTTACCACCACACTTACCAGCATCGCTGTTGATTTCCACTGTACCAACCCGGCCGGACGATAGTTCACCCACAACATATTTGGAATTTCGGCCTCCAGCATAAAGACAACATTAAAACAACATTAAAATACAAACAAAAAACTCCAATCACTAAACGCTTTGCTGCGCTCGAACGACGTCACGCGTCATTTACCTTGCTGTTGTGGCGCACAATCGCTACTACCGAACAGTAAACTGGCCACTAGCCCTACCACGAGCAATCCAACGCTGGTCAGCAGCTTCATAACGTGTGCTACACGATCCCAGCGTCTGGAGCGACGGCACGCTACTAACACTTATTGAGCTATGTTCGCACCAAAATTCTACGGACTTTGGTAGAAAACTTTGTTAAAGAAACTTAGTTGCAAGTAGCAAACCGGTTTCCACCGCGCAATTTGGTTGGTGGATCGTCGGTTTGGTGATGAACCATGGTGTGCGGATTGGCAAAAAATTTACATCTTTCCGAAATCTAGTTCATGGTTAGCTAAACGGAAAGGATCATAGCTGGCTGGAGAATGGGTCCTAATACAGCTACAGTTTCAGTGGTCATATAGCTGTGGAGGTGTGTGTTTGGAATGAGTAAAAAAATTGTGATGAAAAACTTGCCCAGACACCTCTAGTGCGTTACCGTTAATATTGAAACTTGGTTTTATTTTTAAATAAGTTTTTACCCAATTCGTCACTGATTCCGCGATGCGCTATCAGAAGCCAACCGGACAGAAAACCTGTCGAGCTACCCCAATGTTTAAGCCACACTAACCGACCCACTTTGATAAGCAAATTGACTTAGCATCGACCAAAGCGTTTGAATATTTCGAAAACGGGTTCTTAGAGTAGCGGATCGAGACATCTTTCAAGTATTCAAAAGCTCGTATAAAGAGAGATTAAATCCTTTATTTCACTATCGTTCGAAAAACACCGAGAATGAGGAAGTCACTTTAACAACAAACGAACTTTGTTTGCAAGTTGCAAGGAACTAAAAATAGCATCGAATTATGGGATTCGATCACCAGATTCATGAATAAAAGCGCGGGAATGGGAAACGAATATGTCACGTCACAGACCAATTTGTAAAATGAATCAGTGATTCGTATCGGATTTGGAGGGATCCATTCCTAGTTAGATCCGGAGCGCTAACTCAAAGGCATTTGAAGTGAAAAGACGAATGCTGTGAACGTAAAACAATGGTAGAATCAGGTAATCAGGCAATCCGTGTTCAGTAAGTCATCTCATAAAATTTAACAGTTAGCCAGACTATCACCAATTTTCATTGAACGATCGAATGCGCGCCATTTTACATGATTCTATTTATTGTTTCCAAACAAAAGTTTAATATAAACAATTTGCCTTCTGCCAGTGCATACCACCATATTCTGTCAAGTTACTACTCTAATGATCGTAAGCCACGATCAGGGGAAAAGACCTATTCGGCCCTAGACAATGCACCGCAGGCACATCCTGTACAACCTCTATCACTGCCGTTTTGTGCGCTGCTTTGGAATTCTTATCAACTTCACCAGCCGTTGTTTCCGGAATCTTTGTGGCGGCGGGATCTTCTTTGGGCGCCGCTTGTTCTGCACTGCTAAGAGTTGTTGCTGAGATGAGGAGCCTATTAATGGATCCTGTTGAGGAGCACCATTCCCATATGCTTGCCCACGTACTGGTTGGTTTCTGATGGGGCGTTGCTGATCAGCTAAAGCGGCAGCAACAGGGACTCGTCGTCGACGTTCCTGTTCGCGTCTTTTCTTCTGCAGATACGATTTTCTTTCCTGTTCGACTGCTCGGCTAAGGAATGCTTGTTGCTCCGCTTGCTCACGAAGCCTATCATCCTGCGGGGTTTGTAGCTCATTGGTGGTGATTACCTGCGGTTGTGAAGCGTGCTGTACTAACAGTTGTTGCTGAACCTGGTTCTCTATGAGTCGCTGGTGGTGCAGATTTATTTGCTGTTGTAGTTGCATCTGCTCTTGTTGTAGTAGTTGGTGTTGCTGTAATAGTTGTTGTTGGTATTTTTGTTGCTGTTGCAGTTGTTGTTGTAGCAGTAGTTGTTGTTGCTGCTGTTGCTGCTGCAGGAATCTTTGCTGTTGAACTTGATTTGCTCCACCTGCAAGCTGATTGTTTCCTGTTTGGTGCAGTATCTGTTGACCGAACTGTGGCTGTTGGCGTCGCTGACGTTCACTTTTGGGATACACTGCGCGAGTGATTACAATAGGTCGCCCTTTTCTTATCCCATTTGGATGAACTGAGAAAATTGGGAATGAAAATACAATCGATGTAATCACCAATGTAATCATAAACTTCCACCAGTAATGATGCACACTCACCAACATTACGATTGTTCGATCTATTTGGCGCAGGAATTATGTGTGCTTCTCCTACACCAATCCGCGATTCCGCTGTAGTTTTTTTTGGCGAAAAATTAAGCGAAAAAACAATAAATTTATTGGTCTTTTAACGTTTGAAATAGCACGAAAAAATCACCATTTTCTCGTCCGTTACAGTGAATCCCACTAAGCACGGCACTGATTACACCCAAACACCAAAACACTTTTATTCGCCTAAAGTACATGGCACAGCACGATCAAATCGATCCCAATCAACCTGATAGTCACCCAAAGAAAGTTCGCTCTAGACTAAATCACTTCAGCAGGAAACGCTTCACTTTCTATGCACGTTCCGGACGATCACAGAAAACATTCGAAAAGATCAGTGATGATACCGCCCCGGTTATCATCATCTGCAATACAAAACCCGAACCGGTTCAGCTATGCAAAATTGAGGGACCTCCTGCAGGAAGTTTGCAACATTACTGTGTGCTGCTGGGATCACACGTTTGTCTATTTTGATAAAAAAGGATTAACATATCGAGAGTGAGATTTGACCTTTTTTGCTTTTTGGCACAGCATACGCACATCAAAATTTAATTAATTCGTGAAAGTTTACTATTCGTGTTGTGTAAAATGCTAATAATTGTTTGAGGGTAGGGCCTGTTTACATAATATTTGTGGTTGCCTGGTGGCTTAATGCTGTACCACTGCTATTGTTGCTTGTAACAGATCAAGGAACTTCTACCAAGAAGATGAGCGAAAAATCTTTAACTAAACTTAGCTCGGCTCTTCGCTCACTGCCGTACCGGAAGTGTGGGAGGGAATTTTACAAGTTATTGACTAATTTAAAAAAAAAATATTCTTGATGGTTCTGCATAATTCAAACGCAACAATCTCAAGATACCATAAATGATGATGAGTGTTAAAAAGATGCTGCCATAAAAGCACACAAAATATTCTCAAGCGTTCATTCACGACACAGCTAATCAAACAGGTGCTTTCTCTCGTGAATGAGGAGGTACGAAATAAATTTGCATACTATATTAATGTTAGCGTAGTTCAGTATCGTAAATTGAAGAATTCCTTTTCATTTCGCTTTGTGCACAGTGATGTGTGATGTATACATTATTCGAAGGCATGCCTTTAAAATTTTGTGTATTTTTTTATTGTAAGATTGAACATAATTTTTCATATGGTACGTTGGGAAGCGTCAGAGTCAGGGAGTATGGTTGATTGATTTTATTAATAAAATATAAAAAGTGTTAGCATTTTTAATAATCATCTTCTTTTTCCTCTTTGGCACTACCAACTTGTGAATTCTTGAACTTGGACTTGGATATTCAGTGCTGCGTATGATCCCTTTCTTAGGGCTCTATCGGCTGACAACAACACTTACCACCTTTTCGACTATAATGTTTCTCTGCCGCGTTTCTGTGTTTGTCTTCGTGAACCTTTCTTCCTTTCCTAATAATCCTTTTCGTACGTTCTACCTGCTCTTCCCATTAGTTATGTAAGAATATCTTTGTGTTAAGCCTTATTGGCGGAGAATTTATTGAAATAAACAAAATAAAAGAATGATGAAACGTCTTGAACGGGTTTCCATATCCAATGCCGTCGTATGAAGACTGAAACTCTCTGACTGACTGACCTCCTCTGCCAACGAATCACCAAACAGTAATGGATAATACGAATCAATTTCTGACCGGTGGGTTCTATGAGATCGATTAGAGATTTCGGCCCAAACTCCTTACCGATATCTTGGGAAACTGCTGTGCACTGACAAGCCCCCGTTGGCCGCTGGCCGGCTAAATTTTTGATTTCTTATACTACGAACTTTCATTGAAAACATTCTGTTATTTTCATTAAATAAAATTCCTAAAGCATTCCTTGTTTATTAAGTAAAAACACACACATTTATTGAACCAGTCACATGCACGCGTTCGTGCTTATCGCTCATCCAGCGACAAACAACGAACAGCTAGGAATAAATTAAACCAACACTCTCAGCCACACATACTTCCGCTGGTTTCGACAGGCGTTATGTAGTCTCAATATTTGATCGTTCGTAGTTTGGCCGGACGGTTGTTACGTTGCTGCTGCTGCTGCTGTTGCTGCAAAACCACAGCCCGTCGACGTTCCTCAGGTACCGATGCGGGACTACCGTAAGCCGTAGCGTGACTGGTAGCCGATCCACCCTTACCCGTGCTGTAACTGTTAGCAATTGCAATGGCCCCACCGTTAGTGCTTCCGAACGTTACCGGAAACATAGGACCTGTAGATCCACCGCTCGGACGACTGCCACTGCCACGACGGGTACCAAAGCTAACCTCCTCATCTTCCTGCTCCTCTTCAGCGGATCCAGAATCCAGCTGAACGGTAACCTTCTTCTTATTTTTATCCGTCACCGTGGTTGGAGCTAGCGGTACACTAGCCGGAATGTCCTCCAGCGGCTCCTCATTCTCATTCAGTGGAAAATCTAGCTCACTGCCAACGCTCGCTTCCTGGTCCAACTGTCCAGCACCGTCATCAGCGAATGGGATTTCGTTTTCTGGCACCGCTTCCGCTGGGTATGCGTCGGCAAACGATTGTACCGAGGGATAGGCAGCGATGGCCGGATCTGCGGGTCGGCAGTCAGCTGTTAATGGACAAGATCGGACAAGACGAACATCTAGCATCCATCCGTGCACACTCGGCCACACTTGGTTGCGAAATGATGATGATCCATACATTTACGATAACTTACCCTTGAGAATTTGTGTCCCGGTGGCAATGTTGTCTCCTGAGGCGAACGCTGCCACACCACTCGTTGCCGAACGACGATGATAGTTACGGAGCCGTTGGTTCTGGAACACTGCATGCTGATACATGGCACTCTGCTGCAGTTGCGGGTAAGTCATCATGGGGTACGCATTTCGGTAGTACATGAACGCTGCAGAGTGTATCGTGTAAGTACGAACGAAGAATTAAGGCAAATGTCAACGAAAAAAAAGCTTTCTGTTACAAAAGCAGCACGCACCATTCTGTGGGTAAGGATATGGGTAGGCTACACTAAGCCCAACCGCACAGCACGCCAACGCCAACACTACGATCGTACGAGACATTGCGCCTAAATGTATGCACTAAGAATTCACACGGCTGGTTTCACTGTAAGCGCCACTACTTATTCTCGTATTAGTGTTTATTCTATCGTATCGTTCGATGGGCAACGGTGTCGTCAACTGGCGTGGCAAATCTCTGGCGTGGCCACCGAACCTGATCTCCCAGCAACGACTGATAACCATCATGGTCGGGATCAACGCCTTTTATACGCGGCCCGGTATGGATTGGCCGGAGTCGTTCTTTAGCTGATCTCGTTGGTATGCAGCACATGGGTATGGTATTATTGACTTGCACGTTCCCTTCGCTCACTTGCCACGAGTAGTCTTTTCCGTTCCTTTCTTCTGCACGCAAGACATCAGTCTGTTGTGCGTCTTCATTTCGTATGGATGGCTATTGATTTTATTAGATTTTAGAATAAATTTTAAACACGAACCTGATGTTGTAATGACACTGTTGCGGGGGAAGAAGGACAGTACTAGAACTGGCGGGTGGAGAAGAATGATCTTGATGGTGCAGATTCGACTGGGGAAGACACATTGCAGCCACAAAGCTTCTTGGTTTCATAGAAGGAAATCAAACACAGGAACGACTGCTGCAATTTTTTGCATCAAACTGCTAAATTTCCTGCTCAGGAACACACTTCTAGTTCTGTCTTTCTTCCCCCGAAAAGTCTAAAAAATTTATGAAAACCTTCATTGTGCATGAATGTCTCGTCGTCTAACCTCGATATCGATATGGCGAGTATATTTCGCTGAATTCGATCGCACATCAACCAATTTGGACAAGCGAAATGGATGTCAATCATTTCGTGACATCTGTCGCTCGGACCATCTGTCCTGGATGGAACAGAACCGTGATTCTAGGATCGATTGTTTGAACAGGGACGACGATCAGCGCCCAATAGAACGAACGGATCGATTCCGGATGCGCATTCCACCACCAAAACGGGGCATTGTATGATAATTTTTTTTCGGCTAACATTTGTTTCTTACATATCATAGAGAGAGGAGACAGATGAGGAGCGCTGGCTAAAATTATCACGTGCGACTGCTGGGTGCCCACTTGCCGGGAGCTGTCAACGTTTAACTTAATTGCTTCATTGAAATAAGATTCATGATGTGACGGTAATAAAACATAAATAAAAAGCGTAAATTATACGCTTAACGCTCCCGGAGCTTGCACACCCGCAGAAGAAGTCCGTGTCGATGGTCGACCCACAACACAGATGAACTCCGTGTGGAAGACGAAAGTCTCTGCTAGGGTGCCCGGAACGAATGGTAAACCGTTGGTAAACACTCCTGATGCGAAAAATCGTAAAACTTTTTACAACAATTTATGCGATTTTATTACACTTCACTCACTCTCCATTGCCGTAGTCATGTGTGACCTAAGCTCAGCTACCGGGGAGGAGGAAACTGCTAGCACGATCAAACGTTGCCGCACAACAACTGGGGAAGGTGTAGAATACAGAACAGGCGTGCCGTACTGTTGGATAGGCGCGTTTTGATACGTTTTTGATCGAGTGACAGTTGTGTAAAAAAAAAAAGATCATTGATGTATGGAAAAGGATGTTTCAATTTACTGGAGTGTATCATGGGAAAAAGTGCTCAAACTTGATCATAAACCTGTAGTTTTATGTCAGCTCGTCGGCTCTTTGCATTTTGAACAGGAAGCAAAGTGTCCGGACGTGTGCGATTTCTTGTGATTATGTACAGTTAGAAGATCTCTGTCTCTATGATGAAGCGATTTTATGGCTGAATGATGGTTTAAAGACCTTTGAACTATTATGCACAGATAAAATAATAGAGAACAGAACGTTCATACATAAACTTTTAAAAAATAATCCTTGTACAAACCTAAATCAGTTTTCTCAACGGCTCACCACAGTCTTAAGTTAAGTAAAAATACTTTTTTATTACCATAATGAAGAATGAATTATTTATGTAAAATAACAAAAAAATCTTTAAAATTAAGCTTAAAAGCTCATCACAAAAATTAAAATTGCCTAATAAATTAATCAAGCGAAACTACTCACCACATTCTGGTATCTTCGACGCCTGAAGGTATGCAATACATAAATTTTATTTGTAAAATGGGTCTATAAGTTTTAAAAATGTTATATTGATCCCTGGTATCAGTGATGTTAATTATATTGATTGCATTCCATTGAGCTGAAGACACAAAATATGATTGTCATTCCGTTTATTGGTAAATTTTCATCCGCTTTTAATTACTTTTATGCACAATCTTTTGAACATATTTATCTTGCATTTTGTTCAAAAAGTCCTTTATTTTGGTTTGTATTGTCTGCACGAGTAATTTGGACAATAATAGAAAATATATATTCCAAAACGTTTATTTACATATATTGTGCTGCTTGCCAGTAATTTTTTCTGACATTTTACTCATCCCAAAGTTCACGGTACCGACAGAGGAAACAGCTTCAAAATTAGATCAAACAACTGTAGCAAATCATCTTTTGAAAGCATGGACCATAAAGCAAAGCCCAATTTAGAACGTGCGAACAAGCTGCAAATTCGGCACATGTGCGCCCGTGTAGTCACTTTGTATGTATCACGTCAACCGATCGCGATCGCAACCCCGATGCATGTTCGCACATAGGCACATCATGGGATTGGTGTTTTTTTTGGGAGGTTTGTAGTTAGTTTTAGAGCACTCCTTGCTTCTTTTGTCGGGAAGAGCGTAAAAGAGTTTAAAATCTTTCAAACTCCACGGGAAGCCTGTCTGCCCGTCTGGACAGTATGCGATAATTCTAGATCTTCATCCGGGAGCTAATCGTATAATGCATATTTTCATACCATGTCAGGCAGTGAATTGACGACAAAAAATGGCCTACTGATTGATGAATGTCAACGAATAAATTATGCTGTGACTGAGACCAAGTCTAAGGCAATGGCAGGCAAACACCTTGCCCAACTTGTGATCGTGACGATGAATCACTGTGGCCATGAATCACGCAAGGGAGTTACGCTCACCTTGACGTACAGTCCTTCGGCCCTAGCCGACGTCACTGGGACCGATTCTTTCCCGATTATTTATTCCCGTACGCGCGACACCATTTCGCAGAACACCGAGATCGACAAAGTCTAAACGTAAACGGGTTTGATACATAAAATTCTCAATGACCAGCCAGAACGACGGGGAATAAGGAAAGCTACCACAATGGTGACGCGACGGGAAGCCGGGAGTGTCGTTCGATTATGCAAATGCGAGCAGCCAAGCATCTGCCAGCTGGTCCCGATTGTTGAGAAAACGTCAATCGGCGCACTAGGCGTAAGTCCGGCTTGCAGAAAACGGCACTAGAATAATAATTCCGTGCGCCATGCGAACCTTCAGTACACACAAGCCAACTTTTATTTCTGGAGGAGCAAAAAAAAGCCAAACCAAGGAACGTACGGGGTGTCTGTCTTCCGTAAATGTACCTTTTCTTTGCACACCATTACCATGAATGGCACCGCCAGAAGAGGGAGGGAGTCTTAATGAGCAGACAATTGCATCTTATATGATAAAAAAAGCCATTTAACTCCTAAATAGGTCGAGCTTGAATACGGGACACTTAACTACAAAATGGTACAGAAACGTTTTATTTCGGTTTGGGGCATTCCCACTCGAATGCCCCACGGAGGCTACTTATTTCTATCAAAGTCATTGCCGGACGAGTGTGGAGACGCATTACTTCTTGGAGAAGCTGATGGAGCTGCCCTGCGATACGCTTGGCTGTCCGTTGGCAACGGAAAATCCTCCACTGTACGATAGGTTGATGTCCCGATCGCCTGGAAGCTTATAGCTCTGGCTACCGGACTGTCCAGCAGAGCCCTGAGAAGACAAACGAATGGTTGTTAGCGATAGGGACCTTCAAGCATTGCCCTCCCCAAAATCCCCTTACCGAAAATCCACCGGGACCGGCCTGGAAACCTTGCGAAGCTGAGTTGGCGGCGGATGCACCGAAACCACCACCCGGGCCCTGGTTGTAGAACGATTGGGCACCAGCATTAGCGGCACTGGCACCGAATCCTTGCGGTCCAAACTGTTGGTTGAAGGCGTTAGCGTTAGCGTTCGAGCTCGAAGCACCGAATCCTCTGCGGATCAAATAAACAGATAAATGAGGTGTTACATACATTAGTGTCGTTTCAACCGTGTCGCGTCCGGTGATGATCGTTAATCTGGAGGTGTATCTTGTGCAGGCACACACTTAAGTGTAAGGCTAGTGGATAGCACGTGGTACGTGGATCGCATTTTTTTGGCTGTATCTTCCAGATTTCGGATTTGGTTGAGTGTTCGCTACAGTGCTTAGCGCAGCGCTGTCGATGTTAGACAAGGTGTGATAAGCAATTTTATTTAAATATATTTTAATATCTTGTGGACGTGTGGTCCAATCCTTTGTGCGCAAAGTTTGAAGACAACATTTTGGCAAGTACTGTACCGAACATCAGCACCATCCCATCGCATCTAAACGATCGTTAAGATAGCGTACGAGATCGGACTGCAGAGTACAACACGACACACGCTCAAGGTCAAGCTCAAGAAGGCGCTTTGTTGTGATAACAAAAAGGAAAGGAACTCACCCGAATTGACGTTTTTGGCGCACGAGCAACGCTTCCGGTGCTGGCACGAGAAGATCTAGCACGCTGCGCACGTTGCGTCGTACGGCCGGGTTCGCTTTTCGCACATGGAGGGACGACTCGACCAGGACCTCGTACCCATTACCGGCCCGATCACGAACGGCAGCATCTGGAAGGTGAGAAGGCGGTTGAGTACATTGGCAAATTTAAAACAAAAAAAAAAACAATTTTTAAGGCTTTGGGTTAATAAGACTTGTCGACTGATATGGTAATGATGGTACAGGTTCATGTTAACAGATGTGTCTTCTGCCGAATGGCAACCGATTATGACATCTAGCCGGACATGTGAGGAAGCTGGTTTTGTTTGCCTTTGTGTTTTAAGTCTGCTTGATGATGGTTTTGTTTGTTTTGTCTTAAAATTGCTGCATTTTTGTCTGCTGCGCACAAAGTCGTCTCCAATTCGACCCAAGTTGTTTGTTTCTCTCTCAAAGAAATTAATTTAATTTTTGCAGTCCCATCAACATAAAACCGTTGACCATTTCGCCGAAGTACGACACGCAGCTAGCAGCAGAAAACCAGTTCCCAAAAAACACTGTTGCTTAAGACGCACCGTTTTGCTTATTTACTCTTGTGTCCCGGGTTGAGTGAAATATAAAACCTGCCCGACACAATATACGCCCAATTTGTGAATAGCCCGACAGCAAGCTAGCTTTGTTTTTCGCCACTCGCCAGCAAACCCGGCACAAACCAGTATTTCCGGTTTGTTAGGTCATTCGAGTCGTTTTAAGCCCCGGACGTTTCGATCGTGTCCGAAAATGTATATACCTTCTGCCTAACTGCTACAGCAAACGATGCGGACTAGACGGTTTGGGCACGGGACAAAAAGGAAAGGTCACGACTAATGAAGTGACCTTAGCGATGAGTTTTGTTTGGATTCGGTTTTGGTATAAATAATCAACAGATTGAAGGCTGCAGGTCTCAAGGAGATGGACGTAGAACCCTGACGGTTTGACGGATTGTTTTTGTGTGATTTTATTATTTTTTGAAAGAGTTCAGGTAAGGACATGAGGTGGATTAGAATACATAGGGCATTTGTAAGATTTTTTGAAGAATTTGTATCAAAAATGAGTCTACGATGTGCTACGGTTATCAGTAATAAATTGTCGTATTTGTTTCGATGTAATAAATTTCCAATAACCTCGACGAAAGATCAAATTTTTGGCGACATATCGATTAATAGCGATTGGCGTACATTAAAAATATATGCTTCAATATTCTGGAGGCTTTTAAATAATGTTTCCGACATTAAAAAAAAACTCCATCGTGCCTTGTAAGATCCGTAAATTAATTATCCAAACGATTTGTTCCGATATTTGACTAAACACGACAAGACCTGAAATCAAATCCCATCATCCAAAAGGAGAAGATTTTTTCAAACTAACATAACTCATATAAAATGACAAACTTCCGTCCAGATGAACTAAAAGACTTTGCGACAAAAAATTCACGTCTAAATCTCCTATTCACTCAAACCACTCCAGAATAACCTACACTGCCTCGAATGCTTGTCTTCTTCGCACAAACATTAGCATCCTCTTGCTTATAGCACACTATCAACAAAGCGATTCCACAGTTTGTCCTCCCTATAAGTCCACCTACCTCGTCCATCGTTCTGACCCAAGGTGCCGATAACCAGCGCCGCAAGTACGATCACTCCAGCAAATCGGTTCATTCTCACTTTATGTCGCACAGCCCCAAAAGAACACTACCGGTCACACGAAACGTTCGCAACACTCTGATCAGCAGGTCGGGCTCATTTGCGTATCCGAGCCGCTCGAAGATGCTGTGCTGCTCCCGGACCGTCTTCGGATCTCGTTCGCCATTATGTCGCTCGCATGTTCGTCCGGTCTCCGGAAGGTCGGTACGCTAATGTTGACCACCGCTCTGCACAACGGGCACACACTGTGCATTGGTTTGGCTTGTTTGTTTGTTTACTTTGGGCTTGAGATCGTCACCGAAGAGGATCAACTGATAATGGGGCGAGGCGATCGTCAGCGATACGATCAGTAAGAGCAGGGAGGGGGGAACTTTTAAAGTCGGGTTTTCCCCCCTTCTTGGGTGGATTACGGGCAAGAGACATATTTGTAGGTATGACGTTCCCGTAGAGCCGGATCCCCAGAGACTGGATCCCATAAATCGGGGACACTAATACGCACGATCTGATTTTGATTCGCTCGCACATATTTCTCAGCAAGAAAGTTGCCAAGCTGGTCAACAGAACGTGTTAATCGGAGAGACGAGAGGGAGCTTCTCCAGTACATCCATTTTGGGTACATTCCCGTAGCATTGGTAAAATTATCACCAAACATGACAACAATATAAAAGTACGCATTCACTGGTAGAGGTTCAAGCCGGCAATTCCAGCTTCTAGGTGTCTGTGAGCCCTTCACGATCGTTACTGATTCGAGCAGTCTGAGACTGCACGCGGATTCGAGCAGTAGGCCATCGACGGCGTTTCAATGCTGCAGTTCATCAGACACAAAGATCGTATCGCACTAGACGCACTGCCCGAAGTATGGGGAATTCCCTTGCACTGTACCAACACCACCGACAGTGAATAGTTTTAAAGAGACGCACCAAAAGCCACCCCAGCCACCCAGCCAGGCGCAAAAACGGCAACAGAACTGGTTTCTTTGCATACCGAACAACTATTTGGTTGGCGCACATGTGAGACGGCCGGTGCAGAGTAGTTCCGTGCAAAGTTTCGTGGTGCTAACGAAACGAAATGGCTTTCGCTCCTATTATTTATCTTTTAATCAGGACTGCAACAATATTGCGCGTTAATACACAACCTTAATTAATGGGAGCTCATTGGGATGCAGAGAGACATCATTTTATGTTTCCGAATCAATAAAGTTGAGACGTTCGGTATTAAACTGCATCTTGTATCGAAAGCCCCAATTCCATTAAGGCAGCCAAAAATGGCAGGACAATATCTCTCGAACTAGTCGTGTCCTGAGAATAAAAACTTCCAAAAGATCTGTTGCAAACTGTTGGCTAATCCTACTCTCTTAGAATCCATGATCGATCAATAAAATTTAGTACAGAGTTGAACGATCATTTAATGTTCTGTAGTACTTGACGAAGTAAGTAATTTGTTCTTCACAAGGGACAAGAATTTGTTGCTTGATTGATCTTGAATGATCAGATTTTTCATTAAACTAGTCAATTCCAGGCGGATAGGTACAGAAAAATAACTAAATATTCTCTAGCTTCGCTTAGTTAACTTTTTATTCAAACATTTCGAGCTTCAACATTTTCATAAGCAAACCTCACATATCTTAACCCTTATTAATTCAACAGCCGTACTTAATTTAAATGCTAATATTTTCTACCTTCTTTACTGAACTCCACACGCGGCGGTGTGATATGAAAGGCAACAACACGAACAGGTCACTAATCTGATCACCCTTTTAAGTCGCGTTTGTACGTCACTTCACATCACAAAACAAAACAGGCGAATAAATCCTGCGCACCATATTGCAATAATCAATAAACCGATTGATTTTTCGGAGCGAGAGGTTAAGCTCGGAATGATTGATTAACTGAACCGAGTCGCAACCTAGGACTCTGGACACTTTCTTTTACTGTTTCTTTCCGTGTTCCACTTTCGCGTCGTTGTTCTTCCACTTTTTCAGTACTTTGTCGTGATGTTTGCCCAAATATGGTTGCCCTTTCTCGGGCGAACCCAACCCGTTCGAGCGTGAGGTGCCGTGATGTGTTACGTCGCCATCATGCCTGTTCGAAAAAAAAAAACGCGAATGGAAGCAAAAATTACGTTTTTCATTATGCAACTAGAAAAGGGACATTTCAATGTGTATCGGGGTGCGGTATACCGTACCTTACTTCACGCTCCTGCCGACGCAACGATGTGGCAGGCTTCTTGCGTACGTACAGGGATGCTCCGACGACGACTTCCTCGTGTATGTTACCACCGTCCGCTAGTCCACCGAGTGGTTTGTCCTTCACTTTGTCAGAATCTTGAACCGGAATAGAAAGCACGTATCCGACAAGGAGCATCAGGACAACACAAATCACTGTACACCAGGAACGCTTTACGGGCTGCATCTTGGGTTATGCGGGCTGCAACTAACGCGTCCAGCGATACTAATTAACGATCGGTGCAACGGTGTGAAGCTGCAATGTATACCAGCAGCAGCTCACGGGCAACTAAACAACCACCAAGCGCTAACGGTTGCGTGGAATGCATGATCAAGTAGCTGACTCGAGTAAGTATGACCCCCTCGTGGCTGATCTTGGCTTGGAGGGATTGTGGCGCATTTTGCGTTGCGAGTGTAGTTCGTCTGGGTGGGAGAACGGTACGGCGCAGTGTCGAACCGCGTTTACAGATTAAATCCCAGCCAGATGTGTTTGTTGCTGGAGCATGCACACGACCGTGGGAGAAAGCAGCAGTGGGGTTAAACGTTTAACGTTAAACAGACTGGGGGCAACATAATCTGTTAGCTGCAGCACAAATACTAAGAATCGGTGTGCGAATGCAGTAGTTGTGTGGTGGGAATCGTTATCTTTGGTGCAATTTGAAGTATAGTAGAGAGGCCTCTTGCCTTGAGAGTCGTCTTGGTTTGAGGATTTTTTATGAATTTAAAGGTTAAAACAGGCTTTTCCTTCTCAATATAGATAGAACGCTTGAAAGAAACATTTCATTGATGTAAAACTTGTTCGAGAAACTCACATAAAACTGTACTAAAAGTATGTACTAAAAAGTTCAAATGAAATTTAAAATAATAAAATACTAAATATTTGATTAATCTGTACTTTTAATTACACAAATATATTACTCTAACTTATTATCTGCTTGATTACTTGTATTGGTACAAACAGCGAATAAACAAGCGATAAGACGATGTTTGTTTGTTTTTTTGTTTCTGTTTATTCTTGCTAAACATAACGCAGCTTACATTACATGCAAAATCGACGCATAAATCGTCAAGTTTTGTTTCCCGGGGAAGCGAATTGAATCATCTGCCGACCTCCAGCCTAATCGCGGTATTTTAGCTCCATCGTTGTAGTAATTGTAGGAAGTAAAATAAATAGTTGCCCTCGGTGTTTTTTTTTTATACTAAGGCTAGCTTATCAACTTGAATATTTTTGTTCTGTCCCTGTGCGCTCTTAACACCCATCCTCAGCTCTGCGTTATACTAAACCCGTTCGAACCGGTCGGTCGTCCGTTGGCGAGAGAAAATCCGTTCGAGTACGCCAGCGAAAGCTTACGCTGTCCTGGCAGGTTGTACGTTTGGCTGCCGGAAAACCCAGCCGAACCGGACAGTCCACCCGGTCCGGCACTGAAACCCTGGCTGACCGCATTCGATGCAGACGCACCGAACGATCCTAGCGGTCCATCGCTCTGGAACGATTGGGCCTGAGCATTGGCGGCTGATGATCCGAATCCACCCGGGCCGAACCCTTGGCTGAAGGCGTTAGCGTTGGCATTCGAGCCGGAAAATCCAAAGCCACTGGGGGGTTCCAAACCATGAAAGGAAGACCGGAAAAGATTATCTGATAAGATTGTAGAAGCTAAAGGGACGCAGAGCGAGCGTGGGGTACTTACCCAATGTTTTGGCTAAGCGCGTTTGAGGCAGCATTCGAACCGGAAATTCCATTATGACCACTGTAAGGATGGCCCAACAAGGAGTGAGTATTAATTATTTGCTTTTTTAATTTAAACCGAAAAATTGCATACTAACTTCAAACCTAACGAATTTGCATTTGCACTAGCAGTTGCAGCAGACCCACCGAACAAACTGTAAAGAAGATTGTATAGAATAATATGAGATTAAATAGAAAGAACAGGGTGCAGAGTTTAACAGCATCACACTTACCTTGGCTGTGGATTGAAACCGTAATTTGGGATGTTGTTGAAGCCACTGAAAATAAGCAGAAGTACATTTTTGTATTAAACATATTTTTAACCCTTTCTGAGCGAAATATATATCCCTCCCTGACTGTTAACCAACACGAGGTCTTCTGGAGCAACACTATAAGATCGATTTGAATACACCAGAAGCTAATAACGATCAAAAGATCACCCCCGAATAGGGGCCAAAGGGGTTCAGAGCATCCGTTCTCTCCCTACTCCAAGATACTGCTTTTAGAGCTGCAGAAAATCGATCAGAATTCACACAGGCGATCAGGTTCAGAGAAAGTAAACCTCTATTGAAGCTTGATTCGTTCAATTTGGGCCAAGATTGAAAATTAATTGGTCGATGAATTAAACCATGCGAACAGCTAATGAGTATTTTTACACGACCAGACCATCCTCCACAAAAATGTTGGATACTTAAAAAACCGTATGTGCCTGGGATCATTCGATATACACTTGTTTCGATAGATGCCGGACACTGGCATAACTGGCAAACGTTTCACTTCAGAAAGTTGCTTGAAGATATATCTCGGTGTTTATTAGGGCTCAACGACATTAATTTAGTTTTAAAAAATCTAATAAATTTCTTATGAACACAACAGACGAAACGCTACAGATCGTTCAAAACAAATTTTAAAGCCAAGCTGCATCACAATTCAATGACTCATCTCACTACCTTCAACCTGTTGGTGGTTTAACACGCACGTCCGCGCCATAATTCACTACAATTAAAAGTAATCACTCAAAACCACTCGCTCTTGCCTTCCATTACGCCACTTTACACACGGTAAACCCTACCCAAGAACTGGCAACAGCTGTCGTTTGCTTCGAACCGCCACCTCGGGCGCGACCGATCGCAGCAGCTGATGGTCCTTGCTGAGCTGCAGAACGCCCGCTATCACAACGCCCGCAAAAAACGATGCGGCCAGCAGGAAGTAGATCGTATAGAGCGTCCTCATCTTGAGCGTTCCGAGTTGCAACTACTGCAACTACAACGGTGTGATGAGCAAATGGAGTGTGTGAACGCGCGCGCAACTAGAAATCAGGTTTTCCAGCCCAGCAGGCGTACTTCCCTAACGGCTTCCCTTCGAATCACACTAATTAATGTTTATTTGACGTGCAAAACAGTTCAACCACAGAAGCGCTAACCGTTACGCGTGTTAGAAAGCAACAGGCAAAACCAAATAAACCTTAGCGCCATTTTATCCTGCAATCGTGCAGGATAAAGGGCACCATTGTTGTCCGTGTGTGATGTTCGATTTGATTGAGAACCGATAACGATAAATTATGAAATAAACGTGCTTTTTGTTCAATAAAAACACTTGTACTGTTTGTTCCAGTCGAACGAGATATTCGGTTGTCATTCATGCAGAAACAAACACGTGGCGGGATGACACGATACACAGCTTTGATTTACGTTGCCTGGCAACCACCGTGTGAATGTGTGTGAGTAAGTTGGCGCGAACGAGTATTTCCGCAAGCTCGAACACGTGTTATTGAATATTTTAAAATAGATCGTTACGATTTTGTTTTGTTCGTTCGTTCACTCATTACCATATCTTGTTACCGTGCTTTGTGTGGTGGTACAGGTGGTATCCGAAGGTCAATAATTGTTCGATTGTTTTATTGTTATTGCGATTGTTTGTTTTCTTTAGTGTTTCACTGTCCTTGTTTAAAACTCTTTATCTGGCGACCATTGCTCTTTCCACGTTTTGATCTTTAACTTATATGTTACTAATTATAGTTAAATAATATAATTCACGCCAATAAGAACTAGTTTCACACTATCGGCACGTTAAATATTATCCCAATTATCACTCGAAAAAAAAAACACTTGAAAAATGGAAAAAAAACACTGGATCTTACATTCGTCGGTTTGAAAGACGCTGCTGTAATAAAGGTGATCGTAGTGGGAAGAAGGGCGAAATGTTCGCCAACACTAGCGTCGAGGCAGTGCACAGGATGGCCACTGTTAAAGTCTTCCGGCACGTAACACGCTCCATCCTTGACTGACCGTTTCCAATCGACTGTTCGGCAGATATATTGTAAAGCCGATTATAAAGCCAACTTTATCACACACACACTTTCACACACACACACACACCCTCTTCTGATCGTGGAATCCCGTTTTTCTGACAAGGCATTAGAATATTCGATAGCATTCCGCATACCGGTTTTGTGTTTCATCCTTACGATTCCCCCAAAAATGGAATCTCTTGTGCAGAGCCATTGCAGATCCTACGATGGTCATAATGGAGCACACGTGATGAGTGGGATCGCATTATTGCGGTGGGCCTTCCCGAACGTTAGGACACGCACGGCAATATTGACGGGGCCATTGAATATGGTTGAATTTATGAACCATTTGTACAGTTTTGGACAAAAAAATGTTTGCATTTGTGTGAAGAGCAGGTGTATTGATTAGAAAATCAAGTACACGTACTTACATCCAGAATAATTGACAGGTTGATAGCAGTTTATTCTACCCACATTTCCGTATATTTGGTGTCACGATTTTTCTTTGTTCTCTCTTACTCTGGATGAGATTGAGACCAGGATCTTCATACGCTGAATCTTCCATTCATAGCATCGTATCACGTGAATTAAACGAGGCTTTTGCCTACCAGAATGTCGTTCAGAAAGGGTCCCTAATATAGCTCCCAAACGTCTAATAAAGCCTAATATCCATTGATACGTAAAGCCTTGAAGCCAACGATTGAAATATTTGCTCCTAGGATGATCTTACACTTTTATCCCTCACTGTCACATGGATCCAGCGAGGTACTTCCATCGATCGAATGGATTAATGTGTTTTAAAATTATCAACAAACCACTTTGATTTGCATCCTTCAACTGAAACGGGGGGTGTGCGTTACTGAAAATAGGGAAGTGGTTGATTTTTAAGCAACTTAATACACACATACTCACTCAGATAACCGTTGCGTGCGATTTCTGCGAACCTAAGCCGCACCTGTTGGCGTTTCCTTACCCCTGGCGAATGGTTTTACTACATTAAAATCCCAAATGAGATGGTAATGAAATCATCTTCGAGAAAGAATTCAACAGGAAAAGAGACAAAAAAAGTGACAAACTTTCGCATAAGCGTTTCGTCCAAAAGAGCAGCTTCTTTTTTAAAAATCCATTTGGAATATCCAATCGTTCCCCGTTGACCGTTGGACCTTAGAGGAGTGGCAATAAAACAAATTCAAAAAAAGAATAAAAAATCCATTTCCGTTTCCCGTATTCCGATAACCTGTTTGCAAGGTATGCACAGAGTATAGAGCTTTTATTTATAGTATCAACAATCGCTAACATACCGATACACAAATATGCATGCGTACGTGAATACGCTTTCGATGATACAAAATTTTACAAAATGTACAAACAACGTTATCCATAATCGGATCGGTTCGGGATGGTTTCTTTTGTTACAATTACAGTACCTCAACGGAAAGTCTGAACACATTGAGATCGAAATGAATTCGTTCGGGTTGGAGGACGATATTCTTTCCGCCCTGAATTAGGCAATTACGATTCCCTTTTCCACATGTTCTCGCGGGATCTTCTGGCTATTTTTAATTCTGCTAGCTTCTGGTATAGCTTTTAAAAGTTGTTGAAACCTTTTCGAAATATTTCGTTGCTCATTTTCTTTTAAGTACAAGACTGGCTCGTTCTACCTGTCCTTGCAATCATATCTGAAATTTGGGAAAAATACTTCCTCAACCCATCATCTCAAGGTGTTTGAATTTTCGTTAGAAGCACTGTATATTAAGCCTTCTACTATTGCTCTTTTCCCCCCAAACTGGTCCGTTGAGAAAAAATTCAACAATTGTAGCCATTTCATTGAATGCTAATTTTCGGTAATCCACAGTTAGGAAAGGATAAATGGAATAAAGTGTGGTTCAGGAACATCTCCCTTTCTATCCTCTATCTATTTCGATCTCCTCTCAACGCGGAATAGAACCGGTACCCATGGTATGGAAAAGTGACTTTATCGAGGCGAAAGTATCGCGTGTCAAAGGACGCTGTAAGTGTAATTTCTATATATTTTCTTTTATTTCCCTCTACTAAATTGGCGTACTCCTTTTGTTCTCCTTTTCCTATATGTGTGGCTATAATCATTGCCTAACATTATCACCTACTTTCTTATACAGCATTGGGTGCGCGCACATTTCCTGTAAGGCGCTATCGTGAGAAGATTATTTAAGCCGTCTGATTTTCCTTTTTTTTTACAAAGCAAATTAGTTTTTTATAATAAGCAAATATCGTGTAAAATAAACATAAAAACAAGGCACAAATTGTATCGCATGTGTAAGCAACATATAGAAGAGAAAAAAAAAACATCCGGAACAAACAAACATTACACATTAATGGGTTTTTCGTTGACTTGTGTTGTTGTTTGAAGAGTTCAAATAGAACAGCTGTTGTTTTTGCTTCTGTATTTCAATAAGCGACACTTTCGTACAGTACATACAACATTAAACTAAACATACTCTAAAACAACCAAAAGCGCAGAAGCTCCCTCGTGGTTGAGCTGTTGAGCTCTTTTTTCTTTTCTTTTCCCATGTTCTCCATGCAACTTATCTTTTTCTAATACAAAATCAAAATATAAACAGGCCTTGCTGCTGCTGCTGGTCCGTTTCACCTCTGTTAGCTTTCGTAAAATAGTGTTGATTGTGATCCGTGCGCGGTGGTGGTTTGCCTTTTTAGTAACCATATTTATCCTGAATCGAGTTCATCACATCGCTGGCAAGTGAGCTGAGCCGGCCGGCCACCTTTGTGACGCCTTGCCGTACACTTTCCCGTACGTCCTCCAGATCGGGCCCGTTGTACTGCAGTGCTGGACCGCGTGATCCACCTTGAGTAGGAGGTTAAAAAAGGAAAAAAAAATATATTAACGGAAAGGAAGGCGAATACAAAGCTCCAATCTTACCAGGTCTACCACCACCACCCGACGAACCCATCGATGATGAACCGTGGCCGAAATAGTCGGCGGAAGAGATGCTGGTTGAGCCCTGGAATTTGGAAAGGTTCGCCGACCGTTCGTAGCTCGACTGCTCATCCCCGAAGAACTGATCGGACGAGATGCCCTTGGCGGAGCCGAACTTTTTCTGTGCCAACTCACTATTATCGACCGGTTGGGGCTGATTGCTAGTGTTTCTTCGATTGCTGCTGGTGCTGTTGCTGTTATTACTGCTGGCTCCACCGCGGCTATAAGTTGGTTGATCTAGAAAGAAGGAAAAATCCCACATGTTAAACCAACACGAAAAAAGGAATCGTCTGGCAGATATGTCCTTACCACTAATACTGCTACTAGCGCCACCCTTCAAGCTGCCACCGGCCGGTGAAAACATCGTCTTAACCGTCGGACGCTTGCTGTCGATCGGTTCGAGCGTATCGAAGCCCATCTGCGTCGCTTCGCTCATATCGGCACCCTTGCCACTACCGGAAAACCCGTAAATTATGGAATAGTCATCGAAAAAATCGTTTCCACCATTACCGCTGCTGCTACCACCTCCACCACCACCACTTCCACTTCCACCGCCGCCACCACCGCTAGACGAATCATCCCGATCGTACGCTTTCGTAACCGAACTACCACCTCGAGTCGTTTCCTCTTGTGTGAGCGTTTTCATGTCGGTCAGTGCCGAATGTGAAACACCGGCGGCCCTTCCAAAGCCCATCCCAAGCCGTTCGATTTGTTTCGCCTTATTCGGATCGATCGCTTTCAGCTTTTCCTCTTCCTTGTGTTGCTTGATCGAAAGATCTTGGTAAGCGAGCCGTACGCTGGCCAGTGTTTCGGCCTTTTCCTCCTCGGTAATTACCTTCTCGGGAGCCGGTGCCAGCTTTAGCTTGTCGGCCATATTGGCCCGTTCTTCGATTTCGGCAAAGTTCGTTTTGACACGGGTTGCACCGAGTCCACCCTTCTTCGCACCGAGGCCACCCTTTTTGGGCTGTATCTTGCGTACGCCGATCGTCGATTTGACCGGTTCGATCGGTACTTCGGAGATGAGGAAATCGACCCGAGGGCCAGCCGATGGGTCGAGCGTTGCGCTAAGGGAAGCCAGTTTTGGAATCTACATAAGGGAAAAAGAAGGAAGCGAATGGAGTTTTTATTACTTTTTTTAAATTAGTTTTCTTAATTAAAACGTTTTCATTATGGGTTAAAAAAGAAATCCACGTATAAGCAGCAACTGAACAATAAAACAACGTCCAGCTTTACTTACGTTTTCCTGCTCGGGATCGTTCTTCGGTCGGGGATTGTTGTTACGCTCGTCCTTACCCGTCTGTGGCGTGACGGTGGAGTCACCATCGAAGTTTTCACATTCGGCAAAGAAGTCTACCTCCTTCTTCTCGCTGGCAGTGTTCAGGTCTTGCACATGATCAATATGGAGCTGTATGATACGGTTGATGACGAAAAGCGAAAATGCCAATTTTAGCTATTTATATGAATGAGAAGTGCCTGTTTTAGGCTGTCCTAAGTTGAGGTGCGTTTTGATTAACAAATTTTATGTAAAAATGCCAAAAAAGCAGCACTTGTGCCATTAAAAACACACGTGGCAAAGGCATACACCACAAACACACACACTCGTCTATCTGTGTTATCCTGCTTACCGTCGTCCCGTACAGCTGTAGTGACTGTTGCGCTTTGTTTAGCAGTTTATCCTTATACAGTTGGGCAGCCCGTGAGTTGTACTTTTGTTGCGCATCGGTAGTGTTGCAATTATGCTGGCGAAAGAATTGTGCCTACAAAATATACAAATACAAAGTTGTTAATTGAATTATCCATTTCATAGTGCATCGATGGAGGGAGCCACGAGACTTACCGCATTCGCATTGCCTCCGACCTGCATCTGGCGGATCTGCAACCACGTCCAGTTCGTGTCGAGATTGGTGGAGCGTACAAACGTCAGATGCACGCCCAAATTCCGATGCACCGCGGAACAATCGATGCAGATAAACACACCGTATGTTACCGAGGACCAGGTGGGATTTTTCGCTCCACAGTCGAAACAGCTCTGCAAGGGTCGTAGTGGTTATAGGGGAGGAAGCAAACCATGGTTTAAGGACCGTTTTGAAGGACACATTTTAATCGCCCACCCTCCCTAACACGTCATGTGTTTTGTGAAGGTGTGGGGTGGTGTGAGATGGGCTATTGCTTACCTTGTTCGTTGCCTGTGATCGTAACCGATGGAAAATGGCATCGATGTCCTCCTTCGAGGGTGAACTTCCACCAGCCATTTTCGTGTACTGCTGTGTTGGTTTGGTTGTGGAAACTTTGAGCCCAGCTATGTAATTTTCAATCGCTCCAACACGTACACTTTGTCACCAAAACGGGTGGGTCGGCTGGGAAGCAGTGGGAAATTCCAGTCCCAAATCACCCGACTATCGACACGCGTGGAAAACACAACACTTAGCGGGGAACCAATTTTACAATACAATACGTTAGGGGAGAACGAGGACAACACTGTGCACTTTACTTCCCAAACAATTTTCTACACGTAAATCGGAAATTGAAGGTGTTTTATTGGGACCGTCGTTTTTGGTGGAGCAATATAATCAGCACTTTGCTTTTTTCCTCTTTTTCCACTCTTTTGACGTGACACGCTCTGACGTTGCAACGTTGGTGACAGCTAAACTCTATCCGTGCCAAGGATGTTTAAGAACAGATGTGCTCGTCGTGTTTATAAATAATAAATTAGAACATAAAATATATGGCCCAATTTCTGAAATTTTTACAAGAATGTCAGTGTAATAAATTGAGAGTTTCTGGGTGCTATATAAGAATTTATTCAATTTATCCTCCAAAAAAATTTGATGCATTTATCAGAAATTAAGCACAGCCATACAGCTAATCACCTTGGTAACGATGCCACGAAGAAAACACCTGACAACTTCAAAACATGACGTCTGAAAACAATCACAATCGATTCTCCGTTTCGTGCTGCAGCTGGTAGGTGTACGTACGTGTTCTTTTGCATTTTGTTGTCCAATTATTTCGTCAGCCCGTCAGCCGTTCCCAGCATCAAAAACACTTTGTTTAAATTGTCTGGCCTTAAGCAAACAGTTTCATTCCACGTGCTGAATTGACTAACTTGTGCAAACTCCAAGGTTTTCCCTTCAGCTCCCAGTGGTGTCCTTGACGAGGAGTTTTACATACTACAGCCAGTTCGCAATTCGCTTCATTGAACGTTTATCAATGCACTGAATTCGGTTGACTGTGAGTTTCTTATCGGATCTTTATCTCACGCCAGTTTACAATCTTGTTTCGATTTCAGTAGTGGTGCCATAAAAATCACACTTTTATTACACACACCGTGAAGCCGGAAGTAAAGTAGACTTCCAGCAAAATGAAAGGTAACGGTAGCATCCTAGTGGTGCTGCTAGTGCTGGTGGCCAGTATGGCATCAACTATTTTGGGATTGCCGGTTGTAACACAAAAACCGAAAGCACCTGAAAAGGAAGAAAAGCACGAGGATAGCAATGTGGAACGTATGGAGGTATGTACATCCATTTTCTGCAACATTCATTTGGTATTAAAAGTTCATTTTTTTCATTCTTTTTCTTCCCCAGAATATTATTGAATACAATAAATATCTTCAGGAGGTTGTAAATGTCCTCGAAAGTGATCCAGTTTTTGCGGAAAAGTTGCAAAAGGCAGCGGAATCTGACATTCGAGTATGTGAAATTCACTGTGTGTGTGTGCTAATACTCTTCGTCTTATTGTTCATGTTTATTTCCTTTTTTCCCCATTTTAGTCCGGTGTAATAGCGCAAGAGCTCGAGTACGTCGGACACCACGTCCGGTCGCGTTTGGACGAGCTGAAGCGCATGGAGCTACAGCGATTGAAGGAGCTAGCAACGAAGCAGTTCGAGCTGACAAACGAAATCGATCGCGACCATCTGAAGATTAGCGAACACGTGGATCATGCTAATCCGCACACGTTCGAAATTGACGATTTGAAGAAGCTGATTCTTAAAACCTCCCAGGACCTGATGGAAAACGATCGGCGCCGCCGGGAAGAGTTCAAACAGTACGAGCTGCAGAAAGAGTTTGAAAAGCAAGAAAAACTTCGCAACCTTGACGAAGAGCATCGGAAAGCGTACGAGGAGGAGCTGAAGCGCCAGCAGGCGAAGCATGATAATCATGAAAAAATTCACCACCCTGGCAACAAGGCACAGCTGGAGGAGGTGTGGGAAAAGCAGGACCACATGGATGGGCAGGATTTCGATCCGAAAACGTTCTTCATGTTGCACGATCTGGACGGGAATAATATGTGGGATGAGAACGAGGTAAAGGTGCTGTTCATAAATGAGCTGAACAAGATGTATCAAGCGGGAGCGCCGGAAGACGATATGAAGGAGCGAGCGGAAGAGATGGAACGTATGCGGGAGCACGTGTTTAAGGAGGCGGACACAAATAAAGATGGGCTGATAAGTTTCGAGGAGTTCATCGAGCAGACGAAACGGGACGAGTTCCAGAAAGATCCGGGATGGGATACGGTCGATCATGAGCCACAGTTTACGCACGAAGAGTACGTGGAGTTTGAGCGTCGTCGGCAAGAGGAGATTCAGCGGCTGATAGCGGAGGGCAAGCTGCCACCACATCCGAACATGCCCCAGGGATATCATCCACAGGGAGAACATGTAAGCCAGTGGCTGATGATGCTGATTATTCTCCCTGGCATTTGATAATAATTGAGTTTTCTTGTTTTTTTTTTCAGGGTCAATATCAGGTGCATCCGAATGCTATTCCACAGCAACAAATTCCGCACTACCAGCAGCAGCAGCAGATGCAACAACAGCAGTACCATCAGCAGCAGCAGATGCAGCAACAGCAGTACCATCAGCAGCAACAGCAACATCATCAGGGACCATCTCCGCCAGCAGGATACAATAATCATGGCCAGCAGATAAATGTCCATCCCAACCAGGTATATGATAATGTGCAGCCGCATCAGGTGCATCCCAATCCTGCTTACACTGGCCAACAGTCGACGGTATACACGGGACAGCAAGCCGCGCCTCACTATCAAGGCCAACCTTCCCATGCTCAGCAACAACATCCGCCGCAATACGCACAACAGCAGCAAATTCAGTCGAATCAGATCCCACAAAATCCGCAATATCAGCAACAACAGACTAACAACAATGTACAACAACCTAACCAGCATGCTCCTGCCCAACCACAGCAACATGTAGCACAACCAGCAGCTGCGCCAGCAGCACCAGCACCAGCACAACAGCAACCACAGCCGGCACAGCCACCTCAATCCCCTGGAAACGTTGCATCACCACCGCAATCTGGTGGAAACGTTGCGCCACCACCGCAACAGCAACAATCACCAGCTGTTGCTGCACCTGTTCCGGCACAACCATCCGTAATGCAGACGAAACACTAGAAGCATTCTGGGTCCGGGAGTAGCAACGACGCCAAAACAAGCCAAACGAAAAATCCGAAGTGAATATTTGATCCGCATAGAAGAAAATTCACGTTTTATACGCTCGAAGCTTCCACAAAGGAAGAGAGAGAGAGAGAGAGAGAGAGAGAGAGAGAGAGAGAGAGAGAGAGAGAGAATTATTTGCGAAGCAAATTGATAAAACACATATAGATAGGGGAATAATAAGAAAAAGCGGGATTTTGTCGTAACGTTAAGGTATTAAAATTGCAATTGTAACTACAAAACCGATTCCATATTACGAAGGGGGCAAACACCCTGTTTCCGGCTCCACAAACACGGACAAAACTATCCATTGCATTAACGTGAAACTAACATTACCAACAACTCTACTACTACTGCTCTACTGTCAGTGCAATGAATAACGCAATTATCTTGAATAATACTTTGTGATGAAATTATCTACTGTATAGCGTGTAGCGAGACAGAAAGCGAGAGTGACTAGTACTGTCGTTGAATGATTCTTTTTTGATTCTCTTTTTTTACTAACATACTGAAATAGTTTAGCGAATGTGGGGAGGATATAAAAAATCGATTGCCAATAAATCTTTATTCTACTGGTAATATAACAGTGTCGAAGTGTTTTCTATGTAAACGAACATTGCTTACTTACATGCATTATGGGCCGGGACTTTGGGTTAAAAGGCGGCGTATCGTGGAATTATTTCGTAACTCTGATGATCTCGTCTCGCCGAATTCCTTTTTCAAACTGCTGCTTGCTTTCGGAACGTCATAAACTAAAAATATACAAAACGCATACACCGCAACTATATTTTACCACGTAGGTTTTGCTTTACTGTATAAATATCTGGTATATCAATGTCCTTTTACACAGAATTTGTAGGGAAGCTACAGTTTACGCGTTCACAGGACTTTAGAACTATAACAATTCCTTTTCCATTTTTCGTACGCGATCAATAGTTGCCTGTATGTTTCTTTTATTGCCGTTACTTTCTACGAGCTTACTTCTTCTAATACGATTAAATTAAACCATCGTCGAGAGCAAGAAGCATCATAATCCTTTTCCTTAGGGGCTTTACTAATGCTTTTTTGTTTAACATTTGCTTTACGGAACAATCTTACCGTAAGATTGCTTCCCATCTTAGACCTCGTTTTCGTTTCCCTTCCTGGGTGAAACAACGGATTTTTTTTCCAGTTGGACTAACATTGCAACATTGCTTTGTAACGTTTCCACTGACCGTTTGCTGTATCCGCGAGGGTTGTGTACTAGTAACCACCTTACGGTTACGGAGTTTTCTGTTTGTTGTTGCTTATACTCTGCACTAGTTGTAGCGATATTAGCAGTTAGTTCGTGTTTAAATTAGTATTATTAACATATTCGTCTGTGCTGTGCATTGAGGGGGTTCAAGTTAAGTTGAAAGCTATATTTTAGCGTAGATCAATACGAAAAGAAGAAGACAAGACGAGTTAGAAGCTCTTAAGGATAAAAATAATGATAAGGGAAAATTAAAGTCACAAAGATGCTGTTACTATTCGCGGTTCGAATTTTCAAACATTAGTTATAAAATCAGTCAACGATCAGACTCTGCTGGTATTGTAGGAATCAGATAACTTGGCCAAGAAACCAATTTATCCATCAAACATCAAGGTCATCAAGGCTACACAGTGTAAGCTAAAATAACAAGAGATGTTGCTAGCTATTGCCAACACAGAAGGATAGTCAAGAAGTGACAAATTGTGCAGTAACAATAGCCATCCACAAGGCATAAGTTTAAGGGTTTTGAAAGCAGCTGTTAACTATCATGCTATAGTAAAATAACCGAAAGTAACTTTTCTCTAAACACAAGCTCATGATTTGTTCTTCTCGCTTGCGCATAATTGTTTAATTGCTTTTCCGGTGAAATAGTCTGTTTGGTTACGTTTATGCTATTATCAACAGTAGTAAAGTATTGGGTTGAAGGTTGAGAACGCAGGACTTTTAAATTGTCTGATCACCGTAACAAGCTCGTGTGTTTGACTTTACATATGGCCGACTACACTACTCTCCCGAGGCGATCGAAGGGTTGTACAACAGATAAAAAAGGAATACTAAAACTATTATACAAATCGCCCGGAGCGGTAATTCATGATCCGAAAAAAGGGAACCGAAGGGATTAGCATAATAATACGTGTATGCACGTTGCACGGATGGAAATACTTTCAGCAGAACACAGTTGTTATACTTTCTCTCTTATCGATAGGATAAATACACAGAACAGCATACCAAAGGACAGAACAATATTAAGAGTATGGTGGCCTTTATAACGAACGTATTCCTTTCTCTTCTTTATGGCTTCTTGTACCTTCCTCTATCTACTAATGATCTGGAAACTCTGATTTGTGATTGAATTTATCGCCGTATGTAGCTCGTTGGACGTGGAAGGCCACTGCGTACGGTCGGTGGTCGGATGGCGGACGGTGGCCTCAGTCCGGAAGGTTTCACTCCACCCGCTGTCGCCGGTTGCTTCAAACCTGTCGTCGCTGACGTTGGTGCAGCGCTTGGGACGGCTGCCTTCGGTAGCGGTGGCTCAATCGAAGCGTACGCGCTCAGCACTCCTGGGCCCATTCCTGCACCGGTGCCATTAAGTTTCGTTAGCAAACCATTACCCGGTACGCCACCACCAGCAGTACTAGCGCCGCTAATGTCCTCGATACTATTGGTTCGGGTGGCGCTCGCGTACTGTTGCGGTTGGAGTACACTGTTCGCTATGCTTTGACTATCTACACGATACAGGCTGCCCCGTGAGCTAGCCGATGAGGATGATAGGCTCTACACGACGGGGGTGTTTTTTTTTTGTTGGCGGGAGACACACACAAACAACAGATTCGACACACAAAACAAAACATAAACAAAAACGAGAAACAAACGGGGGGATGAAAAAGATGAAAGAACAACGGTGGGATATGAGTATAACGTTTAAAATTCTATTGTAAAAGAAATGACTCATTCGTAACTATTTAAATATTCATCCTTATGAGTCTAGAAAGAAAACGAAAAACTATTCAACAAACAATTTACACACACACACACACACATATATATAGTGGCAGCCAATAATATAAGGCCACTTTAACGTCCGCTTTGATGTCCTACAGTTCATCCATGATTCGTTGAAAATTGTCTTCATAATCTTATTTTTATCTTATGTGAATAGTTGGAGGCATTATTTTAGTGGCGGTCACTGTATTTAATGTATGATTTTGATAGGAAACATTCTAGCCTAAAGTAACTAATAATAACTGATAACGACAGTCTTTCACGGGTCAGATTTACATGTCGACATATCACTTCTACAGTTCGCCGATCTGTGCGGTTTTTGATAAGAACTCGATTAATTTATTCCCTTCAACGAGACAAGCAGTTCGGGTCGACTTCTAGGTGCAATTGGGCTCGGGATGACCATATGCCTTGCTGCACCTACTAGTCGATCCGTACTCGTCGCACTCACGGTTCAAGCTCGATTCCTATCGGAAAGATCCTAGCTCAGGATCGATCCGTAAAAGGAGTCGTATGACCCATTATTAATAAGCAGCAAACAGACTTAAGGAGACGACTTAAGGACAAGACCCGGACAAAGAATAGTCTTTGAGAAACAAGAAAGCTTACCGCAGTAGAAGTAACATTGTGACAATGAATTCTCACACGTAAAATACTGCTTCGTACTATAAAATTGAGAGTGAGAGAGAGTGAGAGTTGTGGTTTACTTACATTGACTGACTCGTTATCGGAGTCTGGGTGCTTGCGGTGCGTGTTGTAGCTAAAGTATCCGGACGACGGGCGTATCAGACCAAGTCGGGACGCTTTCCCCATTCCGCTGGCTGTGCGCATCTGTACACCGCCGGAAAGCTAATGGATGACACAACAAAATGGAAGTGAAATTAACATGCCAGTAGTGTATGGATAGTGAGAGGCTGGTTTATATATTAATACTTCATTTTCAAAGGAGGAAAGGTATTTTTAAAATCTTTTTTCTGTCATAAAGGGAAGCGTTTTAAGTAGTGGAGAGTTGTGTTTAAGGAAGTTGTAGTGTAGTGGCAAAATGTTTTAAAATTTTGAAATAAAGTTTAGTTGTTTTTTTTAATTAAAAAAAATTTGATCAATATTTACATAGCATCCAAAACCTGCTGATATACTGGTCAAAGTAAGCCAAAAACATTTTTTATGCTGTGTCCATTCTCAGCTTCTTGTTATTATGTTGTATCCGGGACACTTTTCAACAAATTTAAAGTTAAACAAGCAAACATACTAAACCAATGGACGATCTATAGGGAAGGAAAACCAAATTTTTCTAAACACAAACACACTAGGCACTCGTACAGTTTTTGTTATCCTTAACCATTCTAGTCCCCTTAACCCCCAATAACCGAACCGTGTAGGAAAAAGACTTAATAGAAACAAAGAGAAGAAACACATTATAATTACAAACAAACACGTACAGTGGTAGTAGTATTCAGAGCGTTTTTGTTAGCCATTGCAGCTGCGGTAGAGCTGTTGTTCAGGCCGGTTCGAGCTGCATTTGGCTGTGCAGCAGCAGCGGTAGCGGGTGACCGCACCAGCGGCAGGCTGGCACGACCCCCCATCCCCGCACCCGCGACACCCGTAGATTGGTAGCCGTTGGACGCATTCCGCAGGTTGGAAGCTGCCTGCTGCTGCAGCGAGGACCGCTTGGATGTGTTACTTTTCAGCTACAAAACAGTGACAGTAGTGACCGGGAACAATTAGCGTTAGTGCACACGGAAGAAATAAACACACACATACAGACAAACACACGCACACACACATATATGTATAGCAAACACACGCGCACACAACCAACAGCTAAAAGTTCAGCGTCCTGATTGCTGATTTCAGGAGCGTATGAGAGTATGCCAAGGATTTGGGGTGTGACCGATATAAAGCCGCTCCAACCCGTACATCCTTCAAATCAATCTCTCACACCAGATAGAGTGCATATGTGCGATATGAACAATGGGGTGAAACGCATGTGTATGATACGCTAAATGGGGGAGGTGAAGAAATTCTTGATGAATGTCGCAGCTTCAGTGAGGCGCTCCAATGTACGATCACGAAAAAAATCGGACCGATCGTACTGCAAACAATACTTATCGATCGATCGAATCCATGAGAATGTGGCTTACATACGTGAGGCTACAGTTGTGTTAAAAAATAATAAGGTTTGCCTTGTCTGTACCATATCAAACGATATTTTTAGGTCGCACCAATTGCAACTGCTATTATTATGAACACAACTGTAAATCACGTTTCCAGCACAGAATGAACAAAACGGGATGCAAACAGATCAACTTATTAAAAAAAAAAAACTTAAGAAAAGTGAACGATCTTGAAAAGAAAAGCCATTCGTCAATTAAAAACAAAAAAAAACCAGACAGAAAGGACGAATGTGACGGGATGTGTGTGAGATGAATATGAGTAGTACCGATGATGCAAGTGAAATGTGTAAAATATACCTCCGTGTTGCTGGAATTGTGCTTCAGTTTAAGCTGCAGTGCAGACGATCCATGTAGCTTGGAGAGATTGCCGCTCGAACCTCCGTAACCGCTGCTATTGCTAGCCTGGGCAAACGTGAGACTATGGTACGATTTGGACTTGGCGCCCATCGGCGACTTGAGGGCTGGCGCACCACCGACGACAGATGGATGATGCTGCTGCTGCTGTATCGCAGCATTTGTTTGCGACTGTTGCTGCTGTTGAAGCTGCAGTTGCTTGTTTGCTAGCCCAAACTGTGAATATCTTCCGACGCCCAACAGTCCACCACTGCCACCCCCGAGCTTGGATGTGGTCGCAAGTCGCGATGCGGTCTGTGGGAGGGATTTGTCCAGCTGCTGCTTTTGTTGGAGCAACTGCTGCTGAAGGTACTGTTCCTGTTCCCGCTGTTCCAAGCAATCGGTCGAACTAGACTTACTGCCGCCGAGCGGAAGCGTAAGATCCTTGCGCTGGATACCACCTGGAGCGGCACCATAGTAACGAGGCTTCGCGAGTGTACTTCGCAACCGGCTATCGCCAGCAGTAGGACGCACCAGTCCCGACGGTTGCTGCTGCTGGATGTTATGGACTGCTTGTGGTTTTTTAAATACACCCTCACCGGCCTCTGCCGAGGGTTCAGTCTTCATCGTTGGTAGATTGTTGCTACCGGCCGCCAGTCTCCCACCGTTCAGTGTGTTATGATCTACCCTGCTAAAGGCACTATTGCTAATACCACTGTCCTCCTCCGAACCGTTCAACATAGGCTGACCGATAATGCCCAGCTCCTGGTCCACATCGGGCAGTACGGCACCGAGTGAATCGTCCCGCTTCCTTCCCAATCGTATCGTCTTGAAGCGATCCCTATTTTTGCGATCGTACGTTTCTACCTCGCTTCCGGTAGGAACGGGATCGTCCGTTTCGGCGGGCACATCCGTTATTGATCCTCCATTCGGTATCACTACCGTCGTGTTGAGTGACGGTTGCTGTTGTTGCGGCGATAGGGTAAGATGTACGTCCTCGTTGTATCTACTTCTGCGGTTTAACAGTCTTTCGCTTCCAGTCGACGAGCACATGCTACCGCTCTTGGATAGCATCGAGTCTGCCAGCTTATTGTCGCATTGTTGTGCATCGAGCAGCGTCGTCGCCGTTGCCGCTGGCTGCTGCTGATGTAACTTTCGCTTCATCTCATCCTGCTGCTGCTTTTCGAGATTGATGCGCGAATGGCGTTTTTTTATGTTGTCCAGTGACTGTCTTAGCTTGTCACTCGCTTCATCCGCCCGGCGCACATCCGCCGTGAGCGAGTTGAGCATCTCGTCGAAATCGATCCCGCTGTGTTCGCTTTCCAGTATCGATTTCTCAAACTCCTCGAAGTGTTGCAGTGAGATGCGCTTCTCAGCGTCGAGGAAATTCGATATGTCTGTCGGGTTGGTGTTAACCGCGCTCGGTAACCGTCGGATCTGTACATCGAAGTCATCCGTTTCAAGGTCGGGGTCGCCACCGTGCATCAATGCCGGGCTCGGATCTTCGAAGGCCGCATTGCGTAGGTCTTGCTCTAGATTTCGACTGCGTCGTACCATGGTACGTCCAAAACCACTTGGAGGAGTCCTTTTGACTGTTTCGGGTCCGATCGGTGACAGCTCTTCGATTTCCGGGGCCGCTTTTACCAGTACTGATGGGCCATGGAATGGTGTGGACTGTACCAACATCGAACTGGCATTCGCCTGTCCACTAAACGTTCCATTTGGTGTGTGATGTTCTCGTGGTTCCGTTCCTTCCTCTTCCTGCTTGTCTCGTCCCGATGGTCGGAGCGGGCTGTCGATCGGCAAATGACGTATTTCGTCTTCTGTACCGGTAAACGTGCCATTACGCGAACCACGCTTAAAGGTGCGATCGAATGGAACGGCAGCACTAGCGACAGTTCCTTTAGGTTCCTCGATGTCGTGCGTGTAATTCAACAATCGCACATCGCCGTCGTTAGTGATGGTGCGATTTCGCACAAACGTTCCATGTCCATTCCCAACACCCCCGACCTGCTCGTCACCAACAATGCCAAACGTACTGTTCATGACTGCGTTCTTATCACCTACAGCGATTGGTATCTGTCCGACGAACGTTTGCTCATTGGTCGGCGGTACAATCGTCGATTCTTGATCAGTTCCACACGATATCCCATCATCCATATCAATCCGTGGAATTCCAAACGTTTGATTCAACGAGGAGCGTGGCTTGCGATACGTTTTGAAGTTACGCGGACGTCTCATATCGTACGTTCCTCCGCCATTGATCAGCAACTTACTAGCAAGTATCCGTTCTGCCTCCGTTTCTGGCACTTCCGTCGGTACAAGGAACGTATCGTTCGGTGCAATCGCGGTTGTGATCGTCGTATCAATCACCCCCGTTCGTAGCTCCCGCTCGGTGTCCTCTCCTTCGGCGATGGCCGGTGAACAGTCATCCTCAAACGAAGATTTACACGACGAGCTTACCAACGGTGCCGTTCGCCCACCACTTTCATAAGAGTTTTGCATCGTACTTACGCCCGACACATTTTCGATCGCGTTCAGATCCGTACGGGAGATGTTGCAATCTTTCGTAAGTGTACTTTCCTCATCCAGGCACAGATTCTCCAACCGCTGCCTATCCTCGATCACACTGTACAGATTGTATCCGTTGTAGCTGGCATTTCCTACGTTCGCTATGCTTGTGCTCCCGACCAGATTTTCATCGGTCGCATTGAGCAGACATCCGACGCTGTTAAAGTCACCACTAGTGATAAGACTGTTGGCGATCCTTTCGTTCGTCGAGTACTCCATCGAGTTCATGATCGAGCAGGGCGGTGAGACATCGCTGAGCCAGCTGCGCTGCATCAGCAGTCGGTTGCCAGTTGTAGATGTAGCGAGGGCAGACGTTGCCAGCGACGAAGGTGTTACGGGACCGCCGATTTGTACATTAAGCAGTGGTGATCCTCCACTGACAGCAAACTGTCAAGACAAAAGGTAAGCAAATGGATTAGAAAACAAAAACACATTGCTTTCCAGAGGAAGAAATAGGATTTTCGGTGGATTCTCTTACCTCGCTGTGAGAAGTTGACGAAGTATTTTTGTCCATGGACGTTGTGCTACTACTGTTCAATGGATTGTATTCCATTCTTTTTTTAGGTCTTGTGAACGTGCCAGTGTCGACGAACTTGTGACCTGTAAAGAACATAGAAAGGATTATAAACGGTGTCTCAATCTTGTTATGCTATCGAACTTCAAACTGTATGACTGTATTTATTTTCTAAAATTTATGACACTCGATGATGAGAATCAATTGCTCAGGATTAGTGCAAAATTTTATTAGCAATGGAGCTTTCCTTCAAATTATTGTTATCATTCAAAATGGATGAAAATGTCACACAAAAACGTCAAATACTTACTACCGCTGTTCGAATTTAGCAGCCACTTGTCGTGATCTACACTGTCGAAATCATCGAGCAAAGGCTCTTTTTTGATACAGTCTGTAGTGCATTCAGTCGTAAGTTGGTCTAGATATTTGATAATCAAAGAGTATTGTAACGTTCTGAATTAATAAAATCATCCAATATACTTTATGCTGCTGATGAACATCGATTCTAACGCGAGAACACTTTTCAACTTCCGCAATACGTTCTAAACTAAGAAATGTCCAGTTAGCAGTACCTTGATCGTTCCCTGGAGCTACACCAAGTTTGTTCTCAGGAAGCCTTTGCCTCACATATTCCAAGTTTCCAATCTTAGCTAGATGTTCCGTTGGCATTTAATCTAAACGGAAACAGCTGTCAACATTGAACCTTATCGGTTTGCAGGACCAACTGGAGACAGCCGCAAAACCAATCAACTCGCGCCAACTTCCACCCTGTTGTCTGTACGGCAGTTGGTACTAAAAGCGCTACGCCATGCGCTGACAAATAAAGGCGACGGATTAATTGCACTCGGCTGGAATACAACACGGGGAGGCGCGACAACTACATCACCACTATTGGAAACATCGGAACCGTTAAGCGTCCGCGAAGCGTGGGGGTTTCAGCTTCCATTTTCAACTCATTTAAGGGGACGCCCAGGGACAAAGAATTACACTCAGCACCATAAGCGTAAAGCGAAAACTAGTAATAAACAAGCCGCTTGTAACTCGGTGGAGGAAGTGACCTCACCGTATATGGGTGCACCATGTGTCACTTTGTCGTCGTCGATCAGGAGGTTTTGAATATTGTATCGCCGATTCCTAACGCATTCTTTATCGTAGCTTGGAAAGCTTTTATTAATTTAATCGACTTTTCTCGACAGCTTTGTTATGAGGCTGAAAGTTGCTTCGAGACGGACGGACTGGCAATTCTTCATTTGGATTTGAAAAGGAAAGCATAAAATAAAGTCTCGATTGCAAGTAAATTCCAGCAAGTGGCTGTCCTTGGATGCTGTTAGTGGGCAGACATGACACCACTGAAAGCAATGAGAGGGTTTCAGCAAGAGTGGTGGTTTTAGTCATTGCCATAAGGGAGGGATAGGGGAAATAGTTCAATCGAGCCCACAAAGGGTTTGCAAATGTTTCTACTTTTTCGCGAGTGACGATTCCTATGTTCTTCTTAGGCTTTTGCATTTGATTTTACGACCGAGAACTTTCAATCTGTACTTTGAACTTGAGAACTCTCCCAAAGCGCCACACAACTTCTGAGATCATCTTTTTTGGGTTTTAAACATCACAATTGCCGTTAGTACTAAAACAATTTTGCTCAATGTGATCTGTCCAGGATACGGCACGCCTTACTGTAATAATAACTACTAGCCTCGAGGCTGACTACACGGTTTCTTTATGGACCGACAGTATCACATGGATTCTACACAAATCTAGACAATCGTTTTGGAGAAACCCACCCTATTTCACACAAATTAGACAACTCTTTTCCGTCAGATAAGGATCTGTGATCAGCAAAACTTACCTAGCTTTCCAGGTGTACTGCTGCTACTGCTATTGTTCTCATTGGTAAAGCTCTGGTTCAGAAGGATGTGACCGGCGCCATGACTGTTGCCTGCCGGATTGCACCAGCCGCTGGTGGCTGCTGTTGCCGCTTTGCCGATGCCGCGATCGTCGCGTGTTTCCCATTGTTTTAGAATTGCAAACACCTCATCTTCATCAATCCATTCCGACTCGAGGCAGCTGTGCGTTGGTTGTTTCGTCGGTTTGATGGTTTGCCACAGTTAATTGGAGGGGAAAAAAAGAAAACCGAATTAGGAGAGACAACGGAAAGGCACATAACAACAAATACGTCATCGTAATGTTGCGAAAACAAAAGCCCGCCCCACCGGGTGTACAAATTAAACGGAGTGTGAAGCTGCTTCTTGGTTGGCGGTTCATGTGGTATGTTACAACACATTCCGGGGGAGACCGCCCAGTTAACCCAGATTCATACCAATGAATCGAGAGTCTACTACCGTTTGCAAAGATGTAAAGTACGAAACTGCTGACGAGAAAATAGCAGCGTGTGCATCCAGCAGTGTAATGCTACAATATTGTACTGCGTTCAACCCACATACACAGGAGTAGGACACGTAAAGTATGGAGGGAACTGAGCAACTTAGAAAAAAGGCGATAAACAGATAGCCCTCCATATGATAGCGTAATTAGATCAAAATAAAATTACGAATCAAAACAAGGGATCGTTTAGCTTTAGCTTCGGAAACCCGATCGCTCGATCGATTCACACCAAACGGAAAGCGTGTCTTCCGAACCGTTCCAGCGGATTGGTTTGGAAAAGCTGATAACAAATGGATGAAGCGAAGCATAATTGATGAAATGATCATTTCCCCCATATTTCACCCACGAGCACTACACGTGTGCTCGCACGATTTCAGAGGAAATTTGCGCTTTTGGCAGTTACTGTATGCATGTGGTGTAAAAAGTGCGTACACATTCAATTGATTTTGAAGATGTTGATAGTACAATGAAGATATTGTTTATCTAACACTGAAAAGCAAGATCATTAAAGGTGATTTATTTTATGGCAATTGGAATTACAAGTGTAAGTGAAAGCCTTTGCACCAATCAGCCACTATTTTACGATGTTCTGTTAACGAAAGAAAAATGCTCGTCACAAAAATTTTAATAAACAATAATTTAACACCAATTGTTTCACCATTCCCCCGGTTTGCGATCGTAAAATAAAAAGCTTATCGATTTCGGTTTGTCACGTCGTAATGAAGCACTTATTAGCGCGCTGGATTATCTCCATTGTTGTGCTAGGTTTAAATTTATATCTTCATTATAAACGGGGCCCATCATCTCATCATCTCGACCTCGAAACAGGCATGCAAGCATGCATGCTATCGGAGCAATAATCGTCGTTTCAGGCATCATTACTGATAGCATTCAATTTGGGGTACGAACGGGCGGTCTCTTCGCGCACGGAACAACAATAATGTTGAGAAGGTTCACTTCCTTCCAAAATGACACACCTGGGGAATGTGCTAGTAAGCGATATACACTGGTGGACCAAAAAAGGGAGGGGGGGGGGGGGGAAATCTCACTGTTTTCCACCTCAAAGGTACTAGCAATGGAGGCTGAATGGACGGATGAAAGATATCCGGCGGTGGTGCATGGCGGTTTACACATCGGAAGAGCTAAAAACAAAAGCTTTTGAAGTGTAAAAAACACACAGGAAATTAAGTTTGGTTCCAAGCGAATGAGTTTTTAGTTTCTTAGGTTCATCACGCCAATCTTGTAGTGCACTGAGTGGGATCAGGAACAAAAAGATAGAAGAATACTATAGCGAGAGGTTCATAGCTCACAATACACCATTTTGAGATTGTCCCATCCCAAAGTTTTCTTCTTGGCCAATCATTTAAGCCTATGCTTGTTTGTCTATCCTGCCTAGTACCGAGAGAATATATTAATATCCCAATATTGGATATTAATCTGAAGGAGGACTATTTGCAGAGTTGATATCTCAAAGGATACGCTCCGAAAAATCGATAAAATATTTTATTGTATGGTAATGTACAGGTTTATCTGCTTTATAGTATCCTATCCTTATCATACTTATACTATACCATCCAACGTTTAATGTGTTCTTGTTGTTGAAAAGTTATAGTTTTTTTTGTTCGAAAAATACTCCAACAAACTTACCTTTCCGGTACGAGCTCATCTCCACTAAAGCTACCCGACACGTCCATCTTTTGAATCCCAGGGTCCGATGAAAACCCTGGGCTAGATCCCGAGTTTACGGGGTGTAGTGTGGAATATCTGCACAAATCACCCTGCCGATCTTCCGCCGGTTGCACTTCCGGTAGAGCAGGGTGGTTTCACTTTTCCTTCACGAGGCATGCAGCGTGGTACGTAACAGGAAAAATGGACACAAACACGGCGCAACACACTCTTCGGTATCTTTCACTGAACAGAGCGCACCCAGTTGATGCCGTTATGCAAATTGCAGCAAATGGTAAATGATTTTCCTTTACGCTTCACTAGACCTGCACTGCCGCACGGCACTGGCCCTTCTTGTAACTCGTGGAGAAAATTCTTTTCCGTGTAACGATGATTGCACTGGATTTTATTTATACCACAAATGTTTCACCTAAATTGTGTGGAGACAGACACAAAAAAGAAACACACATTGTTAAAGATTGATACGATCGAGCGGGAGAGATCATACTATAAATGAAATTAACTTCATGGGCATTTCAAATTCGCTGACCAGTATACACGTACGTTAAAATCGAACTCCTGTATAAAGAAAATGCTGTTGATTGATTTATTACACGGTTAAAGAAAGGCCCCTCCGTTTCACCACAACAAAAAACCCTAGACGATGTTTATGTTTTGGACTAGTGCTGTGTGTGCGAATAGTTGTTTGAGACGATCATTTTCTCTCCATTACACAAAATATCGATCGATTGACCGTGATGATTTAGGGAAATGAAAAAAGGAAAAGCAATTCATCGCTTTTTCCGGCATCAAAAGCTTACTCTCTGTTTCCAAAAATGTGTTCGAATAAGCGATAGAGCGATCGATAGGGGCAGCAGCAGTCGAATCGATGGTTAACCATTAAACAAAAATGCATTTTTGCTGAAAGCGAATGCAAAAGAAAGTCCTGGCGAATGTTTTTTTTTTGGTTTGGTTACGAAATGTACATCACCACGATGCAAAGCACGTGCCGCTTGAGGTGTTGTAGTGAATTTGTAACCACCGGCCTTAGCGCGCAGTCTGCTGACAGCCAGACGTGATCGTATCTGGAAAACGAAAGCATAACTTCGCCGTTTGCACAATAAATTCCTCTGTCCTTAATATCTTACAGTAAAAATATTACTGTCCTATCAGTTGGTTTGGTGCAGCTATCGTTGAAATCGTCGAGAAACTGTGAGCTAGAAGAGCGAAATATTTATTCCTAACGATCAAATGAAACTGCTTGGTGGTCCACAAGTTCTTCATTCCTGCTGGAGCAAAACGAAAACATCTAATAGAAAGCAACGATTGATCAAGACTAATGTATGTTGTCTATGACCAGAATGATGAAGAATATCCTATGCAAGAAGGGGAAGGTTACTCAAACTTACTCAAAATTACTCAATTAGCAGCTGACGAAGTTCTCGATCGAGAAGACTCTTAACAGACCTCACTCAGCAACTCATCTTGTCGTAGCAACCTCTATCGGATTATTTAATATTTATTTGTTCTAATTTCCTGATCGAGTAGCGACCGATCGCAAAGGATAAAATGCTTCTAGCAAGAAAAATTTTGAACAAATTAAAATATCGATGAGAAAAGGTACTTTAGCATCCATAAAACACGTTTTATGTCGCTATCTTTCCCCTTCTTTTATCGAATCGCAATTTATTTGGCCCGGTGTAGGCGATGAATAAGTTACGCTTGGACATGTTAACATGTACTACAAACCGACCTACACACTCGGTTAGACTGTCAATAACAGTGGGCCAAGCACAAAGGAAAGGAATAAATACATACAAAAAGCGAATGTCCTACACGTAATAGCTACTTCATTTTACGAAGCATTGCAATGAAATTGTGTTCCAAATGTTCATGCAACACGGGATTGGATTAACGTATTTGCTGACTAAAGCTGTTGCAGTTGGATAAGAACGAATGCGTGGTGTGGTGGCCGACGATAATGTTTGCTTTTAGTTGAAGTACAGTTTTTTTTTTGTTCTCGCTTAGTGCGCTTGTCTGTTCAACCTCTCCCGGTGGTGACTAATGGCGAATTGCAATTGCCATATTCAGTTGAATCATTTGCACCACCATCATTATTCATTATCGATCGTTCGAAATACTAAAAGAAAGTGTAAGTAAGCAAAAACAGTAAGTAAAGAAGTGTCAACCTCGATGAATGGTAAGGTTAACACCGGTTTTGATATAATCTCAAAAGGAAGACAAAAAAAATCTTACTAAACTTACTGACGTCAACCGTCATCAACCAGCAGAAATGTCCAGAAGACAAAAGCGTCATCATTTCGAAGTACGGTAAAAGAGTAAATGAAACTGTTAGGAGCGTTTCATCAGGCCTTGAAGGGTCTTTTAATTAAATGTTATCGTACCGACAGGGCAAAAGGGTAAGTGATGAGCGAATGGATATGGGTATGAAAGTAATTAAACTTATCCAAAACATTCATCCAACTGCTATTGTGCAATCCCACCATATCATATACATGATGAGTTTGAAGTAATAGTCCAAGGAGGTGAAGATCATTTGATATCTACCATAACTATCTAAAAATGGCTACATTTTTAGCTATTAAATGGATGTATTAAGAAATGCTTCAATGGCGAAACAGCATTCGAGTATAATGAGAATTCTAATATGGATCGGTTAGTGTTGTTGGTGTATTTGATGGTTTAAGTTTCCAAATATATATAATTTATAAGACACTGTGACGTGGAACCATAACAGTAGAGCAATTGTGGGACATCACCAACGACCTCGAGAGTCAACAAGAATCATTATCTGAACAACTTGGCGCTCTAAGAAACCTCAAGCAGTTGCATAGCCTTCACCGTCTACATGAGACCTTAAGAGATCTTGTCTTAAACCTGTCGCTTACCGAGTTGGCAAGGAGTTACTAGACTTACGAATTCCTCGCTATTCTTTCGCCCAGACAGTGGGGTAGTTTATCTTGTCACCAGTATTTAAATTTACCCTTTCTATCCCACAAAATGATGTCCGAATCTTGCGAAAGTAACGCATTAACTACACAAACAAATCTTCAAACCAACATCCAAATTTAAGCACGCAGGGAAACTTCAAAATCACCAACAAGCAAACCACATGTTCAGCGAGGGTTTCGAGGGTATGAAATTCATTTTCATCCTCTTTCGCTGCCCGTTTGTTTCGTTCATTTGCGGAAACGCCCATATTGCAGGAATGGCTGCGGAAGTCCGGCTTCCACGGTGGACAAGAGGGATCTTCAGCACTGAGAGGGGGCATCCATTGTTGGGGAAAAGAGACTAAAACCAGCCACAACATAAAAGCATTTCAACTATGATATACAATAGAGGAAAAGTTGGAGCTGTGGGGTTGTGCGCCATCACAAATCACCCGGACGTTTGTCGAACCTTTTGACGAGGGTTTGGTGATCGAGCGATGACAGACACAAGCCGAAAAAAGGCCAGACACAAGCCGAGGCGCGTGTGTGTGTAATTCTTTTCCCTCCACGGATCAGTAATTTGATGAAAACATCACAAAAAAGCTCCGTGCTTACTGGCTGTCTGAATACGATAGTAACATCACAGTTACTATTTTCCATTCCATTTTGAAATTTTGCCAATGACCAATTTTTTTATGGGAGACCCACCAAAAGGTGTGCCATATGTTCGGTAGGATCATCTGCATCGGAGCCAGTGTTGCAATCGTTTGCCAGGTACTGGCTTGCGGAATACATCTGGGAAGCTCGGTATTGTGGTCTGGCCTGCGATACAAAGCGCAATTCTTCACCGTTTCATTCCGCGTGCCGTTCGCGTCATGGGAATCGTCCATCGTACATCAACAATTCACACCAACGTCCAACGTTTGCGACAAGCGGCACGAAAAGATGCACAAAAACAAGCTTAAAAAAGAAACAATTTGTAAGTGGAAAAGCTTTGCGTGTCTTTCTATAGCGTGGCAACATTTCTTTTGGTTTAGCGATGGAAAAGAAACACACATACATCCAGCCCTCGATCTCTGGAGACGGCTAAAAAGTGTGCAAAAGCTTTGCGAGTGTTTCTGGTTGGCCGCATGTGAAAAAGCAAACGTAAAACAAAACGTCCCTTTTTTAATTCGACCAGCCAGCCGAGGCGTTGCGGTGATCATGAGCGCTGCCGGTAAATGGCGCCCAAGGGGAGGCAATTTCAGTTCATCGCTTGACCGGACGATTATTGGCCTGCTTCACGGTAGGAGTAGCGACAGTGCTCAACACTTTTCGTACTTTAATCGATATCGAATCATCAACGGGAAAATTATGAGCGAGCCTGGGGGTTACAGCGCCGCCCAGGGGTTTCACATTTGCACACCAGCAGTGGCACGCGTGTTTGTGCGAGTCAGCACAAACATTAGGCAGAAGAAACCAATAACGAGGTTTCATAAAAAGGTTCAGAAAATAAAAAAGAGCCTCAACAAGCGACCACCGCCACCAGGTAACACCATCACGTTGGAGGAGCTTGCTGTTATTGGACAAATGGACGAGTGTTTCGACTGTGAGCGCAATAAAAAGCAGACACATTGTGCGAGCGGATGTGGAGACGCATTCATGCTGGGTATGATTCGTGTCTTGAAGGAGTCACGGGAAAAGAACCAGGAGAAAACCCGGTTCCGCGTACTTCGTGTCGGTACCGCAGCATGAGAAAGGTGAAAAGCAGAGAATTCTAGATCGAACCAGCAGTACACCAGCAGCAGCTATTTTTAAACACTCCGGTGGCCCCCGAACGAGTCACATTTTGCTCAGCTCAGTAGGAACGTATCAATGCTGCCGGTTGTTGGTGTTTTTTTTTATCCCCCTCCGGAGGTACTCCATCTTTGTCGAAGACATTTATGAACTTGTGTGGTGGGTGGCGTTGGGGTCGATGATGGTAAGATTTGGATCCAGACTTACCCAAAAGCTTTGCTTACTGCATAAGAGGGCAAAAAAAACAACAACCAAACCGATCCAAATAAAAATAAAGTTCTCAAGTGGATGTATATACACATGTTTACTTTTGGATATCGCATACACAGAATTTCATTTCCTTAGTCTATGTTTTCTTTTTGAGGTGTAATTTCATCCTCATTGCTAATACTTGCTTCCAGTACAGAAATATTGTTGTAAATCTTCGTCATTTCAATAAACGAGCGCATGCATTATTTTGGACTATGTCCAAATGAGGCATTTAAACTATCGCTCCAAAGGTCTCTCACGCTAACGAATGTGCTTGCTTTCGAGTCTCTACATCGCCAATATAATATTGCACATTCCATGGTTCAATAGAACGGTGAGAAATATGCACGCAAAAGTGCAATGTCCCAGTTGGCCGCGGGCCAGTTGCTTAAATTACGTTTTGTGTCAACGCTAGAAATCTTCACGGGCTACGATTCCAAACAAAAGTTTATAGCAAATGTGGAATAAGTTGCGTCTGGTGTGTTTACTTTTGTCTCAAATATTTGAAGAGGTACGATAATACCGATATCGGTGTAACAATTATCATTCAAAAACTTGCCTTTGGTGTGCCTTACTCTAAATCCAACTCTTAATTGTGTTAAAGTAAGTTTACTAATAAAACAAGCTTATAAACCTACCTTCCTACAACAATCTTTCGCCTTCTTCCCATAACGACCTGCTAGATCATGCAGGCCTTCTGATAACTTACTAGACTATATTGCTCAGGATGAGACCCTTGGTCACAGGACCGCCTTGGCAAATAAATCTCTTACATAAACCACGTCATTCGTCCAGGTCAATGTTGCTTTCTGCAGTAACAAATTGATCGAAAAGCTCCTTCCTGGTCCGAAAAAAAAACGATGATGCTAAACCAAAACTGGAGTGCCTACGAAACAACCGATCCCAGTGAAAAATAACCGATTTGTGCAACGTTTACCGACGTGCAATGCCGAACCGGCTTCTTTATCGCTTTGCAGGGACTATTTTCGTACCGATGACATTATACCCATTGGACTCCTGCCTTCCCTGTTGCCGACACGTTGGACATATGCTAGTAATGTTATCTATTTCTATCCATTAGTTGATAAACTTTGCTAAATCTGCTTTAGGTGTCCAACACCCCCTGTCTGTCGACGTCATTCTTGCCTGCGCATAAAAAACTGCATCAGGCAATAGAATAAAATGGAGCTATATTTTGCACCTTATTCCAAGAAGTATAATTTCCCTATTTTGCTTTTCGTTATATTTATTTTCAAGTGTTTGTAGGAATCAGTATCGATTAGTTACACTACAAACAACAGCCCTCTGTAACCCATTTCTTCGTCATGTGAAAGGTATTGGTTGGTGCACCGTGAACTTGTGCGAATCATTGCTACACAGTACATGATGACCTCATCATCATCGTCAGCTTTTCATGGTTACCCGTGCTCAGGCGACGACGTTTCGCAGATTGTTTGTTGTGGTGGGGTGTCTCTACCTTTACCGACCGCTACCATTGCATCCGTCATTGGGCCAACCACACAAGAGACAGCATCTTCCTCATCGCCTTTGGTAGTTATTTCATATTGGCTTTCTCTCTAATGGTTTCCAAGGCAAAATGAGGTGTGCACGTCCGATGCCCCGGTTGCCACATGATGCTTGTGTGAAGCTCATGGTTATATTCCCCGGGAAGGAGTGCACTAAAGTGCATTGGCAGGCACAGGAAAACTGTCTTCGAAAAATCCATTTGTCTTGTAGGCCGGTGTTATTGCTGGTACGGAACCCGCTGCTTGCTAAGATAAGAAACGTTTCTTCAAACAGTAGGACGTCTGCGAAGCGCTGACACATCTACTAATCATGACCTAATAATGGAGGTAACTCAACGTAGTGTTGGAGGTCTCGATCGGAGGGGCCAACTCATCGACATTCGAGGGTAGGTTCTGACAATTTTTTGAGCCACACTTCCATTCCACACCTTTGCGAACTTTTGGTGCTAAAATAATATAAAGAAGAAAATTTTCTTCGAAATGATCCATCCCAGAAATGGCATTTGCTTTAACGTTGGAAGGCGTACAAATGATGAACCTTGGCATGGTTATGTTTGTTTGTGGATGCTTTGATTAACTCGTTCTCCTCCACGTACATCGATAAAGATGCTGGTGCGTTCAGCAGGACACACAAGTTTATAGTTGTTTATGATTTTGCAGTTTGCAATAACAGCAACAAAACAAACAATTCCTGCTTGCATATAAAAGCGAAAGGGAATTTGTGGCAGTCAATCAAAAACACAACACACATGACTCATCGTCGTTGGCCCCTCTTTTGACATATGCATAATTCGCATCCGTATTAGGTTGTTTTTTTCTTTTACTTTGAAAAGTGGCTGAACACTTAAGATACTAAAAATTTCGTCGGAACATTTAAGCAGCAAAGAAGGGTATTAAATGGCGTTGGGAAAATAGAGCTCCTGTTTGCTTGCCAGCTAGTTTTGGAGGCTGTCTCCGCATTCACAACTCTTCTGCTTCGAAGCACTCGGGCACGGACACATACGCACACACTCAGCAAAGCGCATAGCCACACGCAACGACATTTGTTCACCAAACTTCCGCGGCCATTACTACTGCGGCCATTTGTGCCACCGTCTGGCCGTCACGCGACACAAAACACACCCATTGGCATTGAAGAACTCTTTCAGGGTGCGGTTTAGACTGCCCGCTAACTTTGGACGGGACTTGGTTTTCTCCTCCGGAACATTATCACTGTACTACTTCACTCCACCATACGAAGTACACATACACCATACTCTCTAACCAACAAAATAGCAATGAGACTTAGACCGACGTGCACTGGACGATTGATTTGCCCGCAGAACTTCCTGCTTCCTTCACTTTTGGCAGAAATAAAACGGCTTTGGTACGGTATGACACGGTTCACAAGCAGGCACAGGCAAAGGGAACGATTCGACACGACCACTCTCCAACACAGCACACTCACAGGCACAGTCACAGGGCCTCGCTGATGCAAACGGGCTATTTTCAGGAGGATTCGCTCTTCCGCAATCTTGGCAGACGGTGACGGAATTTGGAAGGCCGATCAAAATGTCGACGCACCACCCGATTCTTCGCGCAACAGGAATATTGAGCACCGTGAACGAAGAACGTAGAAAACTGCAAATTTACAAACCTATGCAACACGGCACACACACGGCACGGGAACACGCGTACAAATTAATCGTGCAAGGGGAGGAAAAAAACGATTAAGACGGCTTGAATGCGTGCTCACTCCCAGAGCGACAACATTGGAAAACTGTGGTGAAAATAGCTGCTGGCACACAAGGACGGAAAATCGACTGCGAGTCGATCGACACGGTACGTACAAGGGGGATAATACTGACAGCAGTCAAACAAAATACTGCACCTCATTTGACAGTTCTTTGTTTCTGTTTTTTGGTGTGGTAATTTGTCTTAAAGCTGATTTTATTTTAATATTTTGACAATGTTAAAGCATCTTCAATGTTGTTTTAATTTTTTAGTTTTCTTTATTAAAAATTTTAATGCTGTTTTATTTAATTTCAAAATAGTCTTCGGTTTGCTACTGTCAAAACGATAGCCATGTTTAAATTGCATTGCATGCGAAATGTCACAGCGCTGTCTTTATTTGAATTTAACTGCAACGGGTAAAACAAGCCCATCAACTGCGGTTAGAATTAGATCTTTCTCGTGGTGTTAACACTGCAGGAAGATATCGAGAAGAATCACGGGCAAGGCACTCTATTTGAGAGTTGAACCTACATAAAACCCGTATTTTCCAAACGAAAAGTGTTTTCCATCGGTACATCTGCAGCAATCTCCTTTACCAATACAGGTACAGCAACGCTGTACCTGCTGTCAACTGCCCTAAAGTTGTTTGTTTACCTTTCACTGGTGGGTACGTTCTCATAGCAAGTGCGGATTTCTAGCGGCGATTAAAACTCACTGCAAACTCTGTATGCATCTACACCTTAGCGTTTCAAGATGGTCGTGATTAGTGTGGCCAAGTTTGCCGAAATACAAACCTTTATTCGTAACTACAGTGGGCTGTTCGTTAATTGTAATTTGGAGCTGGAGTCGAAATTTCCCGAGTACACATCGGACACGCTCGGTAGCATCGTTGCGAAAGAGGTTATACAGCGCGTCAAATCCAACCATTCCAAACTGACCGCCAGAGCAGCTTCAATGGTAAAAGAGTAAGTAAAGGAACTCGTTGTTGCTTTCTCCTTATTAAAAGGATTCGCTTTCCTGGTTCTGCTTTGTAGATTTCAAACGATCGCCAAGAAACCATCCGCCGCCCATGATGTACTGCAGCAAATGGCCATCGAATGGCGCGTTCCGTCGACGGTTTTGTGTCGGATCTTTCTGGCGAAATTTTATCCGGATGTATCGAAATCGGAGATAAACGAAATGCTGCGTATGCCCGATCTGATACCCGATTCGTTGCTGGCAGTGAACGTCAGCTACTGTCTGTACAGTGAGATTATGGATGGGCCGATCACCGATCTGGTGCGCAGGTTCATCGGCGAAGAGTACGAGGTGCGGTTAAAGAAAATGGCCCGTGAAGCGGGTATGGTTTTCTACGACGAGGGTGACCTACGTCGCACTGGTTACGATAAGACACCAGACCTGAAAATGGCAGTACCGTTCATGTACCGTGGCCAGGTGATCAATTGGATTGAGAGTAAGGCATCGTTCGGGGATGTGGATTCGCACAAACGGTACGTGAAGGATCAACTGTCAAGCTATGGGAATCGGTTCGGACCCGGCATCGTTATATATTGGTTCGGCTATGTAGAGAGCATTGAGGATTGTCCGGAAAATGGAAAATGTGTGATAGTAACCGATGCGTTTCCCGATAAAGATGAAATGGAATTTCTCTCATTTAATCTACCCGTACTCGAGGAGGAGGATCCACAAAAATATGGCGCCAGTAGTCGATGATACTAGAAATTAAATATACTTGTACATTCTTAACTTTAATTTCATTACAAATGATTTGACACGGTTTATGGACGTGCGCCCACGGGTGCCATGGTCTGCTTGCGATAGTTCGTAAAATGCTCCAAGTACTGATTGATCGTATCGATCGGTTGATAGATATCGTTCGCTTTGGAAAGGTTCGGATTGACGCTGGAACGTTGCGTAAAGTAGGCGGGCATCGAGTTCGAGACGTTCGAGCCGAGGAATCCTTGCAGAAACTCGCGCATCAGCTCCCAGCAACTGATCGCCACGAGACAGGGCCGATATTCCACCTCCACCAGCACGCCCTTGAAGTTTTGGCTCATTGTAACGCTGCCCAGCTTGATCAGAAAGTCGCCAAACTCAAAACGCTGGCCTTTCGATTCGATTTTCGTTTGCTTCTTGGAGGTGTACGCTGGAGCAATGCGCGTCATCAGCAGATCGAACAAGCCGTCCGTAACGAGCGGTATCTGCTTGGTACCGGTATCCAGTATCGAGAATACGGAAGCGGGCTGCTCGGAATTGTGCAGTATATGTACCGTTTTCGGTGGTCCCAGCTGTGGATTGGAACTGTACGTTTCACAATCTACCAGAAACTGTCCCGCCGGTACCGCACCCAGTGCGACGACGCGCTTCAGCAGAAACTCGATCGTTTGTGCACCGGATTTGTTTTCCACCGGATATGGTTGCAGCACGGTTACTCCCATTGTGTAGAACGGTGCGAGCAATATGTAGTATTATTCTGCGGTAAAAGCCAATAGAAATCCCGGGTGGGCAAGAAATGAGTGAGGAACGCGATATTGTTTATTGTTTACCGATGTCAACGGGGTTTGAACGTCAAAAGATTCAAGGTAAGTAGAACGTAGATGCAAATATTGTCAGCAGCCAGGATGCTTAAATAAATGCTGTCAGTTTTATTTTTCATTAATTTATTTGATTTTGCTAAATTTGATAAATGCTGCATGATAGTTTTGCTTAAAAAATATTATATTTTTGTTTTACATAGTAAAAATGGACACAAACAGACACACTTGTGAGTGGTCTTATATAAAGCTTAAAACATCATAAACTGCATCAAACAGACTGACAGCATACTTGACAGCATGCACATTGGTGCATTCAGTTGCTGAACTTACGATATTACAAGGAAGTATTGTTTTGCAGGAAAAGCGAACCGAAACATTGATTCACGGTTCGATAAACGTACACGTTCACCTCATCTGCTACCAACGGTTTATCTAAAACATCCTGACTGCGTGTATGTAGCAACAGCCGCTGTACCAGCGGTGTTGATGCGTTTGACAGCCAAATACAAAAGCGTTTTTCAGATGTGCATCTGGCAAGGCTAATCGGACTACGTTGTATTTGTACGGTAAAAAATACGGTGTAAAATACATTCCTCTATCAGGTAAGCATGTTCAGGAATCGGAATCCGGACAACCATTACAATAACCAATGCACCGTTGGTTTTACTTCCAGACAGAAAACCAAAAATGGCTCGCGGACATCAGAAAATTCAGTCACAACAGAAAGCGCAAGAAAAAGCGGCCAAGCTCAAGAAGCAACAAGGCCACGGTTTGAGTGATCAGATGAAGGCGGCCCAGAAGGCGCTCGTGTTTTCCTGTGCCGTTTGCAAATCCCAGATGCCTGATCCCAAAACGTACAAGCAGCACTTTGAAAACAAGCATCCCAAGTCGGAACTGCCAGCTGAGCTAGCGGATGTTTAACGTACCGACCCAATACCAGACCGCGCTGTCTGCTTATCCGAGACGTTCGATTCCGTGAATTGCTTCGACAATGGTGCGTTTTTCCTGATCTATATGGTGTTCCTGTGTGCACGAAAAATGGTGCTGTTTAGTTTTGAGAGTTTTTCCTCCACTATCCACTTTTAGTTCAGCCGATGACGCGGAATACGGTGGGCTTACTTTCACGATGTAAATAGATGGAAAGCGTTGTAAATCTGTGGTGCATTTTAGTAGGTTAGATTTTTTCCCAACGCTTTCCACCAATACCTGACCAATGCGAGTATTAAATAAAGGCTATTTGTGTACACAATCGTAACTGTTTACCCGTTTCTATCGTTTTCGTGAATCGGACTATTCAGCCGAAATGCCGTTTTATAATGCAAAACGGGGACTTATTCAAAAAATGTCAACGGCTTTTATTAGTTTACTTTAATCGTTACATTATCAAAGAGTTTGCTGCTCAGAATAATAAAGTATGGTAATGGTGTAGCGTCTGCTTGTTTGTATCCTAGGAAACCGAACCGAAGCATGCCTTGGCCCTAACGTTGCGTGCAGTAAATTCTCTACTTAGTAATTTCGGGGCTCGAAATCAAAAATTGATCGAAAACGACAAAACCATCTGTCGCCTGTTGTGTGCGGTTGGTTAGAAGAACTGGAGGGAAAAAAGTTCACCCTAAACAAAGAATGCTCTGCCAGCGTCATCAGCGTCAACCCTGGGGCACCCTTTGGATAGAGCGGTGCACGCGCTGCGGTATACACGGTGGTATGACGATGGTGCACTTGTTCCGGACGCGCAAACATATAACGGTTGGCGCGCACCGCCTAGACATCTTTCAGTTCCGCTGGGAGATCGTTTTTGGGATGCTTGTTTTCAAAGTGCTGCTTGTACGTTTTGGGATCGGGCATCTGGGATTTGCAAACGGCACAGGAAAACACGAGTGCTTTCTGGGCCGCCTTCATCTGATCACTCAAACCGTGGCCTTGTTGCTTCTTGAGCTTGGCCGCCTTTTCTTGCGCTTTCTGCTGCGATTGAATTTTCTGATGTCCGCGAGCCATTGCTGCAATGAAGTGAATGGAAAACGGGTATACAGCCCGGTTAACGTGCAGTTCCGCTCCTTCGCTTGCCCAGCGTATGGTGGTGGGAGACGCAGTTTCGAGAACATCACAACTATGCATGGAGTGTGTGCGTCAGCCATGGGTATGGTGGATCAATTGCACTTTGGAACCGTGTTTTCCCACCGACCATCCAGTGGGAGCTTTGAGGATATATTTTCCCGACTCACTGTATCACTGTGAGCGAGTTTTACGCGATAATTACTTACTGGTTTTGAAGGAAGTGCGTTTTAGTAGCTAATTTTGAGGGAAATAAACGGAATATGTACAAAGTCGTGTGCTTGGCATGCAAAATTTTCTCTAGAGGGGTTTTTTTGGTGACAGCCACTGAGGCTTATTTTGACAGCTGTGTTGTTTGGTGCATTCGTTTACAGTAAGCGGTTCGGTACGTTGTGATTTATACGATTTATTTTAAATTTTATTTCGTTTGAAAGTTATCAAACGTACAAATAAAAGATGGTGATTGAATTGCTTGTAATTTATTTCCAGGCATATTGTACTAGAAGCTATAAGGTACGATTATGTTCTGTTTTGCGAATGCGAGATTGAAATAAATTGCCTTGGAGTGCTGGGCGATCATATGTTTATTAAATTGATGCCAACACATTTCAAATATAGATAAGCCTATATTCATGTAGAAACCGTAACAAAATTTACTTCAATGCTGGTCTAATCTGTGATTTTCAAATTTCTCTCGTGATTTATGTTTTTTTTTCTTTCCACAATATCCGAAGGGGACCCAGTGTGCAAGCTGTCAAAATTACGCGCGCCACTTGTCAAAGTCTTGGCGCGGTAGCTCCAAAGAAAAAAAAATGCACATCGTGCGTCTCATTTTGAAAAATCTTGAAGATCCAGAAATAATTCGGTTAAAAGGCATCAGGTGGATTCATGGTGGATTTTAGTGAAGTACTGGAAGTGCTTTGAAATTAATAAGGACTCTAAACGCAATTAATATTTATGTTGGTAAGAAAGAATTGTGTTATTATTTTTGAATTACACAGTCTGACTGAGTTGAGCATCCCAAGGATAAAAAAGAAAAAAAATGAAAGCATTAGACAAGATTAGTCACATTTCCTTTAAGCGCGAATATTCAACCTCCATGACCAAGGCGAGACTTCTAATTGAAACAAGTAATTTTCGGACGTCTTGCTTTAGTACACGAACATCAATAACACGAAAACGGTCACCTCTCAGATATCCCAGCACCTAGTTCTGGTTACTCTCGTACGGGTAAATATTTATTTAAATATATAACGCACTGTTTTGTTCACGGACGGAGAGACAAGTTACGGGCATTCGTATATAACAGATAAAAATAGAACTGTAACATTCGTTGTTTAAATAAAGGTCACGATGTACCGAAGCGTTTCCGTTTAGCGCGTTACCTACGTTCTCGCTGCTTCTTGGCTTACTTCTGCGGACTTAACAAAACGGGTGACCGAATACTACTACGTACGTATGCAATCATGTGCTAAATCTAAGCTATAACAGTTGGCGCTGTTTTGACCGTTGGGTTTTGCCAAAGAAGCTTCAAACGACAAAACTTTGATTATTATCACAAAATTCGTAAATATTGTCCACAAACTCGACCGACTCGTTCGCCGCCAGGTGGGACGATTTGCGCTGCCGACCTGCCTGCGGTGCCTGCAGACTGTTGCGCGATGTGGTCGTTTCCGGCGCATGGGTAAAGCTCGTGTCCGCACTGAGCGCTTCCGCTTCGTTGACCGACCCCGTCCGGATGTGGGTCGTCATGCCGTACCGCTGTTCGTTTGGCTGGTGTTTCGCTGACCGCCGATAGCATTGGCCACCGGCTTCCTGCTGGGCTTCGAGCAACGATCGCAAGTTATCGATCAATGGTGACTTTTCCTCTATCTCCATCTTGGTTTCCAGCAGCTGCTGCTCGATCTCGATGATCTCCTTCGCGCACCGATCGATCGATTGCTGCAGTCGCTCTACGTGAAAGTCGAGCCCGATGTGCGAACGGTAGATTTGATTTTCGGCATGAAATTTGGCACTTTTCAGCTTCAACCGTCGCAGCAACTCTTCCTCCTGCTCGAGCAGATGCTGCATCTCTGCCATCTTGGTCGCGATTTCCTGCCGTATGAGATCGAACCGGAACGAGGTACGGTTAAAGGTACCCTTGCGCAGATCGCACTGCTCCAGATCCGACTCGAAGTCATCGACCGGAGGTGTAAAATCTTCCTCGTGCTCTGCCAGCTCATCCGCTTCCTGGTCGTCGTCATCGTCATTGTCGTGGACCAGCTCGACCAGCTCCTGGTCACGATCGGCCGATCTTCTTCCACCGCTTGAGGACGCCACACCATCGTCCTCCGACAGGGCATACTCTAGCATCTCGCGTCTTCTATTCTGATGATGGCAGCGCAACGAATCGTACCGACGCTTGGAACGGTGATACTTTTGCTGCCGTTTAGTGGCGTCACACGTTGACGACGCATCAGGTTGCTCCTCGTTTGGAGCGATCTCCTCCAGCTCGTCCCCATCCTTGGTGTACCGATCGATCTCTATCATCGAGCCAAAGTTGGGCCGTTTCGGTAGTGCCGTGTCTCGCCGGCTGTGGGCATGATTGTTGGTGAAGATACCACTATCACTATCGGACGTGTGGTCAATCACGAGCAGCAGCTCATCCTCGTTCGCTTTTGCACCATCGGCCAACTGATCGGACGATTCGAACAGTACATTCCTAACGACTCGGCCTACCTTTTCCTCGGGCCGTTTAGCGGTGGCCGATGTTGTTTTGCGTGCGGTAAAGAGTAACTTCCCGGGGAACGTGCTGCGACGCACTTTGGCATCTTTCGCGTTACGATCGTTCGCCGTCACCGTAACCAGTGGTTCACCGTCGACTGAACCGTCGGACAGATTGTTTGTGGCCGCATCGTGCAGAAAGTTCTCCATGATGAGATGTTTGCCACAGTTTTTGCGCACGTACTTGCGAAACTTTTCCTGCTGCCGTTTCTCCGTTGACTTTTGACTGAAATTGGAGAACGAAATGGCGAAAGGTGAGCAGAGTTGTGTGAGAATTGGGTAAGCCTAACATAACGAAAGGAAGTTACCTGATTTGCGAGAGATGATTCTGAATCGCTTCACCTTGCTTGAGCACCTTGCGCATCATGCGATTAATGAGTCCGATTTTTTCCTTCTGCTTTTTCGATTTATTTTCCTATTTCCAAGAGAGCGTGAATGCGAAGAAAGCAAAAGATTAATGATGATGAATGTCCAACCTGTCTATCGATCGCGAGTGAGATGTGTCGATAGAGCTTTGCAGCAGCAGCAGCAGCAGAAGTCAAACTTACCTTACCGCCTGCGCCTTTTTCCAGATTAGTTTTATTTATTTTCAAGCGGAACTGCACCTATAGCCGGCAAGAAAGAAATCGAAAGAAAGGGCAAAGAAAAGTGTATAAGCGTACAGTAGGGGCAAAGTTGAAGAAAGCTTGTTGGAGTCTTGCTCACGTCACACTTTTTTGGCAAGTGGTTTCTTGGTTCTTAAAAAAAACTCCATCAAGAATTCCAAATGGCGTCACTAAGAATAATAATATCCGCAGTGGCAGCGTAGGCACCCGTGTTACATGGCACAATCCACCATTAAACACTCCCCCCGCTAACTTACCTCATTTTTAGCGTCGCCCCACGCATTCCAGATGGAAAGGATTCGTGTGTCGCCAGTCAGGACCTGTTCGACCTCACGCCATCGTTCTATTATCACGTAATCGCTCACGTCACGCGACACTGCGACATCTGCGCAAAAGACCAGAAACAACGGTGCGCCAACGAGAGCGAAGGAGAGAGTTAGGGAGAAGAAAAATGGTGTAATTAACATTATTTTAAAAAAATGAACGTCATACTTTAGAAGAGTGGAAGCAAATACAGGGAACGGAGCTTTTTTCTTGTTATAAAAATCAAACAAGCTCTACCCTACCTTCTGGGCCATAGTTTCCGTTCTGGATTTCGTCGTCGATCAGCGCCCGGATAATGTTGCTGCACGTGGTCGTACCGTTGATGCCGGATACGAACCGTGCCTCGCCCCGGATCCAGATCGGTATTTCAATGTCGGTAACGGTGGGATCCGGTTCGGTGGACGTGGTTGGTGTTTCTGCTTTTGGCGGCTCCGGTGTCCCATCGTACGCATCATCCGTATCGTCCGTTCCGTTGCTATCGTCCGTGTCGACAGTTTCGGCGTACTGTTTTGTCTCGTGCGTGTGGCTATGGTACGGGATGGATTTTAACTGTGCAAATGGGTACACAAAATGGGAGGAATTTTATTGGTGAGTTACAGTTCGTTATTACGGATTTACAATCAAGGAAAAACGGGATGAAGGATGTAAGGAGATTGAAGGCTTTTCATACTGAACCGAAGATACGTACGTCAGTTTCGACAACGAAAAGAATAGAAGTTTTATAAATATTATTCGGTTACTTTATCGACAGTGGTTCCTGGACACGACCTCTGATTTTTGGAACATCAGTCAAGCATGTTACTGTTTTATCCTAATTATAAAGCCATTAATGTACTACAAAAGCCTACAAATTTAAAGGCTATTCAACATCAAACCATGACAGATAAGAGTTGAGTGTGTAGGCCTTATGAACAGAGATCACCAGTAAAGAATTTTGATATTTAACTCATTTTGCAACATTCTTGGGCTAGCAAAACTAAGTGAAAGTCATTCGGAAGCCTTTCGTTGTAGAATTTACTACTCAAATTTAATTGCATAAATGTAGGCGTTGTAGATTCTTCGTACAATGTGGCAGAATCGTTCAAAAGAGTTTGAAAGATGTACTAAAATGTCAACTAAAATGTCCTACAACGGAAGGTCTTGGAAGGACCTGCCATTTTTTTGGGTTTTGTGGAATCGATTTTAAGCTAAAACTCGCTGCTGGCTAGGTCTGGCCTGCGTACGCAAAATCATCATCGCAAATTCCGTATAAAAATAATTGTATTTGCCTGCTCTACAGACAAGACATTGATGGTACACACAGGCGATTATAACTGTAAAAAAGACACACAAAAGGAGAACCATGCAGAATAGCTCACCAGTACTCTGTTATCTACCACAAACAGAGATGATCAGCTTCATGTTACGCGAGCAAGAGTTGGTCTTTTATTGGATTTTATTGATCAAACAGGGTAATATTGGTTTGTGTGTCTGTGTGCCCACCTCCCCCCAAAATAGTTTACCACGTTTTTTTAGTTTTGTAGTGTAGCTAGTTCAATCAAATTGCCCTTTTACTTTCACCTAAATGCCATACACACTCGCACGGACTGTATGCCTGCATAATAGCAATACTACAAGCGCATCCCCACTGTCTTCTAATAATCGAACCATGTTTCCCCCAGGCAAATAGGGGGAAGTAAAGAGGGGATTGGATGTGTAAGGGGGTGGATAAATTATAGGGACAAGGGAGGACAGTCCGTAACACGCAACCAAAAGGGTAAAACTTACCAGCTCACGCTTCACAGTACCCCGACCGGTGCCACACATTCTAGGTCCTGCCGGTTCCGGTAGCGTCTCACCAGCAACCGACGACCAACCGGCCGGCAGCGATTGCAACTCCCGATCCGAGGTCACTCCGCCACCCGTTCGGAAACTGCCACCCCTCGACGTGGATGCAACGTTGCCGGACGAGGTCGATGGTTTGGTGGTTGTGGCTTTGGCTACAGCCGCTTTATCCATGTCCGTCCTGCTGCTGCTGCCACTAGCGTTGGTGGTAGTTTTCGTGTTGAGCGCTTGCGTCTCATCGTTGGGTCGCCTTGCGTCAAGAGTGCTAGTAGCATAGGGAGGACCCTCGATGTCTTCGGCACGGTTTGGTTGGCTTTGGCGCTGGTGGGTACGGTGGCTATGGTGATGATGATGATGGTGGTGGTGATGATGATGATGATGATTCCTCGGTGGCAGGATAGGGCTGAAGCTGCTCAGCTCTTCGGCCGAGTTGGGTACGGCCCCGGACCCAGTCGAATCGTTGTGAATCAGGGTCGAGTTTTGGGGTGCCATATTTCGGTTTTGGCGCTGCACTTGCTCGCACACCGTCCACGCTGCCATGTGGATGAAAGAGAGAGTGTATAAAAGTGTGGGCTGGTGAATATTTGATCGATAAAACATGGCTCAGCAATGTTCGTTGCAAAAAAAGAAAAAAAAAAGTGTGGTTTGTTATTTCGTTTGTTTCGTAACCCATACGGTGGGTTTTGCCGTTCTTCCAAGAATGATTTCAAGACTGTTATGCATCTGGTGGTATTACTGAGTCATCGGTAGTAAAGCGAATGTTTGTTGAAGAAAGTGAAATTTAAAAATGTCTTACCGGTCACCGGGTATTTGTAATCGCTTACGTTAAGTCTAATTTAGTTGGTCGTTAAGATTTGGTCGGTTGCTTGGGCCCAGGAAGCTCCAAGAGCTAGGGAAGGAAGTTTTTCCTCAGAGTTTTTACTCACAACACTGGTATATGTCCCACTTCTTAGTAATGCTCAGGATATGATTCTGTTTGTTCACTGGATTAAAATCACCAATCCACGCAGATAAATAGGGCTACAATCATTAGACGCCGTTAGAGAAGCAAAGCATTATAATGAAAGTTTGTGCCAAATTTAATCACGGTGGTATCGGCTTTAATTGCTTCTCTGAGGCAATCCACACGTATCAACTTTAGATCCGTTTTGAAACGTTAAAGATGAAACCTGTTCTAATTTGCATCAATGCCCCAAGCCCCGTACGCACCGACAAACGGTTAGATTTATCGGTGAGCGAAAGTTTTTCCCCAATTTTCTCAATTTGTTTGTTTCGATTTGGAGGACGATTAGCCGGGTGTATTCAGGGCCTAGTAGTCTTTTTCCCGCGTTGGATGCACTAGCACTTTGTTTAGATAATTTGGTTGATTAATGATTTCGCAGATGTTTCATCCCCTCCTCCAACACATGCAAAGCCACTTTTTCACATACCACCGAGGGTGGTGAAAAGTGTTCCGCGCTTAACTTTTTTAATTGACCGTACGCGCATCGTTTCGCTAATGGTTGATAAGTTGTTTTTTTTTCGCGATTCCATCACTATTTTCCATCTCCGGTTCGATGCGGAAGTGGCAACGATTGGTTTTTTACATTTATTTCCGCACGTACATATACTAATAAATGTAAGCTAATTATGATTCAGTGTAAGCAGCAGTAGAGTAAATGAAGGATTTTTATTAAAAATTTGAGGCAATAAAAAAAAGACTGACAATTTTATGATTTGCATAACTTTCTGACCCGTAACGATCGTTGACACGTTGGATGAATTTCTTCATTTAAATGGGCAAGCTCTTTTTTTTTAAGCCTTAGCATGACAATTTGCAAAATCATTTTCGTTTCATGGTACGATGAAAACGAACGTTGAACATCAAAGTAGAGGTACTTCTGAGGTTGTGGCAATTTATGTACGCAATCATTGTAGCATAGTGCCGGCTTTCGGTCATACAGGGGATAGGTGATTTTTGTTTTGCGTTTTGATCTGGCTTCTGTTTGTTCTGTTCTGTGTAGGGCCACAAACATTCCTTTGTTCATGAATGTGTTCTGTATTCTTTGTTAGACGAGATGAAACTGTTATGTATTTGTGTGGTTGTATACAGCATAAGTAGAAAGTATAGTATAATTTAATTATTTTTCAAACCATTTTCGAACAAGATAAACTAATTATTTTATAATTTTTCAATTTTCTTTTAAAACTATTTGAAAGCTTGAAATATATCATTTTCTGATAAATACGCAAACAAACAGTTTTAATAGGTGCATTTTATAGCAAACAATAAATCAAAACAGTTACATCAATCGATTTAAAAACTAAAATCCTCAGAACCTAGCCCTTCATACTACACTTTTCTGGTACCCCCCCTCCCCCCCCCCCCCTACCCCCTTTATTTATCCCATAACCCCATGAGTATCGGAAAAGGGATGCTAGCGCACTCTCGTAACTCCATTTAGTGCGATTAATCGACTCGCAGCAATCCCGCTGCCGACTTCCGCTGACACAGAAACCCATTAGTTAAACAATTGGCGAAGCAAACACACCATCGACCATCGGGCAAATATCGGGCGTGTAGCACTAAAACGATGAGAAGCAACAAGGCTGGCAAGCGAAAAAAAAAGAAGCAAAGTCCGTCCTGTGTATATGATTCCATTTGCTTCGACTTCCGTACCGTGTGGCTGCACATTTTCGTTAGCTGATTGCTTTCCATTATATACCGGGAGAGGTGTTGGCTAATTTTTAACCGAGTGCGTTATAAGCTGACCGAATGGGAAGAAGAGTTTGCTGGAGAGAAAAGCTTGAAAACAAACCTAAAAATGTGGCCCACAAACGATTTGGGTTCGGTTTTCCGGATTCATCAACGCTGTATCTGCTTTGGGGTTTGATTTTTGACACAAATTTTGCAAATGCAGTTATGGCAGTATAAAATATTTAAAACTAGATTTTCCATTAGATAATTGGCGCGTTACTTGTGCCAAGTCATTCGTACACAATTCTCTCGTACGAACGTTTTGCATTGCAAATCGAAAGGAAAGTTAACCGCGCGGCTTGTTTGCTTACAATTTGTGGAGGGCTGATTGGTGGCCATGAAAAAACAACCGAAACGTATGCTCACACAAAACGCACAACACGCAGATTTGAAGCCGGAAAGGAAGGCCGGACACACTGGGCAAGGGCTCAAAAAAACATATGTTCCGCTCTGGTTGGGTCGCTCAATCATTGGATGGATGCGATGCCGCCTTCACTGTAGGTGTGAGTGTTTGTCCAGTATGTACCGGATTACAAGTGATAACACAAGAACAAAGCCACCCTACCACGTGCTTAAAGTGATAGTTTTCCTTCACTTCCCCCAAGCCTCGTGCCATTTGTGGGCACGATGATCGCGGCACTATTAATCGACCGACCAATAAAAGAAACGTCTTAGTGTAAGATGATCGATCGCAGAAACGATCGCATCGCTGAGTTTTCATTTCTTTTAATGCCTCATACGCACAATAATCGTAAAGCAGATGTTTTGCACCGCGATCGTTGTTTGTCCGACGTACGATTTGATGCAGCACCTCACCATCTGCCTCACCGACCGAAAGCGATGCACAGTTTCGAGCTAAATAAATCACCATCAGTTTTGGAATTGGAAAATGGGAGGTTTGATTGGATGCGGCGATCGGAGAAGCACAAAGGCACAATGGTGAAGGTGTTAACTTATATACACATCATACAATGAAAGTTGGACAAAGGCTGGCAGAGCGTTTTCTTGTGGGGAGGAGCGTCTCATTTAGAACGGCCACAAACACAGGAATGCACGAATTTCACTCACGGCAAAGAGCTGTGCTGAGCGCGATGCACATGCATACAGGGCTCGAGCTTGATGAAGACGGAGCCGGAGTAGTTGTGTAAGCAATGGGAACGGATTGAGGAGCGTACGGAAATCAATTCGTCGACGTGCAAAAGGCATACTATGTCTGCGTAGCGTCTGCTGAGTTAATGATGTGCCGTTTTTGGGTAGTTTGATGGAATTATTTAGATGAGTCGATTAGCTCGGCTACAGGGCCAATTGGGATGGCAAATGAAAAGTGATGTTAAATAGAATGTAATTTAAATCCATTGGTATCGGTTACATGATGAGGTACAGTATGAAAGCTATGGTGAAGGTTTAAGGCTGATTCGGTTGGAATTTTGACCAAAAAGTTTTTGATTTTTGTATATTAAATTTTTTTTCAAGTTGTTTAACATAGCAAACATTAAAATTTGGGTTTAAAAGTTTATTTTTTTAAATCGATTCACCCTATTTAGTATAGAATAGCATTTTATTCATATTTAATACAAAAGACTTCAATTAGCGGGTACCGAAAAACAAGTGACGAACCCACGAATGCAAGCGAACTGCTTAATAAAAATGTTACATCGTTTGACTGCAATGTATCACGGGATTTGTAAAATTTCTCTCCTTTATCCGATCAACACTGTACTGGCTCTTATGATGCAACTGAGGGGCGTAGTGCGATCGATGTTTTGGGGCGTGTACGCGGAAGGTGATAAAAATTTATAAATACATATAAAAGAGCCACCATTAAGTCCACGCCCGCCCTGTAATCAACGCACCAGACAAAAAGACCGACCAGACGTTTCGCAACTTTTTACACAATAAATTATCAACAAAAAAAAGGATTATTTTATAACCGTATCACTTGTAATTGAAGATATAAGTTTAAGAGATGGGAACACACACCAAGAAATAAAAAAAAAAGCAAAGGCCCTCAAAACCTTCATCGTATCAATTGCTAATGCCAAGCGAGCGATGTTAATGGAATTAAAATTATATCGTACACGCTTGGCGTACCGCACATTGAGCAATAACTAATATTTGATTACACCTGATCTGAAGAGTTTGGCTTTGCTTCACATCATTCAAGAAGCGGATGCCTGTACATCACGTCCAATTAGATCCGTTTGCAGATGGATCGATGCGGTTGCGAAGCAATGCGGTAGTCCAAAATAAAACGGCGCCACTCAACCAAATTACCTTTTGGACAGATTTTAATGGTCATTAAGGGCTGGTTGAGAAATCGTCACCGGCCGCTTGTATGTAGGGCAGGGTGTAGGGGAAAACAATTCCACCCATCTGCCCTTACCGGTGGGGTTGGTGAAAGATGGCATGCCGGTTCATTTATGGCTGGAATATGGGTACGATGGAAATCATAATTTTAAGCTCGAGATGAAAAGCGCTGCGCTCCCTCCCATTTGCAAGAAGATCGTTTGCGTAAATCGTCTGCAACTGGTTCCACTTTCAGCTTCACCAATTCACCCTTAATTAGAGGGTGCCCTTTTTTCCTACTCTATACGGCGGCTGATGATGGTGAACCTTTCCATTAAAACGTTTTTATCCTCAATGTGAGAATTGTTTTCGCTTTTCTTTTCGAGGGAGCCCAGATTCATTTTCACACAAAATGGGTAAATAAGGAAAGAAGAAAAAAATGTGTTTTTTTCTGTTTTTTTTTGTAAACAGAAATATTCAACCACAATTGGGTGTGTGTGTGTGTGTGTTTGCTTCACAAATTGTTACATGGTTTTCGATAGCATTACAAAAAAGTGGGAATGGTGAAAATAACAAATTAAACTGTTGAAAAACAGAAGTCAACAGCAGGGCGCACCGAAATGGCATACAGATCGATAATAAGTTGGGTGTGAATGGGCGTGAAAGAAAGGACGGGTTACGTCACGTTATCGCCTCACGAAACGAAAGGGAAAAGAATCGTCTTCGCGTTGCGATAATCGACAGACAGAAGTAGCGCACAAATGCGCAGAGCGTGCCCATGATCACCATTTGTGTTTTGCAGCTTTTGCATGCTGCACTTTACACCTTTGCCTTTCGTGCACGAGAAAAACCGGCCATTGTAAAAGGCGCAGTAAATGCACGGTGGCTGTTGAAGTGAAATTCTACCGATCATCTTTTCACCCCTTTTTTTTAAACCGATCTCGCCACATCTCGCCGACCCCCGAAGCGTGCACGTAATCGTGCCGGGAACTATTGTTTTTCAAACGTCCAGGAAGCAGTGAACGGTGCCCATTGCATCGGGCGTAATCAGATCACAAATTAGTTAGTGATCGTCTACTTTCTGCCATTCAGCGGATGATGCTTGGTGGTCACGCCCAGCAGCAACTTGAAGTTGAGAAAGCCTTGTCAACTTATCATTTGGGATTCCGATCTCATTGTGCGATGCGTTTCTGGAGACAGGTTGACAGGCTGCACAGGCATTTGTCGTCCATTGTTTTCCATTTGTCCCTTTCAGGGGTGACTTTCGTGATGGGCTTTATGTGTGGTCTTATTGCACGACTTTTTTTTCGTTTTAATTTTCATTTTGCTTTCATTAATACCCGCCCCAGTCACCTGAACGCCCTGAGGGAGCGCTTAAGATTACCCACTGGTGCCACGCTCGCGCTGTGTAAATCTGTAAACCCGCGGTAGCCATGGAATGTGTATTGTTTTGTCACTCCTGGAACAACCCCAGCGCGTGCGTATCTTTGCTGTTGCGCAGGTGTAACTTGTTTGTTGTCGTCGGAAAAATTTGTTTCACTCGTAGGCGGCCCTCGCACTATCAGGCGGGCGACTCGATTGTTCGCGAACCACTTTCCCGGGTGGCAGACTGGTGAAGATGTGTATTTCGTTGCCGTGTGTTGATTTCTTGGTGTGCCATTTGATACGATTTTGCAACGGTGTTAATCATTCGCCCGGCCCGACATTATTATTTGTCCCGCGCATTACCCTTCCCTGGCTTCCTCCAGCACCCTACCCTAAGTGATGATCGTGGAGCTTCATTTTCTGCATTTTTCAACGCACACGATGGGTGTAGCTTTCCCAGCGCGAGCGTGCAACAATCCGCGGGAGGGCTGATAATTATGGGCTGATATCGAAACCCGTCCCTGTCAGCGCTGGGCCCTGATCAGCACATTAAGCTGTCTTATAACGCAGAGAGCGTAAATATATGGGGCAAATTGTTTAAAGAAAATGAGTGCAAACAAATCCGAAACGGTATTAGCATTGCAAATTTGTTGTGAGATAAGGAGATTGGTTTTGGTTTTACTGAGCATGTTTTGGCCGAGTGATTTGTTTTTCTGAACAGAAAGAAAAGAGCAAGAGTGATTCGAAAAAGTCAAAGAGCAATTATTTTCGCGGTAAGCATTAATAGATATAAACACTAAATTTAGTTCCCTTCCGCTAAGTTGTAATTAGTGGTTATGATTAAATTGTTCAGAATGAAGCTCTGCTCATTTAAAATGCGGACACACATCAATCGGATCAATGCTGACCGAGTTACAGGTCAATTTCCGACAGATGAAATGCATAAAATTGAATGTACGAAGAAACATATATCTTGTGACGTTACTTTCCCATAACATAATGGTATTGCAATAGCTATACTTCGATGTCAATAGCATTGATGGGATGTATTGGCACAAAGGTACACCTACGCTATATTTGATTTCTTCAATATGCTTCGTACTGTCTTTTTAAAAGGTTTTTACTTATGAAATCACTTCTGAAGCGTAGAGCACGCTTATTAAGGATGTATGCAATTAGTTACAAATTGGTTTAGTAACTGAAATTAATTGATCTTAATTTGTGTTTATGATTAGTTTAATAGCAATTGATTTATAGCAATAATTTTATAGATAGTTACAATTGTATAAAAAAATACACTTAACGCTAAAAGTTTTCGTGTGTGTCCAAGCATTAGTTGGTTGGTTAGTAGCGGAAAGCTATTTAGGATTAAATTGCTCATTTGAAAATTTGAAGTTCAAATAATTATGGGAAATTTTGAAACATGGATAAATGTCGATTAAGAAATATCATACTTAAACTAACCATGCTTATCGAATTGTTCTACTCTACTCTATTATACAAATGCAAGACCGCATTTTTTAAAGTAGAATGTTTCAACGTATCGTTACCACTTGCTCGACCATTTTCACTTTGATTCTAGACCGCGCTGTACAGCAAAAGATGCTCAGCTTTCCGCTCCCAATGTTGTACGGTTTGTTGCATCGCAATTTTTTCCCTGAAAAATAAAACACAAACCACTGACGGACAGGTGACGTGTGCGTACGGTGCCGCTGGTAATACCAAATTTGAACGATGGCACGAAAAGATCCACAGAACGGTACGGTACGATCACTGTGAATTCTCCCAGTGCCAAGGTCCATAATTGGTCACGGTAGTTTACACACGACGTTCACGGTTCAACCGACGAACCGCCCCGGCATGCAGGTGGATTTATTTCATTCTTTTGTTTTTTTTTATTATTAGGATATAAATGGGAGCTTTTCGTTCGGCTCGGGGCAGGAAAGGCAAGGAAGGAAGCCTATTTTTATAACTCGAGGAAGGTTTATGATTTTTGCATGCTTGTTCCTGCCCTGTTCGCAGTGGTAGTCGTCATTATTCGAATTATAAACTATTACGACCTTTGTTCTCCTTTTTGTAATGGTTATGCTTTAGCTATGTTAAGGGCGATTTTGTGCCTGTTACTGCATGGGTAATTGAAAGCTAAACTGAGCGGTATTTGGCTTAGAGAAATAGACAGTAAATTTATCGCTTAAATGTAGGAAAAAAGCATGAGAGCTCACGCCCGATGTCCTTTGATTACTATGCTTAATGTTTTAAGGTGATAGCTGATTTTATTCAAGCAGAGGGAACAGTGATAGTCGCGTGTGTTTGCTGCACAAAATGGTCGTGGAAAGGAACATGCTTCGTCATTATTAACACCATCACTATCGCTAACTTACGAACGAAAAAGGATGGGTGGAAGAGGCAGAGGAGTGTCGGTGTGGAGCGGTTGATTTAGAAAATGACGAGCAGCAAAAGGTGAAATGTGTCATAAAAATAAATGAAGGTCCATGTAGGGGGAGCCGTGGTGTGTCCTTAGGACAGGACGTGTCGAGGTGAAAGGAAAAAAAGGGAAAACCGGGAAGTTGAAGAAAACTAGGGCGCGGTTCGGCAGGACTCTACCATTTGCTTGTTCTGTGTCGTGTACGGTACGATTAGAAATTGTGGCTAGTGGCGTGAGCTGTTCGCGGGGACTCACCAAAACCTGGCGATAGACGACGAACGCTAGCTGAAAGATGTGTGACCCATTGGACAAAACAGAGAGAGAGAGAGAGAGAGAGAGAGAGAGAGAGAGAGAGAGAGAGAGAGAGAGAGAAAGTGACTATTGGTGCTTTGACTTTCCGTGTACCTCTTACCAAGAACTTGGCCACCACCACCATCAGCTAGGTGAATGGCCGTTGGAGAATTATTGATTACGTTAATGGTGGGCCCTGCGTTCGGTGGATGAGAATCGCCCAAATGCACAGCTCGGAAAGGAGCAGAAGGTGCGGATTTCTTGTGAGTGGTGAGTTTTCACGTGGAACTGCTTTTTCCTTCGAACGACATTCAAATGTCATGAATGGAGCAGAAATCGGCCAAGGATGAGAAAGGAACAGAACGGGGGCGATGGGATAGAAACGACACAGAAGGATGCGAGGATGATTTGATGCGTTCATGTGTTTGTGGGAAGTTCGAAAAAGGGGAACGGAGGCACAACAACCTCGCACCTGTCTATCGATTTAGGGGTACGTTTGTTTGGTTTTATTGTTCTTCTACCAGGACCAGGCCCTAGCCTTGAAATGTCCTTCGTGGCGCGTTCCGTTTCTAGCAGGCAGGTGTTTCTGCATGTGGGTTGTTGTTGCTTTGTTGTTGCGGAAAACCCGGAATGCATATGGAAGACACACGTGCGAGCGTTCGATCGATTCGATTTGGTTCGGAATTGAAACATCGGTTTCGAGCAGGGCAAAGCTGCCGTGGCTACGGGGTTGAATGCGTCATCAAGGATGGTGTCGTGTAGGAAAGGGTTTGTTTTTCGTATGGTAGTTGTTTTTCTATTATCGGATTGATTGAGCTGATTGATAAATTAGTAAGCGAGGGTTGAAATAACCGCTTCCGTTTCTTTTTTCTCTCCATTAAATGTAATATAAAACAAAGTAAAAACGTACAGAGAGACATATCAGAAAAGATTTTTTAATAAGTACGATAGTAGATAGAATAAAGCAAAAAGAGGTTGTAACGCTGTATTAGAACCTTCATAATGCATACAATAATTTTGGTGTCGACTTATGTCTAAATAATATGGAATAGAACACGGTAGTCTTCATTTTTAATTATCATGAAATAAAAAAGACGTTAAAAGCACACAACTCGTACTTAATGAACATTTTCACATTATTCAATATTAACTGCCCTCTTCGATAAACTCGTGGCCAATGAAACATCAATTAGCCCTAAAGAAAAAAAACCTTTTACCCAAACATAATCGCAGATAAGACCCTGCATTAAGAGGAATCAACTTTCTTTCACACTGAGCATGACGTTGGCACAATCAGTCATGTTGGTGTACCAGTTCCGCGTAAGGTAATCTACCATCATCTGCCTTCCACACCCACATCCCCATTGGTCAGAAGCATTTCCGTCTTCCGGCAGGCCGATTAAAAGATAAATATGGCCCATTTATTTCTAGCCACGCGTAATCCCGAACAAATGCACTCTCGACTACAACAAACTTGCGCCAGCTGCAGCTGCCAAAGCTGACACAGCCCCCACCATTCGATTGATCAACCATTGTCAATTACGCCACCCCGAAGAGGTGTGCAATAAAATTGGAGAAAAACACCGACGCACACACACGGGACAGGGAGGAGAGATGGAAATCGGCCACCACGACTCGGTGCATGAAGAAATCAAGAAATTATTTGCATCTGTGTTGCTGATTCGGTTTCGCTAGTCGTGGGTCCCTCTCTGCAGCATGTCTTTAAGTAAGGCCAGTGCTGCAAAAAAAAAAATCCGAAGAACAAAAGTGGAGAGCAGCCAAACTCCGACACAAAAACAATCAAACCGGTGCACCGATGATCGATTTTGGAGAGCAGTTGTTGGGAAATGGCTGCAGCTGCAGATGCCAATTTGATGGAACCCATCAGTACAACCCTCACGCAGACACCTATCGGGCAGACGAGAGTGAATGTGGATGTGCCATGTACCAGAATAACGGTGGAGGCCTCAAACGGTGCTCCAGTGTGTGGCACGCGAACACCGCACCTAATGAAGGTTCGAAACAAAAGGTAGCACCGCCACCGAGAGATGAAGTTTAAGCGCATTTGCGTTGGAGTAATTTCGGGCATTGAGTAATGGTTCGCAAAGTGTTGGGCGTCGGGGTGCGCAACAGCAGTGTGATGGGGTGATGATTATACATGTGCGCCAAGTTGCGCAGAAAGACCGGGCGATGGCGAAAGATTTGGGGAGGAATAAAAAGAGTTGAAGTGTTGAACACGTGTCACAGAGCAAACCCATTCTGGTACAACAGAGTCGACAAATTTTGAGGCGTTCCGGTTCCGCGGCCTAATACCTTTAACCTCCGCCACATCCGTTTCCATAATGTAGATCAAATAAACTCTGAACTAGCTTCAATAAACGACAGCCTTAAGCCTTAAGCTACTTGCCTCAAGTTCACGGTGCACGACAGCTGATGCTATCGAAAGGAAGAGCGACAAGAAGGTCCATCAATTCAAGCTGTCAAGCTGTCCGATTATTCTACAAACCGATTGACAGGTGCCCATCGACACCACCCCCCCCCCCCCAGGCCTGGTGCCGAAATGGGTGATGAGAAATTGATGAGTTGATGCACCGTTTTTAATTTTTCAATATCAATTCCCACCCGAACGGCTTGTGGCGCTTGACAGTCGTTTGATGCATGCGTCACGTCATGCGTCGCCGGGCAGTACAAACGCACGAGCATAGATATTGTTGCTGCTGCTGCTGATGATGGTGAGCTGACCAAGCCGGCCGAGGTACCGCGCTACCTGCCGGACTTTTAAATTGACTCGTTAGCTTAATGGAGTGTATCGGTGACGGCATATCGGACGCGCACCACCAAAAAGGCTTACCAAGGCGTAAGGCGCGTGAATCACGGAACAACAGTTCGGAGCAACTCCAACCAGAAATCTCCGGACCGGATGGATAAGTTTATATGGCCCGGATTTCGGTGAACCGTGACCAGGGTGGCACGGAACAATGCCAAGGGGGATGGACATGGATGGGTTAGGCTTTCGAAAACAAAAACACTGGACACTAAAGCTATACAAGTTCGGGGCGATCCGTCTAGAGGTCGAGGTTTTTTGGAAGACTTTCGACCAACGTGCAGTACCAACCACCCTCTCCCCTGGCACTACGGGTGGTGATGGTCAGCGAATTGTAACCGGTAGCCCAGATCGTCTTTAATCGGTTGGGCGAACGTCTCATCAACCTGGCTTTTGTATGTGATGCGTTTTTTGTTTTTAATCGGGGAGATAGACTGGGTTCAATAAAGGAAGGAAATCACTACTACGGTGAGCTGTTTGTGGCCGTCTCCCTTCACTTTGTGGTGGTTAAGTTTTCAGTTTTATTACATTGATCCAGGTACAAGAAAAATAACAAATGGCCATATTGCAATAAAAATCACAAAGAAGCAAACTACGGCTCGGTTCTAGTTAAGGCATTCTTAGAGGCTTTCGGCAACTTGTGCAATAACTTACCAGGTAATCACATCACCGTGACGTTGACTTAACGGTAGACACCGGACTCGGATCACTTTCCGGGATTTTTTTCGAGTGTGCGTTCCGGGTTTTGGAAGTTACTTTTTTTGTTTTTGAGAAACTGTTAGAACTTGAAGCACTTTTAACTATCGGTAAACTTCACCTCACTGTGAACTAGCGTAACTAGTCCCGTTTTACTGGCTTAAACTATTGCTTTACCGCGCGGTGTTATGTTACGGCTTACGGTTTTGTTAAACAATTAGAAGATCTCGTTCTTATTCACACTGTTTCGTTTTCCAATTTGATGTTACTTTCGATTATTTCTGCTTGCCGATATTTACGGGACGATCACTTCACAGGTTATTGCTATGTCTCTTGCTATGGTGGAGCACAGTTCTAGCACTGGTTGATGTGTGACCCTCGCCGTACTGGTACTGCACACGCACTGGTACCGTGTAGGTTCTGGTAGACCTTCGGTCACCGACTGATTGCTTGACTGCGGATCAAACCCGTCGCAGGGTCCTGAGCACCTAGAACCGGAACTTCGTACCGGTCACTCTTCCTCGGCGTTATCACGCCCCGTTCACCTGGTTACTGTTAAATCCAAATGCCTACTAAATCTTAACACTTCGCAGCACGGAATGATCCGCTCGGTTCGCACACTGCCTATGGTGTTTTAAGCTACGAGAACAAGGTCCTTCCCGTACAAAAAGAGGAAAGAGAGTCCTTGCGTGTGTGATAAGGAAGGATGAATATGGGGGAAAAGAACAGAGACAACACTACACATAGGGTTTAAGTCATCCGTGGTCCGAGCACATACAGCAACCGCACACACTGTCGGCTAGCAAACACACATGCTCGTAGGATCAACCGGAGTTGGTGCTAAGGGTCACAAATACACAAAAAAAACACACACACACACACACACTACAGCTCTTGGATTCGATTTTTCGCGGGTCACAAGGGTAGACTGCCCGAAATGGGGGGTAGATAAAACATGGCCCACAACATAACGCAAGTTCGAGTCTGTTTGCAGTTTTTCGTTACTGGGGCAACCACCGTCCGCAACGACGACTGTTGGTTGGTTCGTTCGTGTTTCGACTAACCCGATCTGGTATCCTTGACAACAGGCGAACAACTAAACAGTCGCGTTTTCTTGAAGGCCCAACCGTGCACCGTGCCGGTCCGTACAAGTGCGCGCTCCTCCCGTGCGTGTCTACCACCGCGTGGCTTGGCGAGTCTGGGTTCTCTCTCCCTCTCTCTCGCTTAGCACAGGTACAGGTGACTTAAATGAACTTGCTCTCTTCGGTCGGAGCCTCTGTTATTTCACTCTCGCGGACTGCTTTTTTCCACTTGAACTGTAAAGGTTCAGGCTTTCCGCGATGACGTAGCACTAGAGCGAGAAAGCAAGTGCGTGTGAGTTTGGAATCGTTGTAAAATGCTCGCCCAATGTGAGCGAACATGATCTACAAATGCGTGTGATCGGTTTCTCTCATCGTTGTTGATCGTAACACGTTGAAGCTGCTAGGTGCCTTTAATTTTGCTCCAAAAAAGCATGATCGCGCAGATGAGTCTATTTAATGAGCGAATAGAATAGAGAGTGAGGAACTAGCAAATTGGACCAGGTTTAAAAAAAAGGGAAGGTTTTGTGATGGGATAAAAATAAGATCAATCATCTGGAAAAGCTTAATCCATTCAATCCGTTTTCTTTACTGTTCGTGAAGAGATGCTGTCGGTCAAGATATGGCCCAAATCGGGGACAGATGTAGAAGCCTCATGCCAGTTTTGATTAAAAAATTTAAATTTGTTACCAATTGGCGAATATTTGACTGTTAAATATAACCAATGCAAAGCAACACATGTATGCTATCGATACAGCAAATGTTCTAAAAATTAAATCAATGTTATTTTTAAACTGAAAGAGCTTTCGTGTCAGTATGTAAAACAGATTGAAACGAAAATAAATCAGAAGCAATTGTGTCTCTTGATTATGGCGCATTGCATTCCAAATCTTCCTTCTATCGGTATCGGCTCTATAACCGAAAAAATGCACTTGTTATTCAATAGACTTGATTGACAAGGCAAAACAATTTCCAGCGTATGTATCAAAACCGATTCAAAAGGTTTTCCCAAGCTAAACTTTCCTATCAACTGATGCGTACAGCTCATTCTAGCCTAAAACTTGCTTTAGTCGCCAGTGACTCACCTATACCTGTAAGGGTTTGTTTTTTTTGTGTCATTGTTTTTTTTTTTGAACTCCGATACCTTCCTTTCGCGTGTCGAATAGAAATGTGTTTTTTTTGTTGAAATTATATTTGTGTAAAAAATGAACTCACTCCATACATCGACAGCCACAAGTGAAGCAAGGCGAATGGCGAAGGAAGTAGTAAAAACCAAGTTCATGGCGATATAAAAGGGGTGAAGGAAGGTGAGGGAGGTGGTAGGGAATTAGCCACAGGGTAGGAAGACCGCGCGAGTGAAGAAGCTCGTTCACTGCGGACGAATTACTGGCAGAATGCGCCAATACGAGCTGAAAGCAGTTGCTCAGATCAAAAGTCGACCGATAGCAAAGGATATTGGCCCGTGTGTGCCTGTAGGTGTATGTGTGCGTGGCAGGATTGTACCTTGTGGGTGGTGGCGCAGCGACCATGTCCACCATTAGGGGTTAACTCTCCCCCTATGATGTTCCTCCCTTCAACCCAGTAATTTAATGACATTTTGCGTGTCTGTATTCGTGACTAGGTGGAAAAGGGAAAATGTTAAAAAACATTGGCTGTCGCAAGAGTATCGTAGAGGACGGAGTTATAATTACCATGGTTTTGCGGTGGAATATTACACTTTTGGAAAATAAAACCAGCGCTTAATTTATTGCTGTTGTTGTTGTTTACGGGTGTTGGGCAGATTTTCCTTGACAGTAGCCGACAGGGTCCGATTATTGACGGCTCGACGATCCATCTGGGAGTGATTGAAGGCGTGATTATGTGTCCCGTGAGCTAGAAACCGTTCTTATGTTTGTTGTAAGAAAGCGTGGAATTTATTATATAAAAATGTACTTTCGAATTCTTTCGAGCGTCGAAATCTTTCTGGTCAAAAATGTATATAAACACTTAAACAAACTCCCTTTGTATTAGCTGCAGAAGCATGTTATTCTAGTAAAACGGAAAACAAACTTGCCGACCATGAGGTAAGGAAGTAACATACGGTGTGGAAAGGGAACGCCGCAAAGTTTGTTAAATCGAAACTGGACCAGAATCGGTGCACCGCACCAAGGGTAGAAAATTGTCGTGGCGTAGTGTGTAGACCACCTTTTACGATCCTGGTCCGCGCCATGCTGGCACCAAGAAGGGGTGCCATTTTTGTTTCTTCTTCCAGTACTGCATGCTTTTTTATTTTCGTTGATTTTGTCGATTTAGCTCAAAGATAAGACGGTAGACGGTAGAGTAAAGCCACTATACACCCCGGTTTGGAGAAAAGCTGAGCTAGAGGCTTTTCTCGTGCTGTTACAACGAACACGTCTTTATACACGTTTTGCTTCTACGGAGGTTCTGTACAGTGTATGGGGTTTGAGGGAGATTTGGTCGTTGTTGTTGCTACCTATTATTTTATATGATGAAGTGCATTATATGGTGAAGGAATCTATAATCAGGCACGCTACCGAGTGTGTACACGTGCAGGATATAATTTATGCTTGGTCGCTTGTCCGCTTGCAAGTGAAATGGCGGTTGCTAATTGGTAGAATAAGGAAGCATAATTTGTTTAATATCTAAACCGATTTGAAGTATTTATTTTAAGTGGGATTGCAACTTTAGGAAACCGTAAGATTCAATATAAAGTCAACCAATAAAAAAACCAAAACAATAGAACTACTCTAAAATCCGACTTTGATTCGACTTCTTCTTGGTTTAACGATTTGCTATGTCAAGCCGGCAATCTAATGGCTTACTGGACTCACAGATACCACATAGTTGGATAGTCATCCCTCACAACGGGGTTTTGGTTGTACTGCAATATAAAAATAAAATAAGGTCAATCATCGATGATTATCTTGTTTTTTCGCTCTTTGGTATCTTCCTTTTGCACTAGTAAAATGCATGGTTTAAGCTTAAATTTCTCTTATTTATTTATTTATTTATTTTTTTAATTATTTATTTACAATTGATTTTGACGGTCTTAAATTTCTCTTATTAAATAAGAAAATTCTCTATATGCAGTTAACCGTGATGAAATTGTAAAAAAAATTATCTAAGCAATATTAAGAAACAACACCCAAGCAAATAAATAAACGTTGAAAAATTTAATACAATGATTGTCATATTTTAAAGCTATTTAAACATATTTTGTTTTATATTATTTGCATGCTCGATTCCTTTAGATTTTGAGCGTGTAATAAATTATAATTATAATTGATTCTACGAGCATTTTGTTGTCAAAATTTGCGGTAACGAATGATCGTATATTTATGTTACGTGCGGTATTATTTCACTATAAGAGAAGGTTTTTATGAATTTAAAACATGAAAAAACCAGTAAGTACGGACTGAAACAGGTGATAAAGATATTTAATTTAGACATATTGCCGTCTATAAGCTGAACTAATTTCAAAACGTTGTGTATAAATCATTATTAGCTTCTGCTTGCATCCATGTGCCTCTAAATTAACATATTTGTCATTTTTTTTCCATTTTGCACAGTTTTGGTACTAATTAAAAGTTTCACCCAAAACCCATTTAAAAAAGAAAGTATCGTTTTGACGTATTAATATATCCGTGACGTGACCCTTCTGAGAGTCCCTCCTGGGGGTGCAAAATTTGACTGATCGTGCAGGTTTTCTAAGCTTTGCACGCGCTTACTTATTGCTTTCCAAATAGAAAAAAAAGTATGTTGTTCTTTAATCGTTCTTTCGTACGATTTCCTTCTACTTTCTATACTATGGAATGATTTGCATAAATTGTACGAAACTTCTTCGCAAGGAGTTGTGACTTGTTTTAGTGTTGGTGGTGAAAAGTGAAAAACAGGCAATGGGCACGGCGAAGGAACGAACTGCACGGAAGCAATACATCTTGCTGCGCATCGTTATCGTTATGGGCCGTTGCCGCGAAGTGTTGGTGCTGGTACGGGTGTGGGTTTTACAGTTTTTCCTCCCCCATTTCATTCGCTATTCCAAAGGGCGGTGTTTTGATCGTAATCTATGGTAGGCAGCATGGATTGTGTGTGTGTGTGGGAAGAAAACAACGTTGCCATAGTGTAGTGGGTACGACGGCCTTTGGTAGAAAGTTCTTACTTCAGATGTTGGTCAACTGTTTAGATTTACATGCCTCGGTGTTTGCCAAAGGTACATTTTGAAGGGCTAAATTCTGATTTAGAACGAGCTTCCTTTTCTGCGATTCTTTTGGTGTTGTGGTTATATGAATAGAGGTAATGTTTTAGTTAGTCATGAAAATCTTGTAATTTTTACTTTAGATTTTGTAGTGTAAAATACATCAGAAATAAATACAAATAACATTTATTTGGATTAGAGTTTTTTTGTAGTTCGGGCTCTATATGAAGCTTCGTAATATACCTAATTTTATGGAAACCCCATAACCCAATGGATCAATTTCTCGGTAACCCATCCACCGGCCATTACCATACTATATGCTAGCATTCAACGGCCCAGGTCCAACTTTTCATTAGTCGAAACTATTCGCGTGCATATTTGGAAAACTTCTTGCGCTAGGTGGCCACCCAGTACTTCCCCTAACGTGAGCACCCCAAACGCTTCGCAAGGTACATAATAGGTAGAGCGAGCGGAAGTTGTGAGGGGAAGGAGTTACGGCGCCAGCAGAAGAAAGCAGGGGTAACACTTTGATTGTCCTGCCAGATTAGCGGCTCGAGTCATGGCAGGCGAACTTCTCAAGCCACCGTCGCCGTTCGGTCTTCGGTGTGGCTGTGGCAAATTAGAGTGAAAGCTTCGACCTTTGCGAGTTCCGTTTTTCGAATACTAAGGGTGGTGGGCCCGTGGTAGAGGTTTCTGGATTTTTTTCTCAAGCTACCATTTTGCGAGCCGTGTTGGTTCGATGGAAGAAAATTCGATCCGCACGCTGCCCTCTGGCCTCTGGCGTACGGGAAACATGGGGCTGCAAGAAGGTACGGTTGGAAGGTATATCCGGTAGTATGTTTGGGACCGCTACCGGGTGGCTTGGTCTTGCTTTTGGTTGATGTTTGCCTACCCCATCGAGGATTACAACCGAGGACCCGGCATGCGTGTTTGTACGAGAACTAAGGTAAGTTTTCCGCTACGGGAAGTTCGATGACGATCGATAAATCGTTCCTCAGAGAGAGAGAGAGAGAGAGAGAGAGAGAGAGAGAGAGAGAGAGAGAGAGAGAGAGAGAGTTTAGGTGCTGGGAATGGAAAATCAAAAGCACCGTTTTTGGTTCTTGGTGGCCTGTTAGATGTTTTGCATTGTAATTCACCTTACATAACAACGAATACAGGGGTTAATTTTTTGTTACGTAGTTTGAGTGTTCAATTGTATCGTTACAGTGCAATTATGAGGACTACTAGATTCTTAGGTTCTTTGCAATGAACATTTCTTGCATATGCAAAAATATGATAAAGAAGAATTATTTTCAGGAGCCTACAGTCAACTAACATGTGTCATATGTCGTATTAAACGTGCAAACTTTTCTTTTCACACGAAAAATGGAATTCCTGGAAGAGGGATCCAAGAGATTATTCTCACGCATTGGGTCTGTGTCAAAAATACCGTACAACTCAACCCCTACCGAATGCGAATTCCTTTACACCACTGTAAATTAAGGTCACCCCAGCCATGTATGATCTCCCCCATTTCAATGACAAAAGTTACGTTGACTTTGAATAAAAATTAAAAGGAATCAAACGTGGTGGCAGTGTAGCGGAACGAGTACTCAAACACGAGGCAGGACATTCCAGGACAAGGGTGCCCATATGACGCGCCGTTTGGTTCCTGCCGGTAGGTTAACCGTGGCTGTACGTATGTGGTTAATGTGTGAGAATTTTGTATACAAACCTCGCCAGTGGACAGACAGTTCTAAAGGTATTTAAAAAAAGACACAAGGATAATTACAGCCATCTGTGTGCGTGTGTGGTGCGTAGCAAGTGAACTAACTCTTGCCATACCTTCAGGTAAGTGTCCCGATTGTATCCTTCTTAATCCCACAGTTGGGGACATTTCTCGCACCGTTGCATTTGGCCGTTTTCGCAGCCGAACAGGGTTGCCGGTGCGCCTATCATCAACCTGTGCGTTCAACGGTGCGTCGTCACGCGGAACGACCATGTGGTGGCATTTGAACCGTCCATGATGACCGTTGGCACAGCCGTTGGCCGTTGATCTTGCCTTTTGATCGAGGTTTTTTTCACTTTAGTTTCCTGTTTCCCTGTTGCACTCGAATTGTAGCAGGTTTTTAGCTGTTGATCATGTGCAGAGGGAATAGTAAAGGTCGCCAGTTTAACCTGGTATGCTGGTATCGTAATCGCTGTTTTGTTTGGGAAATGGTACCTGTTGGCGAATGTCCTTTTTGGAGGGAGAATGAGACATGAGGCAAGAAGGAAAGAAAAGCATTTAAAAGGATAATTTTTTTGAACAGGATGCCTGGGTTGAGGAATGGAGAGTATTTAAAATTTTAAATGGCCAACCATATGAAGAAATAAAAATTCTTTTTTTTTTAGAAATAATTTTTTTTGTACTTAAACTGCAACTCGCAATTCGTCAAAATAATTGCATATGAATATGAACTGATTTATTAAGGAAGCGAAAAAAAGTTTAATTTTTTTATTTTGTTGTTTTAAACCATTTTTTAGCAAATGTGCTGTGTCAGATGTATTAATCAAATTAAAGAAAAAACGAACATCATCAGATTGCAGATATTAAAGCATTTTTTTCCTTCTTCCAAAAACCATTTGCCAAGCGGTATGAAGAACCACGTCGAAGAAGTAAAACCTGATCTAATGACAAAGTGCAGGAAGCTAGCAACTCGATCAACTCCAGATCAGCTGTTGATCGTTGACCGAAACACGTGCCGTTTCAACGGTCAATCTGTCCTTCGTTTTGAACATCCTTTTGCCAAGCTTCTCTTGAAGACGCAAGAAAAAAGAAGTGTACATTCGACAACCTGTTTCGGTCTTTGCTTGGTACGATCGTCTCTTCGTTCCGCTTCGTTGCGTAAGCGATCGCAACAAAGTGCCTGCTGTGCGTCGGGTTCGTTTCTTATTTTGTTTTGTCTTCTCGTAGGGATTCTAGGGTGAGCGTGCGAGACTTTGGCGGTAACTGTCAGGTGCATTCGCAACCGTTGGCCAACGGTGCAAGGTGCAAACCAAAACAGTTGAGGGGGGAAGATTACTTTTGCGGCTGCAGTTGCTTGGCAGACAAGTGGATTAAAAACGAGATAAAATAAATTACGCACGTCGGGCTGGGCATGTGGTGTAAGGCAAGAACTTTCTTACGGTCAAATGCGTTGCACCTTTGCACTGGTGAACCGAATTCAAGACCTTTTTGGCGCATTAAAATAGAATAAAATGCGAAACTTGTAAATTGTATGTTAACGTTCTTATGGTAAAGTATTTTTTGGTCGTGATAGCACATTGAGTCACATTCGTTTGATTCGTGGTTGAAATTTATTTTAACGGACATTAATTCACCCGTTTGAAGCGGTTAAGTGAACAAGGCGAAGGTAGAAAATATGAGCAAAAAAGAGAAGAAGTTAATTTTCTACGCGCTTCGATGATTTCCTTTCCGAGCTTCCGTTCCAGAAGCATGAGAATTTTGAAACATTTTGACCGTTGGTAGAACCGCGACGGATTCTTTTGAACAATGATTTGAATGCTTTTTTCTGTATACGTTGTTTGCTTTTTATGTATACTTTTTACAGCTTTTTTAAGCTGATTTTTTTCCTGCTTTTAACTCAAACCGCAAGTATTGTTATGACAGCCAATAATATTATTAGTTCTATAAGTTTGTTCGTTGCAATGTACATGAAGGCAATGCCACTCGGGTTACTGATAAATGCAATTCTGTTTCCCTTCCGGACCACTCAGGTTTTGTGTCACAAGAGGCATTACAATAGTACATTATATTTACGTCATAGGAATTAGCATAAAAAGTCAAAAATTTATATGCACACTATTGTTGGAACTATGGCGAACACTCAAGGCGTTGTCACCGCTGTTTTCTCCATTTTTCGCTGCATACTAAGTAGTGAAATTCGGGAGATTGTTTCTTTAATTTTGCGAATCGTTGCACAATGCTTGGCGAGTCACAATTGCTAAGGCTGGACGGAAGCAGAAAAATAATTATTTATTGTGAATTGTACTTACCGAAAGGTGTGTGAAGTATTTTTTTGGAGTTGCTGAAATTAAGTCCGAAGCAAAAAAGTTGATTAGGTTGCAGAAAAAATTAAATAAAAAATATTATAATTGAATCGTTTTGTTCGTATACCGAAATGTGTAAAATCAGTTTAATAAAATCAAGGAAGAACTGAAATGGATTGTAAAAAGATCTTAGAGCTTTGTTTTTCTTGGCTTAACGACTAGCTAGATCACGCTGACCATCGACTTAGGGCCGTTACTATTCGTGTTATGCATCAACGAGCTGTCGATAGACGACGAGTGTTCACCAGATCGCTATATAGCTCTTTAAACCACACTGTACGAGATCAGCTCCTAATGCAAGCGTAGTCTTTTAACTATATGCGTCGAAGAATGTGTCTCCATTGCCTTTAGCCGATCGAGAGCGCCTACACTCTTGAGATATGACTTAAATGGACAGGTCCTTGTGAGAAAAGACAGTGTCAAAGATCTAGACGCGTTTATCGATACGTAGCTGTCTTTCGTGGAACAGCTCGTTCATATCGCGGTGAGGTGCAACCAATTTCTAGGCTTGATTACAAACATGACGAGGTAGTGATCCGTGATCCCCTCTACACCAAATCGCTATACTGCGCCCTGGCTCGTTCGCCGATGGAGTATGCGAGCATAGTGTGGTGGCTTTCTTCGACCCGATCCTTGGCACGGCTCGGGTCCATTCAACGAAGAGCTGCAAGCTTTGCCCTAAGCTGCTGGGATCTTAGTCTGGACTATAGAGGACTACCATCTCCACTATTAGTAGGAAGACAGCTTAGGGCTTAGTGTCAGTGAAATGTGATAAACATAACATAACAATTTTTGTTGTTTAATGACGTATCAAGACTTCGACTTCAAGTTGATCGATGCTTGGCTACGAGTTTAATAGCAATATTCAAAAGAAAACGAAATTTCGAAACATTGAAAAATCGAAATATTTAATAAAGAATCCAAATGTAACTACGAAACCAAACCACTACACCGTTTTATGAAAATACGTTGCCAGAGGTCACTCTATTAGGGTCTTTATAATAATTTCATGATACAGCCGCGGCTGGTTGGAAAGGTTGACGATTGTGTGTTTTGGGCCGTTATGTAAATTCGGAATTAATGAAGCCATTCGTTCGTGTTCGGTTTAATGTTTGTTTTATTGCCTGGTCAACTCAACGGAATCGATCCAGTTTGTGGCCGTTCACGGGTCACAGGACAAACCGATTGGGAGAAAAAGCGCTCTAAGGCGGTAGTAATGCAGAAGAGGAACAAAAAATCCTTTTCCCTGTCAACCAAGGAAAAACAAGCATCACAATGGGGGCCTCGGGTCAAAAGAAAGCACTCGCGCGACTCGTGTTTATGATGACTGTGAAGGGAGTGTTTGGTGCTGCTTTCCATTCCCTCCATTGCTGTGTGGAGTCGACCTGAGAGGACGAAATTCCGTTTCTAGAATCTTTTCGACGCTTGGTTGGTTGTGTTAGAACACCAGTGCGGACGGTGTGACATGACGTGACTGTAAGGGAACAAATTAATCAAAACGATGACGGTATGAGGTATTGGGGTTGCTTCGGGCTTTTGCTGTTGGATCGGACGTTTTTGGATGGTGGTAAAGCTCACGATCCGCCCAGCGGAAAGCTACAGCGGCGAAGAATAATGAGCACCGGTGGCAAGCCCGTTTGCCCATCAACGCTGACCATTAATTCAGTTATTCCAAAGTGTGTGTTCATAAAATGATTTCCCTCTTATATTATCTGCTGTATGATGATTTATGTGATATTACGTAAGGGATTAATACCTTCAAAAACTGCCGCTTATGAACACATGAAGCTACTATAGTGAAATGATTATATGTATTAAGTGAAAAATACGAAACAATGGGCCGGCTTCCCCCAAAACAAATGGAAAACAACTATTGTGCGATAAAAAGGAAAAATAAAATGCTGATGCTTGATGTGATTTATTTGCGGGCATAAATATGGCGAATTTATGTTGCAAATATGTTTCGAACCGAGGGTAGAATGCTGTGTTTGGGAGGGGTTTCCACCTTCCGGTCTCCGTTTGGACTCGTGGAGCCGTTCGTCCGGTCCGATTGGTTGACCAAAAATTTTATGTATCCCAATCACGGCATCGTACCAGGCCGGTTGCAGGGCTTTGCGTCTTCAGCGCTGTATCGGTAAGGTAATGGTGGACGAAGGCTTTTCCTTTTCATGCCTTAGACGATGGATTAGCATATAAAATGGGACCCAAAGCATTCCTTCCCAATGGGCCCCTCGGGGTACTAACATTTTCTGTGTTTTTTTTTTTGTTAGCTGAGCGGTGGAATTTTAGAAATAGTAAATGGCGTCTTTTTTGGGGAGGGAAATTGCTTCAGGTTGCTTGAAGGAAAAAAAAAAAGGAAGTAAAACAAAAAACACCTTCCCACGAAGGAGTTAGGAGTGTTGAAAAGTGGTTTAGTACATAGGCTTAGCGCAATGAATGAACGGTCAATAAAATGTGAACGAACTTGGACGAAATTATGAGGACGAAAATAGGAAAGCTAACGATCGAGAAGAACACGAAGAATGAAATGTTTTAAGATTCTGGCACAGCTTGAAAGTACTCGTTATCGTTTATCGGGAAGCCAGCAAGGTGTGTTCGTGTGGAATGAAAGAAATTATTATGCTATATGTAGCACACTTTAGATTGCCGAGATGGTAATGATTGTTTATGTACGCACTCAGTAACGCGGTTGACTGTAAGCAATAAGAATGGTTTGGAGGCATTCGATGTAGTTTTGGTCGATAATAGGCTTAAGATAAGTCGTAGCTGTATTATAATTAGCACATCGGAAGTTTAACTTCATTTTAGTAGTTTATCACTATAATTATGTAATTATTATTTGGAATATAAGTGCAAAGCTCAGAAAAGGAAGATGATACAATTGGATTATAAAGAAAATACAACATCTTCTTCTCTTCCTCTTCTGCTGGGTCTGCTTAGAAATGAGCTCGCCTAGGTAATATGGCCGAATCTCCAACCCATTCCTCCATTCACGAGTCCATCCTGCTTCAGCCAACGAGCTCTCTGTGCTCCTTTACGCCTCGTGCCGAACGGGTTGCTGACGAGCACCTGGGGCATGGCCCATGTACTGCTTGCACAGACCGCCAAAGATAGCACTTAGCACCTACCGTTCGAAAAGGGCGAGTTCTTTGGCGTCCTCCGTCAGCGTAGTCCAGGACTCGTACCCGTAGCGAACTACCGGACGTTTCAGTGTGCAATAAATATCATGGATTTCGTGGTTTGTTGGAGTCTTCTTGCAAGGAGAAGACACGATTTTCCTGAACAAAATGTGCCTTCGGATTTCGCTGCTAACGTTATTGTCCGATGTTACGATCGTTCCAAGGTAACAGAACCCCTTTACCATCTCAAGATCGTTGCAATTTATTGACACTCTGCTTCCGACTTGGGATACATCCCGGTCAGAGCTTCCGACAAGAAGATATTTTGTTTTTGTCGCAGTTATCCTCAATCCAATCCTTTTAGCTCCAACTAATTTAGCTTGGTAGCTTTCGACACAATATGTGGTAATGCAAATGTATAGGTAGCATTCATGACTGTGATGGCCCGGAAGTTGCCTGGGTCTGTCGAAGTAGCACCTCCACCTGTTGATCACCTCTCACTCGTCTTCCTCCTTGTGGCACATAGCGATCATGGGAGCATTGTTTCTATTAAAACGATCAGCCTTTAGTATGCGAATTAAGCACTGGAAGGACTAATCATGCAGAGGAAACATTGTGGCAAGGATCTAGACATTTTGATTGACTCTAGGCTTTCCTTTAAGGACCAGCTCGATTACGTTGTGGTCAGCAGCGACAGGGTGCTTCGACTGTTCATTAATATGGTTTTTGAATTTCAAGACGCTAGATGCTATCGTGTGGCTGACGCAACTGATTGTGTGTTTTCTATGTCTCTCTGTTATCTTTTAACCATATTTGTATTTACAATACGTTTTACGACAGGGTTCACTTGTTCATCGATAGAAATAAACATTAAACTGAATGATTTCTAGAAAATTTGCTATCCTTTGTGCTTCTACAAGACACACCATGCATGCTCAGGTTGAGGGAATTGATATCGGTGTGGCTAATTGTGCCTCGATTAAAAAATCGCGCACACATACACGCAGATGAGCCGAAACTCGGGACGGCAAACGGAACGCACGAGGTGTACAATCGATGAAAACTTTACATAACACTTTGCCAACAAACACACGCACCACCGTTCGACCCACAACCATGGCGCCATGGGGTGGAAAATCTAATCCGGGAGCTTCTGGGTGGTAGAAAGTATCCTGTTTGTTTCCCGAATCACGCTGCCACGCGTGAGTCGTGTAATTTTCCCCCACGGAGGTCGCACGTTAGCAGGCACCTATTCGTCCCAAACTTTGTACACAAACACTGCAATGTAATTTCATATCGGTATGGGGCGGTTTGTTGCTACGAAACTCGCGTAGGAATGGTGGAAAAAACTAGTTTTCCCAAAGTGAGGGAGGTTGGCCAAATGATGTGCTGGCGTGTATTGCTGCCCGCCAGGCTGCGAGTGACGGAGAAAGAAAACAACAGGCTATCGATCAGTGTACTGTACTCGGTAGTTGGTAGATCCTGGCAAGGAATGTTTCATTACTTGGGGCGGTAGTTTTTTGTACTTTTTTTTCGCTCAGAAACGCGACGTTGCACGTGAAATAACGATTCAAAGTTCATTAGCCATTTTATATTCTAGATCGCGAGGGGTTCCTCATCGATGTTTCTGATCTTCCCTCACTCCCTTCATCTACTCTCACCCGTGTAATGAGGTGCTGTGGTACTATTTGGTTGTGGACTGCTCGGTGTAAGCGAACATTATCCTCCTGTGGTGGTTGGCAGCTTGAAATTAGGGGAATTTTCTCGATCAAACGGGTAGAAAGGACCCATCTTTTGCGGTATGGAATGTAGGCTGGTGGATAAATGCTTTTATTAGTGTTACTTATAATTCATATTTCAAAACAATTACTTACACAGTTTATAATATAATCATACAATTATTTGTTGATTGAAAATGAAATCATGAAGATGAAAAATGTCCGACCCAGGCTGAGGCGGGTCTTTCTATTAGTAGCATTTTTGTCATATAAATTTTGCGCATTTAGAGGGTCTCCGAACAATACGGACAAAGGGAAATGTCTCTCCCAGAGAATGTCTTATTTAATTTTAGTTATTATCAAATCAGAAAGAAAGAAAATTAGTAGTTTCCTCATTGAAGGGATACTCGTATGTTACTATCAGTCGGTCCCGATAGGAAATCAGCGCAAAATGAGGAAATTTCGAAGCAAAATTTGATCTTGATTAACAGGAGATTCATTGACCTCCTGTGAAGTGTTTTGTTCAAAAACTCATTCTTTAAATATCAGTATCAGTATTTCATTATATTAATCCAACCTTCAACGGATATAGAATGATGATTTGCTTACGAAACATCCATCCCGAATAGTGTTTATTTATGTAAATTATGTGTGAAATAAAAGAGAAGCAATTTTTGTCACGTCATAGATACCCAATTTACCGTACTGATAGCTTTTTTTTCCTTTTCCCTACACTCAACATTCGATACACGATCGAAACCGTGTTTATTGAGCATGAGTGTGTGTACGTGGGCATTCTTTTTCCCTTCCTATTGCCATGAAGCCACGATCATTAGGAAACATTACAGGTAATTAGAAGGCTCCACCAGAAGGCATCCACTAGACGATTGGTTCGTATGGGGTTATGCTCAACGAAGGCTTGAACAAAACCTTTCTGGCCTAGTCCTGCTCCTGATAATGGTCGTACCGGCCAGCTCGTTGGTCGAACCATGCCGAGCTACCTCGCCATAACCGCATAATGGTATTGATTTAATAAAATAATCATACTTTCTACTGCAATCGCTACTCGTCGAGGGAAGTTGTTGTTTTAGCTTTGTTTTCCCCAGTTCTCTGAGGTCTAGGCATTTACCATCGACAGGTGAAAATGTAAGGTTATGCGGATTAGGTACGGAAGCCATCGGAGAGTGAGTGAGAGAGAGCTGATGGAAATAGGCTCAGCTCGGTGTGGTCAGTCTGCTAATGCCGTTATTCTGCTCAAGTATTCAAGTAGAGTTTGTTTTTTTCACAGTGGCTAAGGAAGAGATTTTATTTCAGTAATGCTTTGCCTAGCCAGTGAAACAGTGGAAGGATACACAGAATGGCATGGATTGATAGCTTTGGTAAAAGTAGACATTTTAAAAATACGTTTGTTTGTGATGTTTGGTATGTAAAATAATACTATGCTAATATGAGGCATGCATGATCAGATTAAAATGCTTCGGTATTTGTTCTGCGGCGGTTAGATCGTTAGTTTCAACAATAAATAAACTATTTATAAGTTAAATTACGCAGCAAACCTGTATTCGTTCTCGTAGATATCGGTGTGAGCCCTTTTCGAGCAGTTTGAAATTCGAACGAAATATTTCATGAAATCGAGTGAAATATTTCGTTTCAAATTCCTCAACGTGGTTTATTTGCCTTTCTGGACTATGGGTGAGGGTTTATTTAATTCCTACCTTATGTTTCATGTTTGTTAACAATTATAATAGAGTATTACATTAGTTTACTGCACTAACTGTGTATCAAAAGTTAAAAAAAAACATTTTATACCATCCTTCATAATCTTTTACAGCTATCAAAGAAGATGTTGTGTTGTGGTCACGAATAGATTTACAAAACATGAAATTTTTTTAAATAAAAATAAAACCTTACACGAATGGTTACATTTAGCATTGCAATTTGAACATATGGATCACGAGTGTAAGTATCAAGAAGAAAAAAAAGAAAACTCTTGCTGTATCTTATACAGTGGTTGTCAAAATAAAGTGCCCACCCCTTGATTTTTTACATTTTTGTCATGATTTTAGTGAGAAATGAAGTTAGAACACTGCAAATTTTTGTAACTGCTACTTTTAACGTACTCTAACAGATTCATTACCTAATCATAATAAATAAATTGTTTTGCACGCACCAAAAATAGTTCCATTTATTTTTCTAAAAAAAAGGTTTCAAAAAAAAAGTGCCCACTTCAATTAAGTTAACAAAATATATATTTATTTCACTCACAAAATTTGCTAATATTTTATATGGCCCCCTTTGGCTTTCAGAACCTGCTGAAGGCGTTTCGGCATGCTTTCAACTAAATTTTTTAAATGTTGTTGATCGATATTCTCCCAGGCGTGTTCCAGGGCTTTAAAATATGTTTCTTTATTTTTCACACCTGTTTTATCAACCCTCGCATCGCGAATCGCCCACAAATTCTCGATGGGGTTGAGGTCTGGGCTTTGCGGAGGCCATTCCATCGGTTTAATCTTACATAAACGGAAGAAGGCCTTCGTTTTGTTCGCTGTGTGTTTCGGGTCATTATCCTGCTGGAAGATGAATTTCTCTTCAATGCCCGTCTTGATGAGAGACACTTCCAGGTTTTCTTGTAGGATGTTAATGTAGGAATCAGAAGTCATAATCCCATCGATTTTGACTAGATTCCCCACACCTGCCCACGAAAAACACCCCCAGACCACAGACCACATCACATTGCCTCCTCCATGCTTTACTGTTCCTTGTATGTGGCGGTCTTGCAACTCCTCACCCGCTCTGCACCATACACGGTCCCGCCGTTTTCGGTTGAACAGTTCGAATTTCGATTCATCTGTCCACAGAACTGTTTTCCAAAATTCTATTAGCTTATCCGCATGGTCCTTTGCAAATTTTAGCCTCTTAGCTTTATTAACCTTGCTAATGAACGGACGTTTCCTAACAAGCTTGTTGTTGAAACCTTGCGCTTTGATCCGGCGACGAATAGTACTATCAGAAATGGGTAGCCGAAGGGTTTCCTGGATCTGGCGGACAGTCACTTTTGGATTTTTTTTCACCTCTCGAACGATCCTAGTGTCCGTTTTGGAATCAGTTTTGGGTTTCCTGCCTCTGCCTGGCCGATCCACCACTGATCCGAACGTGTTTTGTTTCTGTATGATTTTTCCCACGGCTGCTTTGCTAATATTGTATTGTTTTGCAACATTTCGATGGGAATCTCCCTTCTCAATCGCCCGAACAACCAACTTTCGTACACACAGTGCAATTTGCTTTGAATTTTTCATAATAACCACAAGAGTCAACTGTGTACCACGAAGTATTTTTCTTTTTCAGTTACAAACATGTGCTAATGCATTTAGTAAACATGTCAACTTGTATCAAAGCGTCAAGACATAATGATCATTTTTATAGCTTCAAAACGATAAGTTTATGGCTAATTTTGCCACTGGGCACTTTTTTTTGAAACCTTTTTTTTAGAAAAAATAAATGGAACTATTTTTGGTGCGTGCAAAACAATTTATTTATTATGATTAGGTAATGAATCTGTTAGAGTACGTTAAAAGTAGCATTTACAAAAATTTGCAGTGTTCTAACTTCATTTCTCACTAAAATCATGGCAAAAATGTAAAAAATCAAGGGGTGGGCACTTTATTTTGACAACCGCTGTAAGCTCCACAGAGTGCTAATTGTAACTGCTATCATCGTTATGCGAACTTTGGGCCGGTTCGGACACGGCGTAAAATCGATTAGCAATAAATCGTTGGTTATGCACGGCCAGGACAGTCATATTTGTTGGTAAAATAAATAAGAAGATTTGCGAAAGGTGTCTGCCGCGGGGTGTAGGAAACGGAATCTAAACTGAATCGACATCACCAGCTGTGGGTTTTTTTTTATTCAAAGAGAAGAATTTCCTGATTGCTTGCTAATGTTAAGCAACGTGGGTGCAAACACAATAAATTATTTATGTTTATTAAGCATTAACACTTTTTCCTTGGCAATAGTGGATGGCAATCGAGAGTGCGCGATTTACCAGCATGCGATCACAGTAAATCAATAAGGAAAGTTTGTGCTGGTGATTAGCACGAGTTATAGAATTGAGGCCATAAAGGCTGGCAACTGGTTTAAAAACCGGAAAAAAGGTACAGCTACGATGGATAATGTTATGATGCGTTTTTGAAAAGTTTGTAACTTTTACTACAACATACAGATTCCTATTTTGCTTTGAAATTTTTGGTGTGAATATGTTTATGAAGAATATGTTATTAAAATAATTTTCTTTAAATCAATGGCTTATAGAGTGTGTTTTTAATAATTTTCATTTATTACAAATACCTGTAATGACGAAAATCATAACTGTTTGAAGAGCTTAGAATATTCCATTACAAATCTAATCACTCATTGGCTCGTGGCTTAGCTTGTTCAAGTCACATTCGTCATTTGCCGTGCATCCTGTGCCACGACAGATTGGTTAAGTAATCAATCATACCACTTCGCTGCTTAAAGTTCACTTTTACTTCACCAAACGATCCACTGGTAGCGCTCAATGCTCTTCGACCGATTTCCCAGGGAAGGTTTTTTTTCTAACCAAACCACACAGGGATAGGAAGAGAAAAAATGAGTCAAACAAGTTGCTCCCTAATTTTGAGCCATTCTTCATTTCGGGTGGGCGATTCGGGCGGGAGCTCTCGCACCTTAAAAAAAAAAATCGTGTCAACAAGCGCCAACATGCTTGAGAAAGTACGCTGCCGTGTGCTGTGCGTCTCAGCCCCGGGTTATTGCGGCGAGCTAAAGGCGCGAGCGTGAGCTACAAACGGATGGAGAGTGTGCCAGTGATAACGCGATCGAAAGAGCGATTTAACGCTCGCGTATATGATGTACGCTGGCGTTCGATGGTCAGTTCATTGTTGCCCGATCGCGTAAGGTGATCGGATCGCGAGCGGTTGCAGTGTGTCGGAGCGCTTTTCTTGTGCCGAAAAAAGTGAAGTGAACAGCAAAGTGGTCAAAGTATTGCAGCGTGTGTGCAGAGCTTAAATTACACAATTTAATATTTGGGAGGAAACGCATAAAACCATCGTGCTAGTGTGTTGCTGAGTATTAAGAAGAAAATTTTAATACTTAAGAGTGCTTATCGAAACGGTATGTTGAGTTCCAGTACGCTTCGAGTGATCACAAGTGTGTACCCAATCCACCGAGGTTGGTGTACAAGGTGCCTGTGAGGGAGAGCATATGCGTTACTTAACAAACATCCGCCATTGTTGGCCAAACATTAACACATAATAATAGTGTGTACGGTTGGCGCACTTGGACGCGCGGCCTCAACCGCTTTCTTGGTGCGTTGCGGAATGTTTTCGATGTGGTGTCTTGCTGTAACAAGCTAACGCGGGTGGACCGAGCGGTACGATCTCTAGTCCGTGGTCAAAAAGTAACCTCGTGCAGGAAGTGGTGTTGTGCAGAAATTGAAAAAAGCGCAAGATTTTGATGTTAACCTTCAAAAGTGTATGTGTACTGAACGCAACAGAATATGCATCCAAAGTGCAACGGGTGTGTGTGAAGCAGCGAAAGGGAGACGCTTTTATCGTTCGGCGACAGCTGATGCTGCATTCGTGAAACAATCTATCTAGTGGCCTTTAAAAAAAGCTACCGGTAAGCTATTCGAAGAAAAGCTCGTACGTTACCATGGTTACTCGTCGATCCGGTGTGTGACGTGTGACGAAAACGGTCGACATTTACAGAAACAGGGAAGCGAAAGAGAGTCAAAGAGAGAGAGAGAGAGAGAGAGAGAGAGAGAGAGAGAGAGAGAGAGAGAGAGAGAGAGAGAGAGAGAGAGAGAGAGAGAGAGAGAGAGAAAGCAACTTTTATTTTCGTTTGGCTTTTATTTCGGCACCGAACTTCTTCGGCTGACCTCATTTCCTTTTCCCAAAGGGGACAGCGATTTCGGCGTTACGTCGAGCGACGAACTGGACTTTTATGTTTTGCGGATGGCTACGTGATTCAGTTTGAGGCATTTGAGGGGTTTATGGTTATTGTTTCGGAGGAATATTGCATCTTGTAGGTTGAGTTTGTGACTTAGTGAATACTTTTTTTTATTAAAAAAGGTGTCGGATTCGATTTAGTCAGTGTTAAATTTGATCTTTCGATTTTGATCATTAAAAATGCTTAAAAAAACTTTCTATGGTGTTACCAATAATTTCTTTATCTGTTCCATAATACCCAACACGGAACATTACTTGCTCTTGTGTCTCTCAATTTGAATTGTTAAGCAGAAGCAAATGCAAATGCTTTAATGACTACCTTTAATGGACGTTTATTTCGTAAATAGTCTGACTAAAGATTTGAACGTTTTGGGTTGATCGGTTCCGTCCACCGATTTGCTCGTTGAGCGGAAATGCTGTCCGTGAAATGAATATTAGGCAAATGAGTTGTGACATCTCTTGCTTCGGTTGGTGATTTCCATGTCACTTTCGGTTGCCGCGTGTTGCATTCTAAACGTGATCAATTATTTTAATTCACACCGAAAGAATGCGTCATTTGAAGCTACAGAGTCATTTGAATAATAAGTTTTAGCCAAATTTTAAATGTTAAAGAAAAGAAGACAAAAGCCACTCTCACTGAAAGCGTAAAAATAAATACCGGATTAGAACGTTCATTCTTGCTGCAGATGAACCGGTTTGGTCGTGGCGAACTTGCTTCAATTCTTGACCTTCAGATTGTTGTACTGTTCCCGTTTAGATAAAATCGTCTGTGTTTAACTGTTGTTTGTTTTCTTTTTGAACTCAGAAGATGCATCTTTTTTACGGTAATTATTATGTCCGTCTGTTTACCGGGAAGCAGTTTTGGTTCATAATTCGGCATAACTTTTTTTGCTAAACATTGCTGCTGCTCAATAGCCACATAAGACAAATCCATGTCGAGTCCAGTATCCGTTTTGAGCGATATTTTTTTTTGTTGCTACTCTTGGGGTTTTATAAGATTTGCATTATCATCATGAAGAATCTATTTATTTCCTGGTATTTTTTTTTAAATATTACAGTTGCTTTACAGCCAGCATAATGTTGCGCTAAATATTGGATGGAAAGATTGCTCGATTTTACGTAGAAGAAGTATTCTACAAAAAAATGTATCCTCCTGTGTCCTTGATCTTATGGCTAAGTACCTAACACCTCGGTTATGGCAGTGTTATAGATGTTACTATTAGGTTTTGGTGAGGCTTAACGTTCAGTTTGATCTATGCTGTATACAAGCAGGATGAATAAGGTTCTCAAAGAGTGGATCACCCAAAAAAAAAAATCTGTTGGACGCTGCTGAGGGCATTCAGCAGTCTCTTTGGTCGACAACGTGCTCGTCACCACAGAGGTAGGCCCGTCATACACACATTCTCAATGATTGGACATGGACGATTTCGTCTCCGCCACGTTATTATGTCAACATCGGAGATATTTAACCATTTTGACGAAATATTCGACTCAAGAATCTAGGTTTTCAATTCCAAAACTTATAACTAATGTACTCAATAATTTGGAAACAATTATAACAATACCTTCTGACAAACGACGTTCGGTGTCTAGGACTTCTCAATATAGTGGAAAATTGTTCATACTACCTATAAATTTTACTGTTCTAACCGATTTTTAAATCTTGCCTGAAAATGCTCAAATTTCTCGTCCTCAAGGCGCTTTCGTTTTGTGGCGCCGACTGTATCGACATTACATAGAATTAATAACACAATTTACAAAGGGAAGTTCTATCTGAACTCTCCCGTAAAGCTGCAGCTCCCACTCAGTATACAGATCAGGATGATTCACGAAGCACAATCTTCCTTGCTGAGTGATTGACTGACCTACAAAAGTCACTACGAGTCCCACAAAACACTCGCAATACCACGTCACGATGTCGCGTTATCGCCCTACCCTTTAAGAGTCATTGACTTGCCAGTTTCGTTTGTTACAGACAATTCAACATCAACAAGCGTTATCAAATGTGGGTTAAATAATCGTTCGCTAATCCAATGTTGTTCCTCTTTGGCTTACGTGCTCTTATCATGCGCGTTTGTTTACAGTTTTTTTTTTATCTCACATTTTATTTTTACCTCTCGCTTCCGACTCCAGCAGAAGGCATTCGCCAACACCTTGCAGCAAGATGATCGTCAAGAAGCCACCGGCGACGGACGACGCATTTATCGAGAGCAATGTGGTTAAACGCTTTTCTCCACTGGCGCGTCAGGTGAGTGTGTAAACAGTGAGGTGAATTCATATGAAAGTTATTTATGGCACAGTCTCTCAGACTAGAAGACAAACAGAGGAAGATGAGAGCACTGTAAGCCTTTTGAATGTTTATTGTTCCTGCTTAGAGCTGTATGAGTGGTGTTCTAATCTTCCTTCCCGCCCCACCAGATACTGGCCGCCTCTGGTCCGATCATCAGCAGTGCAGCAGCCGGCATGACGAACGGCTTCTCCGCGATTCTTCTGCCACAGCTGCAACAACCGGGCAGCAAACTGTCGATCACCGAAGATCAAGCATCATGGATCGCGTCCATGGCTCCACTACCGATGGCTCTCGGCTGCATTCTCGGTGGTCTGCTAATGGAACGCTGTGGCCGCAAGTCAGCTCACCTGCTGCTCAACATATCGTTTGCCGTTGGTTGGTGCGTCCTGTCAATGGCCGGTAGCTATCCACAAATTCTTGCCGGACGCTTCATCACTGGCCTCAGCTGTGGGTTGGTTGGTCCACCGGCATCCGTCTACATTGCAGAAACGAGTGATCCTCGCTATCGTGGAATTCTTCTGGCCGGCGTTACGTTCGCCGTATCGGGTGGTATTCTTCTTGCCCATCTGTTCGGTACGTTCTTCCGGTGGCAAACGGCGGCACTGCTGTGTTCGCTATTTATGATCGTTGCCTATCTGCTGATGGTTGTTTCACCGGAAAGTCCTGCCTGGTTGCTTGCACGAGGGGCACGTGCAGAGGCAGAAGCATCATTCCACTGGTTGCGAGGGTTTGATCCAGCCAGTCGGCAGGAGTTCGATGCGATGGTGGCACGAACGGACCAGAACACGAACAATGAGAAAACCAACGAAATACAAGCGGACCAGCGGAACCGATCGCCTTATAAGCGACGAGAATTTCTTATGCCACTCGCCACGCTGCTCGTGTTCTTTGCGACGATGCAGTTTTCGGGCGTTAATATTGTCGCGTTCTACTCGATCGCGCTCATGAAGACTACGATCGGGAGCGATAGTTTGAACGAGTATCTTGCCATGCTGATCGTGGATCTGGTACGCGTGGTGACATCGCTCGTAGCCTGCATCCTGCTTCGCTCCGTCGGCCGTCGTCCACTGGCCATGGCGAGTGGGGTCGGAACGACGGTTTCGCTTATCGGGCTCTCGATCTTTCTCTACTTCCAAACGAGCATTCCACTGTACCGAAACTACTCCTGGCTATCGCTGATCTTTCTCATCAGCTACATCGTGTTCGTCGGGATCGGTCTCTTCCCGCTTCCCTGGTGTATGACGGGCGAAATTTTCCCCGTAGCAACGCGTGGCCTTGGTTCCGGACTTACCTCATCGTTTAATTTCGTTTGCTTTTTCGCTGTAATCAAAACGGGACCGACACTGTTTGCGACGGTTGGTATTAATGGAACCTTCCTGGTTTATGGGGTGATCTCACTGCTCGGGACACTGCTGCTGTACGTGATACTGCCGGAAACGAAAAACCGTACCTTGCAGGAGATAGAGGAACAGTTCCGACGGGGACGAAGGAAAGCAAAGGATGCGGAAGCGACGGCAGGGGTAGGTGAAGGAGGCGGCGGTTCTTCGGCATCATCAGCACGAATTGCAACCATATCTTAAGTGCATTTGTAGTAAAATTACCTACCATAATCATAGTGGTTCAGCTAGAAGGAGTTTTCGGATTAAATCGTATGCAAGTAGCATTATTTCATCTTTAACTACTATTTTTAGATTTTGTAGTGTTTTGTTATTTTGTTAAGTATTTTTTAAGGCGTTAACTTTTGTGTTCAGTGTTCAATAAACTAGCAAATACAATTAAGATTCTTGTATTTAGGTGTTTAAAATTCTTACAGGTAAGCTTCATGTTATTATAGAAAGCGCATTTCTAATGTTAAAAAATTGAAGCTTTAAGTGCTGAAAACAAGCTAACAATCCCAGCCGGACCTTTCCCCCATAGTGAGGACCAACCATCCAACTATCGTGGTAGTATTTCCTCGAAACAACATCGAATTTTGCTCAACTGGTAGAAAAGAAAAACTAAACACCACCAAGTGCATTGGGCTTTGCACACTTAGCGGTGCATAAGATGGTTAGAAATTATTGCTACCCGTTGGACCCAACGGTATGCCGGACGCCAGGATCGGACCATAAATGAGCGAGTTATCGCCGATTTTCCATGGGAATGTTTTGGGTTTTCCGCAATAACTGGGCGGGGAGCGAAGGGGTCGGGTCGGGGTGTTCAGCAAAAAGATGCGCGGCCTCAAGACGCATCCAACGGTATGCTGGACGCCAGGGTCGGACCAAGAATGAGCGAGTTATCGCCGATTTTCCATGGGAATGTTTTGGTTTTTCCGCAAAAAGTGGGCGGGGATCGAAGGGGTCGGGTCGAGGTGTTCAGCAAAAAGGTGCGCGGCCTCAAGACGCTTCCAACGGTATGCTGGACGCCAGGGTCGGACCAAGAATGAGCGAGTTATCGCCGATTTTCCATGGGAATGTTTTGGTTTTTCCGCAATAACTGGGCGGGGAGCGAAGGGGTCGGGTCGGGGTGTTCAGCAAAAAGGTGCGCGGCCTCAAGACGCTTCCAACGGTATGCTGGACGCCAGGAACGGACCAAGAATGAGCGAGTTATCGCCGATTTTCCAGTGTTTTCCTCAATAACTGGGCGAGGGGATGGATGGATCGGGTTCGGGTGTTCGGCAAAAAGGTGCGCGGCCTCAAGACGCATTCAACGGTATGCCTGACGCCAGGAACGGACCAAGAATGAGCGAGTTAGGGCCGATTTTCTAGTGCTTTCCTCAATAACTGGGCGAGGGGATGGAGGGATCGGGTCGGGGTGTTCAGCAAAAAGATGCGCGGCCTCAAGACGCATCCAACGGTATGCTGGACGCCAGGGTCGGACCAAGAATGAGCGAGTTATCGCCGATTTTCCATGGGAATGTTTTGGTTTTTCCGCAATAACTGGGCGGGGAGCGAAGGGGTCGGGTCGGGGTGTTCAGCAAAAAGGTGCGCGGCCTCAATACGCTTCCAACGGTATGCTGGACGCCAGGGTCGGACCAAGAATGAGCGAGTTATCGCCGATTTTCCATGGGAATGTTTTGGTTTTTCCGCAATAACTGGGCGGGGAGCGAAGGGGTCGGGTCGGGGTGTTCAGCAAAAAGGTGCGCGGCCTCAAGACGCTTCCAACGGTATGCTGGACGCCAGGGTCGGACCAAGAATGAGCGAGTTATCGCCGATTTTCCATGGGAATGTTTTGGTTTTTCCGCAATAACTGGGCGGGGAGCGAAGGGGTCGGGTCGGGGTGTTGAGCAAAAAGGTGCGCGGCCTCAAGACGCTTCCAACGGTATGCTGGACGCCAGGGTCGGACCAAGAATGAGCGAGTTATCGCCGATTTTCCAGTGTTTTCCTCAATAACTGGGCGAGGGGATGGATGGATCGGGTTCGGGTGTTCGGCAAAAAGGTGCGCGGCCTCAAGACGCATTCAACGGTATGCCTGACGCCAGGAACGGACCAAGAATGAGCGAGTTAGGACCGATTTTCCAGTGCTTTCCTCAATAACTGGGCGAGGGGATGGAGGGATCGGGTCGGGGTGTTCAGCAAAAAGATGCGCGGCCTCAAGACGCATCCAACGGTATGCTGGACGCTAGGGTCGGACCAAGAATGAGCGAGTTATCGCCGATTTTCCACGGGAATGCTGCTGGCCGATTTTCCCGGGAATTGCTGGAAAATCCTCCTTAGTCCCCTTCAATAATAAAAAATCAGGTTTTGGAGCTTTTTAAAACATATTTCAAGAAAGAAACAAAATTGAGGATGAAAATCTTAAAATGGGGAAAACACTCTTAAATTGCGCGGAAAAATATTTGTCATGACGGAAGGAAAATAATTTTCTGACCACTTTTCAAATTTCCATTTGCTACCTTCTCGAATTCATGCTCTCCTGTTACTCCTGGTCAAATTTTGCCGCATCGAAATCCACAAAAATCTGGCACAAAAATCCGGCCAGGAGCGACTGATAGTAACAGGAGAACATGACTTCGAGTAGGTAGCTCGGGCCGGCCGAAAAATTCCAAATCCAGTTTTAATTTTCGAAATCCAAGTTAAATTTGAGTTGGAAATTTTAAGTTTGGAATTCAACTTTAAATTTTGCCACGGGATTTTAAAACTCATTTTGGATTTTAAATTTGGATTTGGAATTTTTTGGCCGGCCCGAGCTACCTACTCGAAGTCATGTTCTCCTGTTACTATCAGTCGCTCCTGGCCGGATTTTTGTGCCAGATTTTTTGTGGATTTCGATGCGGCAAAATTTGACCAGGAGTAACAGGAGAGCATGAATTCGAGAAGGTAGCAAATGGAAATTTGAAAAGTGGTCAGAAAATTATTTTCCTTCCGTCACGACAAATATTTTTCCGCGCAATTTAAGAGTGTTTTCCACATTTTAAGATTTTCATCCTTAATTTTGTTTCTTTCTTGAAATATGTTTTAAAAAGCTCCAAAACCTGATTTTTATTATTGAAGGGGACTAAGGAGGATTTTCCAGCAATTCCCGGGAAATTCGGCCAGCAGCATTCCCGTGGAAAATCGGCGATAACTCGCTCACTCTTGGTCCGATCCTGGCATCAGGCATACCGTAAGATGCGTTTTGAAGCCGCGCACCTTTTTGCTGAACACCCCGACCCGACCCCTTCGCTCCCCGCCCAGTTATTGCGGAAAAACCAAAACATTCCCATGGAAAATCGGCGATAACTCGCTCACTCTTGGTCCGATCCTGTTGTCCAGCATACCGTTGGATGCGTCTTGAGGCCGCGCACCTTTTTGCTGAACACCCCGACCCGACCCCTTCGCTCCCCGCCCAGTTATTGCGGAAAAACCAAAACATTCCCATGGAAAATCGGCGATAACTCGCTCATTCTTGGTCCGACCCTGGCGTCCAGCATACCGTTGGATGCGTCTTGAGGCCGCGCACCTTTTTGCCGAACACCCGAACCCGATCCATCCATCCCCTCGCCCAGTTATTGAGGAAAACACTGGAAAATCGGCGATAACTCGCTCATTCTTGGTCCGACCCTGGCGTCCAGCATACCGCTGGATGCGTCTTGAGGCCGCGCATCTTTTGCCGAACACCCCGACCCGATCCCTCCATCCCCTCGCCCAGTTATTGAGGAAAACACTGGCAAATCGGCGATAACTCGCTCATTCTTGGTCCGTTCCTGACGTCCAGCATACCGTTGGATGCGTCTTGAGGCCGCACATCTTTCTGTGGAACACCTCAACCCTATCCCCTCCTTAATCCACATTCAGCCAAGTCTTTCAAGGCACAGCTACACTCTTGTAGGTTGGATGCCGGTTCGGGAAAGCTGAGAATACACGACACATTACGTAGGAGGAAGTTTACTTACCAAACTACACACAAGGAATCGCCAAACACTTACACAGGGGATGTTTTTTTTTTTGTTTTTTATTATTTCAATCAAAAAATCGTTTATTTAGGATCATAAAATTAAAAACATAACGTGACGTACAACATGTTGGGCATTCCACTTCCCGTTTTTTGGTTTTTGTTTGCATTTTTTTGCCTTACATTTTATCCTCAACTTTTCCTTTGCTGCGTTTGCCTCTTTTCCTGTTTGCTTTTGTTTTACCTCGTCGTCGTACATATATATATATACGTTTATGTATATGTATATTTTGTGTGTATATATATATATATAATTTTCGTTTCCTCATTTCTTTCTTTCCTTTACTTTGCTTATTTCTTCGTTTCTCTACATTTCTTCTCGTCTGTCTCTCTCTCTCTCTTGCTTTCTCTACCTCTCTTCCTCTTTTTAGTTTCAGTTTTCGCATAAAACATTAAATGTTTTATTTTCACTAGAACTCTTTCTGTTTCCATTCTCCTGTGAAATGTTTTCGCCATATTTTTATCTGTATAGCGCACCTCTGTAAAGCGTGTTTGCTTTGCTTATGCGCTTTGCTTTGCTTTGCATCGGCTTAGTGCTACTACGTTTGTGTTTTTTTTGTTTGTTTTTGGTAATTTTTGTTTGTTGTTTCGCTTTGTAGTAAGTTTGTAACTGCAGTGGCAATTGCTATCGATATCATGCTTACCGGCATGTCGCTCTCTCACTCACAGCAACAGCGCGCACTTAATTGCTATCTTTAACATCTTTTTGTTTGTTTGTTTGTTGTAGTTGCTTTAGGACTTTTTCTTGAACCACCTGAACGCTGCCTTTGTTTCGCCTCGTGTTTCGATCAATTGTAGTAAAAGTTGCAGTACAAAGTGTTGATAAGCTGCTAAAACTTATCAAATAATCAACAGTTCAGCTGCGGACGAGTGAAAACTGATTGTGTGGTAACTGTTTCTGTTGCTGTTTTTGTTTCCCCCGTGCTACACCGTCGGTCGGTTTTGGAGTTTGCTCTGCTTTGCCTCGTTACGTTACGCGGGGAGGATTTTTGTTTTAATTTTATTATGCTTTGTAAATACGTGTAAGTGGTTTTATCACGGTTCAAGAAGGAAAGAAGGGCTAAACGGTACAAAAGCGATAAAAAGGTAGTCGAAAAGCACATAATAGAAGGTGTATGAAATATAGAAAAACAAAACTGGGAAATATATCGTATCGTACATTAGAAAAAGAAAAGCTTATTTGAATAAAATTCCGGTTGTTTATGGGAGTACGAGAATAAATTACCTACAACTTAGTGAGCCGTTGTATACACGAGAGCAAAATTGGTTGTGTTCTGTTCTGTTTGTTGTGTTTGATTACGTGCACACTTGTGGTGTGATTTTGCTAAATTTCCACGCCCTAGTCCTTTGTGGAGAGGCTTAACTAACTGTGCAGACGAAAGCCTTCTCGTTACGCTCGGTTTTCTTTAAGGAGGCTTGGCTGAACTTTCTCAGCTAAACCACGGCCGGTCTTAATAGGGTAATTGGAACAGGTAATTACACTATGATATAGGTATGTATATGTATATATATATAGGTGTATATATATATATTTTATGTATAAAAAAATCATAGCACGTGGCGCTTGTAAGTAGGATTTGACGGCTTGGTTTGGTTTTTCTTTTCTAATTACCTGACTAGAGGTTTATTTTTTCTAGTGTGTGTACCCCATTTAGCTTGCGATTTGTTTCTTTACATCTCTTTTCGTGTGGCCTTGCTATGATTTGCAAAGTTTTCTTTTTTTTTTTTGTTGTGAGTTTATTTTTGTGACTTTTTCCTTTGTTCAGCAAGAGCGACTAACGATTTTTCAGCGCTTACAAAATAAGTTTCTGTTCTAGTGTGAAGTTTGTTTTTGCTGATCTCTTTCCTTCTTGCTTTTTCTTTCAATTTTCAATTTAAGTTTCCTTCCATTCTATTCCTTCTGTGTACGTGCTTTGTGTTAGCAGCTTAGCATTGAATCTTTTGCCATAGTTTTCGCGTGTTTTCGTTTCCGTTTCCCTACACTTGCCATGCGTTATTGTTGTTGCTTTGTTTGTCCTTTCTTTAGCACATTTTCACTATCTGTACTTTTGTTGTATTATTTTTGTATTTTTGTTTTGTTTGGTTGCTTTACTTTTGTCTACAAAGCCTGGTTTGTTTGGTTTGTTTTCTTCTCTCCATATACATTAGCTTACCTTCCGGCTCGTTTAGCCACATAGCAAATTTGTTGCAAACTCTAAAGCTCCCCTTTATTGGTCTCCCCCTTTATTGAAAAAAAAACACCCCCTCTCCCCCTACTCGCCCACACTATAGTTGCTCTCGAGCGTTTAAACGATGCGCGCTTGCATACGGCGTCGCACACATCTACGCACACTTATTTATTACCCATATTGTTCGAACGTTAGTTTTTTTTTTTGTTGGTTAGTACATTTTCATTGTGTGTTGTGTTGTGCTGTATGTTGTTTGTATGTATCTGTATATCCAGAGGTGAATTTCTTACGTTTTTTTTCCTCTCTCTAATTGATTCTTACAGCCTCTCCAGATAAGCAGGGAAAGTAACGCTTCCCTGCTATAAAGATGGCGCATTTGATTCGTTTTTTGGCCAGCAAAATCGGGTGCATTTAAATTAGCAAAATCGATTTTTATTTTCATGTATTGTGTGTGAGTGTTTGTTTATGTTAATTGTGAATTGTGAAGTCGTTGGAGTGTTGGAAATGTATGGCATTCCTACGGTTAAAGATGCATTCTACGCACGCGCAGGTTCTCGGCTACATGCGTTTGTGAGTTGATTTGCTTATTTAGTTTCGTTTTCATTTTGCGCTTATTCGATCGACCGGCACACTACCACTACTACTATTAACAACTTCCTCTTGCTATCACTGTTACAAACAGCTTGAGCGTTTCGGTTTACCTTTTACTAATGTACAAGTGATAGTAATGCGTTTACTTTTCTCGTTTGTTTGCTCTCTTTTTTTTTGTTGCTGTTACCGAAAAACCCCATTTACGCCATTCTATTGTGAACTGGACTGTTGCATTTCAATTTCGTATAAAACCTCTTCCTTACCCTGAATTGCTTTGCTGAATATTTTGCTGCCTGCTGCTGCTGCTGTTTGCTTAATGTGTTTTAATCATTTGTGCTTTTTCTTTTGCATTGAAGTAGCTTTTTAGAACAAATTTAACGAACATAAAAAAGGAGAAAAGTTTTAAAAAAACTCTTCACTTTATAGGTAATTTTGCTATCCAGTTGCTTGGTTTTTTAAGCATCAGCCCTTGCATTTAAGCATGACAAAAGCAGACCTCCGGATTTATCTAATTGTCTTAAACAAACTTTCGAACTTTGTTGATTTAAAAACAATAATTTCCTATTTGTAAACTATCTGCTGCATTTTAGAGCTTTTTTTTACTCCATTACTTTCAATCTATCATTTTAGTGTTACTTTCTTTTTTGTTTGTTGTGTTCTCTAGTTAGTTCTTCAATTTTTGCCCGAATTGTATTTAAATGTATTAGCGCGCAGCTTTCCCTTTTTTTTCTTCTATTACGCATTTAACTGCATCAAATTAATTTATCTATTTCATGGCATGAGGCTGAGGCTGGCTGGTGGTTTGCTAAACCAACATCCAATTGCTTTTCAGTTGCAGCAAGTGTCGCTACACTCACTAGCCGGGCAAATGTCTTTGTTTTCGGTGTTTGTGTGTGTGTCTCTGTCTGCCCCTGTTTTTTGTTTGTTCGATTTTGCACAATTTGTTTCGCCCCGCTGCCGCATGCTACACGAATTATTATTACTCGCTACATCCTTCCTTTGGGGCGTCAAACGTCTTTGGTAAATCACAATCTTAGCTGAGCTGTTTTGTTTTTTTTTTTCGTTTTATTATATTCATTATTTAAACCGTGTATGCTTGTACAGATGGTTTTCATGGGAGGTTGTTTGTTTGTTTTTTTTTGTTCTCGATTGAAAGTGTATGTGTGTTTGGTTTTTATGTCTAATGGTGTACTGTTGCGAGCTTTTTGTGAGCATTTTCAAAAGATAAGCGAATCCGCAATCGAAAGAAGAGAATAAAAAGATGACAAATAAGGTTGTATGAAATTAAAATTATTAGTCATAGTTTAAATAAGACATTTTACTTTTAGAAGCTATGAATGGAAAGTAAGGAAGGCGAAAAAAAAATAAATACCCAAAAAGCAAACTCGTTGCTTTTAAGGAAGCTTTTAATTAGTGTTCAAAGAAAAGGTAAAAGAGAAAGGTCTTGCAACGCCTTTTTTTCCTTGTCAATATGTGCAACGTGTGTGTGGCTGTGTGTGGCTGTGTGTTTGTGTGTAAGTAGGAGTGTTAAATACTTATGATAAACTTTACAAAATACACACTCTCACGCATCCGCATCCGTTACGAGCCGTGGATGTGGATGGCGGCATATTAATTCGCAGCTCTAACTCTTTGCATTAAATACTTTTTTTTACATACGTACAGTAATTGTTTTAAATGGTTTCGAGTGTGTCGGTGTTTGTCTGTGTGTGTGTGTGGTTTTTTTTGTTGTTGTTTGTTGTCTTTACTGAACTAACAATTTATGCTTTTTGTTTAAGTATAAGCATTATTATTCGTTAATGTCTTTTTGGTTTTCTCGGCTTTGCTCGTTCATGGAAAGTAGTTGATGTTGGATGTAGTAAATGTGGTGATGTTTCTAACATAATTTACAGCAACACCTCACGATTTACCAGCTCTCAACTGCTCAGTAGTAGTGGTGTAGTAACACCATTTCGTTTTGCTACTAAAACTAGGCGTGAAAGTGTGTGTTTAGAATTAGTTTAGAATAGTTACGTTCACTAGCGTAGTTCACTGCGTGAGATAACTAGCAGTGAGAAAATAATGAACTTTACTCGTTGAGCAGTGTGTTTTTGAAATGAATCTCTCATTGTGATCATGATGGGAGCTACTTGATCGCTTATCTGCTTCTGGGAACATATAAAAAAAGGGAAAAACACGCTTAACCACTTTAGGTATGAGTTATTACAATAGTTTGAAAGGCATTCAAGCGATAGATTGTTTTAGAGTGGCGTTCAGTAGTTGTTTCTTGTTATGTTTCCTTTCTATACTTTCCTCTTTCTGTTTGTTCTTCTCTCTTACCGATTTTCTTCCTCTATTGGTTAGCTATTTTTTATACCTTCTCTCGATTCCGATGTTTTAAACATTTTTCTTTTCATTTTACTCTTTGTTTTTTTTCTTTTGTTACCAATTTCACTAGCATTATCTCTGGCGTCCGCATTCACTACGTTTGATATGTCAAATGATGCAAAATAAGCACTTGGTTTCAGCGTTTTAGTTTAGAGTTTTACATTACAATATAGTATTAGCGTTTTCTCGGTTTGGTAGCTTTTCGCTCTTTCATCTTTCCTTCTTCTTTTGATTTACTTTCCTCTCTTGTAATAGGAATGAGTTGTTGTTAGTGTAGGCTGTCTGTAAGTGTGTGTGTGTGTGTGTGTGCTTTTAGCATGTTTTTGTATGGGGTTTTGCAATAATTTTTATCCTACTGAGGCTGGAAATAATAGAAGTAATAGGTTTACGGTTGAGCGTTTTACTTTCCCCTCTTCCTATCCTGCCCAACTTAACGGCTCAACCCAACAATTGCTACCGAATTCAGACTTACCGATCCATGTTTGTTCCTCGCCTCCATTTAATGTTGCCTACCGAGTCGTGTGAGTGATTTGATAGGTGCAGTAAGGCAAGTAAGCTAAAAAAAAACAGTTTCACATCCAGAACAAGCGAAACATTCCTTTGTAAAAATTGAAAACAGCAAAAGAAAAAAGGAAATACTCTTTTCACACTAACCTACCAGAGCAATAACATCGAAAACTTCATCCACCACGAGTAATGTGATGGTAAAAAGAAATAAAAAAAAGCACGCGTGGCAAATTTGCTACCACTACACACGTTAAGGCCAAAAGGTGATCGTTTTCCGGGGAGTTTTGGATTAATGTAACGTTTGCAACGAAAGGCCAAAAAGCAATCCCTAGTGGTGCTATCTAATGCTTATTATTGCGTGATGGAAGCGGCGACTTAAACTAACGGTTTGGTCCGAATGTCCGGCATTTATCGAAGGCAAAATTTGCGAACCCGTGAGAACCCCCCCCCCCCCACTATTAGTGCTAGCATTGACATTATTGGGGCCGACATTTGGGGCGACGATCCGGGGTTTGATCGTGGTTTTTTGGTTTGTGGCATAAAAGCTTTGTAGAAGAAGTTTGCGTGTTTTTGAAAGAGCGATCCTATTCCTATTTCTTTTACTTTGGTCTTGCACGTGTGTGTGTGTGTGTGTGTGTGTCTGTGTTTGTGCAGTAAACAAAATAATACAAGTAATTGCTTGCTCTTCGCACTAATCAACAAGATCACAGAATAGCCACAGACCACTACCGAATCAACCATTGATATGGGCAAGGATGATTTATCAAATATTTTAGCTTGTGTGGTCGTACTATGATCGTCCTAAGGGTTCGCACCATTCGCAAGGAATATTAAATGTTTCGAATAGCGTGTAATAGTGTCATTTGTGTGTGTGTGAAATTGTTTTGTTTGTTTGGTTGGTCATTAGCTTTCGTTTTTGTGTCGCAAGGAACTTTGGTACATTACATTACACGTGTCGTCGTACACGTCTGCCCGCTTAGTGTTGAGTTGGAAAATATAGTGAAAATATTGTGATGGCATTGAAAATGGCTTTCTAGTTAATATCATACTCCCTAACCTAGCCTAATATTTCATCTCCTCCTTCCAGGCGCTTCACCTGCTACGCATCAACTTGCATGAAACATTTCGCCCGTTTTTCGATAATTATTCTAATTACCCTACTTATTAGTGAGATTCTGTGTGTGCATTTTTATGTGTTTTGAGGATGTTTGTTAGCTTTTTTGTTTTGTGTGTTTGTGGGGTTTTTTTTTGTTTGCTGTTCTCGTGATATTGCTATTGGCATTTATTTTGTCTAATTTTACAGCTTTGCTTCTTTTCAGCATATCCGCTATCAACTGCTTACTTTCTCCTTTCTTGAAAGAAATAGATGATTTAGTTAAATGATGGTGTTTGGGTTTGCACCGAAACTGTCTACTCTCAGATGAGCTATTACTCCGTTTAATTTTTCTTCTTCATTGGTATTGCATTTGTGCTTGTGTAAGATTAAACTGACTGGCGCTATTTGCTATTTTTCTTTCTGCACAAAATAGTATCGTTATCGACAGGCAACTATCCGTTCACTATTATTCAACGTTGGCTGAAAAGTAATCGCAAGCTAGTGCCTCGTTGCTATCTTCTCTGTCGGTTTAATGTACTTTTTTCTGTCTTGAAACAGTTGTATCCTGCAATAATGAGGGCTAGAGATGAAGGTTTTCTGATGTGTTGTACATTTGTGTTTACCCTTTTTGTCGGCTTCTTTGTTGCTGTTGTTACTACGTAATTTAATAGCGCGTTCGCACACTGCAACTTTTCCCTTGTATCACAAATCAATCGAAATCGAATCGGTTTCCCACCTGCTTGCGGTGTGCTTATCGTGGTTTGTTATGAAAGAAAGGCAGTATCTGTTGGTTTGATTTAGCCATTTACGTTTGATTACTATTCATGGCCTTTTGTTTGCGGGTGTTTTGCGTGTATTTGTGTTACGAGATGCTTTTGAAGCTAACCAAGTTAGTGGTAATGTTTCTGGGAGGAGGACTTTGTCCTCCCGGTGAAATATGTAAACGGTAAACGGTACATAAAACGACGGGATGACCGAATCGGTGACTTAATGGCGTACAGCATTGATGTGATCTGAGGCATCCGTTAGGAACACACGGTTCGGTGTCAGCTGCGTTCCTAAACTCCTGTGCAGCTCGGCTCGTGCTAGCATAGATGCACTCCCCTCCCCCGGGGGGAGTAGGTGAATTGTATGTATGGGTGATTTCATATAGTTTTTGCATTAACTCGTCATAACTGGTAGGACCGTGCAGTCGGACCCTTCATCACCATCGCACATACTCTGCGTGCCAACAAACCACGCGTGGAACAAACGGCCGCACCCTCTGTCGCCGGGAAAACCCTCCGTTACAGCAGGTTGTTGGTGTAGATCTTGTGGATGAGTGACTTTTGGATCGTATTCTAGGAGAATCCTTTGTAGTGAATGAAGAAAAATATCAAAAACACCGCGTACGCCGATGGGAAGGTGATGCGCGCGATCACGTCGATCGTTTTCGCGACGCGTATCGGATGCGGCGGCTCCTTTTTGCGCACTTGCACGAAGCACGTCTGTGGGAGTGTGTTCAGTGAGTGTGTGTATGTGTGTGTAGATGTTGGGGAGAAACAAGAAAACGAATTACTTTAATGGATGGAAGGCCCAAATGTATTCAATATTCTAGCACATTCTCCCCTGCATCCATCATAAAGGTATTGAATCATATTACGATCACTTACCTCTGTTGCACAGCCATTGTTTGCCGAGTGTGTGCAGGGGCTCGTGCCGCCCGCACAGCTGGTACACGCGACGATCTCGTTCGGTCCGCCGGATTCCCGCTTCTTGACACCCTGTCAAAGGGAGCACCATTAGTGGAGTTTATGGAGCAATTGGACAAAACTTGCAGCGCATAAAAAAAAAGCTAGCATAAAGTCAAACTCGTTCACTTGGAGTTGTTAAGTTGCTGACGTTAGGCGGTAAAATTAAGTTCACAACCTAAGCACTCAATAAACTCAAAACCAAAAGGATTAGGAAAACCAAAGTGAAACGCAAAAAAAATAAGAAGAATTATTTAAATAGAATCAAATCACAACCACTATATTCTCTGTTTTGGGGTGGATTCTGCGTTTCGGGTTGAGGGGGTTGGATGGAAGATTATGCTTTCGAATGAAATTGGTGGGTGTGATCGTGCGTACTGGTAACGGGATAGGGCGCGCAAACGATCAACGAAACGCACACAAACAAATGCACTCGCAGACACAGACGATGGATACACAAGATAGCGTTAGGAAGAGAGAAAAGTTTGCAGAAAAAAAACACGTGTCACAGGGCTCGGTCTGCTCACAACACGCACAGTACGATCACATCAACTCTGTGCCTCGAATCTCAAGGGGACACACCACAAATTGCCTAGACACTAATAATGCTTGTGCATCGAACAAGCTTTTGCACGCTGGAAGCAGTTCTAGAAGGAATATCCTAGTGAGTTTTCAGTATCAAACAGATGGCAACACAACACAACAACTGGTCAAGAAAGAAGGGTGTGTATCTAGAAGCAGCAGTGTTTAAGGAACTAGTTTCCCTTGCTTCTAAGACTTCTTTTTTTCTCTAGATACAGGCACAGAGAACAGAATTTCTCGGAGAGAAATAGAGGGACAGAGACAGAGACAGAGAGTGAGAGATAGAACAGGTGACTGGAGATCGCTAGTAGGGACACATATTCAAAGTGACGTGCACGGAGTACATTCATGGAGTATAGGGTGCGGCTAGGTTCTATTTAAATTTTGAATAACTAGTTGATTTTGCAAACCAAAAGCTTAAAGAAACGCAAAATTTACAAAATACACAAACAAAAACAGAGAACAGTAACCAGCCTAAGGATATAAGCGTGTGTTGAGTAGTGTGTTGTTATGAAAGTTATTCACACAACTAATTTAAGTTCTTTGTACAGTCTTAATGTTTTTGGTGGTTACTAACTTACAAGTTAAATTTATTTTGTTATGTTTTTTGTTTTTTCTCCCATTTTATAGTTTATAATTTATCTAAACAAGGTTTAGCGGTTGAATTAAAAATCAAACTTAAATTCTTGTACAGCTTACATTTAAAGCTACTTTTAACCCATACGCCCAGACGGCTCCCGAAGGTGTTTTCATTAACCGGCGTTGCCTTTAAAAGTTCATCCACTTAACACTACCGAGACGCCAAGAAGAGTGTTCGCCCCGGATGAAGGAAAACCGTCCCTTTCCGATAAATTACATATTCTAGTGGCATGCTAAAGTTGTCATCCTCCTGATTGCCATGCCGTGAGGACACCATGAGGGTAGGGTTAATCCCCCACTCCCTGAAGGGGTGATAATACAATGCACCCGAGTGGTACATTGAATATAAAATTACCAACACCAGCACCCGATTCGAGAGCTGTTAGCTTTACCCCCGGCAGACAAAAAGAGCGGTAATCATTCATACCGGTTGACGGTATTTCAATTATGCTAGCAACATGCATAGCGCTGTGAATGAGACACTTGAACTACCCGTCCAAGATGGAACGGGGAATGTTATCTTAATGCTTCGTTCTCGGCTCGTACGTTCCCGGTTTGCCTTTATCGGAATCTGAAGCCCGTTGGAGTCGTTGTCATTTAGTGTGCTTGTCCTGGTGGGTGTATGTGTGAAGTCTTTAATCCTATTCCGTTAAGCTCTTAGTAGGGATTCGTTTCGGGTGGATAACAGGACACACTTACCGGCTACGTTAGGTGAAAAGCATTTCCACGAAGCATTAGAGCAGGAATGATTGGAGCAGTTTTATGGCGATGGTAGAGGTGTGCAGGTGTGTGTGTGTGTGTGATTGTTCAGGTTAGTTTTCCCAAAAAAACCGTCCGTGTTGACCATGTTGAGCCCGAGTATTTAAGGGGTTAAGAAAGGAAGTGTGTATGGGTCGGGTGTGGGTTTTTTTTGGTTTCAAATTTTAACGCCAGCCAAAAAAACGTGTTAGCCACAATGGAGTTGATTATGGGGGAAACGGGGGTATATACACACACACACATTCAAAGACAGGCGCATACACATACACGTCGAGCGGATGGTTAGTACGGTACGGGAAGAGAATAAAACATGAAACTAATTATTACACACGCTTCCACTTGCTGGCAGCCGACGACAGAGACAGGCAGAACGCTAGATAAAGGGATGTTAAAGGCGACGTTTAACAGCTGTTTGGCTGGGGGTGCATCTAGGGCGAGGATACATTTTTTATTTTTCTTGGCAATAACTCACCATGTTGCATTTGGGAAGAAAAACTACAAGGGAACATAATTTAATCAATCCTTGTCTCAGCAAAGGTGAACCAACGCCAACGGAAGCACAATCGTTCTTGTTCGAAAGTGTCTCGCTATTGTATACATTTAGGCGCATATAAGTACAACATTCAGTTCTAGCGTTCTTTCACTGTAATGTATCCTCGCCGCATTGCTATATGACTGTTCTAATAGCAGTAAAGTGATTGTGCAGAATGCTCTTCTATCTAGCGAGATTATGAGTAGAAGTAGTAGTAGTGGTAGTAGTATGTGCGCATGGAATTGATAACGACTGCTGGGGAGAGAGACGCGAGTGTGTGAAAGTGAAAAAAAAAACACAACAAACATATTGGGAACAAAGACGGGAGCGATGGATGGGAAAATGGAATGGAACAGAAGGAAAAGCAAGGAGCATGATTTGGTTACGCGTTCTTCGCACGCTCCGTAAGTCGATTTGCGACCAGCGTCAGAACGAACGACTCATTTACAGCAATGCAATTAGCTAACTATCCATCAACCAAACGCCCGTACAGCGGAGCCACCGAATTGTGCCCCGGTGTGCTTTCTAGAGCAGTACGAGTGAGCATGGTTGGAAAGCGGTTCCCGACGACGTGTTGACTGATTAGGACGAAAAAAAAAATTTAAAAGGAAAGGAGGAGGAGGTTGGGGGTTGTTTTTTTGTTCCACATATTCTGGTCGGTAAGACCAGGCTTCCGAAAAGCTTGCGCAAAAATGTCAAAAAAAAGCACACATTAGAAGCGAGTTTGGTTTGAATTCGTTCCGGTACGGTAAAATACAAGCAAATATGTACATTTGTTGCTGTTAGTTAGCTTCTTTTGTTTGTTCAGCTTTGTAGAACTGGTGTAGTGTTATTTATATTTTTGTGTTTTTTGTTGGTAGTGTTAAGAAATCATTAGTACGCACCAGGCGCCTCCATTGTGTTTTATTAAGTTTTCAAGAACGTTCAAACAGTTCAATATTTAAATGAAAAAAAAAGGGAATTTAATTTTTCAACCACTATTTTCAATGTATTGTTCGACGACCGAAAAGCCGCTACTGTAAAGTATTTTAACCATTTCCAGGTTTGTTATAGATTTTGTGTTTTGCACAATCGAACGACCCACCTCTCGGAGTAATATTTTGATTTGATTGTGCTTTAAGAATGTAACTTCAAACAGCAGTAAAATCCTTCCATCTTTCGCACGGTTCCAGGGATATGATTAATGTGCCCAAACGTAGTTCCCTAACCTTGTCACCGCCGTAAAACTTACGTACCCTCGAGAGGTTCTAACGCGGTGCGTTCTTGCCTCGCAATGTTTCCGGTGACTGGTAATCATCAAAGTTTTGTGCAAAATGTCGTTTGCTGTGTTGGCAGAGAAGAATTTACAGCTACCAGCCGTGGAGAGAGAGAGAGAGAGAGAGAGAGAGAAAAAAAAGCCTGCCAAAACCTACCCCAAACAACCAGGGGTGGCATCTATAAAGATGATGAACGATTGTTTGTCGGTTGAAAATCGTTTCCATGAGTGTTGGGCGGAAAAAAACGAAACTAAAGCAAAATGACAAGATAGGTTAGATTTGACTGTATTGTAATTTCATCACCTGATCCTCCTTATCCTCTCCCAGAGGAACACCGAACCCTGTATCCGAACTAGTTGACAATAGGAGCAGAAACAATGGGCAACCCTCCAAGCTCCGAGAATTCCATAATCAACTTCCGAACCGATCATATTTTCTAAAGGCTCGTTGAATGTTTGTGTGGTTTGGCTTCCGGCCAAGCGCACATGCGAGTACGAGACATAAACCAGGGATGAGCACAACACGGCCACCCACATGCACACAAACACGCAAACATGGGGTAGATTTGTATGGGCATCATTTGCAAGTTGAACAGAACAGAGTACTTCCGAGATTGTAGCACCATTTTGCCGCCTGGCCGATAATTTTACCCGTGTTGATTGGAAAGGTTCGACGAGCAGTCCGTCGACAGCAGTATCGTCGACAAACAGAAAACCACGATGACTGGCAACTGGCAAATAAACCCCTGACCCCCGGGGGCGGGAGGCGAGGGGATCGCTTGGTTTAGATATTATGAGGGTCGCGAGTGTCCTGCTGGCAGGCGCATCATGTAGAATGGCAACACTCGTATGCTGAGGCTTGATTTAAGCTGTGTGGGCTGTTGCATTTTGTCTGTTTTGTTGTGCGCTTTGTGGAATTGAAGGTCACATGGTGCAATGTACCCAGAGAGAGCGCGAGAGTAGGAGAGAGATAGAGCTCGATTGCATTTACGTCGATCTACCTACGTCGCCTGGCAATAGAAATGCTAAAGATAATTGCAATTGCAGTGATCTGATGCACTGTAGATAGATGCAAATTTTATCCATGTTCTGGGTTGGTTCCGGGTAGCGATGCTGTTGTACAGCTGTAACAGCAAAACCGAACAGTATCGAACTGTAGTGGATACTACTGGGAAGCGCACGTTAGGAATTTTGTAATCAAGGAATGCTTGCATTGAATATTTGAGAAAGATGCGGATGAATTTCGATGATTTTCTGTATCGATTTGATATGGACAACATAAATCTAGAATGAAGAATGTAGTTAAGAGAATACTGATTGATCCATTGAAGTATCAGGAGCCTTCATTCGGATTAGGAATAATTGAGAATATTTTTGATTGTCGTTCATCGAACGATTTTCATGTTACGACTTGTAAGCAAATTCTGTGCTTCAAAGTGGCTTAGGCAATCAAAAATTCATGTACAAGTTTGGCATGCAACTTTGTTGATGTCTTCACCCCAAATACGATTAAAAAACCAAATTTCTATGCATAATGCAAAGTTAATACTGCGCTGGTTTTGCACATCGCTGACCATGCAATCGATTGATCGAAATGGCACTAATGTAGAAATAATCCGTTCACTGCTCCAGTCAGTACTGGTTCAAATGGATTCCTTTTTCACTGTAAGTGACTATCAGGTTGGTTAGTGATGTGGTGAGTGAGTTTTCCCAAAACACGATTGTAGTACCATTTGTGCTATGAATTTTTCATCAGCTATAACGCGCTAACCTTGCGGCAGCTGGCATCGCACCGCAACATAAACGGATTAGCATAAAAAATCGTTCCAGTTAGTCACACAAAGCACACGAACAAGAACACACCAACACAGACGAAAAAAAAAGAGGAACAAACAGATCGATTTGTTAGCCCACAATCCCGGTTGGGCCGATACGCGAGTTCCGGTACGCGGGTTCGATTCGCGCAGGCAAAAACCGTTCAACTTACAAAGCTCGTTTCCATCAGCCCGGCCTCGTTAAGCTTCGTCTCGACCGTGGGACGTCGGCGGGTTAGACCGGGCTCGGTGGATGACCCGTCCGCGGTGGAAAGTCCTTCCTCGCACAGCAGCACACTGGCTTGACCGGCTGGGCCAGAAGCGGCTGCGGTTGTTGCGGGTGCTGCTGCTGCTGTGGCTGTTGGCTGTACATTGCGATGCGGTTGCGTAGGCGCTAGGCGACCGGTGGTAGCGGCGGTAGCAGCGGAGGCCGGGCCGGCAGTGGCTGTGCCGGGAGTTGTCTTCTCCGCGGCAATGGCGGTGTGAAACTCGCGGTCAATTGTTTCCTGCTCGGTTTAGACAATGTTTCGAGTTTACGGGAGTTAAAACTTCAGTTTCGACTTTAGGTAACGCGGGTTACGGTTAGTTTGGCGAGAGGCATCGTTAGTATTGCACACGAGCCAGCGGAATACCGACGGACCTAGCTTGGTTGAAAGATGCCGAGCATTGCAATGAAGGATCGAATAATGCAGCATTGTTATTTGTTGGACGTTAGATGGAATTGATGTTCGATACTGCGGACAAATGATTCCATATGTAAACGAGCAAATGAGTAGCAAACTTTGTTTCACAAAGTCCCCAGGAAGGAAAAAATAGTTTTAGTTTGAGCTTTATCATCCCTCGGTTTAATTTCCATGTGTTAATGATCGTGTAAGATAAGTAATGAGTTGTATAATATCGAAAGAAAATAATTAAGAATGATACTTGTTTGGGAAGAAATATCAATATGTTGCATCATAATTTGAATGTTTCTTTATGAAATGTCTTGTGTGTATTTTAAAATCTTTAGTATGTAATGGTTTGGTATTAAAAATTGAAAACAAAATGCGAATGTGCTTGAAAGTATTTGATATAGCTATACAACATCATTCATCTACATTGTACAGATAAAGCTAGTTCCAGCGCTGCAAACATTTCCACTTATTTTCTACGATTAAAGCCATAATATTCAACAGAACATAATGTTGAAAAGTTCAAACTGTTTCAAGAGCCTAACCGTTACCGGTTGAAAGTAAGCATCTCACGTTCAATTAACAGCCAAATACCAAACAGAACTCAAAATTTTACTAACCTCCGCCGTTTATTACGAATTTTGGTTATAATTTCTATAATTTAGTATTATTAAGTTATGTTCGGTTAAACACGCTCCAAATTTAATCTTCCATCTTATTTTTTGTTAGTCCAAGAGATTATATACACAATGAGTTCATGTAAAAATCAAGATGAGTTTATGATAACTAGTAAGTTGAGCATCAATAGTTTAACTTAGAACGTCAATTCTTACTTACGATATGTGATTATGTCAATGAAACATTGCTTAAAAACAGTGTTCTGTAGAAATTTATCTCATCGCTATATAAGTTAGTAAAATTTAAGATGTTAGTACGTTGGTTTTGGACAGATAATTGACATTTAAACAACTCTGTTACATTCGTTATTTACAAACTCTTAAATACTAAACTCATGTTAGCACCGATCGCGCTTAAAACTTACACAAGAAATAGGGACAATGAACTAGACAATCAGCTGCAATTCTACTAATAATACTACTGTAGGCCAAACGTAACACTAACTATGGAAGGGCCAACGAACAAACGAAATACTGACAAGCGTCAACGAAGAACACAAACAAAACCCAACAACCAAACAAACGACATGGGTCCAACAAGAAATAGAGAGAACGAGAGCGAGAGTAAGAGAGAGAGAGCAACGAAAAGATGAGGCGAAAAGGAAATAGTATAGTGAAAGCATAGTAGCAGCGATGGCGTATAGGCGTATGTGTGTGATGGTGACAATTACAGCTAACTCAAACGCGACGCTTTTAAAATTTACCAAAACTAGTGTAACGGAAGGAAACAAACAAAGTGAAACACTATCGAATTTCTATAGAGAGAGAAGCAGTTTGACTTGTTTTTGTTTTATATTACCGGGAAAAGTCTCGAGGACTGGGCATCAAGAAATTGGAGCACGTGGCATGTGCGAGACACGGAGAGCATAATAATTGAACGAAGGGATGTTTGTGTTTGGTTTTTGATTGTTATGATTTAAGAAAAGGGATGAATACAAGACTCATCGTTTTATGTTTAATTTGGTGCATTAACCAATCAGTTAAAACATGCCATTTGAAAGAGGTTTTGTTTTTCATCATTTGATTTTAGTATACAAAAGATTTAGAGTTGTATTTTTTTATGCAATCGACCAATAGTACGATTGGTTATTAACGTTAAATGACGTTTAGTAATGTGGCAGACAGCGGAAGAGAAGGAGAAGAAAGAGAAAGAAGAAGAAGAATAAGAAGAAAGAAATGAGAAGAGTAAGTACTTGCCAAATGAGTAATATAATGGAGTTGAAAATTTAGAAGATGGGTGCGATTCGGGCGAAAAATCGCTTAAATTTTAAGCCTCGTTCCAATGTAATGAGTTCAATGAAATAACTCTTAGAAAAGCGATGGGAAGGAAAAGAAAACTAAGCGATGATATTAATTTAAAAATGGATTCTCCATGGTACGAGAATTCGTTCCTGCTATTCTTTTGGTTGGAAATATTTTTTTATTTGAAGAATAACGTTGTTACTTTGTTTTGGAGCAGAATTTTCTCCTTTTTTAAAACGAACATAAGTAGAAGCAAAATCAAGAGGTTATAAAATCAAACATTGGAGCCGTAGATAGCATTAGAACATTTCCCTGCATTCAGCAAGAACAGAACGGTATATCCATCAAATCAAACAAGTATAAAGGCTGCACACGAGGACGGATCGGGGAGAAAACAAGGAAGATGGGGAAGAGAGAGAGAGAGAGAGTTTAGCCGTAGATGGGACGCTCTATCAGCACCATCAGCAATCAGCAGGCAGCAATAGCAAGACTCAGCTCAGCTCAGCGCAGACAATCAAGAGCTACCAGATGTGGTTAGGGCGCTAGGCAGGGCCGTAAGGGCTACTACTACAGATACACTGGTACAGGGTCTATCCGCGGTATTGTAAAGGCCCTAGAGCGTAGGTTTGCAGCTAGCTGATACGTTCGGAGGAAGGAAAAGTTCAAGAGCAGGGGAGGAGGGTGGATGAATGAAAACCGAAAGCAGAAACAATAACAACTACTGTATGAAGGATTGGTATGTTGAGCCCTGTTTCTGGTCAGTAGTAGTGGGTAAACTGGGTTGGGGATGATCTTTGCGTTGGGGGTCTGTGGGGTTTTCGGAGGCATGGGAAGGCAATAGGTTTCGATTAAATTGAAGGGGGGTGTTGGGGTTTGGTTTTAAGTAGTTTGATGGTTGAATAAATAAGATAGCTTACCAGGGGACTAGCGAGAATTATTCCGATCCTGCTTAGGACAGCTGGAAGACGCTGGAAAATGACATTACACAAATTGGTTGATACTAAAAAAACAATACACAATACACGTACAACAATGCTCGCCGCTAGAATTGTCTAATGAGGTTTTGATTTTTTTTTTCGTTGTGAGAGGTAAGGAAGTGACTGAGTTTTGGAAAAAGGAGAATAATAAATAAAACTCAAAGAACCAACAAGAAGAGGAAAAACCAAACAAAAAACAGTTTTTAATAGAATAATGGTTGGATTGTTTGCTACTCAGGTCAGGAACTAGAATTGTAATGATAATGTAAGCTAGCAGAAGATTTTTTAGAAGATTTGATTTATCATATCTTGTTTAACACAAAATTTTTTCAAGTCAATCGAACATTACTTCATCTAGTAAGAACGAATTGTTCTGATAAGATTTGCTTGCTGCTAGCAGTAGGGAGCGTTTTAAAATGTTTGTGTGTATTATACTGTATTATGCTAACGATGTAAATCGTTCTGAAGCTAGAAACTGTGTACAGTTGCTCTAGCAGTGTAAGGAAAACAGAGGTGTTTAAATAAAGATCATTTTATTAAGTTGCCTGTGACGTGTTAATTCAAAACACAATGTAAAAAAGCAACAATGAAGCGCAGGAAAAGTGAGAAAAGAAAGCGAATAAGGTAAAGCAACGAGGAAAGAATAAGCGTTTGGGATTAAAGCGCGGTGAGTTTTTTTGTTGTATTAAGAAGTAAAGAGGAATAGAAAATAAACCCAAACTATCAGGTACGAAAAATGGCTTAAATGGAACTATGGATCCATTATAAATAAAATGTATAATTCGATAGATTACAACAAGATCGCTAAAAAGGCTTGTGGTTCAAAACGGGCTTGGGAGAATTTATTGATGATTTTTATTTAGTTTTAAAACTGAATTATTTTAGCTATCACTATATAGAAAATTTCGTTAAAAACGTTAAAGTGGCAGTAGAATGATTAAATAAAATTAATTGCTTTTCACAGAACGTTTTTCGAGTAGGATTTGGAATATATCATTCAAACTGTTTTTTTTTAAATACTCCCGTTATTATTTGTTTCAGCGAAGTGCTTCTTATACTGTTCAAAAGCCTTATAAAAATTCAAAGGAAATATAAGAATCACTCTATTTCTCAGATTTGTATGCATGTAATTTCCAACGAGCATGTATTTGCATGTATTTGCATGTATTTCCAATCAATCATTCTGGCATAACCATTAACAAAGCCAGTTTGAAGCGTGCTTGAATATTATTTTCCATGATTAAAGTGATTTAAATCACTCTTTGTTGGGGTAAACAATAAAACACCAGTCACGCTCACAACAGGTGCAATATGCTGCACAAATATGCAAATATCACTAGAAAAACCGCATATCGTGCATCATGCACTTCTATGCTGCAAATGCTACTCCCGACGTATCAATCACGGGCGCTGTGAGCGAGAAAAGGAATGAAATTTCTTTCATAACACAAACGAAACAAAACAGGTTACATCTAGCTCCACTCAGGATTGCTTTTGCGATTTAGCATATTTAACGATTTGTTTACGAATATTGTACAAACACACCCTTTCGGGTAGGGACAAGCTTTGCTTGCAATTTCAACCCCCAGAAAAACCTTCACCTGCACCAAAAACACCCCAAAAAAAAGAAAAAGGCGACCTGTTCGCGCTTGTTTTGATTGGCTTTTGTTTGCCGTGGGGTTGGTGCTATCTGTATTGAACGACGACGTCTTCTATCGATCGTTTATTTTTCACCTGTTCCATAACTACGAAACACCCTTCGGTGTAACGGTTACACTCCCAAGCTGCTCAAGCAACAAAAGCATCGAAAAGTTGTGCACAAAAGCTTGATTACACCTGGTGGGAAAACATCGGTAAAAAAAGGGAAGGAAATTGATAAGAATGACGCAGAAGTTTGGGGAAAAGCTGTGAGTTCTTTCCCATAGCGGGATGTTGGATGGGCAAAGAGTCGGTTCACCTCACTGCCCCACCGTCCCTAAGCAGCAGCAACAGAAATGAACGTTGTTTGGTGCAGATTTGTTGCACGGTGCTTGTCAGCTTTTTACAACCGGTGCCAATACCTTTGTGTGCTTTTGGTGCTTCATTTGCTCGAACCGTCGTTTGTGACCGCGGGTTGCCTTTGGAGTTGCATGAATGATTTTCTCTTCTTGCTCGTCACGGAGGAAGTTTATTGGCTTTTCGAAGGTGGAGGAAGAGGAGGAAGAGGCCAAGAGAATAGGAGAGGTCGACATGAGGGCAAGAATGATGTTTAATAGTGCCAAAGGCGACGGACGGAGAATGTTGATAGCTCCCGTACTAGAAACCGACCTCGATGTGCGACCCGATGGACAAAAGCTTATGGCACCGTGCTGCTGTGAAGCTGACATCAATAAAACATAATAAATATCGACCCAGCAAGCGAAACCACAGTGTGACAGGGGATATATGCGCGTGATGGTGATAGTAAAGCACGATATAGTAATAGATGTTGTTTGCTGTGAAAGCTTTGTATTGGTACATGTTTGGATTGGCAGCATCGTTGAAATGTTGCACAAAACAGTTGAAAGACAAAATCACGGTGAGCAGTACTCAACCAGCGGCGGAATAATGGATCTGTGGAAATTCAACGGTATGGGGAACGTCTCCACCGGACCAAAAATGAGCAAGTTAGCGCAGGTTTTCCAAAGGAAGCGCAATGCAAGCGGATTTTGCCGGGAGTTTCTGGGACCACATTAGCCCGTGAAAAATCGGCGATAACTCGCTCAGTTTCGAAAGATCGGAGCATTTCGTACATCGAAGCGTCTTTGAGTCGCTCATCTTTTTGTGGAAAACTCCAAGCCGATCTCTTCACCTCCCACCGAGCTATTCCACGAAAAAGGTGTTTTTCTGCGGAAAATCGACAATGAATCGCTCGTTTATAGTCCGATCAGGGCTATTGAAAAAAATAAAATTAAGTGTGGCGAAAATTGTTTGTAACTGTTTGATATGCAGAATCTCTTCACAGCTTTTTGTGTATGTTTAGCCATTAAAAAGGTCCTCAATTATTTAATAATATTGTTTCAACATAATGCAGCAAAAAACAGGTCATTTTTCCTTCCTTCTTTGGATAGTTCAAGTCAACTCATAATCGATTTTGACCAAGGAAGGAAAACTGATCGGAAATGTGGTCAGCCACATGGATCATTTACCAGCTCTCTTCGTTCTGTCTACAGCTCGACATGAACTGCATCTCACGAACCGCAAGTTCCGATATGTGACCAATACGTTTGAATGGTTTGATCGAAAAGCGGAAATCCCATTCCAAGCTGCAGTGAAGATGATGGGCTTTCCTGTCGAGGTCATTCCCTTCGCTTTCTGAGTTCGTGGGTGCGAGAAGTAAAACGGGAACGTTGGGATTGTCCCACACTCTTGCTCCTTGAATAGTGCCACTTTTCCATGACCTGATATGTGCTGACATGTGTCAGCAGTGGCAGTCATCGGAAGGGTACGGTACGATGCACCCGCATGGCGTTTGAAAGGATGGAAGATTAAGTGCATGAGAACATTTGTCGGAGCTGACCGTTTTTCTCGTTAGACTGTCGATGACATTTCACTTTTGCAGAAGGTTAATTTTGGACGTATCTCACAGCAGAACGTTTAAAGAAGGAAAAAATATTGGTACAAAAGAATGATCGTTTTGGATGAAATGTTTTTGCCAGGGAAGGGAGCTGACAGTTTGGTTGCGTTTAATGAGAAGCTTAGCATGTTCCAGCAATGGCTTGTGTCATCCAAAATTCATACAAAATCTCATGTGAATTCCGTTGATGCTATACAGTTGGGGAAAACGCTTGGTTCGTGGCCACTGACACATGTTGTTGTGCAGTGTGTGGCCGTTAGGATAATTAGCCGTTCGTGTACGAAATATGATTACTTGCAGTCATGCATACTTAATCGTTGCTGCAATGTAAGCCAACACATGACATATGATTAATGGCTAGAAAAGCTTCTCAAAGTTTGATTTTAATCTTTATACTTTACAGCGCAAGCTGCTGACGAGCTGATCGTAACAACAATTAATTTTCACGAATGGCGAATCATCCCAGCTCTGCTGGGTTCGTAACTGTACAGCAATAATTAACTGTTTGCTGCTAAGCTTCGATCAGCAATCAATTTTTGATTGACCAATAGCTAGTTTGATGGGCGTTACAATACCACGAATGGAAACTAGGTCAGCTTAAAATCATGATACTGATGCTTGTAATGAAGTGTTTGTGTACGTTTGCGATCCGGCGACTGAGCGGCGGTAAACCGTGGCCACTATGCGATGGATTAATTATTGAAATGGATTTCATTTTTGTAACCATGTGGAAGGAATTGCACCAATGACTCAGTGGGATGGGAGGGACGCACACTTCCTTTCCCTTCGTTCGCGTAACACCTTACGTTTTGTTCGTCCACAGAGGGTTCAGTGAACTGTGAATTGGGTCGATACGGTACCCTCTCGGGCGTGTGGGTTGTGTGACATCGAAAGGGGGAAAGGAAGTGCAATTTAATATTCATAACACGTTTAGCAGATCGATCGATAATACGAACGAATTGATATCGTTGGTATTGAGAATGATGAAGGGAACAATTTAGTAGGATCATTTTCCACAGATTAAAAATATTTCAACACTCACTAAAGAAGACATTAAAACGCGCGATAGGGCTTACGATTATGAGTGATGCAATAATCTTGATAAACAAAACGCACAGTGATGATGGTGAAGTGATTACAATTATACTAAAATGGAACAGAACTTAGGAACAGAAACTGGCCACAACAAATTCACTCACACAACAAACAGGCAGTACATTGTGGATGTGCAAGAAACAAAGATTTTCAGTTGGAAAGCGAAAAAAAATTGATTCAAAAGAGAACCGATCATCGGTTTTAACGGAATAAGGAAGAAGAATTAGAGGAAAGCAAGAGCGTAACAGTAGAGCGTAAGAGCTGTGCAGCGAGCAAAGCGTATAGAAGCGAAAAAGTTAAGGATGGCAGCATATATGAAATAGACGGTGTTGGTCGGTGTGAGCTCAGAGTACGTATGTTTTGTTACGAAAAGTGTAATTTAGGCTTAGTTTTTAGCAATCGGTTTTTAGTAATGATGAATTTAGTTTTCTAATACGCTTCTAGATTGTAATGAACTTAACCTATGAAAATTAAAATGGTGAAATATGAGAGAAATTTCAGTGTGTTAATGAGGCATTAAGTCTGAATTTTCTTCGATTTCAAAATGCTGAAACTGGTTTCCAATAGAAAGATGTGAACCCGGTTAGTAAGTCCTTTCAAAAAGAGAATCCTTATTTGAATTTTGAGTTGAATTTGGTCATAGAGTTGGCGAATAGAATATGTAAGTATCAGTAAACGACATTCAAGTTATAATAATTTAAGTAACAAATAGCGAAAGTAAAAGAAAAACTCAGCTAGGAAAACAAAAATAAAACTTTAGGAAAGGATATAGCAAAATATAAATATCAGAAAGAAAATACATAAAAACAAAAGAACGAAACATAATAAACTGGGACTGTTAATGAAGAAGCAATCGATTAAATCAACTGCGATTCATTTAGATAATTGCGTGTTAAGGACAACAAAACCAGAACAACAGCAAACAGAACAAAAACACTACCAAACACAGTGTGTGTGTGTGTGTCTGTGAGAGAGCAATGCAGTGGTCTTCGAAAGGGTAGTTGGTTCGTTAGTTCACCAGAAGCTTTGGTGACGTTGAAGAAAGCTATCGAGGTGTGCGGATGTGCGGAATACACGACAAGGAACCAAAAGTGAGGGTTTCGCGGGGGGTAAGGGTAGGTAAGAGTTGAGAGGTGGGTACGTGTTTTCTAATTGAATGGAAAACAAACAAAAAACACACACACAAAACATAATGCGAGTCGTTTTCGCTCCATTCGATAAGCAGTTTTGCTGGGTGATATTGGTATTGGTTTTGCGTGCTGTTTATGCTTCTTTTCAGTCTTAACACTGCTCACATCTTGCAGACAGATAATACTTTTGGGAGGGTAGGTGTTTTGGTGTGTGTGTATGTGTGCTAAAGTTTGTTTTTTTTTGTGGGGAGAAGATTTTGCTTTTCTCTGGTGGTTGAGAAATTTAAAGTTTGAGCACAAAAAGGCTTGGATGGGATAGTGAAAGAGAGCCATTAGGAGAATGTTCTTATCTCATTCTCTTGCTTGGTATTGGCTACGTACGCGAAAAAAAGGATTTCAGAATGGTTTTCGTTTTCTGTTGGACAGATTTTGGTTCGATTTTGGGAAGGAAATGGTTGCGCGGTGTAATTTAACAAGCCGTACATTACCTGAGTAACTGGATTCTCTCCAGGTCTATATACAACGTTGTGCAACGGTCGCTTCCGGCCGACATAATTGACGCAGACGAACTCCAGCAGCGAGGCGTAGATGAAGCACATGCACACTCCGTCCCACACATTCATCGCCGTCAGGTTCGATACGACCGGAAGTGTACTGCGGAAACCGTTTGAGGTGGTGAAAAAATTCAACATGGTCGTTACACCTGCATTGTGTGTGAAGCGATGGAGGCGCCAGGTCGTCCACGGTTGATTTGAATCCAGCGACGCCACGCCGCGACACACGTGAAGAAGGAATGGAGGAAATACAAGAACACGAGAATTGGTATGAGAAATTGCATTTAGAAACAAAAAAAAAAAGAAAACGTCGGGAAACGGTCAGCGCGAGATGCATTTTTAATGAGCATGTCGCATTTTTAATGAATCCAGTCCAGCAGGTCTCCGCGTGTCAAGCTGTATTCAGGGCCGCTGCAAACGCTGCTCGTACGTCCTAATGTCACCGGGTGCTTGAGGAGCGTGTGTGTGTTTGTTGAAGTGTATGTGTGTACATAACTGTATACGTCACGGGTGTTTGTGTTTGTACAAGTAATTTGTGCATAACGGATGAAGCTGACGCAGTGATCGCGTTGGCGATTCTTTCGCGTTCGATATCCAATACAAACAAAATCACACACAGACACATTTACACGTTTGAAATGGTTGAATGATTATTTCGTGTGCTTTCTTTCGTGCTTTAATGATTGAAAAGACGGGGGCAACAGCAGCAACAACGTGTAGCATAGTGATGAAATGATGGTGGTGGTGAAATCGAGGGTGAAAACATAGAAATTATGGCGCAAACTATTAATGCATCACTGCACGGAAATGGCATGAATCAATGCAATGGTGCAGCGCAGTTGAAGCTGAAACGCTAGGTAGCCGGGCTAATGTGCCCAACCGGGTGGAAGTTGTTCCGGGAAATGATGCAGTCGATTAAGCACGAGGTGCGTGTTAATGCTGCTGTTGATATTACCTATGGGATCACTTTTTTGTGTTTGTATGAGGGTGTAAAGTTTTTTTTAACACGAAAGTTTACATCTTTTGCAAACAGCTAAGAAATGTTTTCAAAATAAAAAAAATACTACAAAGAAATAGAATACTCGAAAATGTTCTGCGCTTAAGTGCTTCAAATTACTATTTTCTGATATTTCTTTTTCGAGCAACAGGTAACAGAAACGTTTATGATACCTATTCTATGAATAAATGATCTATCTATCGGAAAGATCTAAATTGATTTGACCACTTAACCACATCCAATTAAAACAAACATTGGCAGCTTTCAAACGAAACAGTCCTTCATTGGCTGTTTTGCTACCGCCTGCTGACGAACATGAGGCCATCCATTCTGTTCAGGAACCTTGACATAGTTCCACAAAGTTGGAACGTAACGATCCAAAAGCCAAGAACAACCGGAAATGGTTCGTCCAAGCTGAACCGCTTTTCTACATCCCAGCCCCCCCATTCGGTGGTTTTGGTCAGCAAAATGTAATCACTATGTACTGTTGTTTGATTTTTCCTTGTTGACGTAGGGCAGTGGAATCATTGAGCGAAGGTCACCGGACGGCACTCATCCAGGGTCGAACAATAACAGGCTATGGATGAATTTATACAGTCGATACAGTCAAGGAAAGGTTTTGGTTTCATATCTATCATGATTTTCTTTACATAAGTTTGTAGCACAGAATGCACGAGGCTGTAAAGGTTGCATTAGTTACATACAAAGAACTGCACACAAGTGGGACAAGTGCCAACATTGTTGTAAGATGCCAAGGATGATGGGTTTATACAAAAAAAAAAGTTATTACAGGATACACTCTATTATGACGCATTATGAAGAAAATTTTTTAACGATTAAAAGTGTTAATTTGAAACTGCAGTATTTCAAAGTACTCCAAAGACTTTCTTTTGTTTTGATTACCTGCTCAGTACGCTTTTCAAAAACAATTTGTAACAAGAACAAGAATGAAATGATTTGTTTTGTTTTTGCAACATTAGATAAGCCTTTGATGGAACACATCTAAACGAGCGGTGAGTAGAAGCAAGAGGATAAGGGTTACAGAAACAAAACGAACAATGAAACACATACATAAAAGACACACAACACAGGGGGTCGTGTACTGAACACGGGATGGTAGGTGCGTTTAAGTCAAAGAGTGGGTTCATTATGAGACAACACAACAGTACTTTACTGATGCACATTTCACACAATCGGCTCCTGACTCAAGAGCACTTCAAGAGGTAAGGCACTTGGGAAAGGGTGAGTATGAGAGAGAGAGAGAGAGAGATGTGACGCAGATAGGAGAGTGGTTACTTGCTGGTGGTATTGCTGTGGGGATGATGTTCGCTTACCTATCATGACCCTTGCCGGGACCGCATTCCATTCGAGCCAGAACGTGATAAACGATGAGGTCACCAGTATGATGCCCGGTATAAAGACGGTCGTGAAATAGAAGGCTCGATCCCGCGTAAACATGAGATCTACCTTCAGGCAACTGTAATTACCTAGTGTTGTTATTGTTGTCGTGGTTGTTGAGCACGAGGCATCGGGGGCAAAAGTTAGGTATTATGTTCCAGAAAGGTAAATAGTAAAGGTGAGAGCGGGTGCGGGAGATGTATTGAGAATTTTTCAACAATATAACAACGAGAACAGTAAGTGGTTTCGGTGTTACACAACCAAAATTAAACAGGTTCAAATTATATACCATTGAATGGGGGTTATTTTGTAATATTAGCACCGAAAATTAACACGATTTGTACGTTTCACCAACAGGATCAATGAGAAAAGAAAACAAAGAAATAGTAGAATAGAAGAAGAGAAGAGAAGAAGAGAGAAAGAGAGAGAGAGAGAAAGAGAAGAAAATGGGGATGAAAACGAAAGTGTTAAGCAATGCATTTGAATCAATTTGTAAAAGTTGTATAAATTTCATATATAAATAATTAAAATCCCTCAATTTTCCAATCATTTCAAGTGTTAAATTCAATACAAACAATGAGTAGAAAGAAGATTTTTTTTTGTTTTCTCTCGAACACAACCAATTTCGAACGAAAACAGCAAAACTCAAACGCAGACAATGGTACGTGAAATTATAAACCATAAGAATGTTAATTAGAATCCTTACCGGCTAATGGGGAACGAGGAGGATAAATAAATACAACCCACCGATATGTACATTGAAAATGCACGGAGAGAAAGCATTCTTACCGTAGTCTGAAAGGCGGTACTGAGCAGACCATTTGTTTTGTTTAAAAGTTCCAATCATGTTTTAATCATACCCTTTCTACGACGATGAAAAACAAGAACAAACGAAGATCCTCGTGCACGTGCGCGACAAAAGGGAAATGGAGACGCCTGGTACTTGGTAAAAACTGGATCGAAACGTGGCGCTTATAATCATGCAGAAATGCTTTTTTTTCTGACGCCGGATAAACTGTGTGTGTAAGGAGCAATATAGTTTCCACAAGCATCAGAACAAGGAAACGTTTTTTGATATTTGACGCAGAAAAAAAATCATAGCTAAATGGCAGTAGGATCAAACTCGATTCATGCAAGGGATTGATGAAAAAGGTTTACAACCCTCACAAATGGCGCAGCCTCTAGCGTCAATGATAAGAATGTGAATGTGTGTGTGTGGATGGCTATGTGTTTACGAAAAAGGGGTGTGGAATGTGTTTTAATTGATTGGCACAGCGTGACCGCGACTCGTCGTGTCGAGTTTAGGCGCTTCCGATCAGCTGCACTGTCCGCTGGCAACAGAAGGTAGTACGCGTCCGAGGGGGTTGTTTGTTTGCATGTTAGCAAACTAGTTTAGTGTATTTGTCAGCCTGTCGATCCGTCCGAACGGGTGTCGGTAGGGACAGTGCGTCAGTCTGTGCGTACTGGTCTCACGATCGATTGTGTCCGGTATCGGTAGATGCAGTATAGAGCGATTTGTTTTGTTTCCTTTCTGCTGACATTCGTTTTGCAGAGCATTCAGTTTACCGGCCAATGCCGATGTTTTTTAGCAACCTATTTACCTATCATCGAGCGGGCTGGGACGGCGTTCCATTCGAGCCAGAAGGTGATGAACGATGAGGTCACCAGTATGATGCCCGGTATAAAGACGGTCGTGAAATAGAACGCTCGATCTCTTGTAAATATTAAATCCACCTTCAGACAACTGTAATTTCCTACACACACACACACACACGCACAAAACAAACGTACGCACGCACAAAGATATGTACACGCAGCAGCACAACGGAACAACGGTAGACGGGGTAGACAGGGAAAGAAAAGAAAAAGAGAGAAAGAAAGAGAGAAAGAAAGATGTTTCTTTACGGTCAACCAGTTTTGCTTCTTGCGTGCCGCGCTATGTGCGCTGCATCATGAGAGGTTTACATTGATTAATGATGGTTTTTGTTTTGTTATTGCACAATTGCGAATGCAATTTGTTGCTAGATTTTTTTGTTCTATTTTTAAGGTTCATTAATTGCACTACGAGGATCGAAACTAGAGAGCACATTACATTACACAGCACAGCACATTACAGAACAGAGTGAAATGGGGAGCCACTAGAAGAGGTATAGAAATTAACGCTACTTATGAGAGGGATTTCAACAGATCCGTACGCTTACGCATTGAGGTACAATAATACGCATTCATCATACAAACGAAAAATAAGAAATTATAAAAAAAAATTTCAACAAAAAGTTATTTTCTCAAGAATAACTTAATCATAAAGGAAATGTATGTTTATACGAAAAAATGTTTAGCCATGCAAAGAGAATACAAACAGGAAAGTTTGAATTGAAAGCTGGTACAGGTACTAGTGTAAAGGCACGCTGGAAACGTTGTAGACATGCAAAGAAAAGTGCATAACTAAATCATTTACACGCTTGTTTTTTTTAAGTTAATAATAAAACAATAAATGGCTTTGATTCAATATTTGAAACTGTACAGCACAATGATAGGTTAAATGGAAGGAGCTTGTGATTTTCGCTACTCCAGGTGGCATGAGAAGATTCATTTAATCCAGGACATATTAGTCGTTTGTTATTTGAAAAGTATTAATTCGATAAATAAATAATCATATGGAATATACCCAGTTGATTGCAATCGCAATAAAAATCTCAAAAAAGGTCTTTAAAACAAGTGGGCAACAGGAATTAGAAGAAAAAAATCAACTTAGAAAAAAAGATTGACGGCACATTTTATACAAAAAAGCAGTGCAGTTTGTGCAAGAATCAGTTTCCAGACTCATCCAAAGTAAAGTGTGACGGAACAAAACTAAGCTAGATATAGGAAAGTTTGAATAGAGAACAAAAATGTAGCAATGTAAAAACTGAAGCAATCGAAATAAAAAAACTGAACTGAACGAAAACCAGAGCAACACAATAAGTGAAAACACGGGAACGAAAAACTCTACCCAGGATCTAGCAAGAAGAGAGAAAAATGAAAACCGAAAACGGCAGGATTGAGTGTTTGATTCTCTTCAGCAGGGAGCAGTATGTGTGTGAGGGCATACGTATTTTTATTGAGGATTTGTGTTCTGTTGGCAACAGGGGGGAAAAGGAAAGAAATAGTTTTGAATGCTTGTATGTACCTTGCTCCTCAAATCGTCTCTGACATAAATTACAAAGAAACTCTTCGTCTTCTACCGACAACGTTTGTCCTTCGGCTGATGAAGAAAATGTTTGCACGTGCATTATGTCATTGTGGGTTGTTCACAGATAATTTGAAAGTTGCGTAAGTATTGTGGGGGCAACGGGGGCGGTAAGAGGAGACGGGGAAGCGGAGGAAGTTGGGTTTTAAATGGAGGTGATGGATTGGAGAAGGGAAGGATGGAATTTTGGAGTGTGGAATGTTGAATCAGAACAACATCACCATCTGTGATGTGGTAGAGGATTGTAGGATTAAATAAGAGAGTTTGCTTTCGAAATTAAATAATGAGAAAAATAAAATGGTTAAAAATTGTTTCATTTTTCATTAAAATTTTAAATCGTTATTGATCGTGAAAAGTAGTAATTGTTTTTGTTTAAGCAAAGCGAACATTAGTTTAAACTGTGAATGGGAATTGAAGTATTGTGCAGAACTGATTTTAATTATTTTTTTTAATTATTGCAGGGAAATGGAACAAATTTGGAAAAAACGCTATGATCATTTAAAAAGAATACTATGGTAATTAAGAAAGACAAATTGAAAAGATCGTAATAGAAAAATTAAAAATAAATAAATTGTAATTATACAATCATGTATGCAAATTACACTCAACCTAATCTTATCACAGTCATTTCAAGCTATCAGGAATGTTTCAAGTACTGAAAGTAAATTGAATAGAACCTGGACTCTATTCCAATACATCCAACGGATAGCTCTGGCCCACGCAATGTTTCAATTTCCCATCGACTATGGGTTAGTCACTTACTTAGCGGCAAGCAATCTACTTAATCACATTCATTAATTAGTGAACAGGGCTGCACGTTATTGTGGACCGAATAATTTCATCGGACAAGGAAAGAAAACAAACCGAAAACCCATTGTAATCCCACGGTTCTGTACCTGTAGGACACAGGAAAAGCATGGGTAGCAAAACAAAACTGCCTCTCCATAAGATAATAATAAACTAAAAAAAACACACACACAATAAACAATTAAATAAATGAACTGCTGCTTTTTTCCCTTTTTGATGCATGCAGGCAGTTTTACGTAGCGCCCCAAAGCACGCCAAGTGGTTGCTCTACACTTGGAAAAAATCCTCGAAAGCGCAAAGAGCCACTTGATTTACATCCCTCGCCGAGATCTCAGACGGACTCTGGCTGGCTGTTTTAATTGTGATTGAGTAGTCGACATGGTACACGGCGTCCTTATGCGTTGGACGGTGCAATAATTTGCAATTTTCGCCCGATTACTCTAATGGCACGTTGGCAATGCGAAGGAGGCACACTTGACTGGGCGAGGGTTTACACACTAAGGTCAACGAAGTGTTAATGGAAGCGTGGGCAACGAAAGGAACTTAAGACACCTGAATAAGGATGCTGCTAACGACAAGCTCCGTCCGGTTTAGCTTCCGGTTCGGAAGATTCAGAACCAAATAATACAATACAAAAATTAATGTCAAAAATGGAAAACAGGGAGACTGCGTTTAGAAAAGTTGTTTTACTGCTTGGTGTATGCATTTATAAGGAAAGGGAGGCAAAATTAATGAACAATTGAGCAAAACAAGAGTTAAACGTAATGCAAAGTATTGTAATACTTGTGCAAGATTTCTGTTTCTGAACTAAAAACAGAATAAAAAAGGAGGACCTCAACAAACCTAACACGATTTGATGGTTTTGAAGGATACAATATGGGATATAATACAGTAAAACGGTCTGTAAAACGAAAGTTGCAATAAAACCAATGTGCTTAATGCAATCAACGTACTTAATGTTAAAAATATGCAATACCATTTTCATAAATGAAAATCCCAATACCAATGCAAACGGGGAAACGGTTTCCGAAAGGAACTGGTACACAAATAACTAATTAAGAAGATTAAACTTATCATCACAAAAGAAGGTTTAATAGAATCCCATATAGAATAAATAAAAAGCCCATTACTTCTAAACCCTTGTGAAGTTTCTCACAACCGGTTTCTGTATCAACCCTCCCTCCTCCCCCCCCCCCCCCCCCCCCCCACAGAAGATCCAAACTTACCTCTCCAGCTAGCTTTGATGGGGCAGGCAATGGTTTGGTTCTGTATCAAGTACGCATTTAGCGTCGTCAGCGAAGGACTCTTCCGGAGCGTGTCCTCGTCATTCTTCCACACGTACGTTATTGCCGACTGTTCGTACGATACTGCGCGAAGAGGAAAAGGAAGCAGTGCAAGGATTGAAGAGTTTGAGGAGTTGAGGGAGAAAAGTGCCTCATTTACTTACTGCTTTCTAATGCAAAGGAACACAGCGGATCATCGAACGGGAAAATGTTTAACCGTCCCTGGCAGGACAGTATGAGATGCCTCCTGGAATGTTGCGGAAACAGTAAACGATCAGAGTCAACATTCAGCGGGGACTGTTTATCCCTTGCGCACACATACCTCATTAGATAATTAATAGTTCCATTGCGGTATATCCGAAGCGCAAAGTGCATCGGTATGATCGGATCCTTAAAGTCGCCGTGCATGATGAAGTACGTATCCGGTAACCAGATATCCTCGTGGTGATGTATCGCGTTCAGATACTCGTACTGGGACTGGTTTGCGTATCGGAGCCGCGGATCGAACCACTGCTGCTGCAGCAGAAATTCCACTTCGTATTTCTGTGAATATAGTGGGGTTAAAAGATGTAAAGTTTCGGAAAAAAATTTAATTAATCGTTATCACAATAGAGTTGGAATAAAATTTAGTCAAAAAATGTCACCTACCAAACTAGATTCGTCAGGTGACGCTAAGCTTAATAGTAAAACGCTAACGTTCACAGTCAATGTACCTGAAATGAGAACGAAACACAGGCCGTTTAGTGAATTTTGTTTTGGGAGGTCGTTAACATTGTCGTGTGTATATCACTGTGATTTTGGACAGTTCGTAACGTCAGAACGTTCACGGGTGGGGATAAAAATAATCTAAAAAGATTTTGAAAAACTGCATCGTCCGCGTGCAATTAGCATGAACGTTGCACAGATCTTCTACTGGCTAAGTTTGCGGTTAAGAAATTCTAAATAAAGTAAACTATACAAAAAGAAAACAAAGATAACTTGAACCCATGAAGGACACTGGACGGTTAACACAATTTACAAAACAGCTGGGGACGCTTAATGCCTCAATCTACCGAAAAACTCTTGTTTGATTTTTATAGAACGGTGCTCTTAAACTTGCTGAGATATAGAGAGAAAGAGATAAGTGCTTTAAGTTAGAAAAATAAATTAATGAACCTTTGAATAACGATCATTAATATAACGAACTCGCTATCAATCTTAGCAGCTTTGAATTGAAAATAAATTGTAATTAAAATAATTTAAATCTGTGCAGTTAATCCTGTAGAGAAGTGCACTGAAATAGAATTAAATAAAATCGCATTTTATGCATATGATGAACCTATGTAGCATGCTTGGAAACGAGACACAATTAGAACCAAGCAAGCAAATGATGGAAAATGATCAAGAAAAATAAAGATAAACCAACACACACCGACACAACAACAAAATCAACAGATGATCCAATACAATGAAGCACATATTGCATAGGGTGTACCGAACGGGCTGGAAAAAGGCAACCCACATGAAAATAGTCATTTCTGTTCGGCATTAGTAGGAGCGCTTATTCGGAACACGTAATAATGCATGTGAACGAACACATATGCAAACCAACAATGAAACAAACGGAAAACTAAAGCACACCGAAGGAAAACCACAACATAAATCAAACCAAAATGAACGGTACAATGTTCGCACAAAACCGAAACAGGGGGTGAACGGGTGAAAGGAATGAGGAACAAAGTAGTAGTAGTAGTAGTAGCAGTATTAGTAGCGGACGAAACTTGGTAGCAGACAAAATTAAGGACACAAGGGAAAGCAAACGGACCACGATTCTGGGGTCGTCCTGGAACACGCATATCCGGTATGTGTTTAGCCATTTCCGGCGTGTGCATGCCACAGCAAAAATCCGCATCTGCAAAGAGGAAGAGAGATAAGAAGAAGAAGCAAAACACGACACTACTAGCCTTGGAATTGGTTGAAAAGGGGGGGTATTGAGGGGGCGTTTTTTAAGGGGGTGGGATTTTTGGAGTATATCTTGCTACAGATTTGTTTGAAGCAATCAATTTTCGACTGTCTGTTTGTGTTCATCTTCCATTCTATCATACCTTAGTGTGTGTGGGTGTGTGTTTGGGTTCGTGTGATCTCTATTCTGATTTTTGAACAAGTGTGCGTGGAATACAATAATTATTTTGAAGTAATTGTTGCATAGTTTCCCTTGCAGAGTTTTGATCTGTTGGTACGCTTTTTTGAAGCCCTTCATGTGTCAGTAGAGGAGAGACAGAGAGGGACAGAGTGAGGTAGAGAGTGGAAGACATTGCTCGTTTCGCCCAACGACAGTTGAGTGAAGTTATACCCTTTGTCACCATCCTTGCTTTTTTTTTTGACTGATGTGGCTGATGTAGCGAAGGAGCTGAGTAGATAATAGTTGATTGTTGTATGCAAAACTACTGGATAATGATGACAAGCACTAGAAGAAGGATATACGTTTGCAACCGTGACATTGACGTGAGTGCCGTAAAGGAAAAATGTGTTGGGTAAGCTGGCGTGACAAACAGAAGGGACTGAAGGGTGATAGCTTACGAAAGCGGAAATGAAGCCTTTGTTGAAGAAAAATGGTGTCCCTTGTCCACACTTTAAGTTGTTTACTGGACTGAGCAACATTTTTCTTCGATAACTGCATGCAAGAATCGAATTAAAGTAATGAAAAAAAAATGAAGAGAAACAGTGGAAAAGCAAATAAAATTGTACGAATAAATCAGCGATGATTCAAAGGATGAAAAAAAAAGTTAATTAATGCTAAATTAAAGCACAAACTAAGCTGGAATATTTAACAACTAGAAAGGACTAAATGATGAATGAACATGAATATACTTAGCATAAAAAAGCTCAAAAGAATTGAATGAATAAAACAAATTGAGCTTGTATAATCGCATGTACAAAAAAAATCTTTAAAATGATCTTCAAACTACAAAACACTATCATTTATGTATTACATCTTACATCTTTCAAAAATACAAAACTATAAAAAATCGTCTACATTTTAAGCAAGCATCTGCTTTATTCAAGTAAACAAAACTTGTAATTTCTTTTCTAATTTTACAAGATTGTGATATGGTAGACCGCTAGTTGTCATCAGCAAAATAGTTAAAAATGGAAGGAATTTAAATGTGTTTCTTAAATATTAACAACAGCACAAAACACTTACCGTCCACTGGTGGTAGCAAACGCTTATCGTAACGAGAGTTTTTTAACAGATGATCTAAAATTTCCTTATCCGACTTTCCTTCGGCGAATCTGCGTGACGAGTAATAGAGGAGAAGAAGCAGAACGGATTATTTTTTTTAGCGCTATTTAACACGCATAGTTGGTCAAAAAGTAAAGTAATATACAAAAAGAAAAAGAAAAACACTAAAACTGCATGCATTGAAATGCTAAATGTGGAAACGATTCAGACGATAGTATAAAGTACAAGAAGGTTATATTGTAGAACCAACTTCCACTTCGCTGAATGTCACAGGTTTACTCTTGTAGGAACTGAAGTTTTAAGAAACCTGTGTCTAACGAACTTCTAAATATATTAGTAGATACACTAAGTCTATGCAAAAGACGGTTTGCTAAATGTTTGAAATACGTTTGAGTACGTTTGCGTATGGTTTTTTTTTTTGCTTGTTTGCATGTGATTTTAACAGTCCTGGTTTAGTGAGGCGAAAAACTGCATTGCGGTTTTGGTTTGGTTGCGTGAATAAGTTCTAGACATTATGGTATTTACCGAACTCTTCCTCTTCTGCTAGGGTTAAGTTAAAAGGGGAATCGAACATGGAAAAACAGAATGCGATGGTTAGAACAGTTGTGGAAATGTGTTTGTTTTCAGTACTGTTGTACCCATTTGATAAAAGGTTATTAATATTAGTATTCTGCGCCATTGCTTGACAGCGGGCCTAGCGTACTCTAATAGTATCATTTAGCCTTTCAGCAGGAGCTATGGGCAAGCGCGGAAATGATATGAGTTTTTGTATCTTTCTTTGTTAATCTTTAGTCACAGCATCTCCAGAAGACACAGTTTTAAGCGATAGAGAACTGTTTAATGATGTATGATAGCATCAACATTTGCTAGCAGAAAAAAGCATTTGCTAGAAGTTAAAACGATAGACATAGTGTAGAGTATTGAACCTAGAAAATATAATGGATGAAATAAAAGGGCTCGCATACAGTGTGCAACATAACGCAACAAACACTTTTTTAAGGGAAGAAATTATAAAATAAAATTGTTTCATATCTGAGACTGAGATTTTTAGACAAAAAGAAGTATTTTTGTAAGGAAAGATAAATAAAATCTTAGCAGCGTTATTACGTGAACCCTTGCGAGCTTAAGTAGTGTTAGCTGGTAGCAACTCTTTTTCATCTTCTATCATTCAGTTATGTCACGCAATGTAGCACAAACTTTTCTACTAAAAGAGTCTCGTTTGTTCGCCATTAGTATGGGGAAAGTTCATCACTTTAATGCTCCGAACGGCAAACTATGAACATTAAAGCTTTTAAACAACGAAAAGAACAAAACAGAAAAGCGATCGGAGAGGTTTGGTGACATGATGGCTCACGACACCGAAATGACAGATGAAACAGCGAACGTAGCTAAGCGGCACTCAGGCCATCTGGACGGTTTGCCGACGGTACTTACATGGGGTGTGCTGTGTCTGAGGCAACTGTTGGTATCGTTAGATAACATAACGCTAGTAGTACACTAGAGGCTGCGTATAAACAAAGTGAATGTCTTACAAGATGGTGGCTACTGACGGCGGGCCGGCCAGTGACCGGTCCCACTCCGTCCCGCTGTGAGCTGCGGGCGTGGAATTGAGTCGGTTCCGCGTGGCGTAGCGTTTCCGTTTGCGTCTCGCTGCGGCAGGATTCATCGTCATCGTGCCCTCGGGTTTCTCCTCCGATCGCTGGACTGCTGCTACTGCTATTGCTGGACGGTGTGACGCGCGTCATTGAACTGTTAGCGTTTGTGGACGAGAACGCGGGTGAGGAAGCGAAGGAAACGAGTGGGGAGGCATGTTGATGGGTGCGACCACCGGTCACTGCTACATGGCGGCTGATGAAGCGGGATAGCTTTTCGAGCACGATCGTCGAGTAACCGTCAAACACGGCCGACGGGCGTAGCAGGCTGAAGGAGGTATTGTGCCACCGGGGAATGGAGGCGAACGTAGAAGGTTCGGTGGGGGATAGACTTCTTCGCCGTTTCTTGAGCGTGGCCAGTGTCCTTTCCGGGACCGGTTCTGTTTCGCACCGGTTGGAGAAATTTTCCGGTGGAGAAATCCTGGCAGCAATGTCGGACACCCAGGAAGGGTGAGTAGTGGAGAGTGGTGGATGGTTGGGCGGTGAGTGGTTGCTGCGGTTGGTTGCGGTTGTGGTTTGTGGTTGACGGATGTCACCGGTTGTTCTGGTGTCCAGCTGCAGTGGCTCGGTTGACCAACTACGCTGGTTGCGGTCCGATCGTACTGGTCGATACTGTAGATGCGCACTTTCGCACGAGTAACCCATATTATGTCATCTGCAACGGTACGTGATGTACCAGGAAAGAATGGAAGAGATAAAAGAGAACGTAAGAAAATGTTTAGGTTTTAGCTATAAGGTTCAAAAGAACGTTACACAGCCAAATGTTGAACGATCGGCATAAATAAATGAAATAAATGAAATATCTTATGATGCACAAGTCTTCAAGGAAAAAAATGATGCTTCGAAATCCACAGCTGGGTCTCACTGAAACATTCAACAGAACTAACTATGGGATGGGCTAGGAAGTGCTTTCTGAACATTTCAAGAATTAAAGCTTTTCGAAACACAATAAAAAAGGTTAAAAAATCAAGTTTTTAAATTTATCTTCCCAGTTTCCGACAAGCAGCCTCCGGCCGTAAAATTTCTGGTAACTTTTTCTTTAAATTTATGGATAGAGGCGCTCAGTACTTTTTCTGGTATACGAAACTATTTAGAGTCCTGAATGATATGTTTCATATGTTCACTTTTTGAATGTGCAAATCTTAAATTGAGTTATTTTCAAAAATATATATACTTTTAACCATGACATTGTACTTATTCGCCCCATAGTGAAGGGACAGGCATTTTGCACTGACTCAAATCCATCGCTGGATCAACAAAAATCCGTAAGAAGGACGCAAATCGATATCATTAATTCCAAATTAATGCCGATTCGATTACGTTCGCAACGAACGATTCGCACAATTTCGGTTGGATTTTTAATGCTGGCTTTGCGTTTGCTTCCATTTAGGAACCATCGTTAGCGAATAAAGCAAATCCCAACAACTTAAAGCAATGAGCTCAGAAGATAATGTTCATTAATGATTACGAGGTCTTTTGAAGGTAGGTCTGGAAGAAGAATCAATTCTGGTTCATAATGGTACGAATTATGTTTTTCTTTGTTAATAGGTTTGACAGATGATTAATTTTTACTTCGCTGCTGGCTGCTTTGAATTCTTTTTTTAGAATAATTAAAAAGAATTCTTGGAATGCTTTTGACTATGCTGAATTGAAGGTATGGTAAGCGATACTGCCAAACCATTTTTTATTAAAAAAAGACTGTTTACAGTCATGTTCACTTCAACTCTTCTCCTTCACATCCATTTTCAATCTAAATTGGCGTTGCTCGATCGATACCAGTACTCATTCCTTTGTTTTTTGCGTTCACCAACAATTCGTTCTGGATAAAAAAGTACTAAACCAGCTATTTTAACGAGTGACAGTTTATTTTCGACAGCGCTATGGCGCTAAGCGTATATCCATCCCACCTAAACTCATCTTTCGCCTGGTTTTGTGGCTTAATGATCGATTGGAGTACCTTCTTCAAAATGCTCCCGTATTGTGTGGTTAGCTGTTTGATCGAACGAATCGTAAAAGCTGCTCTGTTTGTTGATTGTTTGAACTGAGAGACGAGTGTTTGGCATGTTTTGTTTTTGCTGTTCTTTGTTGCCCTATAAAAGGCCAATGCAGTTTATTGTGTTGTTGGAAGGGTGTTTAGTAAGTTCTACTGCGAAACGATGACAAAGATAACATCTTTAATTTGTTTCTTTAAACCAGTGACTCTTACTCATCTCTTTCCTGTTTTCATGTCTTCACATCGATCTACAGCCATCCTTTGATGAAAACCACCCGGAAAACAGTAATTACACTGTAATTACAATTTTTATTACAATCGTGGATTCTTACGATGCCTCGAAGGAGATAATGACTGGAGGTTCATGACTTGACAGGAACTAGAAAAACTAATCGACCCGAGTCAAGGACTAATCAAAAACCGGAGCGCAAAAAGTGCTTCTAATGCAAATGACGTCCTTTGAATGCGCTTCGTACAAGCTCAGAACTGTGTCGAGTGCGGGAAGAAGACATCGTTGGCGGGACGGCAATTTCAATCTAATTAATTTTATCGTTGTGATCCGATCCGGCAAATCGGTGTCGGATGTCAGTGTTGCTATCCTGCATCGGTGGGTGCGGGCAGCAAGATTTATGATGAGAGATTGTCCATCGTCAAGCGCTCCGCCCGAGGGCAAGTGGTTTTTTCTTTTCATGCTGAACCATTTCCCAAGCCCAAAAAGATTGATCTGGCCGATACTGATCGGTGGAGCGTCATGTTGGAAAGGAACGCTGGGTTTCCCTTCCGGGCGATCCACACACATATCAATTTGTCGCATGGTGATGGTGAGTAGTCGTCGTTTGTAAGATCGAACCATTAAACGATGTGCGCAAGGTTTTCGTGTAAAGTTTGCACTGTCATCGTATTGGACGGCACTGAAATTATAGACGCCACCGGGCAAATACAGACCCATTAATCAAACGATTAATTTGTAATATGGTCCAGTGGCAGTGGTGGCAAAATGGCGAATGCAGAACACATTTGGAACGCGTACTGGGCGGGATGTTCTGTATGTTTGTGTGGTGGTATTAGCGTAATGAAATTAGTGGTGAAATTAATTATCAGCGCGACGATATCCATGCAACTAAACGGTACGAAGGTGTTCTCATTTCGGCAAGTGCTATTTTTGGTTTTGTTAAAATATTGTCCCGGCAAAACCATGCGCATTTCAATGTCCCTTTGCTGTGCCTGATGTTTTGGGAATGGGAATTAATTTGAAATAGGTTTGGCACATTTTTCACCTATTAAAAATTCAAATCAAAAGCCGAATTAAAAACAAAGCGCAAGCCTCGCTTTTGTGTATTTAATTTTCTGATTTATTTGCTTGGTCACCCACACAAAAAGGTCAATCCAGATTTTGACCAGTTCAGTGATTCTTCACTAGGGGCCCTAATTATGTGTGCATCCCTAAAATGAATTTCGTTGAATTGTTTTACCACCCAGCCGGTTGAGGAATGCACATCGGTATCAAATTATCAAAAACCAACGATCAACACCACGGCAAATATGTGATGTTGTTATTCAATTTTAATTATAGCATTACCATAATGCAGTGGAGAAATTATGCAGTTCACATTGGCACGCCACACAGCTGAAAATCAATCCGACGGGATGGTATAGGGTACTAGCACAGGGGAGAGTGGGTGGAAAATTGTATCTGCCATTGACGGTTGGTTTGACATACCACATATGGTCTTAAGGATGTACGACACTAGGCAGACTGTTAGTGACAGATGTAAGGCGCCTGTTGGCTGTTTAAATGTTCATCCTTCTCTTGAAACACCAATGGTTCTTGACTGCGAGGATGGGCTCGATGAATATTGAATGTCGAGTGTTATAGTATAGATTGAAAGTGAAACATAAAACTTATTTCGAGATAAAAATAGTGCTCCACGATGGCAAGAGTATTGATAGTTGTTCAAGTCTGGTCAGGCTATTTAATTCGAGAATCTTATGTCGTTGATAATTATTCTAGCATTTGCAAGGCGGATTCTTCATTAGCTTGTACACTAGTGTAATGAAGTTCTTAGAGTGTTTGTTGATTTTTTAACAAGAAGATGCGCATCGATTGCATTGTCAGCTAAGATATTGACCATTGAAAGACGATATCGTGCAAAGCATTTCGCCAAAAGACATAACGCCATCGTCAGAAGATTAGTAAGAATTCTGAATCACCAAAAATTCATGCTCGGGATGTATGAAAGGGATTCTTGGTCAAATTTTCATTCAAATAATGGCCGAAGAATTCGAATGTCATAATGGTACTTTTGGTTTAGCTTGTTCATTTGTTTGTACCGAATTTCAAGCTTTTAAATCGGGAATTATTTTACTATAAAACCATAATACACGAAATATTATTACTGTACTATTGATGTTGAACTATGTGAGAGCTATATAACAGTAGTATCCAATAATACTATGCGAAACAATAGCTCGAATTCTTTTGCTGGAAAATTTGATAAAAAAGCCAAAGATTTTTTTCAATGCTTCCGAAATATTCTGAAGTAATTAAAACGAAAAATAACGTTACTTTAAGTAAGATTAGTTTGGCTAACCATATCAATAACTCTCCTTACGAACAATATTATGACTAGAATTTTTTTTGAAGCTTTCAATCTTCTCTCCAAAGTACGAGAACTCATTCAGCCGTGTACTACGAGTAACGATCCGCGATGTCAAGTACTTTCCCGAACCATGAATAATGTATTGTTTCGTTGCCCCGACTTTTGGATAATGTAATGTTTTATTTATCGAAAAGTCTCCCGGGCACATTCATTTGTGCGCAGAGTGTAGATGGATTTGCTGGCTGGTATGTGTGTGTGTGTGTGTGTTTTTTTTTTTTGCTAATTTATGACAATCAGCTGGTTTCCATCGCACCGCAAAAAAAAAATAATAATTCTTGCATGACTACCGGGGCAAATACCTTCTCCCAACAGTGAAAAGATTACTGGAACGCGTGTACGCTTTTCCAACGGTACGCACGGGTGAAAACGATTTTTTTTCCCAAGTTTGCTTTGGTCTTGAATGTTCGATTGTGACAGCGAAAGGATACATTTTGACAGCTGCGTTAAGCTGGCAAGCTGAGATTGCTGCTGCACGATGGTGGTAGTATCTTGGTGGTAACGGTATGAAATATAAGCCAGCGACAGATGACGACGACGAAGCTGTGTAGCTATGTCTTTTAATCGGTGAAATGAAATAAATCTTCAAAATCAACGAACGTACAGGAAGCCGGTACAACGCAACTGCCAAACCTGTCGGGTGAGTGCTTATTTTGTTATGAATTTATTGAATGCAAGGAGCTAGAAAATTCCACGGAGTGCTGACAGTGACAGCGATTGGCTTTATTAGTGTGGCTTGCTTCGTACCGTATCGCTTTGCCAAACAAGCTAAATTTGTTGACCACCGGAATTAAGACTTCAGGCGTTGGTAAGTTCCCGACGAAAATAAAACAAACGAATGAAACGCTTCAGGCGCAACAAAAACAGTTCTATGACAGCAATTTGAGCGAAAAGCTTTTTTTTCCAACCCAAGAAAAGTAGACGGTGAATGGAGCTAAGAACAAACGCCATCATTTGGACAGCTGTCCGGAGGAAAGAAGTTCGCGTCAACCGAAAGCCGGTTTGGTGCAGGTTTTTCCTGTTTACCAATTCAAATTCCAAAACCCAAAAAAGTGGCGAGAAAGTTTTGCATCGTAAGCATTTCTACCATGCGACGGTGGTGTGTGCGTGTGTGCTTTGAAACGGAAGAAATGTCTTTTCTGTTTCTATGTGCTGTTTTTCATTTCAGGTAAGTTTTACTTTTAGATTTTTGTAGTAGTTTTTATTTTGTAAGCCAAGGTTTTTAGTGGCGTCAACTGAAATTAAAGTTTCTGCTTGCATCTGTAATTGTTATCTTCTGTTTTTGTGTTTGTGTTTGCGTGTGGAACGGTGAAATTGAATATAATGGGACCGGTATTTATGACTTTGTTCGTGTTATGCTTCAAAAAGCAGTAATTATAAAGTTAAAAAAACGATATCGCTTTCAATTACTTTTGTGTTATTTTGTATTGAATTTTTAACGGTTGGTAGAATGTTAATCCTCTGCTTATCATTTTAATTTTTCGCGCTAAACTGTCATTCATTTGTATTTTTTCACCAGTTTCTTTATTAGCTTTCTTGTTTATATGAGATTGTATTCAGGTAATTTATTCATTTATGCTATTTTCATACCAATACTGAACTTGAAATTCCTTTACATTCGCTGTAAATAAGTTAAAATCTTCCTTTCCAACATTACGCTATTCTGGCCAAAGAGCATGTTCCAGATATAAATATGCTTATTCCTCAAGAAAGTGCTTGTTTTTTCTTTTATTTTCCCTTCCTCTTTAGCTTCAATTGGGCGAATCAATTCAGAGTCACACTCACGCCCGAGAACAGATCAGTTGATGACTTCTAGTACGTAGAAAAAGGTAGCGCTATAAAGGGGGCGTTCAACCTCGGGTCAGTATCGAATTCCGGTCACGTAATACATCACTCTCGTGCAGAAGAAAATAGGCAGCACAGTGAAGGAAACCGACTTGGAAACGGGGGAAAGGACGACCAAAGACATTACGACCGTGGTAATTATCCTTTTATCCTTCGATATCGAATGTCCATCATTCACCGCAGCCGGCCTGAATGGGTATAGGAATGTGGGTTGTGGTAGGATTATTTAGTTACACAGCGGTATAGTAATCCGTCATCTGACCAGCCGGTACAAGGCCGGTACGCCAGGATCATCCCAAAGTAAGTGTGATTAGGCACCGTCTTAAGCGGTATTAATTGACCGTATCCAGTTGCTTGCTCCGGGTGACCGGAGGCTTATTGGGAATTCCAGTAATCACTAAAGCAGCAGCTTAAAGTCCATTCGTATCGTGGGAAGCAACGTCAAAATTGGGTGGTTTTGGTTGTTTCTTATGCAAAGAAGAAAGAGAGAGAGAGAGTACACAAATGCAGTAAGCTGTTTCTAACTTCGTTACATATCGAATTACTATCTTGCTGACAAAAACACACACAAAGGGAAGAAAGAATAAAAAGGTAGCGTTTAGTATGAGATGCAACAAAGTTTTCTATCGTTGAAAGTAAATTATCTAATTACTCGCAATGAGGTGATTCAATTTTATTGGCTACCCACTTGGCTAAACAGCTTGCCAGCCAAACCAGGTTAGCTAGCGAGAAACCATTTAGCTTAAAGTTGAATGGGTACATTGTCCACCGGTGGCAGTCTGTGTGTGCGCGCGCTTGAGGAGGCGAAAACAAATTGCAAAAACTCGAATCAACTCGATCGTTCGTAGTGCGAAGGTTTGCACTATGTTCTTGCTTTTCTTTTTCGTTTTTGGATTCTGTAAATTTTTGTTCTGTAGGAAGCTTTTCAAAAAAGCAAATAGAGCCGAATGGGAAAATCCACTATCTTAAAAATGAAATTCAAGCAAATAGAACGACTTGTCGTAGTTTTCACAATCAACAAACCCCGGGCAGGAAGGAGTCAGTCCCGAATGAGCGTAGCGTAAATAGAGCGTAGCGTAAAGAGATGTAACAGCCCGCGCATGGAGAGAACGAACAAACTCCGAAAGCAAACGAAAAGAAAAACCGTTCACTTTAATGATGATTATGGTAACGAATTTTGTGCTTTTCTGGTAGCAAATGCTTGGAGCATCATAAATTTAGCATTATCTCGGCGAGGCAATAAATTTTCGGCATCTTCGGCAACGATTCCGTGGCTCACGCTGGAACCGAGTGCGCGTTCACCATCCAAACAACGCTTGTTAAGGGCGCCCGAAGTGGTGCTTGAGTCGCTTGGGAAAATGTGGAACGCTGATGTGCGCTGGGAAGAAGGAGAAAGCACGCGGATGTCGACGGGCCCATGGGTACCGGGAATGTTGAAGCATCCTTTAAATTTGAGATCATTCTTCCCGTGTGTGTCTTTGCACGGATGGCACAGAAGATGGAAAAGGAAATAAATAAACCTTACAATAATAATCATGTGAGGGATGACGATGAAGGAAAAAAAAAATTAGGATAAACAAAACGTTGTCCATTTTAAAATAGCTAAGGATGAATGGAGGATACAAAAACGACGTATTTCGTTTGGGTATGGCAAGTCAAATAGCAAATAAAAGTTAGAAATAGGTGACATTCCAATAATATAGTAATTTTACTTAAACCTGAAAAACTGTGGCTGTGCGGTTATCTCGTCTGTATCTTCAAAAAAAACATAACAGTAGCATCAAACTCCAGCGATCGTCGAAAATAATTGGAAAAGACAACCAAAATATTATTGCAGGAGAAGAAACTTTCCATCGGATGTTGACGTTTAGAAAATGAATTCCCTTTCTCGCTAACGGTGTGTTGGTTGCTTATTTGGAACTGCGGATGGTATCTGGACCTGAGACGAGTTTGCAGGTAAGACAGCCATCTGAGTTAGACAAACAAATATTTACGCATTGAAAACTCCCTCTCAGACCATCGTAAATCAAGATCCACGATAGGCTGGCATTCGGTAGGACATTTCTCGTAAAATAATATCTTCCTCTTCCAATGTAACCGGGGAGGGTTTTTGGGCTGGAAAATTACCCAATACGTGACTAAATTAACCAAGGTTAATGGTTGATTTAGGTTCGTATCGATAGCTGCGCCGTTTTGCGCTGGAACGTGAACATGTTTCGGATGGCAACTGCCAATTAATGATTGTTTTTTCTTTTTATTTTCAGAAACGAAAAGGAGAGTTAAGGATGCTGAAAATGTTGTGCTTTTGGAGACTTATAATCTCTTTTCAATGGAATTGTTGAGACAAACATGCGAATTGAATAAGGTTTTGTTAAGAGGGGGGAGAATTTGTAAGGCTATACTTTCGGTTTTGCTGCTTCAGAAAGAAGGTATGAATAGAAATGTAAAATTACCGTAAGAGAGCTTTGTATTGCTCGGGAGAAGTTGTAGTTATTTTAAGGTAAATTAGTGAAAAGAATAAATACAGAATGTGTAGATCACCTAAATCCTAAACCTGTCTTTGAAACGAAAAATGAAATGAGCAAAGTACAAACAAACCCTCGTTGGTGCCAACGCTCTCAACACGTGTCTTCTATCTACCAAACAAAGAATATCAACAACAAAAAACCTTCGTTGTGTAGAAAAGCGAAACCACCCTCATTCTTTTAACCTAGCTGTCAACTCCATTTTCCATCGTTCGATTTTAGCAGGAAGCGACAAATCGCATATCAAACACACGAAGCCATCCAAGGCCAAAGATGTAGGAAACTTTTTGTGTTCTAAAACAGAAAAAGGAAACGAATGACAGGCAGTGGAAGATTGTTTCAACAGGAGCGAAAGGAAATGTTTGACTGGCAAATGGCAATTCATAACGAAATGTCTTCCGCCTAAGGACGATAGAAAGTAGCGCACAAGCAGCACTCAATACAGCTTTATCACCCACACCCACCAGTTTGCCAGTATACGTTCTGATGTTTGTGTAAGAGCTTAAATCAGCGTAACGAATGGTGGAAAAAGCTGACGGCGGAAGGAAGCGTACCGAAAGCTCGCACGAACAAATATTATCATTCGTTACTTATTCGGGGGAGTTGATGAGGGTTATTTGGGGTGGGATGAGAAAAATTCTAGTGTAGTGGAAAAGTGGGATTTGTAATTTATGCCTTCCTGCTGCTCGTTCTGTAGACGATTCAATAGGTTGGTTGGGTGGTTTCGGTGAGAATCGAGATGATGGGTGAAATTTATCCGAAAGTTGGACAGTAGCAAGTGACACGAGCAAAGTTTCAATACACTTAAGATAGGTTGTAGTAGATAACGGGAGATAGGATTCTTTAAGGAAGAAATTTGATATTTCGGTCAGTTTTAACAATGTTTGCTTGGGAAACGAAGTAAAAATTTGGGTTTAAAAAATATTGTTTAAAATAAAACCCTTATTTTAATGTAAAACACATCTCGCTTCGATAACGAATAACCTTTAACTTCAAAAACAACTTAATCCATTCCACGTTCTGCTGCAACGCTATCGCAAAGCAGTGCAGTAATTGCATAAAACATACACCAAATTCGATTAAAACAATGATTAATCATTCGAAAGGTCGGTAAATAAATTGAGTTTGACTTTTTCACTCACGAGTAGTACCTTCCCCACAGGCTACTCAACCTCCATCCATCCTCCAAGTTGATTGACTTCATGTCAAAAGTTGCAGGATTTGCGGTCTCTCGTTCCCGTTTGTGTGACTACGAGAAGCAGACACAGCGCTGAGCATGTGCTGCCGTTGACCGAAATGTGAAACGATGCAAGTTGATCGTTATAGTTTCGGGAAAATTAATGCTCCGCCATCGTTGCACAGTTCGTTATGGTATGAATATTTCGTACGACGAGTATCACTATGGGGTTACCGAGAGTGAACCGTGGGTAAAATTGTGGAGTGAAATGATGATTCGTTTGAATAAAATCAAGTAAGTGAATAATGCTACGAATCGTTTGTTTGTCAAAACCGTTCATAAATGATATGAATTGAAGAGTTGATTTTTATCGAATATACAGTATTTCCGAGTGTTATGATGACGGTGCTTGTAGTTGGTTTGGTATGCAAAGAACATTTATTGTTCATCATGCAATTCATGGAATTAGTACTGGGCGCCTCCATCAATGCCGGTCATATAGGAAACACGGTAAACATGGTTTGAGTGCTTTGAAACATAAGTCAAGGTAAAATAAATGATTTTAGAATGTGTGCCATAGCTAGTACTCAAGCTCGAATATTAGAAAGCAGTTTAAGTCATCTTAAATTTAACTGTTACCGTGCTAGAGACATTGGCCCAGCCAAAAACGTACTCAAAGTTTTCATATGGGAATTTAAGGAATGAAATTTCAATTAAGTTGTTTACTACACATTACGCGCTTTCCATTCAAGGAAGGTACAGATGTCTGGAGTCGAATGTGCATTTTACCAAAACGAATTAGTCTTAAATCATGCTTTTCTTCTGTTGCATTTACCGAAAATGAGTTTTCTCCTCATTCAAAGTCGGACAGACATTTCTACAGAACCCACACATCCGAAGTCTGGGCGCTCCTACGGACGATTTCTAGGCAAACCATTAGAACCGTTCGTCCATTTAGTTCTCGATGCCCTCGGGTGGGTCAAAAGAATTGCCATCTGCTCGCAACTCTTATCTCGAGCAGTTGAGCATTCTTTCTCTTTTTCTTCTCATTCATTTCTACACCCAACGGGACCGTTTTTTGCAGGTGTGTAGCACGTCGTACAAATTGATGGAACCCGCATGCAAAAAGCTAACAACGTTCCTCCATTTTGTCTACCCCACAGACAACCACCAGTCCCGGAAGCAACATGTGCAACGGCAGCACATGAACCAAGGTACAAAAAGATGCAGCAAAAGTGTGCTACTGCAGCGCCTTAAGGCATGCAATGGAAGGAAGAAAAACCCAATGGTGAGAATGGAACCGCTCGTTTCGGATGGCAAATGCTAAAAAGGACCACTCTCTCTGCCAACCCAACCGATTGGCAGCATTTTTCCAACAGCTTTCCATCCCCCATTTTTAGCTTGCCGCAGGGCACACTTGGCAGCACGAACCAGGCACGAACAACAACCATGTAATGTAAAGGGGAACAGAAACACGACCACGGTTCGCCCGGTAATTAGTACCGGAAGGATTATCTCATGCTTGTTGGCAATATGCAGTTGATTGCGTGTGGTGGAGATTGAGGGCACGATGGGTATGGGAGCTGGCACGAAAGAACGACAAAAACAACAGCAGAACCCATCAAGGGAATGCGGGATCCATTTTTGCCACCTTTTACTCTAATGCAGGGTCGATCTTTGGTGTGCGTGTGTCCCTTTTTTAGTGAATGGCAATGATTTTCCTCCGTTTCACATTCCCTTGAAAAGGTGTCGCGCACACACATACCCAAACAGCGTAACAAGGTTCAGGGTCGTACGGTATCATGTCGTAATTATTGCACGTTTTCCTTAATCAGCATTATTAATTCATAGATGGCTACGGGCCATAAACATACGGTAGGCTGGTGCGTTACGAGGTCCTTAAAATACCGATGTTCTTTTCACTTCTGGGGGTTTCCGGCTGGCTCGCTGAGCCCAGACCCTTTTCATACACACAAACAAACGTTCCCTCGAACACAGCAGGGTGGAAAAATCGATGCAGGAAACTGTCACCCATTTGTGAGACAATGTGAGACAGCGGATGTAGGAAAATTAGCAATGGCAAATGCTAAGTCTCCAGCGAAATGGGCCACTTCCGCAGATGGACATCCGACTCAGCAGCAGCAGCAGCAGCAGCTGGTGACCGATCGAATGGAGACATAGCAACAGCACCCTCACCCAGGAATAATGGTATATCTCGTACACAAAAGAAACGGAGCGTAATTGAATTACCTTTCATTACTTTTCGGGAACCATTCGAATTACTTTTTACGGAAGCTGTTCGTGCGATGAAAGTGAAACTGTGGAGTAAGGATCTCTTAAAGGGAATCGAACGAATGGAGGGCTAGAAAAGTCTCTGCCTGGGGTAAATGTACTCTGATGCGTAAATGGAATGCTTTTGTGAGAGCGATCGCATGTCGCAAGCTTGAAAGCTTCCGGGCGTTGGGGCTTTGGGAGTAATCGGTGAGATGGTTTTAGTGTAGGAATTTATCGAGAGGACGTGTTTTTTTTGTGGTAAATCCATTTTACAAAAACTAATTCTAGTAACGCACTCAAAGGAATTAAAATTTTGAATTAAGGAGAACAAGTAGAAACGACACTCAAGTAATTCAACCCAAGGTTTAATGTCTTCGGTCAACGTCAACCTTTTAAAACCGATTCTTGAAACCAATGAGTGAACAAAAAAAAAGTCTTAAAGGGTGGACCGCCCTAAAAAATATGTTTACTGTGAATTGCATAAACATTACCTCAAGAGGTGATGAAGTGATCTTGTTGGTCAAAACGATCATTATCACGAGTGGAAATAATGTAAACAAGAACTTTTTCCATTTTTTTACATTCCAGCAATCGCTGTGAATCTTTCATTGCGGATTCACTGTGGTACATCTTAACACATCTAAGGATGATGCGAAAAGACAATCTTAACCTTGATTTTTCAGAAAATTGGCATACAGAAGATGGTGGAATTTGCAGCTTAACTGTGATAAGAGAAAATCATTAGGAGATTATTTGTTTAACGCTTTTTGTGAGCGTTTATTCACGGAATTAACGTTCAATTTGAGAAAACAAACAAACTTCAGTATGTACTACTTTTGAAAGATCTTTATCTTGATTCTTCTAGAAGAAAAATTTCTCGAGATTGAACGTCCAGCACAAACAAAAAAAAAACTCTTGATTGTGGAGACTGACGCACAAAAGGTCAGCCAGAGCGCTGGAGAGGTAATCAATCCGAAGGCAATATCCCGTTTCATACCACATGTCCCGAAAGCCAATATGAAGTCAAACGTATGGCCGTATAAACAAATAAGCAAATGGACGATCGAAGATGATACGAAATGGTTGGCAAATAAAAGGCCAACCATCGTCGTGTAGCAAAGGATAACGGCTGGCTGGCCGTTGAGACTAGCCGTTGTCGGACCAAGAAATGAAATTTAATTTAGTTCATAGGTGGTAAATATTTGCACAGCCAGCTTTAGCCGTACGGGTCGATGCTGTCCAAACGGAGGAGGAGAATCGATTCCGATCCGAGTGGTGAAAATTGCGTTCGATTCTGTGCTCATGCCGAAGCTCGAGAGCTTTATTGGTTGGTTGTTTATGAAATGTCCGTGTCCGTAGATTTGGACGCTGTGTTGTTAACGAAGGACTGACCATAAACAAATTCAAGTTCTTGTTCTACATGGTTTACGGTTCATCTTGGTGTGTTTGTGTGTGGTGACTTTGGGAAGATAAAAAACAATAAACAAACCAGATGACCAGAGCGATTCTGAGAAAAAGGACCCGTTTCCTGCATCTTCATGGGACTGGAATCCATCCCATACCGGGTATTATCAACACAGCACTGAAGTATGCTCTTTGGAAGACGTTTTGCAAATGCCAGTCTGCTACAAAACGCTGGCATTTGAGCAATTTCTTTGTACTAAAGACTCTTTGGTTGTCTTCGAGAGAATGGCTGACAGGCTAACGTTCCGTACCAGAACGTAAGCCTGGTGTACAGGAATCGGCCATTCGACTACTCCAAAGAATTCTTGCTCCGGAAAGCAGCAATTTGTCACTTGCGTGCGACCAGTTTCTTCACCTTCTCGATGCACTTCTTGCGAAACGATGTACAGTGCCCCAGCAGCACGGTTGATGATTTATTGTTTCCTTAATGCTTCACATTGCTGCATCCGATCCGTGTGGTGTTATTGCAGGGGGGAACGAGTAGGGTGCTGATTGGAATCGGTCGGATTTATGAACGAAGCAAAATTATGACACACGAACAGGGGTATAGTGAGTGGTGGTGAGAGGAAGATGAGACCTGGGAGAATTGAGTTTCATGAATATGGATTATCGTTCAAACATAAACATCGGCGCAGTTGCAGTTGCATCCGGATGCAGAAGGGACGAATTGAAGTTCAAGCAGGGGAATTTCAGCTGACGGTATTTGGTGTACGGATAAGTGGGTTCGTGACAAGTATCGGAATGGTAATGTAAACGAGATAGGTTTGAGATTTATTTCTTGATGCTTATCGGGATGTGAATATTGCAAGATTGTAATACACTGCACAACCGTTCAAAGAAGCGTGGTATAAATTATTCTCTTCTTATTTTGGGTTGAATTCAAGATTGAATGTACTTGGTTTTCATTTACTCAACAATTAATAAATTGCACAGAATAAGTTCAACAGAAAACCGTCAATCAGAACTACTTGAAATATTAATTTCTTCAAACAATCTTTAACGAGAAGAACAATGTAATCTTTAATCTCAATCAAACCAAATTAAAAAAATTTGAGCTTTCTTTATCTAAGAAAAAGTTCAAATCTTATGAAAGCTCTTGAATTTCTCAATCATAGCCAGAGACGTCCTGCAGGCATAAAACGTCAAGCCGGCTCATCCTTTGATCCTCATCCTAATCCACATTTGCCCTACTGTTTGCATTGCTTTTGCTTGTGTTTGAGATTGTACCCGGAGCGTACCACTCTCACCCTTAAATTTGTTTTTACCGCCAACCAATCGAACATCAAAAGGAATGTTTTGTTTGAATTAATGCAACGAGCCCAATCGTTCGAAAAATTGGGTCATTTGCTTTTGTCCGTTCTGGCAAATTGGGGGGTACCCAGGCATTAGTGGAGAACGGTAACAGAAAAATCCATGCCCACACACATCTTCAATTCCGTGGCTTTTTAATACCTTCTTCTGTTTTTCTTGTCTACCTTTCCGTCTCTAGCGGGCGCAACAAAAAAAAAAAAAAAACTATCGCAACGTTCGGCCACCAGAAGTGCGTCAATTTATGGCTTTTCATGAATTTGTTGATGGCAAAAAAACAAGACGTAAGGAGAATGAAAAAAAAAAGCACAACGACAAACGATTCCGCCCGACAATCGGTCGCCACAGGGAACGACGAGCTGGGGTTTCCGTTTTTGGTTGATGATAAATCGTAGTATTTCTTTTCGCCCAACCCACGCGGGGGGTTTTTCCGGGTTTCTTTTGCCCTCAACCGGCATATGAGAATGTTGTGGCCTGCTAGTGAGATCGGAGCAACAAGCAGGATACCCAGTTTTCCCATTCATAATGATTTTGCTCGTTCAAGCCTGCGGGATGTTGGATTGTTGATTTTCTGCCTGCTTTTGTGTAAGTGTTGGAGTTGTACAAGGAAGGCTAAGGGTGCTTTTATGTTGCTCATTTGTGTGGGAACCACTTTCCATGATTAAAATCACTTTGTGCCCTACAAACGGGAACGATTCAAACGATTAGACTTTGAGGTGATTTTTTCTTCCTCTGCTGAAACGTCTACTTTTACTGTGCTTAATGCTGGCGGTATGGTTTGTTATTCAAATTCAAGAAGCTTTGGTAAGATTAAACGATGGATAAGATTATCTTGTCACATTATACGACAATGCGTTGAAGCATGGTAAAGTGAGAAAAGAAAGAAATTAAAAACTTAATGTACCATTCAATAAGAAGAAAAACATCGCATAATCCGGGAACAGATTGGACTTGATCTGTCCGTCAGTTGTACGTATATAATTTTATCATTAACACCGAACTGCTAGAGATAACAATAAAATTCTCCTCATTCTAACTTCATAAAACACATTTCATTCCATTTTCCAGATATCTTCCACTTAAACTCATTATACAGGTCCAACGATTGCACATGCCACCGGGTTTGGTTGGAATAATTAGCATCGGAAACGAAACTTCCTACTGCACCGACCGCTTCATGCGCCATTTTCTACTGCACTGGTTGCAATGTGCTGATGAGTGCATAACATTCAAGCTCCATATGCAGCTGCATGGCTCACAAATTCATCATGACATCCGTCAAAGCACTCTGAGTTCACCGAGCGGTGCAGAAGTTGGCAGAAGCCGGAGAAAGGCATATTCCTAGCCACAAAGATTGACATGCTAAGCATTTCAAATTCAGTCCTTACCCCAAAGGATGGCGTGGCGAAACTTTGCGTTCGTGTGGCGTTGGAGTAGCTTCTTCTAAGCTCCGTTTCTTCTAGGTAAAGTGTGCACAAGCACTAGCCAAAGGAGCTGTTTGTCGCCGAGAGACGTGTACTTTTTGAGATGAGCATAAGATCTTCGCTTTAACGGTCTCATTAATAGTTTAACCACTGTGCGACAGCTTGGTAGAGGTTATGGATGTTAAAAGACGACACGGGTGTGTATGACACGCGGATGCAACCGCTGAAAGCGCATGGAGAGCAGAAGGTTCAGCCAGAATCGGCTGCATTTTCGCCAATATGTCAACTTCACTGACACACTTGTGGATGGGTAAAGTAAACAGCAACAACTGAGCACCGTAGCGCAGGCAATGTTGGTGCATCATTGCACCGAATAGCAGATGTGTGACGGTGCAATAAATCTTAGATACCGAGGCCACAGTTGCGTCCGTGCTGGGCTGGTGTAATTGATGATGATGTAGAATCATGTATGATTCATATTTTCGGTGGCAGTGAGTAGTTAAAAGGGACTCGTAAATGACGCTTGCTAGGAGTTTGGAAATGTTCAAAGTTTGTGTGTCACATAGTTGTTTAAAACTTTGGAATTTCGAGCATATTCTTCGCCAATTACTATTTGATTGTGATATACGCTGAGTTATATTTCCATAGTATTTTACACATGTGCCACACAAAATGCAACTGCACATGGCGGGCAAGTGCTCGGTAGTCTTGTTCTCACATTATTTATGTTCAATTATGCACTGGACACAGGAACCATTTCACACACAGTTTGCTGAAAGAAACAATCAAAAGCGTGTTTTCAGCGTGTGTATCCATGCCCCAGATGTCTGTTTGTCATAGCGACAAACTGGTCTTTGAGTGGAATTCGCGAAATGCAGCTCGCAAAATATATCTTGCCTGCAGAGCTGGCCGAATCAACCGTTTTCTGGTTGCAGTTGTGCCGGTGTGGACAAACTGTGTTCACGTTTCGACATCGTTTGAAACTGCTTGCCTTGCAGCGATGGTAACAAGCATCATCGGCTGCCATTGACAGCAGCTGCAACAGATGGCCTTCACTATGCGAAGGTCTTTGAGCAGTGGTTGTATCGCGAGCAGGGAACAACATGACCACCATTGGTCGAAGAGGCTTGTGTAGATTAATGCGAAGAATGTTGTTAAAAAATACCATTTGGATACTCGTGTCGTGTGTAGGCTAATATTTTAAAGCAGGACGTTTAAAAATTATTAATTAAATTATTAAATAATAACAATAAAAAAGAGTCTACAGCGTGAAAGCTCATCAAACCTTTTTCTACCATGCTTAAAGTTTAAATCTACCTGTTTAAATCACGAAAACATGAAAACCAAATCAACACTCGCATGGCCGACACTTTTCACATGCGAGGCGATGAAAAACAATTTTCCTACTCTACGTTATCTGCTTCACCAGGCTTCCCCGGGTAGCACACTAACATTATGCGCTCGATAAAGGTTAAACAAAAGCCCCAAACGAAAAACTCACCTCGACATCAAATCAGTTCCTGAAGCTCATTCCCCAAAGCGCAACAACAGCAAAAAAAAATATTTGAACAGAAAACAGAATGGAAGGGCTCAAATTTTGAAGCTTAAGCGTAATGCTCCTTAGACGACGAACGATCACAGCGGGAATGGCGTGGCGTTTGTGAATCGAGGACACAAGGCAGCGATAATGTTGATGTTAGTTTCGCTGAAAGGATTTCGCTTTTTAAGACCGTCGAGGGAATCTCGCCTCGCCTTGGTCGGCGTGAAACACGGGGTTTTGTTGAAAAGTGAAGACGCTAAACAAGACTTCCTTGTGCTGAACCTGGACGATCGCGTCGAAAGCGAATGGACTCCGCGTGTGTGTGTGTGTGTTTGCGTGTGAAACTGCGTGATGCTGATGGTTAAAATCATTATGATTCAGCTATTTTCGGGCATTTTTCCTTATGTGCTCACACGAGAAAGTCAAGCGTAACGAAGGTGAACGCTCCAGTCACGTAAAGGAAGTAAACCTTTAATCAATCTTATCAGAGCTAATTTATTTCCATTTTTCACAACGCTCGCGGTGGACGGAAAAATATGGTGGGATTAATTTCGTTCACCACTCACTGTACGCAATGCAGAGTTTGTAAACTGTTAAAATTGTGCAAAACAAATAAAATAATAAAAGAGACAGAGAGAGAGAGAGAGAGAGAGAGAGAAGGAGAGCTGGTAAAAGAGAGATGAAAAAAGAACAGTAAAATTGTGAGACGGATAAGAGACGCCAGCTCACGTGACGCTCTCCGATACGTTGCGGCCATTAATCTGCCTAACTACATTTGCTTTTGAATTCAAGCGAAACCAGCGGTTCATGGTTGATAATGATGGCCTGCTTTGTGCTACAAGGTAAGTCCCGCTAACAAAATCAACCCCGCGGGGTGTTGAATGGTCCCAGCAAAAAATAACTGAACACAAAAAAGACTCCCCCAGCCCAAGGACATTTGGGAGGTTTTATATTTTCGCTGCTCCGGTGAAAACGGATTACAACCAACACTAACTGATTGATGGCAGAACAGCACCACCTTATGTGCGGTGCGTTCGGTTAAGGGTATTGGGAAGGCAGAGAAAGGGATGATATAATTAATATTCAGCACCTTCGCGTGATCCCTGTGTGGCAGTACTCTACTGCCTACCTTGGGCTCTGCAAAGGGCGCGTAGTTGCGAAAAAACAAAAGAGGCATTCTAAATCTTTGAGTTTTCCACCATCATTAAGATGATTTGGTTGGAAAGCAGACCGAGTGAGCGAAAGTGAGATTGAATGGCTTCAGCTCCGGTTTGGTAATTAACGACATTTCTTTGTGCTAATTAGAGGCCAAGCAAAGCAAAATTAGCATTTCTTTCATGAGTGTTAACTGATCCGGGTGTAATCAGTGCCTCCCGGGCAGGTTGAGGCGCGTGGTTAATATTTGCCTACGATTTAATGTGATGGAAATTGTGCCCTAAATATATTTCGCGTGATATTGCCAGGGAAGTTTCTGCTGGATCGGTAAGTGGTTGATAAAAATAATGTTGGAAAAATTGTTCTATAATTGGTTGATGAAGAGCAAAGGTGCTTGAATAAACGGTAAGTTAGGTTTGCGAAAAATTCTACCATTCGTTCAACATCAATGTATGAGGATGACTCGCTAGAACACTTGAGACCATTCCATTCAAACATCGTTACAAAGCAATGGGAATCATCCGAACAGCGGTTGAAGAACGGGAATCAAGTATTATATGTGCTGACAGATGTCATCTCCTCCCGCTAGAGACTGTAGCGACGGTTGTATGAACACGGCAGGACCGGGGAATAATCATGTTAAACATCTCCACTCTTGTTTAATGTAGCTACTGCCCGGAAAAGGCAGTGGCGCGGTAAACAATATTTCCACACCGTATTTTTTATGAGCAAAGTGTTAAAGCGAATTTTTTCGAACTAAGTTAAGCCTTATCGATATCATGACCTTACTATAACAACGTTTTTTTAATGTTACAATTTGGCAATAAAACTGAAAGATTTTAAATAGATTATTTTCCACATAAAATAATAATCACAACGCTTAAGCCAACAACATTGATTGCCAACACAATTGAGCACAGTGAGAAGCACAACCATTAAAGTAAGTGTACTAAAAGATTACGCACATTCATGGTGCTGCCGATCAACAATTTACGAAAACATCGATTCGTAAAAGAAGAAAGAAAAACAAAAAGCAATTCTAATAACAACACACCATTCTCGCGATGACAGGGATCATTTTCCACGCTTTACTACGATTACGCACGGGCCATTAGTTTTAGGCCATCGAAAGCCCTGGCGCTCACGCTAACGACACGCCGGTCGACACGTCGGAATGGTCGAATAATAATTTAAATAAACTTCTTGTCCCTGATAGCCTGTTTATGATGTGATTCCGTAGCCGTGCCGAGTGACACCGGCCGGAAAATATGGTATATAGAGCAATAATTATATCTTCTTTATCATTCTTACCAACCACCGGAACGATCGGAACGGCGTGCATCGGTACACGTACGCACGGTGAAACATAATCTCGAAAACCACATTCGATTATGTTAATGGGCAATATAGGACGGGCGAAATATTGACGTGATGTTCAATATCGTCCGTTTGGGAAAAGGAAAACAGGATAAAGGGAGAAGGAGGAAGAAAAAACTGTCGTGTGGAAGTCACGGAGACATCAAGTCCTTTTAGAAAGATTCATGGTGGGAAGTAGCAAACCAGAAAATAAAAGAATGAGAGAGAGAGGTGCATGAAGCTCATTTCCTTTCGATCCGGGAGCTGGAGACCATCAAATCAGAATGCATGGGAAACGAGTTCATCGTAGGAAAAGACAAAAAGCGAAAGAGCGGGATAGGAACAGCAGGAGGGCCAAATATGGGAGCGCCACATTCGACACCAGCGATTTTCTAACCACAAATCACACGCACCGATGAATCGGATGGATCGGAGACGATAGTCGATCATCAAGACCATCAAACGCGCTGTGCCGCACATTTCTGTACGGAAATCATGTCCGAATCGTCTCCGGAGCTCGGCGATGTGGATGTGGAAGAGTCACAAAGTAATGTCTCTTCGGAAGCGTCTCCGGATGTCTCTTGTATTTCCGGGAATGGTTCACCGCTCGCTTTGCTCCCATTCGTTGAGTAATCCGATGCAGCACACGGCGCCAGAAATAGGATATTCACGGTTTCCCTTCGGCCATTTGGAGATTTTTTTCTCGTTTCGATTGCTTTGTTTAATGTCTTTCGGATTCCTTCGGATGCGATGAAAGGAAGCTTATTTCATCCATTCTCCGGAAACATTGAACTGCTATATCCTTCCGCTCTTGGAAACGGTTGTGCGTCTTGGTTGAACTGGCTGGCGTCAGTGAATTTATAGAACATCGAAGCCGAAAAAAAGGAAGCTGACAGCTTCCAACAGTGAAAATGGATGTGATGAGAGGAAGAAGAATGAATAACAAAGAAGATTGAGTATCGGCAAGGTACACGTCCACTCATTCTACACGAATCTGCAGCATTTTCCCATCGAAAGGCAATTTGTCTTTCTAAATGGCAGCGCGACCTCCATTTGAGTCAACATGTCGTCGCACCGGGAAGGATCCCTTTCACAGGCTCAGGAAGTTGGCTACTGCTTGCTTTCACAGCTTGGGAAAAAGATGTTCCCCTATTGTTTGAAGTATATCAGTAACAGCATCGTGTTTTTACTAAGCTAATCTTACACCGCTTCAATTTCCAGCTTAAGCTTTCCGGCGAGGCTTTCCTCCGCAAGGGCATCATCACGTAAACGCACACGCAGCTTGAGGGCCATTTTATAGGGAATTGTTTTACGACCAATAGTAACGCGGTCCCATTTCTCATCCCTCAAACACCCGTTCACGCTTCCGGATTGAGCAATCGGTTTTCATCTCGTCGATGTGCCGGTGGCGTACAGATACATCTTTTCCCGGTATCGTTATCGTAATTTATGAGGCCACTCACGACCATCGAATGCATCCTGCGCGTGCGGGAAACATGTCGTCAGCCAACTTTCAAGGGTAATGGTCAGTGAAATTGTAATTGCTGTTTTCTTGGCCAGCTTCCGCTTGGTCCCAGTCTCGCTTTCTCTTTCGAACTTCAATTCGCGAAGCATGCGATGAGGATAGATTCAGTGGATATTTTGTTTCTGTGTAGGAAATCCTCCAAGCTGAGCTGTCACAAAGTGTGGTAAATGAGGCCGAATTAATTGTTTGTCGGTGTTTCGTGTGCATTGCAAGTCATTTTCTGTAGCAGTAGCAACAGAGGCAAGGTCAGCTGAGCTGGGTGTAACGGAGCGATCACGCGTGCGAATATGTTTCCGTTAAGTGTTATGTTTCGTGATGAAAGTAACAACCGACAAAACATGTAGTTTGTGGGGTTTTTTATCTTCGCTTGGTGGTACATTTGGTGTGTGTCAACTGAAGATAATGAATTAGTACATTAGTTAGTTAATATTTTTTTACGGCACCAATTACTCGGTAGGAACCTATTCGAGTCTATCGGGCAGAGTAATTGATGGAGAGGATGTTGCATGTTTATGTGTGAACATGAATGGGGAAGATAATTAATTATCCTCTATGTTTCTATTGTTTTTTTTTTCTTTTTACTTGAACAGTTTGCCCAACATGTAATAATTTATGTTTTCTGTACTGCAGTAATAGATTGTTCCATAACCAATTATGAAATGTTGCGGTGCGTGTTCATAAGGATATACGTGAAAGGCGCAAGGTGTATCCCTCAATTAAGTGTGTCAAAATGTGACTAATCAACTATCATTGCATAGTTTTACGTTTTAAAAAGATCAACTGATTATTTAGATGTTTTGATAAGCTGCAAAAAAATTGTGTACTATTTATGAAAAAAATGTCAAATTTTCAGGCAAAAATCGCCATGGACTCAATTCTTAATAATGGAAGCGCCTGGTACTTCACGTACACATGCATACATGGAATAAGATTAACTATATCTAAAGGCATTTATACACCTATGCCTATATTATTAATGATTCGAAAATCTTTTTGGCAAATTTTTTAAATGGTGCAAAATTTTTAAATGTTAAGATAATTTTTCACGAATATTTCACACAATGTAACATGGCAATGCAAAACAAGTTTCATGTCAAGAACATTGGTAAAAGCTCCACTCCTTGTTTTGCAAAAAAGGACTTTATTTTCGGTTCAATAAACCACTTTGTGCCTAACATTATTTTCAATATATTCCAGCATCGGGTTCTCTCCTCGTCTGGCCCGATTAATTCCCTCCCCATCGCGTATTGTTATGTGCCAGTCTTTTGTTCGCCGATTTGCTCATTTCTCTCGCGACTGTTGCTCCGTTTTCGTGCTGTGGTTTCGTTGAAACTTTTAAATTTGTATGACGTTCACGCACGACCGTGTCCCATGGTCACCATCTTGCCCGTCCGTAATGATGTTTTATGACTGTTGGCTATCAAATTTATGCTTTTGTTCACACCCATCCATCCCCAGACGGTTGATGTTGAACGGTGGCGGTGTCAACATGCACCCTTCCTACCATTTTACTCCTCGATGACCTATCATCACCCTTGGCCAGCTGGTTGGCTGCGGCCCATGGTGGTCGTGCAAAAGTTTTCGGTAAGGTTTGCCCATATTTTTTACACTGCTGCTGCCCTTTCCTTTTTTCGCATTTTAAGCTCTCAGCAGCAGCAGGAAAGCTGGGCACTTTTGACGGGTGTATCTAATGTGGGTTTCTGGCGTACGGAGCGCTTCGAAAAGAATGAGGCGACCTACTGCTCTGGCGCCCGTCTGTATACGGTTCCGCTTTGTTATGTCTTTTTGAGTTCTGGGTGTGTCTCGAACGAGCACGAACGCGAGACAGTGTGGCAAAAAAAAAACGATGAACAACAAAAATCATGATATTAGAAAGACGTTTCGCAGACAAGGCAGTGGCAGTGATAAATATCGTGGCTACACGCAGCCACTGTTGATAAAACGGTGTATGTTATTAAATTTTAAAAGCACCCAGAGGTATTGGCCTTTGAATGAAATTGTGTTGCGAGCCACAGAGAAGCAAACAAGCTTCCATTCGAATTGCATGATGAATGAATATCGTCTCAGAGATTAAATTAACTGCTGGTGTTCAGAGAAATGGGTATTATTTGAAGGTATTTGTCTCCGAAGTAAAGTCTTAAACGAGTAAAAAACATAAAAAGCTCATTTTTTAAAGAAACCCCTAAGAAATCTTTTGTTAACCGAATAAAAAGTCGCTTAATTACATGAAACTTACCTTTTTCATACGGTTAATGAAACCTGAAACGAAACAACGGAAAGCTTTTAGTCTTTTCATCCAAATCGTGTTTAATAATTCACCGCTGCATAGCCCACAAAAGCAATAAAGCGCCCCGTTGGGAAATCATGATATTAAAAAGCAAGATTATTCATTCGAAAAAAGGAATCGAAAAGCACCGATGATAAACAGACACATGGCCAAAGAATCGTAATTAAACCGCGTTGACAAACATCATAAAACGGGTACGAGATAGTAACGCTATGATATCTCCCCGAGGCGTTATAAATTGGGCACATAGAGCGTCCTGGTACAGTTGATCCGAGGAAAAAGGTATTAAAAAAAAGAAGATCCACACCCCAAAACAAACCCATTATGGGCTAGTCACATGTGTATCGACACGGAAATTGACCCTTTTCAATCCATTTTGGTGAAATGTTGCTTTCACGACCAAAAAGGGTGTAAAGGTTTGCGGGACGAAGGAATGAAATGTAACATAAATCTTCCGGAACTGAAAATCCCTCAGCCATACATCTCTCCGGTGCCTATTCCGTTGTGAAAACAAATACATCTTCAAGCGGCATGCCCTCGCGCGTCTAATCCTTCCTCGCATACAGCTTGATCCGTTGAAGAGCTTTCCCCGTTTTTTTATCAGCTATTTAACGGATCTTCTTTAAAATCTTGAAAGCTGCTCGGGATCAAGTGCGATAAGCAAAAGGACAACGTGTGAAGGCGCGCTCGAGGAACAGTAGACAGTAGACTATTCAGATGACAGTGAGTGGCGGTAGCTTTCTTTGTGTTTGTCACCGCTTTCCCCCCCCCCCCCCCTACCCCCCACACAGATGTCTTATCCCCTGGCACGTGAAGGCGGAAAGAAAACTTGGTTTTCCTGCTTACACTCTTTTCACGACTTTTCCTAGTGGATTCCTTTTTTCCCCGATTAACTCACGGCGGGATTTACTTTGAGAAGTTGTCTGTACATTTTGTTTTGAGTCTTTTTTGTTTTTTGTTTTGCGCTACTGGGGACAAATATTTTCCATCTTTATCAATCATATCAGCAGAAGGAATATTTTCCACCGAACACTCGCTTTTCTCAAAAGCAAAAAAGGAGGAACTTACATCGTCCGTCTTTCGGTGGGTTTTTCTCACCCCTGGTGGTGTGCTTTGGAATGGAAGTAAACATCCGTTCTTTTCTCTCGGGATTCAACGGAAAAGGGATTTTGAGTGCTATTTCCACAGCGGGAAAAGGGCAATAAGGGTAAATCGTTGAGTGCTTTTTGTGTACTTGCTACTGAGGTTAAATAAAAGAGACAACACGGGAATAGCCAAGGAGTTAGATACACACCATTATTTTGAAAAATGCTCGTTGAAATTTTTAGCAAAATTTATACATTTTAGCAATAAATGTGAAGCAACGGGTTTATGCTACTAATTGATTCTTGTGTTTAAGTCTGATTCATCTGTCTTCGCTTAGTCAGAAATAAAATCGATTTAAATGTCTACAGCATGATCCAACTTAAGCTTCAAAATACACGTGAAACGAATCTTGCTCAAGCATCATCCCGTAAGCCTACAAGTACGCGTGACAAACTAAACTCCATTCCGTCAGACGACCTGCATCAGGAATCGCGCACGAAGAAAATGATGTTCTGCAAATGCTTACGCTGATAATCTTTTCCATCTTCAGGCTTGCGACTTGCTGCTCGTACGAAAGCCACCAAAAAGTGTGGTTGCTGGGTTAGGTCAGTGGTACAAACTGCACTCTCCAATCTTTGAAAGCTTTAAACACCGTCTGCCGGCTACAAAGCGATGGTTGTGCCTTTGAACGATTACTGTCAACCGCCGGCTTAGCACTAATGCGGGCAAATGTTTTTGCTCTTTCATCAATCTCACGCACACATGGTATGGAAAGGGAGAGCGTGAAGTAGCGAAGTACATACGTGTGTTGCTAGTGAAAATAGAGTCGGGTAAAGAAAGCCACAGAAAGATTATGCGGAGTGGCTACAGTGAAATTATGAATAATGAAATGTGTCTTAAGGTGTGACAGCCGAGAAGGATTAATTTGTGTAACGAAATGTTTTGAGCACGAAACGAGAAAGAACACCAATGTGTAAGCAGCTACAATATGTTGAATTTTAACAGACAAGAAAGATCATAAACATAATTATATGTTAAAATAAAAATAATAAAATGATCACTATACAACAGACAACCCAGTTAATCTCAAAATTAGTCAGTTAAAAACAATTGAAATTTTATATAAAATTTTATTTTTTTTTATTTCAATAAAACTTAAACCCGCAAACAAATCATCAATTGAAATATCCAAAAGCGGTCGTAATCAATTTTAATTACCCTCTCACCGCCCAACGGCAGCCAAGCGGTGGCTGATTAAAACTTTTCAACAATAGCCAAGTGCCACCATCTATCCGTAGATACGGCAATCGGCTTGTTAACGAAGCAGCATTACGCTTGTTATCTACAATCACAACTTATCCGACAAATTTTCTTCTCACAATTTGCCTTCCGGCATCTTTCCACTGCATCCACAACTCCCCCCCCCCCCCACCTCATCGACCATATAGCACCCCGTCAACCGTTATCGATGGTCACAGTTGTAATTTTGTCGCCAACTTCCGGCCTTACCCGAGTCAGCGTCAACGGACGAACGATTTAATAGCATCCCGTCGAGGATTGGTGCAAAAAATGTACGAAAAAAAAAACTTTTAATCTCCGTTGCGGTAAAACTTTCTGCCTCTTCTTGTTTTTCTTTGCGAATCAGCAAAGAGGGAAACATTTCTCTATCCCATCCGATCGGATGCCAAACTTGGACGTGTGAACTTTTCGGTGGAAGTTTCATATTTGACATGCGCGCATGCATCGCCACTCAAAAGAAGCGGGAGAAGGTATCTTGAAGTTTCCATCATTGGCAAAATATTGGGAGTTTGAAAGCTTTACATGTTCGTACCGTTTCGAACAAATAAGACCCAGTCCTGATCTATCTTTATTGGTCGTCGCTCTTCTAGGGATCCGGAACAACCACGCTAAATTTGTAGCTGCTTAGTTGCACCCGACCCAGAATGGTCCAAAAGTTTTCGTACGATGAAATTGGTTTGAGAATAGCAGCATAGCCACATGTGTTGCGGCCCAATACTTGATGCTGCATTTTACTTTGGAAAGTCTCTGTCTGTATATGTGAGTGATTCGATCCACATAGACGTTGCGACGATGGATCAATAAGGATCGAAACGAGACTTAATTTGTCGTACAGTAGATTAAACCGAAGCTTTCCGAAATCTTTGCCGGAAAGGGAAGTGTTTGATGCTTTGGTTTTCGAACTTGGGGAACGTATAGTGTACGAGGCAAAAAGTTCTGGTCCAAACTAAGATGGCATGGTATGCTGTAAAGAAGGAACGTAACGGCCAAAAGGGTCGTTCTTCACAGGAAAGCCCACTAATGAAATTCTTCTCTATGGTGTGCTCTTTAGATTATTGTTCCTTTTTTTCTAAAGAAGTTTTAACACCCAAGATTTGCTTTGAGTGAGTTGGGCCTACTTCAGCAAGAACTGCAACTTTATCTATTCGAATGCCAATATATGGCATAGACTTTCATCATGGTTTCATGATTTCTACACACATCCGCACAATAAACTGCTGTTCCTTGTTCTGCTCGTATCAATTGATTATTGATTTTTCATTTCGCATCCGGATCATACTCATGACCTTAGCTATGCGATGTTTCTCGGACGGTTTCGCATACAAAAGCGCTATGTATTTTAATGTTCTACACAGCACCAATACGTAAACGTGGCACTCCGAATCAAATAAGTACTGCTGTGTTTCTTCCACCATTTTGTTTCATATTTAATCTTGCCACACCAGACCCACCCATGACGAACATGGGGGTGGGGTGAGGAGAAAAAAAAACAAAACTTTCCAATTCCATGACGTTAGCTAGCGTGCGCATCAGCATCGGCCAGCACTGATTCAGTTACGCTTCATTTCCATCCGATGTGACTTAATTAATATTCATGAATCGTTACAAGTTTATTATTCCACCGATTCGCTTGCCACGTGCAAGTTGGATGAATTCACCCGAACGCTATCGACGAGGAAGTGTTTGCTTGTTCCGAGAGTATTTTTTGTTATTTTCTCTTCTTTACTCGCTTCCCGTTAAATTCACTCCTTGTGGGAAGGTGGACAAGAAGAGGAAGGAAAAACGAATAAACGGCAAAAGCAAACACAAAATGGCGATCGAGATAAGAAACATCCGTATGAGTGCGCTGGATTTGCGTGTTTTTTTCTCCTCACAAGCTAACATCTACAACGTCCCAGGAATAAAGGTTTCCAGTGTGCCAGGAGTATCCCGGCATTGTGCTCGCTGATTTGGAATCGGGATGGTTTTATTGAAACAAATTGTTTATGAGTTGAATTTTGATTACTCGTCTCGCCAGCAAGCTCAGGGCAAATGAGACGAGCAGCAGCTGCCAGGTTCCTGCAGGGTAATCCTACAATCGATTGGTGTGAAAAATGGACTCAACTTTTTCCTTTCTGCAGCGACCTTTTCTTTGGTCGAGAATCTCGAAAATTGAAGTAACGATTTGGGTCGACCGGTAGCAATCCAACAAATAATTAGCTTGCCATAACTCATCGGTAAGGAAGACAAATTATGTCAATCAATCAAAATTCTTTATTTGGCCACGATAAAATTCGATTCCGGGTTCGGGTTTGGAGCATGATACCATGAAAAAAAGCTATAAATTGTTAAATAATAAACCTTTGCGGTACGCAAGGTTATTTATGAGATTTTATTTAATTGAATAAATTGGCCAGTCGCTCTGAAAGTGAAAGCTTTCAGTTAACATATGTAGAGTTTCGATAGAATGCAAAAGATAAAGAAAAATTAAACGATGTAAAATGAAATTCAAAATAAACAAAACTAACCAAACTAAGTGCCATAAGTAATAAAGAAATAAACAAACACGGACGACAGAAAAAGAAATAAAACCAAACGAAGGAAAAGACATCCTTATTTAAACATGTTTCACTGTATAGAAATACAATTTTAAAGAAAGTAACTCAACCATTTCATGAAAAAATGACTAAAAATTATCACACCGAATAGAAGAAAAGAAGAGTTCAAATACATCAAACCAGCAACATAAAAAACGAGCCAAAAAACCGGGAAGCTTATTAAAAGGAACCTTAACTGTAACAAGTAAATTTGCTTATACTAGAATTGGAAACTGCAATGAAAATAGCTGCAGAATATGAAAAATTACTAAGAAATTAAATTAAAAAAAAGAGCAAACAATGTACTAAAATATCCAAGACAAAAGAAGTACAACTTATCCCAAAGAACTCGTCCATAAAATAAGTATTCAAAAACCGTAAAGAAAACAAAATTCCTTTTTTGCCAATGCTATAAACGAACTCCACTGATTTCTGAACAATGAAAAGGTAACCTTCTTGAGATATAATTACATTTTGTGGAAATTCGATCGAAGCCAATCAACTTCTTTCCTTCCTTTTTATGTTTTTCTTTTTGCTGGTTTGATTGGTTTAAAATCACATCGGGTAGATGAATTAGCTGAATCAACCATTTGAAATCCTCCCATCGCAAGACATCGCTCAGCTCCCGAATGTACCCCATTTCGTATGTTCGATTTAATGCTTCTCTGCCATCACCCGCACCCCTACCACCAACATCATCATGAGATGGTGGGATTTAATCGACAAAAACATCCTCGTTCTCCTTCGGGAATCGGACGATGTGGGATTCCAGGGTCCGGCATTGGGGTTGAATATTTTATGTCATTTATCGATTCGTCGACCACCACCTACCATTGGCCGTTATATTTATCGACCTATTTCGAGCCATGTTGGGCCGGCTATTTCCAGTTCGAACGCATCGACCCTGAAACGGTCGAAACAGCAGGCCTGTGCTTCGTATTGTCCGTAGACCAAAAGCTCGATTCAACATTTTACGGTTCCGTTCCTTTAAACGGAGCATGTGTTCACCGGTTGAAATGAATTGAAAATGACGGTTTCGGAACTGGACGCGAGAAAAAAGAGACATCACAGCTCGGGTCAGCCACAAGCCTAAGCCTGTCTATTTTTATGGCACCTCTTATGGCAGTGTGTGTGTGTGTGTGTATGCTGCCGGACAGAAATGCTGGCAAAATGAGCGCTTTTACGGTGACACTATTTTAGCCACAAAGTTTTCCTTCATGAAGGGACAAGGTGATGGGAACCTGCTGCAAGACGCACCTTAAAGCTTTTGATAGAGGAAGCAACATTTTTCGTCCACGGTTCGTAGTGTGATCATAAAATTCATAAAGAAGTCGCTTTACTGAACGAAGCTGTTCAGATTTGGGTGGGTTTTGAAGCTCATCGGCACTGAATAAAAGACACCACTTGATGTACAATCGCTTAGTGAGTGTGTGTGTGTGTGTGCATTAACTTTCTCTTCGTATTCAATATGCGTGTGTATGTATGTCGTACGTCTGCATGCCGGTTTCGAACGGGACAGAACTCGTCATAAATAGCGAAGTAATTTATTCATGCTGCAAAAAGGTGAGCAGCAAACGGAAGTATATGTCATCCCGATCCTTTGACCGGTGTCGTACCTTTCGGCCCGGACCGCTGATGTGTGTCACTTGATGTTGTGACCGGTTAGACGGACCAGTCAACCGTTAGCCTGCATAAACTTTTCCGAATACATTTTCCACATAAAAGCGAACGATCCGTAATGATCGATGTGAATGTCGGGATGCCGGCTGTTGCTGCTGCTGTTGCTGAGAATGCATGATTCTCGCATTTCAAGTGTTTTATGGATGCGGCCCAATATGGATCTCTGGTCACTTTGTTCATAATTCAAACGCTCAATGGGTTTTGAGGGTGGCTTTCGACGAGTGTGTTATGAATATGGTATATTGTTCTGTTCGTTACGCTCAGTGCCGTATTTCAGGAAGGGAATAGGAGTAGCTGACCTTAGTTGCAGCTAGAAACTAGAGGTTGGCATCAAAAATTCTCTTTAAAATGCTATAAAATAATGATGATTCATGTTCATTTTGTATGACTCGAAGCTGAATAGAATTTTTTTGTGAGTAATGATTTCCTTTGATTTCTTTGTATAAGGATAATCCACCAACAAACCCAAGGATTTAATGTTTTCTATTTGAACTCCTATTACTCTCATCGAAACTTGCATTATTCCGACAACTTGGTGACGAGGACAACAAGGTATCTGTTTGTAGCTGTTTTTTATTTGATCAAAATGCAACACTACTTGTGAAATGTCAAAAGCCAAATTCAAGTTTAAATGTTTTTTTTTGCAGTTCGGAAATTATAGCCTAGCTATTAAAATTAAAGCCTAGAGTATAATTAAAAATGTTTTTGCATAAGTTTGAAGAGATTAGTGGAAGCTTTTAATGTTTTTAAATAATTTGTAAGCATTTTTTCTCCTTATCATTGAATCGAAAATGAAGAGCAAGAATATTCAAACATGAGTAATTTTAATTAGTTAAAATGAATGAAAATAATAAATGGTAAGATAGAAGTCCCACTATTGTCCTATGAATGCAACCTGCTTCTGTTGTTTCAATTTCCAGTTCCTTTGAGCTTTTTGATAGTAAATAATAAATCTTTTCACACATTGTTATTTTGGTAGAAAAATTAAAGCCCAAAATCTTCTTTACAGCACACTAAAGTTGATCAATCAGCAAACTTAAATCAAACCATAAGTACAAATCCCAACCATTCCTGTCTGTTCATTCCTGTCTGTTCACCTTATCAACGGTAGTATTACCCAAAAGTATTCACATAACTGGCACCTTGATGAACTAGGGCAAAATTGGGCATACCGACAACATTCCCCCCCCCCCCCCCCTCCCCTGATGTAGTCTGAAAGCATCCAAGAAATGGAATCAAAAGTTTGATAATGTTTGTGCTCATAAATCATTCATTTGTCCGTGGTTCGAATGGTGGGTGAGAAAGGCACCGTACCACCGGTACAAGAAAGATTGATTAAAGCGCAACGACTGGGTGTGTGTAAATAAGGTAAATTAACATCAACGACTTCAGCGCCTGGTATCGTTTGTTCTCATGGGAGTTGCATGAAACATTCGGGGTCGAAGTAATTACTTTCCAAAACAAAACAGAATAAAAAGGTTAGCGAAAACCGAAAACTCCTACCACGCAACATGCTTAAAGAGTGTGCCGGAATGTGTAATAGAGATGTGTTGACATACCGTGTGAGGAATGTTCGTGCTGTAATCGCATTTTCTTGAACAAGCCAAAAGGAAAGAAAGATATTATTGATCCGATCAATCGGGGGATTTTTTTTTTTGCTGGCACACGCCTGGTCCACGCAATAGGCGACGAACATCATAATCCAATATGACACACAACACCGGACGGCTGGCCAAGTACGCAAAGTGACAGAAATATTAACGTACTTGCTCGCCGTACCAGAATGTTGGCCTGTTCGCCCTTTTGGACTCGACCTCAAAACCCCTTTCTTGCGGTAAGGAAAAAAGGGCGAAACAGGCGAGTGTATTAATAGCCAGCTTACATGTGGTTCACGTACGTCAATGTCCGGAACCGTGTCCACCGAAGAGTCTCGGCAGTGTGTCACACTTCTATATCGTCATATGCTGCCTTTTCCGGCTCGCTTTGTGGGTTTAGCTTTTCACCGTGCATCGCTTCATACAACAAATCGTTTTTTTCTGCAACAGCCACACATAGCGTACACACAAGACTTATGAGTCAGCGCTGGCACGGAAGCCTCACAGTGACCTTCGGCCAAGGTTCGAGCAGAAGTTCAGTGAAAAACTATTGACTGGTGTGCACTAGGCGGCAAAATAAGAAACTCCTCTACTCGAAACTGGATCCGTTTTGCTACCTGATTTTACAGGTTTGGGACGGCAAAGCGAGGAAGTGGAAAGAATTTGAAGAATTTAGAGGCATACACACATGCGTTGCGCTCTGATGGAACCTTTTATATCCTTCATCCATCGGGATGAAGGGGTCTAGGAGTGTTTGGAAGAGCGAAAGATAGCACCTGCTTTCAAGAAAAACATTTTCCACTATACCACGAAACCTCCAAACCTGTTTGCTTCTTGTGGCAGTATATGTGTGTGAATGAATGTGCATGTAACCGTATCATATTTCCCCGTGGAACCGTGGTAGAAGTTTTGCCGATCGATTGAAATTCACCTGCCCTGTCCCTGTCTGCCTGCCTGCGTGAATATGGGAAACGCTCTCACTCATTTTACTTTCTTTTTCATCGTCTTCTCGTATTTCAGACCGAACATTCCTGACCCAGCCGTGGGGTGCCGTCCTTTGATGACATATTTGCGTGCGATATCGAGCGAGAAGTTTGACATTATGCTGCTGGGTTTTGCGTTTCGTTTTCTGCTTAAGTGTTTGTTCCATTTACGGGTGTGTGATAGTGTTTTGTTTTTTCTCTCTCTATTTTTATTGAGAATAAGCACGAACTCGAAGGATGCCGTACTGTGTTGCTTGTGGTGAACGTTTTTCTTTAGCATGAAACTAACGAAAGCATCACAAATCAATCAAAATCCATGATGAAATAGTGTACCGTGTCAATCAAAATTGATTTTTTTAATTCCCAGGACGAGGTAGCCTATCAATGAAGAATCAGAACAATTTTCTCCAGTTGTAATGATTTTTTCTAATTAGAACTACTTTTAAACTTGTTAAAACTTTATACAATGTTAAGCACAAAGTGTTATTTAACGAAAATTGATTGAAAAATCGCGTATGGGTTGGTATTGATCTAGGTTCGATAAAATTTAAGGCTGTTTGGAACATCGTTTGAACATATATTTAAAAAAAAACACTTTTTTCTACACAAAAAACCACTCTTACTTTCAGGCGTTCACTGCACATCGTTATGCACCAGGCGCCTCCATCAGCCACCAAATATTGATCAATAAGTAAATAAAAAGTAGCATGATGTTTTCGAGCAAGAAACGAATACTTCTTAAAAGGCTCAAGAAATTCACTCCAACATTGAATGTTAAGAAGTAACTTATTCTTAAGCCAGACAAATGAAGGAGAAATTGTAGTGAGAGATGATTGAAATCTCTTAAATACAATTACCAATAGTAAAAATAATGGAAACTTTTATCGTACCACTTCTCGACACAATCAACCTTTCATTGACATAATATCTCTTGTGTAAAGCTTAAATATGTCCTGTACAAAAGTCTCTCGGTGTGAAGGTTAAACCACATCGGTAAAAAAGTTCCTGTAGCGTTCTTGAGTATCCTTTGAGAGCTTTATTTTCTTATATTTGTTCCCTTCAAATAGTGAATGCAAACTAAACACCATCTAAACTACTTCCAAGTATTTCTGTTAGCACATATCAGGATGTACTGTCTTTCCTTTCGTTCCTTTTCACGATTGTCAAAATTCCATTCCATCACTCACTGTCATTCCTCAGCAGTCCCAGCGTCACAGCGAGTGTGGCAGACAAAAAATACAGTTTTGCGATTTTTTTTCCGTATCACCAACATCGCTTCCTGCGTTCCTTTTTGCGTTTTGTATGGCAAAACGCTACCAACACAGCAGAACAAAAAGCGAAACGATACGGCAAAGTATGAGAAATGAAAATTCCAAACCTCGCCTCTAGCTTCCGGTACCGAATCATAAGTAACACATTTGCTAGGCGGTGGGTCGCCGAGAACCTCTGAGAATAGCGCCATCTTTGCTACCGGTGGCAAAATGGTCGATTTGCTGCCGGCAATGGTCGGTGGCAGTCCATTGTGGCTGGCGTTTGGAAAGAAAAATGTGTTTGTATGTGTTCATGTGCACAAGGTTGGCGCTTCAGCAAATGATGAAGTGGCTGTCACGATCGTCGTAGCAGGAAGCGGGACTGGCCATCACAGCGCTGCAATCGAGCTTGCGTTTACACGTTCCAAAAAGCCCACTGACGCCAGGGAAGAGCAGACGTACGAAGAGTGTGTAGCAAAAAAGGAGGAACGAACTTCCTATTGGATTTTCCAACTAACCGACACGAGCCTGCATTCGAATGTTGGACCCTTCGAGCATTGACAAAACAGAAGGCAAATCGGAGTCAAACGCTTGACTCGCTACGGAAAATGGAAAACTAGTGCTCCCAGTCGGTGGCGCAGCTCGAACGAGATCTTATTTTTACGCTTTGGAAAGCGTACCGACACAAGCGAGTGTATTGGCATTTGCATGTTACGTGAGCTTGGGACAAGTTTCGGTGCGTTCACCAAATGCGCTTGACATGTTCTTTTTTTCTGATCGCATGTTATTTGGGCATGAAGAGTGGCAATGTAAAGTGGACGAAGCAAGGAATGAGATTGAATATTGACTTACAGAAAGAATTGGATTGAAATTTCATTTTCGTTCGCATCTCCACAGGCACGTCAAGCATTTGGCTGTGATAGAGTCATGAATTTGTAAAACAAAATATTTTAAAAAGCTTTCACCATGCACACGTGCATGCATTTTAAATGTACTTTCGAAACAAAAACTCTTAAAAACCGACTCTTCAAACACAAATCTAGGCTCTTCTTAACACCTAGCACGTTAGCTTCAGCAAGAGATTTAATCGATTTCTTGCCTACCTCATCATTGCTACTGGCTTGTATGGGTGAATAATTCAATGGATAGCTTCCATAAAACTTAATTGCCATCCGCTTGAGGCACTTCAGCGATCCGACGACCAAAGCAAACCCAACCAAGCGTTCCAACACCTTCTCTGTCTCACACACTGAATGACAAACTTAAAGAGTTCTCTGCCTACACACACACACCTTATCAGAGTACAGAGACCACAAGCATCTCGACGTAAAGTTCCGATGTTTAAAGTTACCTTAAAATTGTACCTTTGTGGAAGCTTTCCACATCTGCCCTAAGGCTTGATGGAACGGGTTTTGCATCTGGCATTGACTCAACGTTTGAAAGAGAATTATCGATGTTACGTTCATGAATAATCTAGAAAAGACCGTTTACCGTTCAGCCTGATCAGCTAACGACGGACAAGTTTTAAGAAAGTTCAATAATTGAATGCACGATCTTGATCCCTAGCTATAGGCCCTTACAACCCTAGTTATGGGCCATTTTCTACCTTTTTTTTTAAATTAGAATTACTTTGTAATATTTATTCCTTTGTAGCAATACGGCCTGGGCGTCCTTTATGAATAAAAAACAAATATTTCTTTGCAACAAAAATCTATCAGAGTTTTAAGTTGTGGATAATGAATCGATAGAAAAATGCATACCACTTTCCAGTGGTGTGTTCTTTTACAATTGTGTTTGTTAAGGAATCGGAAAAAAAACAGCTTCTGTCCCATAAAAAAAGTATCAATTTGAAATTTCTTTTTTAATGACATCAACTCAACTTTTAAGTAGCCCAATTGTGTCGCACCCCGTATAAATTATCCAATTATTTAACCAAACAATAGAGCAAAACATGATAAATTGACACCGAACCGATAACCTATTCATCATTCGATTGCCGGTTTGCTTGCCTGGTTGGTCGGGACCGAACTATGAAGCCACAACATTTGTCACTTTCGGTCTTGTCATGCGTGAAGATGATGTTGGTGGAGAACCATTTTCGGTTTGCCAAGGGAAAGCTTGTGTTTCGAAGAAATTGTTACTCGTCTAGGGTCGGTTGCTGCTTCCCCAAACGCCCACCCGTAGGCGTTGTGTCATGGTTGACTTATTGCTTCCTTACCATCAATCATGTGTCGAGATGCTGGCAGACACATCAGTTTGAGGTGTGTCTACCAAACCATGTGGCAGTGAAGGGAAAAAAAATTGAGACGAAAGATACACATTGTTTGATCATTTTCGTGAAGGATTAGCAGTCGTTCGGTTGACCATACTTCGGTGAGAAAACTTTTGGACGTGCGATATGATAGCAACACGCAGACGTGTTAGGAAGCTTGTAGCATTTGTGAAGCTTTGATGACTTTTGTGGTTTTCATAATTGACTAATAGGATGGGTTGGTCGGCAAAGCAGGTTTAAATGAATAGGATTATCCTTCCGGAACTCGTGCTATTGCCATTTATGTTTCAAACGTTATGAAAATCTTTGTACAATTGAAATGAAAGCGACAGGATTTGTACATATTAATACTCCTTAGTTATAACATGCTTTTTCTGAGGGAAAAACTTTTAAAATATTATCGAATGGAACGTCTGATATCATTGCAGTACAATAAAGTATTTTCACTTAAATTTTTCCGTTTTTTCAATGGTGTTGTCAGTGGACAATTTGAATAAAATCACGGAACCATCTGCTTGGTAAGCGCTGCATTTTTAATAAATTAAGTAATACCACAAAACTGCAGAGGCTATTATGCTGCAGTACAAAACTAAACCAAAACACCATTCTTTTAAAGGCTTTTATGCAAATGATGTTCAAGCAAGCAGATCGGTAAACTGGTAGACAATGTGATAATAATTCACAAAAGTTTTACAATTACAACGCGACAGTATTATTATTCCTTGCAACCCTCATCGAATAAATCCTACCATCCCTACCAACCACCAGTCCACCATCCTACAGAGTCCTGCCTCTTGTCACCGTTGACCATCACTTACCGAAACAACGCGCCCTGCAACTACCGTGCATATCTGGAAAGAAAAAAAGGGCAAGAAACGGGAGGTGAGCGAAAGAGCAAAGAAAACCATCGTTAACGGGTTCGTGTTTTAAGGGTGGAGCAGCTAAAATAAATCAGAAACACAAAACACCGCAACGAAATAAAGTGAAGCGCACCAACTGCACATGGTGGTAAGTGAGATGTGTTGGTAGCGATGAAGGAGAAAACGAAACAGATCAAATAGACAGCGTTAGCAAGAGGGGATAAAAAAAAATGCTTCCCTTCGCAAGCGAAAAACGGTATCCCCGGTTGCACGGCGTAACCCAATGTAAACACTGTCGGTAATTACTCTCGAAAAGTTGCTCTTAAGGAACAGGATGCTTCATATCGGTATGTACACGACGTACTGTTGCTCGCCGGCAAGGGCCACCACACGAGTAGGCTCGTAATTACGACTGCTAGAAGACGGCTACCGACGAACACGAACCAACGTCCAAATTGGAAGCGATTGTCCAAGGATGCGTCCGGCAGGCAGCGCTACAAGCGACCCAACAGACACCCAACCAACCTCTCTTATGGGATGAAAATGTGCCTCATAATTATTTGCCCAGCGTTGTCCCACAGCTGAGCCCGGAGAGCTCTTCGACCGTACACCGTGTGGTAATGGAATGCGGGATGTCGACGTGTTTTCTAACAATTCATCATTAAAAACTGAGCGATCCGGTGTGTGTGTGTATGTCTATGCCGGAGGTGGTAAGAGTGAATACTTGAAGAAGTTGTGCTTGATGGTTGGGAAAGCCATTTTTGGGGTTCAGCCACCGCACACCGCTTGACGTGACTCTACAAGGTAAGAGATCCCAGAATGCCGCCCGAAAGGACGACCTTCCTTCAAACATCCCAAAGTGTTCCTTCTCCACGCAGAATCACGCCCTGCAAAACGTAGCACAGGAGAGATAATAATGTTTGCACATTTAACTTTCATCTACCGTCCGACCATGAACCGTGTCCCGGGTGCGTCCCGGTGAGTTGGTTTTCGTGTCCGGCATCGGTGTCACATGCTGTGGGGTACCTCCGCATCCCACACTTCCATGCAGAAGTCGGTCTGTTAGGAAGCCACACTACACTAGAACAATGGCGTATGGCGAAAGCTTCTGGTGGGCGGCCATTTTTGGGACGAACTTTTGGATGATGTGGAGATTTTGGTGCGTTTTTTGTGGATAATGGCAAGAGATACCCTCTTACTAGCCTAGGTCGTAATGTGCAATATACACTAGATGCTCTGTTTCACCTTTTTCTTAACGCAATTGGAAGGAATAAAAAGATGCCTCCCCTTGTTGTAGTAGCACAGTAGAGTTAGTGCGCTTCTGCAAACTTCAGGGGGTCCAAATCATCTTTTTGCCCTTCATCCAAGTTATGATCATTTGCCACTACTTGTTCCTCTGTTACTTTCTAGAGTAAACAGTTTTTCTCATACCTACGAACGATTGTTTGCTTTCGTCGAAGGTTTTTAGCCCGAACTGAATCGAGGTAAAAAAAAAGCGGAAGAAAACCCCAGAATCTCGAAGGCAAAGGTGCTGTTGGGATGGTTAAAATGCGAGCGAGGAAGCTTTTGTATATATTTCATTATATTGCTTCTTGCATGGGACGATGCGGTACGTGAGATGGAAAAGGATACATAGTTTGAAGGATTTTCCGCGTTGCATAGTGTGACACTGACACTAACAGGCGAAAGTGGTCAAAACCAATAAATTTTTTTAATTCTTAGCATTAAATTTTATTTAAATTTTCAACTTAAGTGACGATGACTAAAAAACCTTCATTTAAGGAGGATTTTGTTGAGTCCCATAGTAATAAAAAAATATTATCGTTGGGCTTTAAGAAACATTGATGGAGGCTCCCAGTACCTGGTTAAAGTCACCTTTCTTCAAATATTTATTCATTGTAAAATAAAACATTAAATACACATTCGCTTACTAATTTTTACTTAATAACGAGGAGAGTCACATATTTTTAGATATCAAACAAAACGCACACGTATCGCCAACACGGTTTTTACCGAATTTTATTTAAAGCTTTCCCATTGTGATTGTACCGCCAGACAACATCAGACAACAGTTGATCCAGTTCCTGTTCATCATTCGCTTCGGCACGGGGTGCAAATCTAATACCCGGTGCAAGAAAGGACTTTTATGTAGCACCACTCATTCGAGCACTTTCACCGTTCTGTTCTGTGCCCTTCTGTTGGTTTGTCTTATTATTTCCTTCCAGCGCGTTCTGCATCCCAAACACAGGGCGCGGTACACATTTGTGCAATCTAGCGTTTTTGTGCTTCGTATAAAAAATAACAGTAATGAAATAAAATCTTTGCTGGAGATGTACTTTGATGGTTCAGAAGAAAACCCCAAAGCTTATCCATCCCTGGACCATCCCCAGCATAATTTCTGTTTGTTGTTTCTGTTTTGAACCAACCTTACACTCAATCTAATGTTCATCCATCTTTTGACGCTCATCAGATCGCTGTTCTGCCCAAAAAAGACGTACTGAAAAGTGTCCTTGTAGTTTTTTCTTGATTTTTTTTGTTGGAAATGTTCTTAATTGTGGATCCGAGAGCCAGAATCAGCGCCACCGTTCTAGCAAACAGCTAACGAGCTTCATTTTTGTATCGCGTTCTTGGAAAATCCAAGAACACTGGGAAGTTTCCTCTTAACCAGCACTACACAACACTTGAGATGAGCGATTCGCCAAAAGTTTTCACCGGACACCGTAGAAGGTGACAGAGAATGGGAAAAAAGTTTATAAATTAAGCTTAAGGTTGCAGGGATTTATCTACTCCAAGTGAATGAGTGATTGAAGATTGCTTACCGCAAGGAAAAAGTTTGTCGTTTAAGAATGTGTAACGGTTGAACGATTTTTGTGTGAAATTTAATTAATTTCTTGGTAAGAAACATTACACAACGTTTGAAAATCATATGGCGAAGAATTTTTAATGACATTGCACCATTTCTTCAATTGGCTAAACGTGATTTTACCTCATTGATTGCATTGAACATTATGAGGAAAATGTTCAGGTTAACGATCAAAATAGAATCATCCTTCGATAAGTAATAGGTAGAATAAAAAGTTGCAGTATATAATATAATAAATGTGCTTTAAAATTACATCGAACGAACCGCTTTTTCTGTGAATACTTTAAAATAAGAAGTTCTATATTCCTTGTAAAAATCTTCTTCTAGCTAACTTCTTTTCTACCAGCATTAGGAAGATGATGAATCGTCCCTCTACGAGATCAGACACGTTGCAGCGTGCTGTGGTAAGAAGAGGTTGTAAAATTTTTACAACCCTCTGTGGACCGCAACACCAAAAACTGAGAAGCCTTTTATAAAGGCAATGTAACACATTAAAATGGAAGAAATAAAGTACATCGCCCGTGCACGTTATCCCAAAGTGGGCGTAAGAAAACGCAACGAAAATCATAACCATAATTCTAAGCAGTAGCAGCAGCAGCAAAACGTGGCCATACGCTTCGCTTCTTGAATCCATTTTGCCGGCGAGTGGAGTTATTTCTAGGATGAGCTTCAAAAAAGGGCCCGTACCGAGATGATGGATTTCGAAGCTCGCAAAAGCTCATTACATTCAGCTTTATTAGTTTTCGTAGTACCAGTTTGGGATTTTAGAAGGGGCGACTGGTGAATTATTATTTTAAACAACGTTTTGCTCTTTTTGTGCTATTCTTGAAGAGCCGTTTTGACCAGTAGTACAAGGACATAATACAACAACAGAGTAATTGAAATTTATTAAATGATTACATGCATGTTTAACATTGTCATGAAATATATCAGTTTCACTCTGATAACAGCCAGTGAAAGCGTGATGTTAACTAATTTCATTTTCTTACATGCCACCGACTCATGGTGCGCCAATTTATTTCTGTCACCTGTGCCATTCTTATCGTTGCTCAAATTTGCCTGCTTGAAATTTTCCGGGTCGAGGTCAAGACTATCACGCAAAGTGCACTGGGCTAATGTTGCCAACTAGTTACATGCGCTAACTGAGAGTAGTTTAAAACGAAAGAAAGTAAAGAATAGCATGCTGAACGAAAGTAATAGTACCTAGCCATTACGCTCGCATAAATCGTGCTGCGTGAGTATGTCAATGTCACAGCAAATAAGGGGCTTAAAATTACTAGTTTTGTGGCATTGCAACACTTTTTCCTACCTTTTAAATCAAAGGAATCTCTTGTGGTGGAAAATTTAAAATTCATTATAAATGAAGAATAATATTTCGTTTCTGTTTCTTCCACTACACATAAACAAAACGCAAAATCTCGCTCCGGGGTCAACCGCATTAGATTGCATACACACTAAGGACACATATACACACGTTTTGGAATGTGGCACTATTTTAAGGCGCCATCATTTTGTGTGCTATTGATTTTAGGGACCGTACTTACGAGCGACCGAAGAACCTCCAGACGGTCTAGAACCTATTGCTGCAGAAGTTGGCTCCAACGAGTCGAATCGTCTTGCTCGTTCGCTTTCGTGTCAGAAACCTTCTGCACGTACACCGTACCGTACTAACTCGTAAGAATCTAACAGAGCCAGAAATTTCCCTTTTTCCTATTTTCTCATCTTGCCATTTTCAACCTCAGCACTCAGCTATGTCGTTAGTACAAATCCTTCCTTGGTTTGGACCAGAAAAACTGGGCAAAAAAACGCTCACCCTGGAGCATGTGTTTGTACGAGAAGGCGCGTAATCCAGCCTAACCCTAACCCCGGCCAGGATTCAATGTCCCTTTAGCTGCATTCGCAGCATAGCAAAAAAAAGGGGTTTACCTTGTCGGTCGTGGGTAAAGGAATTATTATTACTCGGTGACTTTCCCACACTGCACGAACTTTGACTGTGTCACGGTTGGTGAACTTGCGCTAGGGAAGGATATGCGATGTGGTGCAGGTATTCCCTTACTACCACCGTCATGCCATGTTATTCTAATTCGGGGTCAGGCATAGCTTATAGCGTGAAACTTGCACAGGATTTTGCTGTACCACGGTGCAGCTACAATTTACGATTAGTTCGTGTTATCGTACCATAACAGAAGCAAAAGAGAGGAAAAAAGGTTCCTTTTTTTGCCACGGAAAACGAAAGCCTTATGGCTCGATCTTTCGGTTTCTGGTTCGTGCCGGTTTGGCACTATGAAGTCGGTACACCACATAAGACGAGTAAAGAAAATGTGAGGTTGATCGAAATAATTCAATTTTTTCTACTTCACAGTGTATTGTGTGTGTTTGCATGCGTTTAATCCTACGTGCCGTAGTTAGATTCTATGATTATTTCAAGAACGCATGAGAACCGGACAAGGACGACATCCATCGGAAAAGTGCTCAACGAAACAGCGGGACTCGAACGGACATTATGTTTGGTATTCAGTTTACAGTGGTTGTCAAAATAAAGTGCCCACCCCTTGATTTTTTACATTTTTGCCATGATTTTAGTGAGAAATGAAGTTAGAACACTGCAAATTTTTGTAAATGCTGCTTTTAACGTACTCGAACAGATTCATTACCTAATCATAATAAATAAATTGTTTTGCACGCACCAAAAATAGTTCCATTTATTTTTCTAAAAAAAAAGGTTTCAAAAAAAAGTGCCCACTTCAATTAAGTTAACAAAATATATATTTATTTCACTCACAAAATTTGCTAATATTTTATATGGCCCCCTTTGGCTTTCAGAACCTGCTGAAGGCGTTTCGGCATGCTTTCAACTAAATTTTTTAAATGTTGTTGGTCGATATTCTCCCAGGCGTGTTCCAGGGCTTTAAAATATGTTTCTTTATTTTTCACACCTGTTTTATCAACCCTCGCATCGAGAATCGCCCACAAATTCTCGATGGGGTTGAGGTCTGGGCTTTGCGGAGGCCATTCCATCGGTTTAATCTTACATAAACGGAAGAAGGCCTTCGTTTTGTTCGCTGTGTGTTTCGGGTCATTATCCTGCTGGAAGATGAATTTCTCTTCAATGCCCGTCTTGATGAGAGACACTTCCAGGTTTTCTTGTAGGATGTTAATGTAGGAATCAGAAGTCATAATCCCATCGATTTTGACTAGATTCCCCACACCTGCCCACGAAAAACACCCCCAGACCATCACATTGCCTCCTCCATGCTTTACTGTTCCTTGTATGTGGCGGTCTTGCAACTCCTCACCCGCTCTGCACCATACACGGTCCCGCCGTTTTCGGTTGAACAGTTCGAATTTCGATTCATCTGTCCACAGAACTGTTTTCCAAAATTCTATTGGCTTATCCGCATGGTCTTTTGCAAATTTTAGCCTCTTAGCTTTATTAACCTTGCCAATGAACGGACGTTTCCTAGCAAGCTTGTTGTTGAAACCTTGCGCTTTGATCCGGCGACGAATAGTACTAACAGAAATGGGTAGCCGAAGGGTTTCCTGGATCTGGCGGACAGTCACTTTTGGATTTTTTTTCACCTCTCGAACGATCCTAGAGTCCGTTTTGGAATCCGTTTTGGGTTTCCTGCCTCTGCCTGGCCGATCCACCACTGATCCGAACGTGTTTTGTTTCTGCATGATTTTTCCCACGGCTGCTTTGCTAATATTGTATTGTTTTGCAACATTTCGATGGGAATCTCCCTTCTCAATCGCCCGAACAACCAATTTTCGTACACACACTGGAATTTGCTTTGAATTTTTCATAATAACCACAAGAGTCAACTGTGTACCACGAAGTATTTTTCTTTTTCAGTTACAAACATGTGCTAATGCATTTAGTAAACATGTAAACTTGTATCAAAGCGTCAAGACATAATGATCATTTTTATAGCTTCAAAACGATAAGTTTATGGCTAATTTTGCACAGTGGGCACTTTTTTTTGAAACCTTTTTTTTAGAAAAATAAATGGAACTATTTTTGGTGCGTGCAAAACAATTTATTTATTATGATTAGGTAATGAATCTGTTCGAGTACGTTAAAAGCAGCATTTACAAAAATTTGCAGTGTTCTAACTTCATTTCTCACTAAAATCATGGCAAAAATGTAAAAAATCAAGGGGTGGGCACTTTATTTTGACAACCACTGTATTTCTTTCGTCTTTCTTGCCCTATTGTTGTCTAGTTGAGTGTTGCCTAGTATGGAGAGTTCATACCCCATACCAGAGTAGTATCACTATTACACTGATAAAAGCACGATTCCACAAGATAACGTAGACTAAAGTTTCCAATCTTCAACATCTGGTATAAAGAAAGGCGAAATTTAGAGGCCGGTTACCAAGGGATCAAGGGTTTTATCGTTCATGCCGCGTATACCAGAGACCTCGATCAAATTTTCCTAGAGACCTCGACGTCAAAGACTCAAAGACATCTAAAGGGTCTTGCCATGTCAGAAGTTTTGCTGTGTATGAGGCCCAAGATCTTTCAAGAGCCATTCTCCGAGTCACAGGCATTCTTATGTTTTATTTTCTATTATTATTCATGACGGTACGTCGCCGTATTGTCGTCCTCACGTCTTAATACGAATGTATCTTTGTCTAAAATAATCTAACCTAAGAAAAAGCCAAACATAGGAAGAAGCCTAAGTTTATTAAAGAAAGGAAAATGGTTAAATATTTCAAAAATTGAGTGTCCTCTCTTTGACCAGAGCTGGTTCACTGTGCAAAAGAACCTTCTCGGAAGTTGAAAACATATCCACTGAACGGAGAATCCGATGATGGTGTTAAGACCTCGGGAAGGGGGTCACCTACCCGTACCCATTTCACTAGGCACCTGACCTGATAAATGCAAATTAACAAACGCATCGCCTGCATCTGTGTGGGCCTGCAGAAGCGTACTGCGGCGCTCGTAATCCAATCACAGAAACGCACCTCAACATTGTGAACGTGTAATTAATAATAAATATCGAATGAGGCATTTCGTTTTTCAGCCACGTAATAACATACGAGGATGCATTGCTTGCACGGACGGTACATGTATATTAGGTATGGAACACAACATAAGAATTCACCAGGCACTGTTTAGCTCGGGACAGGAATCATCGTCTACTGGCTCCAGTTATAGAGCAGGCTGAGGCTAGCAAACTCAACTAGAATGCGGAATGACCTTTTGCATTGGGTTAAAAATACTGTTCTATAAACCTTGAATTTGTATACCATATAATTGGAATAGCAACAACACAAAAAAATCGTTTGACGATGACCTTGTGGATAAACAATGTTCGTAATGAAAATGATATGCACACACATACACAAGCTAAAAATGCAACCATGTTTTCTCTTTATATTTTCATGTGTTTTTCCGATGCAGCAGTTCGTGAGGAGAAAATTTATCTCCAACACGATATGATATGCATTTAATTTAATAGGACTAAACAATGTCCAGTTTTCTCTTGCGAGTTGGGTATTTTTTGTTCTTTCTGGAAAAAAGGACAAAAGAAAACACTTTTATGGTAATTGCCCTGATGCTCTTCTTTGTTTCTCGCTCTTTCGCTCTCATGCTCTGAGTTTTTCGTTCTTTTGTTTTATCGAGTAAAGCAACACTCTTATCTTTCAGCATAGATCATCTCACTTTTGACATTTATGAGTGCAGAAAATGGAGACAATGTGGAGCAATTTATCCTATCCACTCTTTCATTGTGGCTTTGCCACAGTTGAAGAACAATTAGGTGCATTTTGTGGGTTGCATTTTCATTGAACAATGTTCTACAATGCGTCATAATTGACTCATTGTAGTTTTATTTCATTATGAAGATGCTGTGGGTATTGTGTTACATATAAAAGCTTATCTAAGTTTTAAATAAACGATTTTTATAAAAATAAAGCTCGTTGTTTGTAGGATAAAAACTGAAAACCATAAAGATAGACATCAAAATTCATTTTTTCGCTTCAACATTTTCCACCGACTGAAACACGATCGTTGCGAAATTAACTTTAACCAGAATGCCTTTACCCTTGCACTGTACAAGTTGACCATTATCCTATTTTTCTTGCTGTTCCCACCCGTACATACAAACGGTTGTACACCCAACATCATGAGAGATAATGAACAGCGTAATGTAGACGTTATACGATTCCTCGGGTTTGGCTTTGTTCGTTCACCATGGTCATTTTCCGTTTTCGTTTCCATTTTCCACTCTCCGCTCTTTTTGTTCTAACCACCAATACGCAGCATTCTTACCTAGACTCATTTAATCGCATCATTTTTTCTCATCGTCTTGCTCGGAAAGCCGGGAAGCCATTCCAGGGCCAATGGTTAGATAGAGACAGCAGGAAAGCGAAACGAGAAAATGGAAAACTTTTCCACGGAAGTTGCTTCCTTTTCGTGCTGTCTCCCACCGCCATCACCCTTGTCAACGTGCTTTGACGTGATTCATGTACCCTGTCGAACTTCGGCCTTTGTCCATCCGTCCATTTTTTTTATTCTATTCTCTCTTCTTGCTCCTCAGCACGGGCAAGACTTTTGCCAACACGTCCTCATTAAGCCGCTACTCTCGGTGACAAATTTTCGGCTGATGGTGTGGTCATATTTTTCTGGATGACACGTCCAACACTTGCGACACCCCGGGTTACACATGCTCCCGTGTGATTTATCCTGTCCGGTGAAGCATGTCACAGGAAACGCTGACAGGAGATACGCAACGCTTCCGGTTGTCCATCCCAACACCAGCCAGCGTCTTTTCCGGCTTCTGATGCGACTGAAGGACAAAATCGTCTCAACCACTGGTGTCCTTTGCTGGTCCCAATGAGAATGTGAATGTGTGTATTTGTGTGTGTTTGGTGATCCTTTGGGAATTACACCCAAAAAGGACCAGTACAGAGACACACCTTTATCCGACCCTTCAGAGACGGAAAATGTTTTATTCATGAAGAATGATTGAAAACATAACACCCTCGCTGGTTGGAGCATAAGGGTCAACCAGGACAGCCAGGGAAAATAAAGGTGAATCGAAAAAACGAACATGAATGTTGCCGCCCGTCAAACCTATGCCGTGCAGCGCGTGTGGTTGTGATAGTGCAATTTTCCTTAACGACAGTAAGTGTTTTGAATTATGTTTGTATCTTCATTGTGATTTCTTCTTTTTGGCTTCTTTTCGATCCGAATGACAGAGGGGAGAAGGTAAAGAAGCTTGAAGGAAATCTTTTTTCCTATCAACAAGTCCGATGTATGAAAGTGAGAACAATAAAGGCAACCAACATCGCTTTGAACGAGAATACATAAAAAGGGATAACACATAAAACTGGTTTCTGGTTGCTTTAATTCGACTGAAACCATTAAATTACTAGTGAACCTTACGTTTGTGATGCATTAATTATTATTAAAATTCCATCCAGATCGTTCCAGTGAAGATGAATTCACTAGAAGGTCGTTAAACCAAGAAGAAGCAATGTTAATGGAGATCAAGAGACATAGATAGAAGATCTTGATCTTGGTGGTATAAATAAAATAAGAGTTAGATGCATTTTAGACTGTGTGAACTGTTCGCAATCTTGACTTTTGCATTGTATGCCGAAAGCCGAATCGACAAACAAGTTACTAACCCTTGAGCAAAATAAATCGTGGAAGTTGGTACATCTTCCAGTCAGAGCACGTGCAGTTCTATGCCAGGACGTGTTCAAAATCAAATGCTCTGATGATGGAACATTTGATTGATATATGATACGAATCGCGTTCAAATATGGGGTTCAACACAAAGGATACAAAATCAAACGGATTTGTGTAGAGTGTTTGAAACGAAAATCTATCCGAAAATATACCAGGATTTGATAGAAAAAGTAAGTTGTATCGCTAGTATAATTTTTTGTACGGCTTAAAGCCAATTTATATTTTACAACTATTACCATCCATTGGCGAAAGCAACAATCGGAAAAGCAAAGCATTTATTTTAATGAGTGCTGTATTTGCATTTTTCTATTATTCCGCACAGGAAGAAAGCAAAAAACCACCACTGTATGACAGGCATCGGTATAAAGCATTAAACCCAATATTATTCCACTGTCACGTACATACTCTCCGTAATTGATATAAATTTTCCACTCAAAGAGATAATTACGATTCATGTTGCACACAGCGAGATAAAAAAAAAGGAAAAACGAAAAACAAAACGAACAACAAGTATCCGTCCTTGCCGGATATTCCATTTATCTGCACCAGATCCTGCTGTATGTAATAAAAAAAAAACAGACTACAACAAAAGAAGCAAACCGGGGAGTAAAAATTATCCACGAAACGACGGGCCGCAGGAAAAGCGGAATTATTATTGCATAGTCATCACCGGATTGCAATTCACAGGCGCAAATGAAAGGCGCACGCGAACCCCACCCTAAAACCTGTTAACCCATATTTGCAAATGCACCTCGAAAGGCATTCATTAATGAGTGCAGGAATGCCACATGCATTCTGGCGAGTTGGGATTTCGTTGCATCGTGCGCGCGTTTTTTGTCCTATTTTTTGGCAAACCAAGAGACAGTCTCGCAAGCCTTTCGGTCCCATGCTTCTCGCTCAAAATGATGTTTAATCTTTTTTGTTTTTACCTTTCGATTGTGTTTGTCCCCTGCAGCCGGGTTTTCATGGATCAGTTCGGTGTCAGTGAACAGCAGTTTCATTAGCATTGGCCCGGTTCGGTCGCCCCAGTCGCCTTTTCATTTCTTTTTTTTTTTTTTTTCGAGCGGTCAGTTGGTTTTGCTCGCCATTTTTACTTTTTCGCTCTCTCTCTCTTTCTCTCCTTCATGGCTACTTTCGTAGTAGGTTGGTGATTTTAAATATTTCACACGGCAGCGTGCACACACAATCGAGCAGCAAGCAGCAGTAGCAGCGTGTCATCAGCCGGTGTGCCAATGTGAGATGAGTGGGCCTGACCGAGGGTGGATTTATGAGACACGGAAGGGTGATATAGAAGGCCACATGTAGGCAATACCGAGCACCGCTATAAACTAGTACCATTACCCATTTGCTTTATTATAAAAACTAGAAAGAAAAACGATCAAAAATACAAACACGCACTCATACACGGGCAAGGGCGTCTAGGCGTGTGGAGAATGGTGGAACGGATGAAATTTAAATATAAATTTTTGCGACACTTCCATCGCCACACACATCCGCAAACGTCGCGAGAATGATGTTGGCCCAGATGCGCATGACCTATCGTTTGAGTGTTGTTCTAAAATATTTTCTTTTCACTGTAAGCGTCACCTGACCACCAGTCGATGAGATTTTCTTCTTCTGTCTCACTCTCAGTGCAGTTAAAACTGTTACAACACATATTGCTAAAACATTTATAAGCAATTAAAACAACAAAACTTAGGGTCTCCATAACAAAACAAAAAACATGTTTGCAAAAGCTATTTCCATTTTATCGCGCTAAGCTTACAAAAAGTTATCAACGAAAACAAAAAAAAAAAAATAGAGGAGAAAGTCAATCGTTCACAGCCCCTATAACTACCGGCATCAGTGCCCGTGCCGGAACGATATGATCGCGTTCGCGTGGACATCATCATCAACATCAGACTCGATGCCCCATCGTCATCCATAAATGAAGAAGGCGTGAAAACCTTCTCGAAAATGAACATCGTTCCCCTAGAACCATGGATGGAGCAGCAGTGGAAAGCTGTCAAAGAAGGAAGTCGGTTGACGGGCGGTTTGGCGATCGAAGAAAAACACATGTCAACAAGCTAGTTTTCCCGACACTGGCTCCAAAATAGACAAGAACGGGGTAGGGATGAAAAAAAACGGCAAAATGAAAACTCAACTACACAAACTCGCTCCATGTTCGAGGCCGTGTCTATGATTGATTGAGTGAATCAATTTTCTGTCACCAGGCATGTGTTTTTTTTTTTTTTGTAAGAGGTTCTTATTGAAGCACCGACACCTTCTCTGTGATTAGCGACCTTGTGGAGCTATTTTAAGGGTGCAACAGAGCAGCTGGTAAGCTGGAAAGAAAGTAGTTCGATTACAGACGCTTCAAAAAATTAAGCACGTATGAAAAGCCATTTTTAAGGTTTGTTTTGTGAACTGACAGCTAGCAGAGATTATTAAATCGATGTTTAACACGGTTTGTTTTTTACGCGCGAAAGATAGCGTGGTTCAGTTTGCTTGAGCAATGTGAAACATGTTTGAAGCTAACCGCTTACAAAGTTGTATTTTGGTAAAATACACCCATCCTTCACTAGAACATGCTGCTGCATGCCAGATGAAAACCTGATCCAATCGTAACCGCATCGTCTTGTTATTGTTCTTTTAAAATGTAACGCAAAATTCATGGCCACTTAAAAACAATACCACGCTACGAAAAGGCAAACAATAACAACAAAAAGTACGAATCAAAAATAAAAACATTTGGAAAATAAATACTTGCGAAAGAAACCCAACTACAGGTCTAAAAACAAGGAAAACTGGCCTCCCCAGAACGGTACGAAATAAAAACAAAATTGTGTAGCAATTGTAAAAAATGTGTTTTGACCGGACTGTGTTTGGTTGTTTATTTTTCTTCTTGCTCTCTTTAATTTGCCGAAGAATGGACCTCCCAGGAAAAACATGACCGCTTCGCCGAGGGACACCACAGAACAGCAAATAAATATAACGCCAGATGTAACAATCCATAATGGAGGCGCATGGTGTTTTGTAGTGAACCGAGTACAGGAAAGTGTATGAATTTCCAGAAACGTAATTATTGTTTTATTGTAAAATGCTGATCAACTCACACCTTGTTTTGATTTCAAATATTTTTGAGAAAAAATAATTTATCTCTTACTTAAATCAGGAGTTCAACTTATTTCCCTACCAATCTTTATCAAAATATAAATTGCAAAAAATAATTACAGATGCTACGTATAACTTTAATTCCTATTTGGTAAGCAATTCTTATTGAAGCATGCATATTTTTTGTTTTTTAAGTTAAACATGCCAACACGCCTTACTCTTTATTTATATTTTCATCATTCCTTCATAGTTGTCTCTAGAAATATAAAAACTTCATCCATTTCTTTACTACTTTAGGATAAAGTTTTCTTAACGCACATGCCACAAACACAAAACCAACGATGCTGCGAAATAAAACATTCACCACACCCAAAACCGTTAGTTGAAGCCGCGCAAAACACGTAAAACGTAACATAATTTGTACATAATCCAAGACATCCTTTAAAATGCCTCGGCCGTGTGCAGCCCAATTCCACAAATACGCGAGCCGCACAGACAACGATGGTAGAAACAGATACTCATCCATCCAATTTGCACGCATCGCGCAAACGAGTAGCACCCGGGCATTGGCCCCGTTACACCATTCCACCACACTCTGGCATCCCCCCTTGAGGGATGAAAGATAATTTATGGAAAAAAGGTATCTACCGAGAGCATAAACTCCATTTATGCCGTTCCGCTCGGTGGGCCTTTTAATCAACATTCACCCACTAAGTTGTACTGTGAACCGGCTTCTTTCGGGAGGGTATTCGAACGGTGGCGACATGGGCAATATGAGAAGCGGGATTTGAATTATACCACCAAAAGCCGGGTGGTATTGTGTTTATTTTTCTCCAACCCGACCACTTTTCCTACCGATACCGATCATGTCTACAGATTCGGCTGAAAATTCGGCTCTCTTCTAACTGGAGCAGCAAATATGCCTGCTGCTTGTCTGCTTTTGATAAGAGCATGGAGCATTTCGGGAGCTAACTTTATCGGACGAGTTTATCTTTCCGAAAAGGCAAACGACTTTATCAAACAGTTGAAGCATGCCAGGCGGGAAGGGTATCGGGAGCCATCTAAATGTGTTCTTGATAACAGTAAAAGCACACAATTTTGACTCGGTTTACCATTGCAGCTATTAGGAAATCAGAAATAACGATTGAGGATAGGAGGATACAATGATAAATAAATACGCTTTGATAGCATTATAGCATTTACAAACTGTTAAATAATCTTTTAAATTGAAATTATTGGCAAATATATTAATTCAGTTAGCTAGTATATGGATTAAACTTCCTCCGGAATTCCCATCCGAGAATTTGTTACAATTCGTTCCAACCTAATCAAACCGCTTATCCAAAACGTTGCTCTCTCGATCACATCATTCTGAACATGTTGGTATTTGATGAAAGAGGAGTAAAATCTCGATGCACTTGCAGATTACCAATCCGTGAAACGAGCAAAATAATCGAAATTGATTTTTCCCAACCTTTTTTTGACACGCTAGCGATGTCTCCCGTTGGTGGATGCATTTTTTGGGGAAAAATACAACCAAAACCATCCTCTGCGCGGGGTTTTTTCTTCTTCTATTGCTTCACACTAGTATTATCGACGATGTTGATGCAATTTCCTGTGTGCGAGATTCATGATGCTCGATATCGATGGCTCAAACATCATTCGAATCATTCGAGCGCACATACTCTGCGGAAGCGCGTACACATGCAAGCCTTTTGGCCGGAATCCGGCCATAATGGGAAAGAGTTTTGCACCCTTAATCGCTAATCAATAACGCATAAAAACTAATGCACCCATTAAATTTTCAATAGCAATTTTCCGGTTTTCTCGTACAACCCCTCACGGGCATGCCTTTCACTTCTTCTACTGCTTCCTGGCTATTGGCATTTAAAAGCACCAGAGCAACTTGTCACACTTGGGTGTGTACGGTGAGTACGTGTAGAGTGAAGCGCAAATACACAGCAGCATCAGCACACCGCAGTACAAGTGGTATAAAACGAATCCGCAAGTCGTTCAGACACACGTCCAACTACTGCAATACATTTTGAGCTAACGCGAACGATAGCGGCACATAACGATGTCGTAAAGTGGAAAATTAAAATTACACATACGCACACCGAAACACATCCAACCATACAAACTTGTCGTGGATCATATTATATACATCGTTGCTACGGGAGAGAGTGAGCATTACGAAGACTCTTTTATTGTTCACTTTTATAAGTGCAGTTTTTGAAGTATGTTTTTTTTTTTTTGGGAAGTTAACTGACGATTCGTATTTTGATCGAAATTTCAACAAATAACTTATGAGTTGTTCAAATTTGTGCTAAATATGCGTTATCAAACATTTTCCAACTCCATTACGAGGCTAAATTTTTGCACTTCAGCTTGTCTGGTTCGTAGTCAAATTTGACGAAATTAATGTGACGACTTTCCACTCCTTTGAATGAAATTTGATAAAGCCTCTTTTACTGCAGTCTTCTTTCATATTTGTGTAAATGGCTTCTAATATGTTTGCAATGTGGTTTTTTCTTGACAGAAGCAAACAAAAGATAACCCCCCTTTTCTCTTCTTTTTTCCCATTTTCTCATTTAAGTTCCGTATGTTTTTCCTTGGTTTTTTTTCGTGCATTCTAGTTTTGATCCTGAACTCCATTCTATTCTTATTTTACTTACTATCGAATTTCCTTATTATGTTAGCATGCACACAGAAGAACATTTCAAGAGAACATTTTCACGTTTTAGAACAATAGTTTAAGCATGAAATTTCTTCTTAAAACTGTTCTGAATAATATCTAATGAAAATAGTATTACCATTTTCTACATATTATCATCACGTTGGATCTCTAGGAAGCTTCTCAAAAAAGGCTCGAATAAAATACGCCCACAATCAACCGTACACAACTCTCGCAACAAAACTTAATTCCATCATAATCAGTTAAGGTTATGTGGACTTAGCTTCACCACACAAAAGAAAACTTTTGGCGCTTTGTTTCATCAACGGCACACAGTTCTGGGCCTCACCTATACCACGTCAGAAAACCAGTCGATTGGCTTGCTGATACGTTGACTGATAAATGCACCCAGAAAAGGTGAAACCTCTTTGTTTAAATAATTTCCCCATCCATCCATCCATCCATTCATCCTTCCATTCCGCTACCGAAATGCTAAACCAATTTCACATACTAGCGCTACGGATACGGTTTGTGAGAGTGTGCAGCAAGCACCGCCCATTAGAGAGGAGGTGTACAAGCGGAGGGTCGAAAATATTTGGCCGAAAATTCCCAACAACATCCCGGAACTGTGGAAACGGACTCCCGTGATGGAGTTGTACAACAGATAGCGCTGCACGAAACCATGAGTCATCCCTTTTTTGTAAGGACAGAAATACGCTTGGACATCGGGAGGTTAGAGTATGATCCCGTGCTTTAATGCTCTTTGTTCTTCCGTGGGCAGCAAGCATTCACATCACCCACGGGTGATGCCAACCGTTTCGCAACTCAATCTCCGAAGTTGGTGATGGAATTTTATAGAGTAGATTCTCGCCCACCGCTTGGGGTTGAAGTGCACCGCTGTTGGTGGTTTGCACTCACTTCCCGCAACACCACCGTCCGTCCTACGTTCAGACCGAATCAACGCCGGACAGTTACAACTACCGAGCACCAGCACGAGAGTATTAGGTCGCGATGAGCTACTCAACGTGCCACGGTTCACAACACTGTGTTATGCAATCGATTCCTTGGATAATGGACACTTTTCAGTTTGTTCCTTTGTTCCACTCGAATTTTAGAATGCAAACTACCGAAACGGATTTTCCGGGGGCTTGTTTTTGATGCCGGAATGTATGCATGCACGTTTGTGTGTAGTTTGATTGAATGTATCACACACTGACAGAAACCCTCCCAAAAGTAAAAAAAAGTATTGAATTTAGAATAGAACTCTGTATGTATTTGTGTACACAACCGAAGGACTGGCAGAACATTAACATGTAAACTGTAATGTTTCAGCTCGTTTTTATTCAAATACACCCGGCTACAACTCGAGCAAGAAACGAATGTTTTGCACATTTGATCTCAAGGATACGACGCTGTCAGTCAAATGTTGTTATTTTTGCATCTATACACAGGAATTCATGAACATCGTTATCGTTCCATTGATTCCCTTGTTGTATGTGATCTATTTGTTTATTCATTCCTTAAAAAGAAAAACGGATTTGAAGGTGCGTTTGGGTTCGGTGTATCAAATGTCAATTATGCAAATGGTCTAGCAATAACGAAGATATAAAAACCTTTTATTTAGGATTATATGTATTTCTTATCAAAACGATCTACCTTCATAGGAAAAAGGCTTTAATAAATGCTTATGTTTTCAGAAAAAAAACTGTATCATTAAACTTAAGTTAAATATAAAAAAACGCAAAAACCTCATCAAAAACTTGCCTCACAATCAGGGGTTTTATTCAACTCTTTCTTTTCCTTCTTGTTGAATCTCCATTCAACAACCGAGAGGCAAACATTGCCAACGTTTCCATATACCCGATCCCTGACGCTAAGACATAAAAAAGAACCAGGACGGATCGTTGTATTTTACGGTATGTCTCGAAATCATTATTTTTCGCCACACATTTCATCCACTAACGGCACAACGGTAACGGCAGGCGGTGGTTGGAATTGCACCGAAAATAAGTATCATTATCGATGAATTATGATTACACCGGGTCTCGTAGTCGCCTCGCTCAGAAACATATCCTCTGTCATGGGTGAGCCCTGTCCTCCAAAACCCTACCCAACCCCACATTTTGCAGACTGAGCGGACTCGTTAGCCATGTGTTCATTGCCAACTAGTGAAGCACCAGGCGTCTCCATCGTTTCACTTCAAGGAGTACCATGCGTCTCCATTAGAATAAATGTTTCATTACTCAGACCTCAAGCGTCTTCGTACGGTTCACTCGCTTAACAGATTGACTCACTTTTTCTACCATTAACTGCCGGCAAGAATAGGTAAAAAAAACAGAGAGCGAGAAAGAGCTAGACTGCTAATAAAAACAACGTGAGGAGCGCGAAACGAAACGTAAGCGTAGTCTATATAAAAATAAATCTAAGCCTTGTTTCGTGCGGTACGTTGGTGTCAGTGTCCGAAATAAATGAAAATGGTAGGCAAAACACAACGGTACGCGAACCACTACAGAGCCAAGATCAAATGGCTTTGCGAAATGGTTAAACAAACGGAAATATGTCAACATGAAGCAGATTTCGATTGCCACCTCTACTCACCGGGGCAATTTTTCTGTGTGCCATTTGCTGCATTGGTATTGGCACAGAGCAGATAACGATGTTTCTGGCTAGTGGTCGCTTGGTTACGGAATATTTTAACGCATTTTTTCGCACATACCAGCCAGCAAGAAAGAATACGATACGTGTGTCTATCTGTGTTTGCCGAATTATTAGCACGGCTTTAGTTGTTTAAGATAATGCCAAGCAACGTAACAAGCAGCTGTATATGTTCAGTACGAAGAGGAACCTATCATACTACCGACCACAATCAAGCCACAATTTATGTGAGTTTTTTTTTTCAATTTCAAATGTACTGTACAAACTCCACAAGAATGCATTGGTTTTGCATCAGCTAATAAAGAATTTTAAAGTTGCAAATAAATGAAACCGCCTAACATCTACAGCGACTAAACAATCAATTGTACTAATTAATTCAAACTTAAATAAAAGCATAGGAATAAAAACAAACACGCATTCAAACAGTTTCCAAAACTTTGCTCCCGGGATTAAAACATTGAGCAACCACAGCAACCACCGTATCTTGCACTAAAACTTGTTTGCTTTAAGCAAAAACGAAAAGACCAAATGACATCTCCCGCTTTTCGAAAACCACTTTGGACGGCATACTATCATGCCTTTACCATGGTCCATTTAAATGCATAAAAGGATCCTGTTGTGTGTTCCGAAAGCGATCGTGATTTCAGCTTTCAGCAACACCGTCCTTTCTTACTCCTGGAAAGGTCCTCCATTCTGACCGTCGTCGACTCTTGTGAAAGCAATTCGGATCGACTGGCGACAAAAGACCATTTTATCCTGCCTCTTCCCTTTTGTACTCCTTTAACACTCGTTTTCCTACACACATACACGCACAGCCGCACACAGTCCCTACCTACGGTGCAGCATCAACTCAGTTGGAGCTGTGAAAGGAAAATTCGCTTAATGGTGTAAACATTCTGAGTCGTTTGCCTACGAACGAACGCCAGACGAGTGCGTCTTTCGTCTTTGAATATTTCATACGGTCGCAGCTGTATCCGACAAAAACGCACCCCACATTGATTTCGGCCTCATAGTGGCCTGCTGGTTGCGAATTGGGGAAAAACGCAAAACATCGCCTTCAAAAGCTTTTCCACTCGAAAATTTGATCCCTTGCCATTTTTTCGGTTCAGAGCAAGCTTTCCCGGATGGAACGAATGAAACCAGTGAACAGCATGCACGTGTGTGTATGTGCGTGTGTTTTTTTTTCAGCTGTTATTGCCCTTTGAACGCGAAATTTGACCTGTTTTGGCGTTTCAAATGTGTCCCATGGTGCAAAACATTCGGTGCAAAAGAAGCAAACATTCGACGGGGTACATAAACTATCAAATGCCCGTACGGATTATTGTGAGACGGAGAGAAATAAAGTGTTTGAATAATAATATTCTTTGTGTTTGAGTGCGTGAATGCGTACGTACGAATATTGTAAGCAAAGTGGTACAAAGAGAATGTTTTTTGTTGCTGCTGTTATGCGTATGTGTTTGGTGCAAAAGGCGTTGTTTGGTAACGCATTTGATTATGTTTTTAAATAATAAATTTTGCGTTCGAATTTTCAGAAATTAAAACGAGCCATCTATTTGGAATTTTATTGCAACGATAAAAACATTTTTATACGCATGTGGTATCTACTTTATTCATGATTTCACCCATAGTAAACGCTATTGCACGGCAGGACCGGGGATCAAAACCCGCCCGGAACATTCACCCGTAGTGAATGCGACTATCCAACTACGTGGTATCGGCAAGTCTAGTAAGCCATTCGATGGCTGAAGTGACCATAGAAGATCGTTAAGCCAAGTAGAAACGAACAAGAGAAGAATAAGAGTATAAGAAAATATATAAGGTAATAAGCAGTTAATTTTTCAAATAATTAAATAGCATATTGGTATATAATGGTACCTATGAAACGATGGGATTTTTCGTCAAAGAAATGTTTTTAAAATTATTATTAAAAATTCATACATTTGATAATGTGCAATGTAAAAATCGTTACACCACATAAATAATGGGAAAAAACAAGCTTGTTGTACATATCCCATCCCTTTTTCATACACATACAGCATGTACGAAACGTTATCAAACAAACCCATACACTGTTTACCTTGTGCATTATGCACCTATTTTAATTAAGTCAAATCCCTTACAATCCTCCACCTCCTTTCCATCCGTCTGATGCCTCTCTTGCATTATCCTTCATCACAAAACAAATCTGTCTACCAGGCGTCTCCATTTCGTTCGCCTTGGCATCGAAACAGTGTTGTAATCTCTTGTTCCCCGGCTTGGTGATGGTGGCGACCATCACACCATCACACTGTTTCGAAATGTACTTTCTTTCGGCTGCATGCTAATGATACCTACCCCATCGTACAGGGCGACCGTGAAAGAGAGACAGAGGCGAAAAAAATGAACCTTAAAATTCTTTCCCACCTTACAACGAATCTTGCCCTTGATGGTTTCGACACGGCGGTTTTGTGCATGCATGCAAAAATAGTGTGCATTGATGCAACAGCGAGCACACAACCACACGCGCATAAAGCCTGTGGGGTAACAATAAAGGCGTCGTTTTTGCCAGGGCCGGCGTTAGTTGCGTGGTTAAAATAAACATAAATAACTGTTGCGTTACGTGGTGCCATGGCACGGCAACTGTTGCTGAACCGTTGCCAAAAAGAGCCCGAATGTCCCGGCATTGGGTGCCCCGGAGGTGCATTTGATATGCAAAATGGAAGCAAGCTTTTTCCATTACATTAGATAAATCCTTTCCCGAGTACGGAATCATAAATAAGTCAAATCCTTTGCGGTGCCGATGATCAATGGAAGAAATTGACTCGAGTGTCCCTTCTCCTTTTCTTTGCTTCAATGCTTGTCACGGGAGAGTGCTGCCGCTTACCACTGACGGTAAGTTAAGTGCACAGTTGAACGATTTAATTCAATTGCATCCAATCCGACCTGATCCGTAAGATAAGACGCGGGTAAGACTCTTTCATAAATCACCTGGAACTAATCCGATTTGCGAAGGTGAAAGCATGTCCACCCTTGCATGCTCTATCGAACCCTAATTCCTTCCTGCACACTAGAAACTAAGCCCAGGGAAAGCCAATGCAACTGAACAGGTGCGGCTGACAACTAAATGCAGTTAAATCGATACATTGTTTAATCCCTAAGGGGCTCAGAAAACAGCAACTGTTCTACATTAGTTCCAACAACAACAGCATTGCTTTCAAGGGTTTTCGATGCTTCAATCGGTTTTGTGGCATTTTCTTGAAACGAGTGCCTGTTGCTAAGGTTGTTCCCAGTTGTTTGTTGAATTAAAAATGCATGTTTCGTTTTATGTCATTTAATTACATCTATGTTATGCACAGTTAAAAAAAAACTTCTACATTCACAACATTCATTTTGCTAGGAAGGTTTCTCTTTCCCTTTTTCTCTTTAGCAGCATATGTTCCTAACCGTCAAGCACAACGATGCCATTCGCTGCAAACAACACATAAACGAACTTTAAACATTTTAGCTGCACCCCAAAACGCACGCGGTGCTGTCAATTTTCAAAGCTACCAAAATACACACTCACACACATAGCCATCAACATATTCGTAAAAATAAAATAACAGTCCCAACTTCCAAACTCGACAAATCGGATTAAGTGTATGAGTTAATTTGATTTTATTTATTTTCCGTCAGCTAGCTTGTTTGTTGCTGCTTTTTTCTGCTTTTGCTTCGACTCGTTTTCCTTTCGCTACGGAAAATGTTGAAATACTTTCCCCATTGCCAGGGAAATTCGCACATACGGTTTGGGCAGCGAGTACACAGTACGACACCACGGCAAGGATACACAACCATTTTCGCACTGGTTTTTGGGGTTGTTGTTTTAATTATTGCGTTCACATGTGTTTGTGTGTGTGTGATACAGTAGCACGCGAAGAAGCTGCGATGCGACATTTTAACAGCGTACGGCTTCGGTACACCGTCACACTTGCGAAGGGGCTTCCGAAACGTGAATTTGAATTTTTGGCTAAGGAGGGTATGCTGTAGCGATGGGAGAGGTTACGAACCGATCGGGAGGGAGCTAAATGTCACCCATTCTTATTTTATTGTGATGCTTAAACACTTGCTTAATGGGTGAACTTTGAAAAAAAAAGGTTTGTTTGTGTGTGTGCTTGAACATTTAATGAGCAAAATTTAGTGTAGAATATATTTCTTAATTAAAGCAAGCATTAAAGAATTTTGCTAACATAGCAAATAGATGCTTTGAAAATAAAGTCGTACCCTGCAATATAATGCAAAGGTTTCCGGAAAAAACTATGCCAAATTATAGATTATGTTCTCATGCTTTCGGTTATATTTTATGTCTATACAAAGCTGCAATTTTCGGGAGTGAAGTTAAACAATTACCGCGAACTTTGTGAAGATATTTTACACAAACTTCAAGTTGCTAATGTCTCGAAAGTACACATCAATTCATATAGTCTGTAGAGTAAAAATGTTCAATGATAGGAATTCTTCAATATTTTCCAAAAACGAATGCTGTTTCGAATGATCAATCCAGCTGAATGTTCCTGACATAAAGATCCTCATAAAGTTTTCTTGTATTTTTCTTCTTTTTGCATTTTTTCGATTTCATCTAAAAGAAAGCCTTTGAAAGTATCTAAAATGATTTATTCTTTTACGTAGTATTTCATTATTTACCATCATATTTTATAAAAAGTTTTTAACGATCATCACGCAGCAGGCGTCTCCATCGTAGGCTTGTGTTTTGTTCACTTTTGTTATCAATGTTATCAATTGGTATAGCATATTTCTTTCTAAACTCATTTTAAACAAAGCATTCAACTTACTATCAAGCTTACAGTTTGTAACGAAACTTTTGATTGTGTGCATAAAAGATGCTTAGTTCAGCCGAATTAAATCAATAACATGCCACCCATTTTTCAATGCTCGTACAAGCTTTACGGTTGAGTTTTTAGAGAAAGATCAAGAGTTTTAAACAACATAAACCATTTAAAAAAATGATTTTGTTTGACTAGTGTTTAATAAATGGAGAATGAGGCACAATAAAATATTGGCAAAATAATAAGGATAAGATCAATTGCCTATTTTCTTGATCCCAGGAAAACTTTATACTACAAATATAATTAAATGAAAACAAGACATTTCTAATACAAAATGGTAAGCAAACGTAAACAAATATTTTTCAACCAAAAACTATCCTTATTTTTAAAAAATGTAGCTACATATTATAAGTTCAATACTTACGTGTCCGGCATTCGATTGGACTCCCAACTTGGTCCCCGTTAAGGTCGTGCTAGGGTGTCGTCAGTTCGTTACCCCCGTATCAGCCGTGTCTACGATTCGCAACGGTTGTCACTCGTCTTCCGAAACCTCACTTAACGGTCAACCTTCTGACCACTGCCAAACACAAAACTTCACACCATAAAAGGCCCGGAAACGGATCCTTTACGCAGCTCCGTCCACAATCACAAACACTCTCCACACAACAACAAAAAAACAAAACCCGAACTCTCTAGGACACGGTATCCGAAAAACTCTATTCTTTCACTAGCTGCACATCGGCAATCCTCGAAAAGCTGCAATTTTATTTGCTTCTATCACTCTCTCGTACACTGGATATGTTCCACACACTCACACACCGGCGTTGATGCTGATGTTGGGTTGAAACTTTCAAAACTTTCGTGAGCGGGATTGGTTTGTTTTCTCGCTTACTCACACTTATCACCAGGGTATCTTTGCTTAGCCGTATCGATTTCCAGCGGATGCACTGGCTCGAATCCGTCGTTCTAAGTGCGTTTTTCACTGATCCTTTTTTTTCACTTACACTAACACGATTGTTAACAGGCAAGTACGGTATTTTTGTAATATTTTGTTCGTGATTGAACAGCGAAACAAAATTTGGAAATATTTATACTTTTTTTTCCTTGTCTTTCTTTTTGTTTTATAAAACGTTTTTTCGTGTCAGGATCTTGACGACTCTGTACGCTTCCTGCTGTGATAAACTTTTCACGGGCTTCCGATACAGATCCAAATGGGCAAAACTTCACTTCACCGAAGCCTTACACAACAACATTACCCCGACCGGGACGAAGGGACGGGCAAAGCACACGCACACCAAACGTTGCCCGTCTAGAACTCCGATGCTTCCAAACGAACCTACACACATGCACCGAGCACTCCGAGGACACTTGCCTACATCCACAAACACACACGCGCACACTAACACTCACATGCACAAAGGTCGCCACACACCGGTAACCGTCGAAAAATTCGACTCGACGGTTGCACGGTCGCTTTTTTGTTTGTTTGCGTGAAGAAAATCAACACAAGGAAAACTTCGACCGCAGCGGTGTTTGCGGCTTTTCAATTTTGAGTCGATTTTTCCACGTTTTGTCGAAATTTCTCGTTTTGCAATACCGCTACCCGTGGTTCGGTTGTTCGGCTTTTATTTGTTCGACAAGAAAAACAAACACACAAACACACACACTGACAAAGTTTCGAAGTTCTTTGTGACAAACTGTCTAACTGGAAATTTAACTAACGCTTCACGATCTTGCCACGAATGCCACGGCGAGGGTTGAGTTTGATCAACTGCAAATGAACGCACGGTTTAATTAATTAGATGAAGACTTAACTCTACAAATAGCAGCTTAATTTGATTGAAGTTATTGAAATATTTGTAAAGCTTTTCTGTGTTCACTATCTATCCTTAATCATTGCATCAAAAAGGAAAGTGCAAGCTTTTGTTCGTTATTTTTTTTAAATCAGTTCTACCAGGTCAGTTCCGACCAAATCGCAATGTAAATTTCGAATAATAAACCAATAAACATATTTGCCGGTTTACTCATTACTGAAATACTACTATCATTCGATCGTTTCATACCAATTTTGAGAATAGTGTTCATGAAGCTCTAGTGGAGAAAGTTTTCAAAATCTTCAACATTTCCTTATTTTTGAGAAAATGTCTACTTTTGGGATTTAAAAAATTAATTCACTCAACACAAATTATTTTTCTCTTACTAAAACAAATACTTGGAATTTCAATATTTGGCTTGGCAATTCCTTGTATAATTAACTTCATTTATAGCAAAATACTGGCTTCCAGTTTTTCTCTCTCTCTCTGTCCCTCTCTAGAACTTCACGTATCAAATTGCAGCTATTTGTGTCTCGTTCACACATCTTGCAGCAAATTATGTAATTCCCTATACTTGGTTTCACACACAAACACACAACTTTGTAAAAAAAACTGTTTCGGTTTCGCTTCAAGTTACACTTGATCTTGTAACACTCCGCATGTATGACTGTGCCTGGGATAAAAAATAATCGCCCCTTTATAGCACATTCAACATTGCTGTATAACACTTTGTTAACACTATTTCACTTTGCATCCTCGTTTTTTTTTTTTGTTGTGTCAGCAGTTACATTCTTTAACTTCCACTTCAACAACAACAGAAAAAAGTCCTTTTTGAGGATAAGAACCACAACTACGCCAGACTAAACGTTCTGGATCGGCAGATCTTTGTTCTCCTTCTTCTTTCTTTTCATACACACACACACACACACACACACACACACACACACACACAAACAAACACAAGCACACGTACACGTTGTTCACTGGTTCCGGCTGTAGGACACGTTGCCTACCGTTTGTTGCGCATACTACGAACGCCTGCAACGAGTTCCTTCGGCCGACTGAGCGAGTGCCGGTCAGTAACGAGCCAGTAACATTGAAAGCGAGCTATGTTATATGTAACCGTTCGGGTCCTTTTGCTTTCGGCTTTCCCCAAAAAGGCACGACACGAGCCGATGGTAACCCACAGCACCGTCGATGGTAAGGATGTTGTTGAAGGAAGGCAGATCGGCATCGGTGAGGAGGAGAAAATAACGATGCAACACTACGGCACATTAGAGGCACATTCTTTGATATCTTCACGCAAGTAAAACGCACACATGAATTGTAATTCAAACAGAAAAAAAACTTAAGCAATAATTTTGATCTCACTCCTAAGTACACGACATACTTTAAACTCGATCCGAATCGTACCAGCGCACAGACGTGTGGATGTTTTTCCGGTGAAAATCCGCAACGCACTGAGCGTAACGTTGAATGCGCTAGCAAGTAATTGCACAAAAAATCGAGGACGAGATCACGAACGCGAGTGCCTCCGTTATGCGGCGCTCGATCGAGATGAGTGGTACGCTCCGTACTCCCCTACCTTCATCGCGATGAGTGGCACGTGGTGAGTGACGCTTTGAGTTTAGCGGCGTATAAGGGTGAAAGAAATGATTAGAGCAACAAAAATAAAACTGTGTCGCAAAATTACCTTCACACGTATCTGCTTAGCTAGGCGAGTGGTTCGTTTAGCTGCATTTAGAGGGCGCTACGTACAGTTGAGAGAATTATACTTCAAACTCATTTCTAATCTCTCACTCTCTCCTCTCTCTGCCGCTGTGCTGTTTACCAGCTTTGCGGATCATCCGTGGAAAATCGAAACAAAGGGTAACCCAGGCCGTGAAAAGGGAACTCCACCGTGAAAGGAGAAAGTGAGCTCTCGCTTGCTAAGGGGTGGCAAAAAAAGGGACACTCACTATTGACATTACAGCACGCGCCGTCGGAAAAATGCGAATTGCGACAACATGGCGCATGCACCCCAGAGCGTGATGATGACCTCCGTCAACTTCACCATTTACCGACCGCTTTCCGCCGCTGTTTTCTACCAAGGGAGCATGGGTTAAGTGGTGAGTAGCAGCAGAAGCAGCACAAAACGAACCGATCTGCCGCATATGATTTTTGCCGAAAGCACGGAAAACCGGCAAAACCGGTGCACATTCGGAAAATGGTGTGGCGTGTGCGAGAGAAAACTCTCGGTGACACGGCTTGTTGATTGTTGTGCCCGTTCGGGAACGTCGTTTTGCACGAAAAGAAAAGTAACTTTGGATGGAAAGTCGAAGGAAAAGCTTTTCGCTATCGTTGGAGCTTTTTTTCCTAAATGTGTGAATATATGTGTGTGTTCTATTTTGTTTTTACCGGTACTTTTGTTTGTCTTTTTGTAGCACAGCGATAAAATATTAACAATTCATACAAGAAATAGAGAGAGAAGGATCGAAAACTACCGCGAAGGAGAAAATAAAAAAGCAAGAAAACAAACTTAACACAGTTGCACTTTCTACGATCGATTCAATAAAAACATATAGTGGTGAGATGTGCAAGCAAACGAACACATAAAACGGAAGCCTTTTGCGAATCGGATGCGATTGTTAAGGTACGGTCGGGTTGGGTGTAAAAACTATTGAAAAGTAACACAAACTATCAACGCCTGTCCGCCACCACCACTGTAACGGGGGTTTTGTAACATAACAGAAGGGGGGAGGGGGGGTTTCACTTTTATCGCTCACCATCATATCCATTCCACCGGTGGAAATGGAAATGGTGGAATGAATTGCTCTGTACGGAAATTGATTGGAAAGTTGGAACAAGAAGTAGAACTACTTTGACGTTTGTTACGTTTCAAATGCTTCCCTTAATACGCCACACTTCCAAGTTGTTAGAGCTTTGTGTGTTTGCATGTGTGCATGTGTGCATGTGTGTTATCAACTGCCAATTTTACTACATTTTCTTTTTGTCTTTTTCCATTTACTGGAAAGTTTCAAAATTTGTAAGCTTTTCTTTTGTAAGTTTGTATCAAAAGGACTGATTTAGGTTAAACAGGTTTCCAAATGTCTATTAGAAGTTTTTTTTGTATAAAATTGCAATCGAAGAATAATGATCAAAATACACGCCACTACCACTCAAAGAATTATGTCATGTCTTATTATACTATACAGCTAGCACAGGAAATTTAATATCATTTATCATTTGCAAATGCAAATTAATTATGTTCCTTTAAGACTAAAATAACAAGTAACAAATTCATATTATTATACGAAAATTAGATATTTTGGAATTCAAATAAAAACATGAAAATGTAGTTGAAAATTATGCGGGAGGTGTTAAGCAGTTTTCAGTCATTATAAAATTGAAATATAACCTATTTTAAACTAGCAAAGATTTCCAAGATGACTTCAATTTTAAGTATTTGTGTGCATAATTATGACAGCCAAAAATTTAATTCTGACGTCCCATGATCGAGGCGATAGAATTGCTGATCTGCACACGGAAAAGCAGAGTATTAAGACCCATTGTACCGCCTCCCCGTACACAGGACAAAGCCACAGAAAGCCAGTTATGGCAAGCCAAGACCAGAAATGAAATTTTCTTTAGAAATGTTTTTATCGACAATTTTCTGTGACGCGCTGCATAACATCAATCTTCCTCTTTGTGATCGAAAAGATTAACAGTTCTAGCCCATTTTCCATACAGCTTTAAGAATAAATAAATTTGAGTTCCAGCCTGTGAGCATGTAATTTTTTGTTTCTATAAGACCTCAGAGCGTCACACGAAACCGGTACTGTAGAGTAAAATTATACCTAACGTTAGGTACCTTGTTTCAGTTTGCTCCTGCTAAGAACAAATGATTGATTAAACAGTTATCCGCTTTGTACTGCGTACTGGCTTGCGCTGTGTGACTAATAGAAACGAATTCCATTATGCTCTTGCGACCATCAAAGCTCAGGATAAATAAATGGTCGAGAGAAGCTATAAATGTAGCGAATCGAATTAGACATTTACATCCTGAATAAACACTGTACTCTCGTGTTACAAGTCAGTAATAAATAGAAATGATAAAACACTCACACGCGAGTACCGAGTTTCGAGTTTCTCTGTGTCTAACCTGCGTCACCTGTGCGAACGAATCATCAAGCGAATTTGATCATGAATGGTTGGTTTTAGATCTATCTTAAAATAAATCCTACAACAACAAAAAAATACACTGAGCACATCCACCTAATCCGATCCCAGCACTGAGCACAGGAGCTTTCGTACCAAAGAACCAGGGAACGGACGAACGACTGTTCCCGAAATAAATATCGATTTTGACGATGTTGGGA